>NC_132787.1:106475290-107083553 GCF_048418805.1 Vulpes vulpes
TTAACGAGCATGAACATGCCTGCTGTGAGCCTTGCTTTTTCAAAAGGAAATCCAGGCTTTTTTTTTTTTTTGGCTCATGTTTCTGCACTGTGTGTTTGCTCGCTTACCTGCTACCAGGTATTCCTGCTATCAGTGGGTGGGAAAATGTTGGCAGAGAGTAGAGAATGATGAGATCCTGGTCTCATGAAAGCTTCATTGATATTTAGATTCTTACCCCACCCAGCACTATGAGTCACCATGAGTTGTATGCCATAAGTAGCAAAATAACATTTCTTTATAGTAATATGAGAGCTGTTGTATTTTTCGTTTTTATCCTGGTGAGAAAAACAATAAAAAACTAAATTAGACATAGTTTCTTAACCTATACATAGGATCCATGTAAAGACATACATTCATGACAAGATAATATAATAGTGTGTGTGGAGAGGGAGAGACAGAGAGAGAGAGAGAGAGAGAGAGAGAGAGAGAGAGATGTGTTGTCAATAATGGCAACTGGGATTGATAGTAGCAGAATGTTGCCTGGTGGAGGTGAGACTGAGTTTCCTCACTGCCTCTAGGATATATTCTATATGTCTTATTGTGGCATTTAAGGACCTCTGTAGCCCACTACTACTACTTTGCCCTCCCCAAGTCCTGTCCCCCACCCACTCCTTAATCATACCAGGTACCTATAGACTCAGCATTTCTTGGACTGGGTCCTGCCTTGCTCTAGGTTTCAGCTTATGCTTTCACTTTTTCTGAGTATTGTCCTGCTGTGAATCATATCTGGGGCCATATGGTATTTCCATTATTTAAATGGCAATGGGTTAAAACTTTCAGGACCAAAGGGACAAGAGCATTTAAAAGGTTTTACCAATATCTCAACATAATACAGACCATATATGAAAAACCCACAGCTAACATCCTACTCAATGGTGGAAAACTGAAAGCTTTTCCTCTAAAATCAGGAATATTACAAGGATGTCCACTGTTACCACTTTTATTCACCATTATACTGGAAGTACTAGCCACAGCAATAAGGCAAGAAAATGAAATAAAAGGTGTTCAAGTTGGTTAGAAAGAAGTAAAACTTTCATTATTTGCAGATGACATGATACTATATATAGAAACCCCTAACACCCCCCCCCCCCAAAAAAAGAAAAACTACTAAAACTGATAAATGAGTTTAGGAAAGTCATAGGTTACAAAATTAACGTACAGAAATTTCTGGTATTTCCATATACTAGGTAATGAAGGAGCAAAAAGAGAAATTAAGAAAACAATCCCATTTACAACTGCACCAAAAATGATTAAATGCCTAGGTAAGAAACCTTAATCAAAGAGGTGAGAGACCTATACTCTGAAAACTATAAAACATTTGATGAAATAAATTTTAGGTGACATAAACAAATGAAAAGATATTCTAGGCTCATGGATTGGAAGAAACAGTATTGTTAAAATGTCCATACCATCCAGAGAAGTCTACAGATTCAATTCAATCCCTTGTCAGAACACCAATAACATTTTTCACAGAACTAAAGCACATAATACTAAAATTTGTTTGGAACCATAAAGACCTTGAAAGCCAAAGCTATCTTAAAAAATGAAGAACAACAAGGCTGGAGGTATCATAGTCCCAGATTTCAGGATAAACTACGAAGCTGCAGTAATCACAATAATATACTGGCACAAAAACAGACTCATAAGTCAATAGAACAGAATAAAGGTCTCAGAAATAAACTCAGGCTTATATGGGCAATCAACCTATGACAAAGGAGGCAAGAATACAGTATGGGGAAAAGATGGTGTGTTAATAAGTGGTGTTAAGAAAACTAGACAGCTACATGAAAAAGAAGGAAACTGGACTACTTTCTTACACCATACACAGAAATAAACTCAAAATGGATTAAAGATCTAAACATGATATCTGAAACCATAAAACTCCTAGGAGAGAACATAGGCAGTAATTTCTTTGACATTGGCTCTAGAAGCATTTTTCTAGAGACGTCTTCTCAGGCAAGGAAAACAAAAGCAAAAATAAACTATTGAGAGTACATCAAAATAAAAAGCTTGCACAGCAAAGGAAACTGTCAATAAAACAAGGCAAGCTACTGAATGCGAGAAGATATTTGCAAATACATATCTGATAGGGGATTAATATCCAAAATATATTTAAAAACTTATACAGTTCAACACCAAAAAACACAAATAATCCAGTTAAAAAATAGGCAGAAGACATGAATAGACATTTCTCCAAAGGCAACACACAGGTGGGCAACAGATATATGAAAAGATGTTCAACATCACTAATCATTAGGGAAATGCAAGTCAAAACTGCAAAGATACCACTTTTCACCTGTAAAAACGACTAGAATCCAAAAGGAAAGAAAGAAGAAATGTTGGTGAAGATGCAGGGAAAAGGAACCCTTGTGGACTGTTGGTAGTGATGCAAATTGGTGCAGCCACTGTGGAAAACACTATGGTAGTGCCTTGAAAATGTAAAATAGTATCATCATATGATCCTGTGATTCTACTACTGGGTATTTACACAAACAACTTGAAAACAGTAATTTGAAAAGATATATACATCCCTATGTTTATTTCAACATTATCTAGAATATCCAAATTTTGGAAGCAACTCAAGTGTCCATCAGTGAATATATGGATAAGGAAGATTTGGGAGATATATATACATGTGTACATATACATATCTCTCTATCTCTCTATATGTCTCTATCTATCTATCTGTCTATCTATCTATCTATCATCTATCTATCCACATATATACACACATATATATCTATATGTATCTATAATGGAATACTACTCAGCCATAAGAAAGGGACCTTGCCATTGCCACACAGATGGACGTATCATATAAAATGCTAAGTGAAAATAAGTCAGAGAAAGACAGATACCATATGATTTAACTCATATGTGGAATTTAAGAAAATAAAATATACACCCCCCAAAAAAGAGGGAAGATAGAAACAACCCTCCCCCCAGACTCTTAAATGCAGAGAAGAGACTGGTGGCTGCCAGACCTCCCAGAGGGGAGGTGAGTGGGGAGATAGGTGAAATAGATAAAGAAGATTAAGAATATACTTAATATGATGAGCACTGAATAATGTAAAGAATCGTTGAGTTGTATTTTACACCTGAAACTAATATAGATGCTGTATGTTAATTATGATTCAAACAAACAAACAAACAAATAGCAGGAAGAAAATAAAATAGAAAAATTTGCAACATCTCTTCTTCTCTCCCAAAATGCAATAACCCATAACATCCAGACATCACCTGCAGCGTGTCCGCAGAGTTGACTGATGTGAAGAAGCCAAAGGACTGAGCCTCTTTTGGAGACATCCTAAGCTTCAGAGCTCCCAGACAAATGTTTTTCTCCTTCTCCGCTTGGGGAAATACATCATTCCTCAAAGCTCAGCTCCAAAGTCATTACTGGGTGTAGCCTCACCTCATGCCTGTCCCCTCCACCCTGCCTGGGGTAGACTTAATACTGCCCTCCAGAGTTTGGGCAGTCTGGAGTCGGGCATTTAAATAATTCAAATGTTATTGCAGTAACTTGGGTGCACATTTCTGTTTCTCACAGGACTGTGCACTTTTGAGGGGAGGGCCTGACCTTTGTTGGTCTCTGAATGTCCAACAGAGAGCCTAAATGTCCAACAGGAGGCATGAATGCAAGATAGTACCCCAGTGAATGAATGCAGTAGAAGGAAGACCCAGCATAGCTGGAAATTCTCCGTCAGTGCAAAAGACTGGGGCAGAAGTTTTACATAAAGCTGTGAAGAATAATATATGGAGAGTCAGGGAGATGGTTGTCACCCTGTAGAGAGACTGTGATCAGAGATGTCCTCACTTTTCCTGTCCCTGCGAGTAGTGAGGAGTGAAGTGAGGGAGATTCTGACATCGATGTTAGACCTTCCGCAGTGGCACAAAGCACAGAATATGGCATTTTATTCAGCTGGTTGGTTGTGCGTGGCGGGGAGGGGGTGGGAGGAGGGGGTTACATATTCTGTTCTGCTCATGTTCTATCTGTTACAGGCTTCTCTGGCTCTCTGGCTCCTCAGCAGCAGACTACAGATGACAAGCCACAGCCCCTGGGATTGTTATGATTGCCAATCGGGTGCGTCAAGAAAGCCCCCAGCACAGAGTTGGTATTTAATGTTTCTTCTCGCCCACAATTACGCATTCGAGCTTGGGAAAACAACCTTTGACAGCCAACATTTCCACCACGTTGTTCTTGGGTGAGGGCAAAAATAGCTTCAGTTTGTCAAGCGGCGACTATATTCCAGGCACTGGACTAGTTCTTCGTGTGCATTATGTACACTCAGTACCGACAGCAGCTTGACAAGGACGGTGGTGGTGTTGATTCTATCTTGTTGGTGTGAAAACTGAAATTCACAGATATTAACAGACTCGCACAGGGACGGTCTGAGCATAAGCCTGGCACCGCACGTCGTGGCAATCCATTCCCGCGTCACATAATATGGACTGCCTCTCTGTCCTCCTCTTCTGCTTGGAGACACAAGAAAGCTCGGCAGCTGGAGTTTTGCATCAGAAATATGTTTGTGATTTGGAAAGCGGCAACAGCAGCTTCCCCTCTTTCGGATCTTAACAGCAGTAGAGCCAGTAGTTCACCAGTGGCTCCCTCGTGTGCGTCCCTCTGGTCTTTTTAATGCTTTTATAAGTGCCTGGTTTCTTATATTAAGTCTTTTTGTGTCACAAATACATTGAGTTAAATTCTGTTTCCTGCACTGAATCCTGACACATAGAATCACAGAGCAGAGATAGATTGGGAATCCTGAGTAATGAGCTCCGAGAATATGATTATGCACATAATCATAGTATCATTTGCATATAGTTACCCTCTTTTACATCATCCTACCTCTTTTTTTTTTACCCTTAACGTAATAGAATTTTAAAAATAGATGAAAGATGATGTCTTTCTTCCCCCCTCTGAAGTGTGTCATTTGAAATGTAAGAGCAAATAGAGCATGCTACGATGATCTTGAGGAGTACCCTGCTCCCCCAGGTAAAGGATCTTGCTCCATTATGTGTGAACACTTACTGCAGATGAATGTCAGCACTAGGTTGTATATTGGGCCTTGCCTATAACCATAGCTCATGGAAGTGACTCTTCTATCTTGTGAAATTAATCAAATAACCTAGTGATTATGAATGACCTAAGATAGAGCACGACAGCTTGCATTAGATGACTTGCCTCGGCTGGGAAAAGAGTGATGGAAAAAGTAATACTTAAAGACACTACAGTTAGATTTGTAGAATAGTTTATATTTATGAATGTGGTCTATCCCTGAACATAATCTGAACATAGGATAATGTCACAAAATAACAACTATACCGATGCGTTGACACTCTACAGTTAGCACCTCCCTTCCCCAGTTCTGACCACAACAGGGCATCGTGGGATTCTCCGTGTTACTTATTTCTCCACGCTCAAATTTAATAAGAAGAAAACACAATGAATGGGAACATTCTCTTCAGAAGAGCAGCCAGGCAGGCAGCACGAGAATGAAACACTCAAAGTCTGCCCCTTGAGTGGTCTGGGAAAGCAGACAGATATGGGGAAAGAGAAAGAAGTGGTTCAAGACTAAGTTATGGACAGGGAAATGGAAGAGGTAGTCAAGAGGCCCAGACAATTGTATCAGCTGGTTTCCTATTCATGTGAGAAAGCAGGATCAGGGTTACCTGGGAGGGTAGGCTGGGGTCAAGTGGACTGGACTGTGGGGTTGGGAATTTTTACTTTATTAGCTAGGCAATGAAGATGTGTAAGCATTGCTCTGGTTTTGAAAGTTAGCAAAATTCCTGTTTTGGAGAGGAGTCTGGGTTCTGTGTACAGGCTGCATGAAGAGGAGGGAGACTAGAGGTGGGGTCTTTGGAAGGTACCCTTGGGTCCTGGTGAGAGGAAATAGAATGGTGGCTATGGGGTTGGAAAAGATGAACATTTCACTGTCATTTATTTTAGGCAGTGCATTATGCATGTGCATACGTGTGTGTGTGTGTGTGTGTGTGTGTAGGTAAATACACATAGATCTGCAAATCCTAAACAACATTCAAAGGGGCACTTAGTTAATATTTAATATACACTAATTGAAGACAGGTATTAAGCAAAGGTCCATGTTACTGAGGAAGCTGCTATAAGCCCTTCTGCTAGGATTAACTCCCATTATAATCAAGTGGCTTGTTAAATAACTCAATGACTATTATTAAAAAGTGGGTGGTTTTTTTCATTGATGAAATGAATGTTGTTTAAGATATGTAGACTCCTGTCAAGAATGCCTAAAAAACTCTTTAAACTCATTAAGAACTTACCCAATAGAAAAATAGTCAAAAAATAAATGCACTTTTCCTAGCTTCCCAGCCAACAACACTTGATTACCTTGTGATCCTGGTAATGCAAATCAAGACCATGCTGAGGCCCATTCAGTTGGCAACAATTTTATACCGGTTTATACCATTCAGTTAGCAAAAATAAAAAAAAATTGACATCATCAAGTGCTGGAGAGATGCTTATCACAGAAGAGCTCTTTTCCATTGCTGGTAAGGAAGTCCACTGCTGGGATAATGGTGGAGGACAGTTTGGCATTTTTTTTCCACTTCTCTGCTCTACTCTGACCTAGTAGTTCCATAACTCCATTTATATTTGAGATAAACTTTTGTATATGTATAGCAAGAGGTAACAAGAGGTCTGTTCTAAAATGTTTGTAGCAGTGTTGTTCAAAAGAGAAAAAAAGAAAAAGGTTGGAAATAATCCAAGGGTCCATCACCTAGAAGTGGATGAACAAATAGATATTATAAAATAGAGCAAAAACCAGCCAAATGGAACAATGTGAAGGTATATTGGTGAACTCTTGCAGGTAGAAGAGTCCCAAAGACTACTCTCAACATAATCTACTTTTATTAAAAATAATTATAATAAAATGGTGCATATATACTTTTTAAGGGATGCATATAGACATAATAGAAGTACATAAAGAAAGAGAGGAAGGGGTGTTGAGCACAGATTTTGGTTACCCCTGTGAAGGGGAGCTTTAGAATGGAAGCTCCATAAACAGCATGGAGGCAGCTTATTGTCAAAGTCTCAGATTTTATCACTATATATATATATATTTTTTTGGCTGTTGGGTTCATTGGTGCTTAATACATAATCAAAAATACTGATTAAATAAAAATGATGGAGAAGCACATATGGACTGCTCAGATAAATTACACAGTCAATTCTGCCCCTGTGTGAACAAGCTAGAAAAATTCAATGAGCTTAATTGCCAATATCCTTTGGAGTAGGCCCCTAGGCTAAGGATTCCAAACCTGTGTGTGTTTAGCTGACGCTGGAGGGTTTCTGTCGTATGAGTTGAGCTAGAAGGTCAGCTGAATGATGCTGCTAGAATATCGTCACATCAGTATGGGTTGGACATGTGCAAAATCCTCCGTGTTGGAAAGCATAGAGGGCTGGACTTCTCCAATCCAACAGGTTGTTGGGTGTGGGATTTTTTGCCTACTTATGGATGAATATGTGCATCAGAATTCAGCTGAGACATATTTTCATTATGACAGACCATCTGAGGTGGCAGGGACCAAACCCAGTCCTTACCTGATTCTAACTATCGGTAGCTTCAGATATTGACCAAAACATGGCTCGTAATTGTGAATGTGACCAACTTGGCTTTGGGTGGCTTGCAGCGATCGGTTTGGTATGAGGCTTGAAGCATGGAGATAAAATGACTGATGAAATGAGAAAGGTAACAGTGTGAAAGGTTCCAGAAATTATACTGAAGTGTGGGTCTTCCTGGGAGGACATTCCACTGGCCATAGAGAGAAGCCTGTAGGAAGAACCGGTTTCAAGAGAGCACTGATGAATAGGATCCTATCCCTGTGGGGACTGAGTTGCTAAAGGAGGTAAGAGTTAAAGCAAATCCACGTGTGGAAGGATTCAGAGTTGACAGGGTGGAGAGGAAGGTCATGGTAATGCCATCTTCTTTTCTAGTGAGTCACGTAGAGGTGCTGATGCAACTGGAGGAGCCACGCAAACTGCAACAAAAAGAAGATGAAAAGGAAAGGCCAGTGGAGAAACATGGGTTCCTGCCACACTGGGGATGCTAGGCAACGCAAAAGGAAGAGAAAACGGACCAACAGTGGTTTGAGAGTAAGAGATCTGTGATGCCCTAATTTCAGGAGAACAGACAAACAACACAATAACAGCTAGAGAGCTACAAGGAGAGTGGGCAGCTGTGTGAATTTTCTAGACGTTCACACCTGAAGAACCCAAGGAAAGGGCAGTCATGTGGGGAATCATGAGTAGCTTCCAGGAGGGCAGTTCCACCAGACCGTGGGGCAAACCTGGCTACACAGTTTTCAGAGCCCAGTGAAAAATGCAAATGCAGAGTTCCCTGTTCTGGAATTGTCAAGAATATCACGATGGTGACTGCAGTGTTAAACCAAATGCTGAGCCCTGGAAGGTGTGAGGCCCGCTGTGACCGCAGAGATGGCACACCCACGAGGCCAGCCCTGCCTCATACAGATGATGTGCAGTCAGGACATGGACAAGTCATAGGGCCTTGGGGGAAAGGGTATTCATAAATAGCCTATGAAAGCAGGGAACTAGGATGGTAAGCCAGAGGGAAGTCTGGGTGAGTAAAAGTTTTTTCCTTTTTTGATATAGGGCAATTTGGAGATTCTTTAAAAAAAATCGTTCAGGGAAAAATACAGGCAGCAGTAACTTGAAAATGCTAGAGAAAGAGTCATAGCATCCAAACCTAGAACAGAGTGTGCAGACCTAGGTACGTGTGTTTCGGGAACGCTGAGAGAACGCTGCAGAGGACCCGGAGGTCAGATGGATTGATGTGGCCTGATGGATATGGACAGGCCAACAGGCCTTGGATGTGGAAGTTCAGGAAATGTATTCTGTCGTTATGACAGGTGGTGAGTTTGGATATCAATTAATCAAATCCTGGGCAATGACCAGAAAACATGTCTTCAAACAAACTGAAAGGAAGTAGCTTTTCACACAGTGGCTACGAAGCTTGAGAAGGAAATCGCCTGAGGGCCAGCTCAATCTGATGTCCAGTAGCATTAATTAATCTGCTCCTTTGAACTGCTTTGCTGTTATTTTGTTTTTATTTTTTTTTCTTATTTATTATAATATGTTTAACTTTGTAAGTGACCAAAGCTGTTTGTGGAAGTAGGAAAATAGGTAAAGTGGATTAGGTAAATTTGTGGATGACTTACATACATTGGGTTGAAATGGGCCTATGAAATAGACTCTGATTTTTGAGATTTACATGACAGCCCCCCTCTGATGGGTTTTCCGAAATCTAATGCCAGAGAAACTTTGAGTAGCATGGGTGAGGAATTGACTCAGAGACAGACCAGAAATTTGAATTTCTGCTTTACCCCTTCCTGGCAAGATGACCTAGGGTGAAGTCCTTGAGCCTTGTTTTGCTCATCTTTAAAATGAGGTCAAAATAACCACTTGTCATGCATAGTGTGAAGATGAAAGGATTCTGCAAAATTGAAAATCACCTGACATATTGCCCAAACGCAATAAATGTCAGTTCTTCCTCCTTCTGAGTAGTGAAGAGAGAGATAGATGGGGGAGGGGGGGCAATAGGAAATGAAAAAGCTTGGAGGAAAATTTGAGCTAAAAAGAAACACAGGCACACAGAGAGCAGGAGAGAAGCTCAGGGAAATAGAGAAAACCTGTTGAAGATGGTGCAACTTGTAGACCCAGAGCCCATGGCCCCTTCTAGTGATGGTCTCGTTTTCTTTGCTCAAAGAACCAGTGTCGCTGGGTTTCAGACATCTGCACTAAACCCTTGAAAGCTGTGTCATGCGTATTCTAGCAGACTGGTGGGGAGGTGGATCCCAGGACACAGCTACATTTCGTAAATGGAAAGTGGTTGCTCCAGTCAACGCTGGTTGCTCCAGCTAAAGCACAGCTCAACGGCTCCAACTTTTATCATTTTAATCACTGAGGTCGCTCATAGTTTCTTAGGTAGCCTTACTGAACCTGAAATCAGTAAAAGCTTATATAAAAATTGGAAGGTATGGTTAATTAAAAAGAATGCAATAACATGCATTTCTAAACCTCTCTCTCTAATCTCACCACTGTTAGCATCTTGATATATTTCTTACGTTTTTTTTCTTTTTCTTTTTGGTATTTTCATCTTTACACAGTTGAGATTATATTCTGTAATTGACCCTCATTTTGTCCCTTAACATAATGGAATAAACCTCCCTCCAAATCCTTGTAAAGTTTAGAAAACTAATTTATTAAGGTTAGGAGACGTTTCCTTGAGCATATATACCATAGATTAACTCATAAGTTCCCGTACAATTGGACATTTGAGAGCATTTCATTTTTATGACAATAGCAAATAATGTAATAAACATCTTGCTCTATAAAAGCTATCTTATTAATGCCTCTTGGACTTCTCTGGTTTTCATGTATATTCACTCATTTGAAACGATCACATCAAGGGCCATGTCTATTTTAAGACTGTGCGTGCGCACGTGCGTATGCACACTTTATTCAGATCGTTTTCTGAAGCATTACACTACTGTACACTCTCAAGAGCAGGATGGCAGCTGGATACAGATCTTCTAGAACATGGAACACAGCATTGCATGGCATGTACGAACCTTCCTGTGCCAAAGCTGAATTTTAGCAAATGTCGGCTGTTTTCTCTTCAAAGTCGCTGGGATTGCATGACCTCTGGATGGATGGCCAAGCAAGTGTACAAAATGGTAAAACAAACCCTTGCATCAAACAACAGCATTAAAGTGCAGGGTTGGAGTGGACTGAGAGTTGCTGAAATGCACGCAGCAGAGATCGGCCCTCCTGGGAAACCAAGGGCTTAGGTTTTAACAAGAACACAAGAGATTTCTTTTATGCTGCGGTTAGTATTTTATGTTTCTTTCTGTCTGGCAGCTACTTCTAGAGTACCTTCACATAATATCTACTATCTACTAATTTAATCTGTCACACTCTGTGCCTCCATACATTGCTGCTTATATTTAGAATCTCTTCTCCCTCTCCAAGAGCCAGGCAGATTTCAAACCCTACTAAGCCAGAGGATATGTGTCTCTGTGTGTGTGTGTGTGTTTTGTAACCCCGTTGTTATATAAAACACACACATGCACACACAATTTAAGAAGCCACCCTGAAAAATATGGCCTTTGCTTAAAAAAAAAAAAAAAAGAGGAGAAGAAGACAGTTTACACTGCTGTGTAGCAAAGACCATATTTTCTTGTATTTAGGAACAAAGACATGTCAGGCTTTATTGAGCACATCACTAACTATATAACTAGCGTTAAACACTCTATTTGCAACTGTTGCTGTGTATTTTGTGTGTGATTATCACCCCTAGATCTGCATCCTATAAAAAGATATTTCTGTTTGCTTAATTATAAAGCTCTTTATGAACAGGCTCATCTGTAAATAGCTTGGTGCAGCTGAAATAGAAATATAATTATAATGAAGGCAGATGTTTGTGAGATACTGGCTCATGAAACTTGTTCAGAATCTACAAAGGATAAACGTGGTGAGCGTGTGTGTGTTCTGGTGGGCCAAAGCTGGGAGCAAGGAGTCGCCTTACTCTTCTTTCACAGTCATCTTTTTTATTCCCACTCTTTGCTTCCCTAGATCTCTATAATTGGGAGAAGGAGTGACTTACTTCATCTTATTACCGAGCTGCAGGGAAAATTGACTTACAGAAAAGTCTGAGACAGAGCCAAAAAGAATAAAATCACTAAGTTGAGTTTAGGGGAGAGAAGCACAGTGTTTACGGCCAAGCCTCCATCATTTGTGAGACTTGGGTTGAGTTTTCGCAGCTTGAGATTGGAGACTGAACATCTCATGGTGGTTCAGATGCCATTTTTTCAGAGATGAAAGTTCCTTTTTGCCAATGCAAATTCTCTAGAAGATGCATTAAGAAAGACCTAATGTGTGGAGAGGAGGTTAAACACGTGCTGATGTAACAAGCTTTAACTAGTCTCCACTCTGGAAAGTGGATGTGCTGATGAGCGGTTCCGGGGGACGACTGCATAGGGGTTGGGCAGACACAGAAGTTCATATGAGGTTTTAAAATTTTTTAAAAAATTGCATACCCAATCAAAGAATTATTTCCAGGGAGATAGTTACTTAAATTTGTTGATTCAAACTAAATTCTTTCTGAATTCTTTTGTAAGTGGATATGTCTTAAAATTACTATATTTAGTTTGCCCAATTTTTCTGAGCTACTATTGTGTTGGGGTCTTTTATGTACTTTGAACATTAACATATACTTAATTTTCAGTTATTAAATAATTGAATGAATTAAGGCACAGATTAATCTCCTGAGGTAATACTCTTTCTGTGGGCACTTTCTTTGTGGTCATGCTTTCAAGCCACTTGCAGCTATGTGTTGGTGCTTCAGAACTTGTGTTGGGAGTTCATAGGCATGGATGGGTATGATTTGCTTTTTTTTTTAAAGGAAGGGATAACTCCCCCCCCCCCTTTTTTTGAAGATTGTATCTATTTATTTGAGAGAGAGAGCAAGTACAAACACGGTGAGGGGCAGAAGGAAGGAGAAGCAGGCTCCCCTTGGGGTGCGGAGGGGGGTTGGGGCTTGATCTCAGGGCCCTGGGATCATGACCTGAGCCGAAGGCAAACACTTCACCCACTGAGCCACCTGGCCTCCCCAAAGGCTATGATTTTCAAATGTAAACGAACATGAATTATTTTCCACATGTGCCCTCCTGTGATGAAATATATATGCCTCTGAGATACTAACTATAAATTGTACTTTTAAAAGTCCAATTAGTTACATCTTAATTTCAGTAGGATGTGAGGATTTTTATGGTGGATCTGCTTCTTGCATGAGCTCGTTCATAACGTGAACAATTTCCCTCTTGTCTGTATCATATATATTATATTTTTATGTATATATTATGTATATGATTATAAATCTATCATCTCCTGTATTCTTACATTTCTTGGACTTGAGCACAGCCAGCCACCAAAATTATTTTACCACATGGACTGGCAATTGGAAACTAAGCGTTATGAATGTAAATAAACATTGTAACAAATAATAGTCCTCAATAATCCACCATCTCAAGGGAATAGTCTCAATAAGTGAATTTTTAGTGCACATCCTCTTTTTAATGCATACACTTTCGAAGTTGTCAATATTTATTTGGCTTGCGGTCGGTCTGATTGCCTATCCGGGAGCTGCAAGTGCCCCATTGGATCAGGTGGTGCTTGGCAAGAAGCTCGACATGAATCAGCGAGAAGTTGCTGTCAGAATCTTGCTGGAACAACAAAAGATGGTAAAAACAATTATGTATCGAATGCCCACTATGTGCCAGGCTTTGTTACAAGCACATACATAATTTATATACAAAGCAGGTTATTATTCCCGATTTTCGGCTGAAGCATTGAGGCTCACTGTCTAGGTTTGCAATGTAAATAATCTCTCTGGAGAGCAGTCTTACACATAAAACTCATAATCTCTATTTGATTAGGATAGTTTCTTTGAATTCCAGGTCTTTAAAAAAAATTCTGGATATATATTTCCAAACTTTTCCACTGAAGGCAAATGGATGTTCACCCTTGCGCCGTATGCTTGCAGCATTAAAAACCATCATTTACAAATCCTTAGTACATTGATGGGTAAAACATGGTATCTCTCTTTGCCAGTTGGTGGGAATGAACCTATCTTCAAATGTGTAAACCATTTGTATTGATCCTGTGAAGTTTATGTTTAGTCATTTTCGTACTTAAAAAATTTTTAATATTTAGAGGTTTTATTGTTGATGCATAAGTGCTCTTTATATTTTAAGAACATTGATCTTTTATCACATTTATTGTGACTGTATTTCCAGTTTTTTTACTTGATGTAGTTTGTAGTGTGGCTATTATATTATTTAAGGCATGCATCATTCAGACTTAACCAGTGTTTGTTTGATTTGGTTTGGTTTTGCACTGTTTCCTGCTTACGGAGTCCTTTCCTACAGTCCTTTTCTATAGTTAGAGTCACAGGTATATCCCTTTTTGTGCTTTCTTTTAAAATTTTCTTTCAACTCTAATACATACAGAGTTTATTTTTGATAAAAAGTAAAGTTCTAACTTGATTTTAGTTAACGTTCAATTTTTTTAAAAAAAAAACACTAGTTACACTGAATAATCCATCTTTTCTCTTTGGTTTGTGTTGTTTCTTGTAGCAACGAAACCGTGTACATTTCTGCATGTGGGGGAGGGGTTGTCTTCTGTGGCTGTTTTCTCTTGTCTATTTATTTCTGTCAATTCTTCTTACACAAATACTAAAATGTCTTTTTCTTGATTTAGTTTTAAATGAAGTTGCACTATTAGGTAAAATATCTTTCTACTAATCATTTATATTTAAACATACTTAGAGTTGTTTTCATACATTCCTCAAAATGAATTTGAGAATTACTTGTTCAGTTATATAAAAATGTCAGTTGGGATTTTATTAAAAATTTATTTCATAATCAATTGCAAAAATCATTTTAATGACATTTTCAGTAAAAGTTTACTGAAGGGACCTAATCTGGAAGAGGCCTGAAGGCAGTTTGGGGAAGTTGGATGTGTTTTGTGTAAATTGATGACAAATGAGCTGTGTCCCAGGAGAAGAATAGAGCCTGCACCCTCCCATCTCCTCTCCCTGCAAGCTTGGGGCATGGACTTCCCAGAAGCTATCTTCATCATACTTGGAAGCTTTTTTTGTTTTTAAACTTCCTTCATAATTTAGGATCATTTGAAATAGTTTGGGGTAGATGGATACATGGATCTTAATTAAGAGTGCTGTGCTCTGATCCAGACATCCAATTACACTCTTCTGGTGGGATCAGCATCATCTCCAGCTTTCAGAAGGAGGCAGAAGGATGCCTGGGTGGCTCAGGGGTTGAGCATCTGCCTTGGGCTCAGGGCGTGATCCTGGGGTCCCAGGATGGAGTCCCGCATTGTCTCCCCACAGGAAGCCTGCTTCTCCCTCTGCCCACGTCTCTGCCTCTCTGTGTCTGAATCTCCCATGAATAAATAAATTAAAATATAAAAGAAGGAGGTGGAGTTATATACTTAGGCTTATGTCTTCTTCTTGTCAGGTCCTTCTCTGCCTTCCTTTTTACTTTCCTAATAGTTGCTTTTCCTGCAGCCTGTCTGGGTGTTGGGCCCTCACCAATGTGGCTGTTGAGATGCTCTGCACACTTTGACTCCTTGGGATTGTCGGGTTCCAGGGTGTTCTATACACATGTGGAGACAACAGTCTCCTCCATGGCTCTGAGGGTTTGTGTGCTACTTTGGGTCCAGGCAGGTCTGTTTGTGCACAGATCCTTCTAGGTCTTTCCAGAGCTGTGGTTATTCAACCTGCTGGTCTCAAGGCCCTTTCTCATTCTTAAAGATCATTGAGAACTCCATAGAGCTTTGTTTACTTGGGCTATATGTGATGTGTTATATTAATTAAAACAGAGACATTGTCAAAGCAGAAAGATGTATGGATGCCCCTTCTGCACACTCTGTCAGGACCTGCTAAGGCATTATGAGAAAGACTTTTCTCTTGCAGCATGAGGAAGGAAGCTGCCATGTTGTGAGAGGTCTAAGAGAGGGGGGCCGTGGACCCCCAGGGGTCCCTTGAGCTGAAAGTGGCTTCAGACAAAGGAGATGCACTCTTCTAGCAACTAAGGGAGCTCAGAAGCTGACCTTTCCCCCCTTGAAACTCTGACAAGCCTGCAGCATATCTTGAGCAGAGCAGAGGACCTCTCTAAGCTGTACCTGGACTCCTGACTACAGAGATAGTAAGATAATAAATGTGGTTATTTTAATCCACTAATTTAGTGATAAATAGTTACCCAGCAGAAAAGTAATGTGATGGCATGATATGCAAGGAGTATTTCTATGAAACCAATAAAAACGATGGATTCTGGACACCTGGGTTGCTCAGTTGGTTAAGCATCTACCTTTGGCTCAGGTCATGATCTCTTGGGTCTTGGGATCCAGACCCACATGGGGCTCCCCGCTCAGCAGGGAGTCTGCTTCTCCCTCTGCCCCTCCCCCTGCTTGTGCTCACTCTCTGTCTCTTTCTCTTTCTCTCTCTCCCTCTCAAATAAATAAAAATATATTAAAAAAAAAAAACAATGGATTCCTTCCTGTAAATAATATAATGGCCATTAAACAAGTATGTCTTGTTTGAAGGAAGCCCAACAAGAGAACTTAGAAACAAACTGACCGCTCATAATTCTTCATTGTATTAGAATAGTTGCTGCCGCAGCCCTCCAGGGCAAGACATCAGAAGAACACAAAGGGGCCATTAGGAGACAGAAGCAATCTGGTAAGCAGAGTTCCACACCTCTGGCTTAATGGATAATCAGGAACCCAGGGAGCCTGTAGCTGTGATTGGACAGGTGGCTGTCTTCCAACCCTGAGCAGCAGCTATCAGAATGAAACTGACCTTCTCACTGCAGAACCAACGTGAAAATGTCAGGATCTGTGACATCCCTTGAGCCTGAATCTTGCACTGTCTTTAGGCTTCCATTTGTACAAAGCAGAGTCTCTATAGTTTGAATACTAGTACTAATCCTGGTGATAATATTTCAGTTCTTGCTGTACTTTACATTCATCATTTCACTTAATACTTAAAACTAAGATTGAAGGAAGGATCATTAACCTCATTTTAGAGACAGAGAGATGATCACATGGCTAATAAGCAGAGGGACAAGGACTCATACCCTGATCTGTCTAATTAAAGCCGGTACTCTTTCCACTATACCTTGTGCATGCTCTCCATGGATAGTTGGTAATTGATTTCAGAGTGAAAAGGAAATGTGAAAATTATCTAATCAAATCTGCCAATTATACAAAAAATAAGTTGAGGCCTTGATTGATTAGGGACAGTAACTATTTCTAATTTGGGAGAATAAGGAAGTGAGATGTGAAGATCTGAGGTGCAAGATGATGAAATACTACAGCTATTCTTTCAATTTGCAAATTTGATGTTACATTAAATAAAGTAAAATTTTATACAAACCAGTATTTTATGTATTTAGTATCATATATATTCTTAATGGTAGGAAATCTTAGAGAGCCTAGACTTGCATTTTTTGAAAAGCTTGATAAGTAATACGGAAAAGGTATGTTACTTATTTTCAAGACCATAACAAATAGTAAACCATCAACAAAGTGAAAAGGCAACCAAAAAAATGGAAGAAAATATTTGCAAATCATGTATCTGATAAGGGGTCAATATCCAAAATATATAAAGAACTCATACAACTCTATAGCAAAAATTCCAAGCAATTTGATTTTTAAAATGGGCAGAGGAAGTGAATAGACATTTTCCTAAAGAAGACCTACAAATGGCCAATGGGTATATAAAACGGTGCTTAGTAGCACTGATCATCACAGAAATGCCAGTCACAACCGCAATATGTCATCTCACACCTGTTAGAATGGCTATCATCAAAAAGATAAGAGATAACAAGTGTTGGTGAGGATGTGGAGAAAAGGGAACCCTTGTGGACTGTTGGTGGGAATGCATGCAAGCCCCTGTGGAAAACAGTATGGAAGCTCCTCAAAAAAATTAAAGATAGAATTACCATCTGATCCAGCAAGCCCACTTCTGGATATATATATATATCCAAAGGAAATCATTATCTTAGAAATATATCTGCACTCTAATGTTCATTGCAGCATTATTTGCAATAACCAAGGCATGGAAACAACCTAATTTTCCCTCAACAGATGAATGGATAAAGAAAAAATGATGTATATATACAATGGAATATTATTCGGCCATAAAAAGAAGGAAATCCTTCCATTTGTAGCAACATGGATAGACCTAGGAGCCTTATGTAGAGTGAAATAAGTCAGACAGAGAAGGACAAATACTGTATGATCTCACTTTTATGCAGAATCTGAAAAAAAAAAAAAAAAAACCTAACTCATAGAAACAGAAGAGATTGGTAGTTGCCAGAAGCAGCGGAGGTAGAAATGGATGAAGGTTGTCAAAAAGTATAAAACTTCCACTTATAAGTTCAGTAAGTTCTGAGGATGTAGCACAACGTGGTGACAATAGTTAATAATACTGTAGTATATATTCAAAGTTGTTGAGACAGTAGATCTTAAAAGTTCTCATCACAGGAAAAAAAAAATCTAACAATCCATGGTGACAGATGTTAACTGGACTTATTGTGGTGATTGCTTCGTAAAATGTACATGTATCAAATCATTATGTTGGTCACCTTGAACCAACACAGTGGTGTATGTAATCATATCTTAATTAGGAGAAACCCTCACAAATACTGTGCTATAAGGAGCCCCTGGATTTCCTAGATTGTTTTAAATACCAGGTGTATGTGTGTGTGTATCTAGCAAAACCCCACTTCAAAACACAAGGAAACAGGCATCTAGGTTCCATGCTTTGCCTCTGTCTTTAGCAGAATCGGTTCATGTGTCTAAATGCCTTTATATATGGAAATGTAGCCTATTTGTTATTATGTGCACATAATTACAATTGGTAATCTCACAATTATTTCTGATTTTCATCTGCTTAGTCTGAGTGCTTTGGCAAAGCACATTTCCCAAAACTTGTCTAAACAGACAGTTCTTGCAACGTAAATCATGGGTTCAAAGTATGCATCCTATCGGATGTTGAAAGGATTTTGGCCTTTCTCATACCTCTGCCCCTCCTCTTTCTTTAAAGAGGGTTGTTAACAAGATCTTAGAAGTTGTGATCTAGAAACCAGATGTAAACATAAGGTAGATAGACACACAATTGACTCTGAAATTATTTGAATGTCTATGAATATTTAACTGGCCCCCACAGACAGAGGAAGAGTAAGAAAGGGGAATCAAGCAGTAAATAGGCTGTGCTGTATGATGTTCCCCTTTGCCACTGTGAAGGATTTTTGCTGGGGCTCTGGGGCTCCAGTTCTATGTGGAACCTGTTGTCCAGGCATCCCACCCAGTTTGCAGTACTGTCCAGCCTCCAGTTGGAAATTTCATACCCAAAGGCATGGAGCCCTCATTCCCACCTCTTATATTACAATGTGGGATCTTGCACAGGGACCCTGTCCCTGTGGTTCTCATGACTGGCATTCTCAGGAACAGAGGTGCTTCTGTCTTTACACACAATGCAACACATCTTTATCTTGGAATCCACCTTCCCAGTGGATCTTCCCAGCAGATCTTGTAGAATGCACATAGAGGTGTTCTTAGTGGTGTGCTAGCCAGTGGGCCCTCTTCTTCCAAAGGAAGAACATGGCGACTCCTCAGTTGGCCTCCTGTGTCCAGGAGGCTTTGGCTTTTTTGGTTCCATGGGGTAGCTGACTCCAGGTTGCGGTTGTACCTCAGAGCACACAGTTTCCTCCACATCCTGCAACAGGAAGTGAATGGTAGAGAAAAGGAAATAGATCTGATCAACCAGTGCTCAATAAAACTGAGCTTCCTCTAGTCATCAACAGGGTCTACAGGCATCCATTTCCCTCCCATTCCAACTGGATTCAAGCCCTAAGCCATTTCTGGACTTGCCCTGGACCAGACTGTGGCATTGTTCTTCAAATTTCTTTAATTGTTTGAATTTAAAATCACCTAAATAAATAGCAGTGAAATTGTAACTGTATATGTGCTGTGGGTAGAAGGCAGAGATTAAAGGAAGGAAGTGTGCAAGGAATTGCCCAGCTTGGAGCCCGATGTGGAGCTTGATCTCAAAACATCCAGAAGAGCCACCCAGGTGCCCAGAATTGAGAGTTTATGGGAGGACCTTGTCTCTTCTTTAGTGACTAAAGCCACTGGGTGGATTGTATTTTCAGAAACCAAAAATGGACTTTCTAGTTCACACTGAAAAGCACATTTCTGCTCTTGGCTTCAATGGCTTACATGTTTTATGAGTCTTGTTTCTCTAAGTCCTGAAATTCTAAGTTATCTAGTTGAGTTGGAGATTTATATTGAGGCAGTCAGAAAAATGAACTTTGCCATTTGATGACAGATGCCAGACAAACATTCCATGTGTCATAGTTGGAAATAAATGTGGGCCACAGATAGTTCTATTCCCTAATGTTTACGAATTAATTTTATTCTTTGGACTCTCCCTCCTCCCTGGTCCTGGTCTGATCTTAATTATTCATGCTTCGTCAAGCCTTAATTTCCTCTGTCTTTTGATATTATCCAGAGTTTCCAATCGGCACGAAGCGCTGGGCATGGTAAATCTCACTCCTAACTTGGGTTTCCATTTCCAGTTGGTGATCATTTAGACTGTTGAATTGCAGGGACCTGCTGGCCAGTTTTCCTGCGTGTGTGTGTGCATGTGTGCATATGTGTGTCTGTGTGTGTTGTTCATCTTAAACACTAAGTGTAAGAAATTGGCTTCATGGATTTCATGTATGCCCAGGAAAAGGGGTCTGTTTTTGCTACTTGTTTTCTCCTAACTTGTATCAACAACAAAAAAGGACAGGCCTAAAGTTGGAACTAAGTAGGGAGCCCATGCCAGGGAGAGTTGAAGCTCTCAAAGAAGTAGTTTCTCTTCCCACTGAGGAGAACAGTAGTTCCATTTCAGAATTCATCCTCTCCTCCCCAGCGCAGGTACCCCTCACAGTTTCTTCCTTCCCCACGTAGTAGAGACTCAGCAAGTATTTGTGGAATGGGCGTACAGATGAAGGAATAAACGTGTGTGGTGTGTGAGACTCATCAACGTCCAAAGCTACACTTCCCTTCTATAAGATCATTGGCCCTTGCTTTTTTACAGTGTGGATCCCTTGAATGCAGTCCGTTAAACAGAGTCACACAGAGGTCAGCCGACTTAGGGTGATTGCTCTTGTCGCTTTCACGCGGGTGGTGTTGGTGGTAGTTGAAAGCAGTTCCTGTGGTTCTGTTATGTGCGTCATGTGACACGTCTGCACTGGCCAGTCTGGTAGCCACTCGCTGCATGTGGCCGTGGGAATTAAAATTCGGTACCATTAGAACCTAGTTCCTCAGTCACACCAGCCACATTTCAAGCACCCGCAAGCCAGTGGTGACTTGTGGCTCCATTTGGATTAGTACAGAGATAGAACATGACCCTTGCCACCGAAAGTTCTGCTAGCATGGATTCGTGTATATGTTTTTATATTCAGTTCATCAGAGATCAAACGGATTCTTGGTAATAAAAGAAACTGACCTGTAGTCATGTAGTGAACAGACACCTGCTTGTCTCAGATTCACGTGAACATCAGTTTTTCTAGATATTAGCCTGTAAGACAAATCAAGGAGGCTAATCGGAAACCATCTGAGAGATTGACAGGACTGGTTTCTGTTGCCGAACTCTTCATGTGACAGCTAAGGGACTCTAGATGTGTTGGAACTTAGACCTCTACCACATTTGAAATGAGGCTCCCTTGGGTGTGTTGACTGAAAAGATGATACACCAGTGCCTTATAAAGCCTAACCGGAGCCTCCTAGACATGCCCTGGCTCTTCATGTGCAACTTTCCCCCATGGAGGATCCTCTGCTGTAAGCTCATGCTGAGGTAGGTCAAAGAATCCTAATTTATCCAAACAAACCTGACCAAACCTGGTGGTCAAGTAGAACAATTCCTTGTGTGTCATAGATGGGGAAGCTGAGGCCAGGCAGCAGAAATGACTCACCTGCAGTCACACAGCCAACACTGAAGAGGTGGGACTTGGAGCCACATCTGTTTGGAGCCACATCTGTTTTGTGCTCAATCCATTGTTACTCCAGCTGTGCCTGTTGATTGATTCAAATAAATGACATCCGGTCATTCATTCCACCACTTAGGCGTATTTTTATTAGGCATCCACCAGGTGCTGGGCCCGCGAATAGTGAACAAACTGACATAGCCTTGCCCTTACAAAACTTTGGCCTCGTAGGAGAGATAGCACATAAATAAATAACAAGCAATGGTTATGGATTCGGGACCCTAAAAGCACCATGGAAAGGAAGTATGGAACTTTTGGAGCACCTCTGCCATGGGCTTGACAGGGCAGCTTCTCCTAGAAATAGCATTTGAGCTAGGATGTATAGGGCGAACAGGGGTTAAATTAAGCAGGTGAAGAGGAGAAGGGCGAACATAAGACAACCCAACCCTGGTGGGGAGAGGTGCTATCACCCTGAGGAATGTAATGTGCGTGCAGTGAGGACCGCAGGTGTGGTCCACGGTGAGATGAGAGTGGACAGGTAGGGGGCCAGAGTGTGCAGAGTCTTTTAAACATGTTGTCCTCATGGTACAAACAGTGAGCGGGGAGGGTGGGATAGCAGTGGATTTCTGGCAGTGGATCCAGGTGGGGTGTGGACCTGTTGGATCACCGTTGCTTATATCCACAAAATGGGTGATCATGGCTGGGCTGGGGGTGGGTGTGGGTGGGTGGTTGTGAGGCACATTTCCAAGGTAACGTCCAGGGGATTCTGAGACCTTGAACATGCAGAGGGAGTTGAGGGAGGGAGGTTCCTGCCTTATGCCAGAAGATGAACGGTGATGTTTCAGTGAGGTGGGAAACACTGGCAGACGACCAGGTTTCCAGGGGGAAATGGCACACATTTGAGGTACTTTTAAAACCTCCAACTAGATTTCTTAAGTAGGCAGTTGGCTATGTGATTTCAGGAGAGAGATCTGAGTTGGATCTCTGATGCTCTAAGCCCTCTGATTATATATCTGGTCATTCAAGCCAGAGGTATGGGTGAGATCCCCTGCGCGTGGGACAGAGATGCGCAGTGAGAAAGTGAGCTCCGAGCTCCAGTGTGCAGCGGCCTTGCGGGAAAGGGTGCCCTGCAGGAGAGGAGGAGATCGTGCATCTTCAGGAAGGCCAAGGGAAAGGGTTGTTCCAAGACAGAGGCAGGCCTGGTCAGTTTTAAATGCAGCTGGGACATAAAATTAGATGAGGACCAACAATTTCCACTGGATTGAGCAACAGGAGGAATTGATGACTTCTACAAGTCTCCGGTGTCTGGGCCATGCCAAAGGCTAAGAATGAGAACCACTGAGAGTGGGCCCCAGGCATTGGTCACCTGTAAAGCCCTCAAAGTATTATGGCAGCTGCCAAACTTGAAAGCCCCTGGTTTAGGGAAAACAGACTCATGTCAACCAACATCTGTCTGCTTTCCTTTTCTCTCTCCCCACATTCCCTCTCCTTGACTCTTTCTTTCTTTCTTTCTTTCTTTCTTTCTTTCTTTCTTTCTTTCTTTCTTTTTGTAAGATTTTATTTATTTATTCATGAGAATACACAGAGAGGAGAGAGAGAGAGAGAGAGAGAGAGAGAGAGGCAGAGACACAGACAGAGGGAAAAAAAAAAAAAAAAAGCAGGCTCCATGCAGGGAGCCTGACATGGGACTGGATCCTGGGTCTCCAGGATCATGCCCTTGGCTATAGGCAGTGCTAAACTGCTGAGCCACCCAGGCTGCCCTTTCTTTCTTTCTTTCTTTCTTTCTTTCTTCCTCTTCCACTGTCCCTTTTTTCCTTTCTTTTATGAGTCTCATTGATTTGGAAACTATTCCCTTTTAGCTACTCATTTCATAAATGTATTACAAAGATTTATCAACTGCCTATTGTGTATTAGGCATCGTGTGTTTAGTTGATTTATAAACAAAAGGAAAACAAAAAATCACATACCAAAAAGAAAAGAAAAAGAAAAAAATAGGCAGGCTCCATAACTCCACAGAATTTATGGTTTATAGGAAGAACATTTATCAGGTGAACACAAAACAAATATATTATTTTAAACTGTGCTGCAGACTATGATCCACAGGGATAGAAAAGGTGGCTATAGAAGGAATGTTTGTGTCCCCCATAAATTCATGTACTTAATTTCCAGGGTGGTGATATTTGGAAGTGGGGCGTTGGGAAGGTGATTAGGACATGAGAGTGGAGTACTCCTAAATGGCATTAGTGTTCTTGACTGGAGACCCTGGAGAACTCCCTTCCCTGGTATGGAGACAGAGCAGAAGACCTGGTCAGTGACCCAGGACACGTGTTCTCACCAGACCCTGAGTCTGCCAGAACTTTGATCTCGGACTTCTAGCCTCCAGAGCAGTGGCAACAATTGTGTGGAAAAGGGATATTATATCAATATGAGAGTGTGTTGTAACTAGAAATTAAAAGCCAAAAGATATTTCTTTCACTTAAGTAGTAATAACTGGACCTTTTTACTACTGATCATGGTTTTTTATAAATGCATGGTTCCATCATTTTATTTGCTGTCAGTATTTACTGGCTTATTGGTGTTTCCTCCCCTCTAATCATGAATTTTAAATTATAAAAAATCATCTGGTAGCTTTCATTTAAAAATGAGACTAGATATTGAAATAAATTTGATACTTTTCTATTTAAAAGAAAGCCCTGTCTAAGCCGTCTGGCCTCTGGTTCTGCTCTAGCAGCCTAAAGAAAAGGACAAACACTCAGAAAAAAACAGAAGGGCCTGAGGTAGTTGTATGGTGATGAACCCTCTCGGAGAAGGTAGCATTTGAACTATGGCCTGAGAGATGAAAAAAGGAACCAGTTAGAGATGAATGCAAATAAGAACATTCCAAAGAGGGGGATCCCTGGGTGGCGCAGCGGTTTGGCGCCTGCCTTTGGCCCAGGGCGCGATCCTGGAGACCCAGGATCGAATCCCACGTTGGGCTCCTGGTGCATGGAGCCTGCTCCTCCCTCTGCCTGTGTCTCTGCCTCTCTCTCTCTCTCTGTGTGACTATCATTAAAAAAAATAAAAAATAAAAAAAATAATAATAATAAAATAAGAACATTCCAAAGAGCAGAGCACATGGGAAGGCCCTGGGGTGGGAAAGACATCAGGATGCTCGAGGAATTGCAGGACAGCCAGTGGCCTCAGCAGAGGTTGGTGAGAGACCATGCTGGACAAGTAGCAAGGGTCAGTTATGCACAATGAGAAGCAAGAGACTGTCGTCATTAACTTGCATTCTTAAAAGCTCATCACAGAGAATTAATTCATGAAATTAATTAGTTATAAATATTCCATTTCTGAAAATTAATATTTGCTTAGAGTAAAGCCCTAAAAGAAATTGGAAGCATAGGGAAGGAATTATCCTAAAAACGTGGGCTAGTTTATTGAAAACCTAACATTTGGCAATTGTCGCATTCAGAGAATGTCCACCTGGAGATGGGCACACCTTTTCTTTTACTAGGCCTCCAGCAAAGGGATTTGGGTCAATTTAGTAGGGAATTTTCTGAGTGCAGGA
Source organism: Vulpes vulpes (assembly GCF_048418805.1). NCBI lineage: Eukaryota > Metazoa > Chordata > Mammalia > Carnivora > Canidae > Vulpes > Vulpes vulpes. The sequence goes on from NC_132787.1 coordinate 106,500,483, forward strand.
TTTGTTATTGTTGTCATTGTCCTTGGTGCTAATCTCAGGATTGCAGCTCCTCTGGCATTACTTTGTGCTTCTTCTGGGGCCAGTTTGCCTGATGGGCTTTCTCTGTTGTTTCACCATTAGCTTTAAGTCTTTTCTTTGAGCTGGAGCCTTGGGAGAAACTCTCCCTCCACACCCTCACTCCTGCCCGATGGCAATCCTCTCTTGCCCTGTCAGGTCCTGTGCCCCTCGATCGCAGGATGGGGAACTCTCAGAGATAGAGCCTATCTTCCCCAGCAGTAGGGGATCACTAGTTTTCCAAGTCCAGGATATTGTCTCATACCCCTTCTCTGGAGGTGGAATGTGTTTTCTTTGGTTCCTTTGTCATAGCTTCTCTGGATCTCACCCGTGGCCTCAGTGCAACCAGGTTTGCTGTCTTCCTTCCACTGTCTTAAGCCATTTATTCCCTAAAGGAGACAGAGCGAGAAAACTCTGGGTGGAGCTTTGTGGCCTCCCACTGCTGCCATTTCCCTTCTGCACACCTGCCCAGGGGCTTCCTCAGGCTTCTGCCCTCCCACAGTGCTCTTGTAAGCACCTGCTGAGGTCCAAGGAAAGAAAATGGAATTCCATGTGTACCCCTGTGTTCGGGCCACCCCAGGGTTCCGTAGCCTCTGGTAGTGCCCTCTTAGTGACATCTGCTCCTGGAACCCAGTGCTCACATCCAACTCCCTTCCCAGTTCCCATCTTTCCCTATGTTTTGAGTTAGTTAGTTGCACTGAGATCTCAGGTCTCTTACCAGCTCAGAAACTGTTGTGATCTTCAGGTTATCTGTCTTTTTTTTTTTTTTCTCTTGAATTAAGGATGGGAGCAACAGTTTTTTTTTCCACATCTTAAGTCTCCTCACTCTTTTAACCTATAATTTTTATAAGTTTTTTTTTAATAATCTCTACATCCAAAGTGGGGCTCAAATCCATGACCGCAAGATCAAGTGACACACTTTTCCAACAGAGCCAGCCAGGCATCCCTTTAATCCATTATTAAAAGAAGATAGTTGGGCTTCATTTTTTAAAAAAATCTAATCTAATAGTCTCCATCTTTAATTGGCAGGTTTAGGCCTTTTACATTTAGTGTAATTACTTCTATGATTGTATTATACATTGAGGAATTACAGCAATGATAGAACCAGAGCCTGTATTTAGAAGAGCATGTGGCTTGTGGTCCAAGGTTCGAAGTCAGTTATGTAATTTATATATATATATATACACACACACATATATATATATTAATTAAATATATAAAAATATATACATTACAATAATAATATAATTATATATTATTATATATTATATATTATATATTACATAATATATTACAATAATTATATATTTATATTATATATTACAATAATTATATAATATATTATATATAATATATAATTATAATATAATTAAATATATATATTTTATTGAAGTTTGATTTGCCAACATGTGGTATAACACCCAGTGCTCATCTCAAGTGTCCCCCCCTCCTTTGACACTTCTTAGTTTCGTGTAGTCATTTCATTTTCTGAACCTTAATTTGCTTGCTCTTAAAAAGTGTTATGATACCAGACACAAGGAATTACTTTGGGGAGTGTTTTAATTAATGTGGCTGATACTGTATTAAAACTGTGTCCTATACAAATATTTGATGGTTTTATGTTCAAGGAGAAAATCGTGGTCAGACAGTTCCATGCAGCTGGATGGGTTTGGAGTTTTGTTCTGCCCTAGACCTGCAGTGATGGTGATTTAAGTGGTGCCTGTAACACATTTAGCTTCCTTTGCGTAATTCTTTTACAATACTTGTCACATCCCTTGTACTTATTTGCTTATGTTTTTCTTGTCAGACTAGGTCCTCATTAAGAGCAGGAAATACAGTTTATTTATGTCTATATTTCTGTGTCTTGCCGAGTGCCTGGCACAATATATGCTCAATATGGGTTTGTGGAATTGAAACACATTTTAAAAATACAGCACTGAAGCTCTGCACCAGTCTGAAAATACAGCATTCTCTGGATAAAGCGTGGCTAAGTATTTAAGAATTTGACCAACCCCTGAGGATCTTACTTCAAAGCCTCGATTGTCTGAACCCCTTGACACCCAAGACAGCCCTGGCTAGTCAACTGGCATCATGGGTGGTGAAAATTCTTTCCGAAGCTCATGGATATTTGGTTGTCAAGTCACTGTCAGCTATACACAAATGTATCTCCAGTTTCCACAACTTCGTATGACCACTCTCCAAGCTGTAATAATTGTTGCCTTTGTGTGCGACTTCTCAACATTCCTGTGACATTACCACCGCGTTGCCACAGATGTAAAAGGGTGAGAATTAAGTGGGGATTTGCAAACTTTTAGAGAAGCTTGGTTTTTGTATGCTCGTGAACTTCTCTCCCTTCTGCTGAGGTGGAACTAAAAGGTTCCTCTCTGAAACTTCCGTGGAGTTTCTATGGTTTTGCAGCACGGGCCCAGGTCTGGGCCAGCTCTGACTTGTCATTGGCTTCTGAGTGTGGGAGGCCCTGAGAGGGGCTTATGGAGTAGGGACACATGTACCCCCACATTATGAAGGTGACCTTCCCCACTCTAGCAATCTCCAGCCACTCCGGGCTTAGTCTCGTGTCTTTGCCCTTCGTCTGTGCCACACCACTGTGCCACACCAATATGTCCTCACCCACATTGTTTGTTGTCTTGTAATTTGTCTTTGTGTTGTTTTCACAGATTATAATTTCCTCAGACCAGCAGTCCTGTCTTAAATTTGCTTTTGTCTTGAAAGGCCAGGCGTAAGGCAGTATAAATGGTGGCTTCCTGCCGCACATTTGCTAACTCTGTCTAACTCCATCCTTACAGGTTGGAAGCATTTCACATGAGGATTATGCAGTAGTAAGTAACACTCGGAGAGCTGAAGTTCAACATTCCACATACTCATTTTGGGGAAGCAAATTCAAGTTGTTTGTAAAACACTGTGATGCCCAAGGTATACCCAAGGCTGAAGGGGGAAAGGCAAAACAATTTTGACATGCCAATAAGGGCCGATCTGTATTGATACATAACAGTCCAGGCTGGGTTCCCTTTTGTGCCAGGGGCCTAATAATTTATGCGGTTTTACCCTCTTCTTAGCTGCCTGGTGGTGGCAAAACCCTGAGACATTTTTGATAGTTGGCTGGCATTGGCCTCTCTGGAGACCCAGATGTCTTCACTGGGGAGACCCTTGGGTTTATTTATTTATTTATTTATTTATTTATTTATTTATTTTTATCTTCAGGAGACTTTGGATATGTGCCTATCCCACTTGGAGTGTCACTAGGCCTAGGAAAGGAAGTGTCCATTTAGGGGGAGGTGCTAAGGAAAAGCCAGTGAAGCCTGCTGACCATGGCAGCGTTAAGCTCTCAGAAGGCAGGGCTGTGTCTTATCACTCTCTCCTCCTGGCAGAGCCGGCAGTCAGACAATATTTACTGAATACATGATGAATGACTGGGTTGAAGGGTGAGGGGGGATGGGATTTCCCTGTCAATGAAAAGATTCAATATATACAGAAATTTAGTCATGGAGGATAGAACTCTTGATACCTGCCCAACCACGATATGCCATGATTTACTTGGTCATGGACACAGCTTAGCAAAATGTATTTTATCCCCACACCTCACTCATTATTTAAAGATGCTGGCCAGGCGTCCGTGCAGCCTGGGCCAGGGAGAGCAGTTGGCCCGTTAGTCATCATCTGTCATGCCTACAGACTCCAGGTACCAGGACATTCATACTCAGAATCACAAAGAGAATTAGCACATTAATGCCTTTGTTCCTAACCATCAAGGCCATTCATCCTGTCCCGGGCCCAGCTTCAAGGTCTTTGGAAGCTCTGCCAGCATTCCCACCTGCCTGCCACTCCATTACTCCATTCTAAGACTCCTACTCAGCAACATCTTGCCTTCGCTGCTCCGAGGAGGCTTTGTGATTGTACAGAACGCCATGGCATGACTCTGCCTTCCCGGAATATGGGGCAGCTTTGGGTATGATGATGGTGTTCATCTCCCTCTTCCATTTTGCTGTATATTTTTAAAATAAAATCAAACGTGGCTTCCATTTAATTCAAGAACTGTTTGTCTAGTGCTTCTAGAGCACTGCAATGGAGCCAAGGAGCGATTTGTCATTCATGATTGCTAGCTGCTCAAGGAATGCTTGTCCTCCCCTGTGTGTTGGGCTGGGTTTAGGAGGAGAGGGTGGATTTCTCTTAAGATCTATCCTTCCCCAGGACTTTCCATGTTTGCTTATTAACTACATTTCTTCGTCTCCTGGATGCCAGGCCCTGTGTGCTACAGCCCTTACAGGCATTCTCTCACTGAGCCTGTTTCCTCAATCCTTATCAAGAAACGCATTATGGCTTCCACTTTTCAGATGAAGAAACTCAAGTTCAGGCTCAGGGAGATTATGTAACATACCCAAGGCCACTTGCGCAGAGAAGAAGTAAATTTCTCAGGGACGCAGAACCAGTAAGTGGTGGAGATGGGACCTAAAGACAGCCTCTGGGACCCCTCAGTGCTAATTATTAACACAGAAGGCTGTGTAAATGCTTTACAAAGTGATTGGATGGACGATCCATGCCATGGCTTGGATGACTTTGCAGTCTATTTGTAGAGATGTGGTGGACCTTAAAAATGGACGCGATAGAGTAATACATAATTACCTACTAAAGTAGATTGGGAATAATTGATTTTATGCTCCAAGAAAGCTTTTCAATCCAGTCAAGTCCCATTATCTTCATATAATCAATGAAGAGTCTGAAGATTATTGACATTTCAGATCTTGTCCAAAGCCATGGAACCGATACCAAAAAGCTGACTCAGCACATGATTACCTTAAAGCTAATCCATTACTCGTTTTCTGCATACCCCTGCCTTGATGACTCCCCAGAAGCAAATGTCATCAGAGTTTTAGAAGCACTTAGGCAAAAGTGTTAATTAAGGCCAAATAGCGTCTGGTTGTGCATTTCAATCGAGGAGAACAAAGCTGGCATACTTATGGGAATAGAGCAAGTTGTTCCTCACCCTAAATTATGCAGCAATATCTGGGTGCATCTAGAAGGCTCAATGTCTTTACCAAAAAATGTGTAGTGTCAGTCTGAACGGGTATTTACAAATGAAGAGATGTTATTAGTGGAGTAATTTGGTTAAATGAATATTGTGCCGAATTATCTCAAATTTATAACATAACACTTATAACAATTTTATGGAAAATTGCTTCCAAAATTATACCCTTATAAAGTGCACACATTAATAACACACCACAAGGACACGCAAATTATATAAGAGTCATATCCTTTTGCAGTTGCGTACATTGAATAATGTGATGTTTTTGCAAGAGCGAAAGGTATACTATGTTATTAAAACATAGTGGCATTTTTTAAAGTGCTGCATTAACATCACCATAGACAATCTGAAGATACAGAAATAATAAAGGCATAGTGTCTTGTGCAAGATATGGTTTATTCCCTCTCTAAAAGGAAAAATTAAAACAAAACCAGTATCACACGTATAGAGGATGAGGTAAGCTCCAAACAGAGGTTAGAAAGGGATGACGTGGCCTGTAGTTGTTTCGTAAAGTGTGTTGCGCTGAAATGAAGACCTAAGTATGACCATCAGAATTATGAAGTGTTTGGTTACCCAGCCACAAAATGGAAACACTCCCCCCCTCCCGATTAATTGCTGGGAATGGTGGCTGCTTTGCAGGAGTGAGACAGGAGTACCACCCATAAGTCTAGAAGGTGGGTCGGTGCCTGCCCTCCCGCAGGTAGCTAGCCATGGGGAATGGCACACACGCCATCGATGCACCCTGCCGTTTTGTGCATGTTCCGCATCTTGCATTTGCTAATTCTGACTGTCACAGAGTGCCTTTCCTTCTCGCTCCATATTCTCTTGTCCCTTAGATCCTCTGGTGAACACCACCTCCCCTTTCAAGATCTGGATGGAGAGTCATAATCTCTAGGAAGATTGTTCTGACTCCTCTCATAGAATTAGTTTGTCCATTTGGCCTCCTCTGGAATCCACTTTAGTGCGCTTGATGATGTCCATGCTCATCTCGTCGTTAGACTGCAAATAGTCTTAATCATGCCTCTGAACCTAAACACCATCCCTGTTACCAACTCAGAATGGTGCACATGTGTTGAACAATTGAATGAATGAATGAGTGAGTGAGCGAACGGAAAATAAAGGAAAAATCTGAATGAGACCCTGAAGGGTATAAAGGGTAGAGCTGTCAGTGTCAGTGCTACCGGCTGTACTATCAGTTCTGTAGGACGCCGGGGCTAGACCATAACATTTGCATCTTTGTGATGTATCTTTGTGGTTTCTGGCACCTTCTTACTTTTACATAACGAGGTACTTGGTTGATAGGCTTCGATTTTGGATTGGCGGGCTTCATTTTTTGGGGTGGAGCTGGTAACTGTGACACTGGGTTTTCACTGTTACGGGAATTTTGTAGGGCGACCACCACTCAAGTCACACCAGCTCAGCAGCTACCTTCTGTATCTACGTCTGAAGCATCTGCCTCAGTTCTGTAAAAACACTCCTCTCTCTCTCTCTTACTCAATTTTTCTTTCCCCACTCCTCCTTCCTTTCTTTCTTCCTCAAAGAGTTTTTGAGGATCTACTATGTTCAGGTCACAGAGTCAGCTGTTAGAGACACAAATACTAACAAAATCAATGCAACAACCACAACATACATATATATATATATATATATATATATATATATATATATATATATATTATATATTATATATATGTATTTTTTTATTTTGGCAGAGAAAGCAGATGCACACTGACATCTATGTCTTTCCTCTTGTTGCATGTACCGCTAGACAGTATTTGTACTCCCCTCAAGGCTTTTTTTGGGGCAAATGACTGGATTTTGACTAGTGCAATTGTAGGTGGAAGTGGTGAATGCCGTTTCTAAGTCTGACCCTTAAATCTTCCTGAGTTTTCTTTCTCTTCCTCTGTTGGCTAACTGGATCGAGCAGATCCGCAGGAGAACTCCTGAGCCCTCACCCTGAGTGAACTGACAACAAACCCTAAAAAACTTTCACGTCCATCCGTATTTTCCTTCGCTTTGCATTATATTCAGGAGATGCCTTTCTTCTGGTGCAGGACCACCTCCTCCCACTTGCCCGGGGAATCTATTTTTCTCTTCAACATCTTCTTCCATTAGCATTGAAGCATGCTTAGATTTCCATCCCCTAAAAAAAAAAATAAAAATAAAAAAATAAAAGGAAGACAGGCAAGACACCCTCGGTGGACACTTTGCCCCTGGTTACCAGACAGCCCTCCTCCCATTTACAGATGAACTTCCTGAAATATTTGTTGACAATTTCTATATTTTCTCAACTCTGTCAACTTGCAAACCTACTGCAGTGTGGACTCTCTGTGTCCCCCACTCTTGCCAAGAAATTGCTCTTACTCAGACCACCACCAACATGTGTGTGTGTGTATGTGAGACAACCCCATAAACACATTACACATTAGTACTTACTTATTTTAATTTTTTTTTTTTTTTACAGCATTTGGTTTTGGTAAACTTTCCTCCTTCTTGAGAAAAATCTAGTGCCTTGGTCTCCATTTCTCCAGGTTTTCTTTCTTTTCCACCGGCTATCTTTCTGGGTTTCTTTGAGGATCGCTTTCTTTTTAGCATCACTGAAATGTCGGTATTCTAATCCAAACCATCTTTTCCCCTCCCTCTTATGTGTATGCTTCTGGGCAGGCTCACTGCACTCTCCTAGCAACTACCTAGATGCTGATCCTTCCAGCTCTCTCTCCAGCTAGGATGCTTTCTTGAGAAAGCTCCATGCTAACCTAATTAATGCCTGTGAGCATTGTACTGGTTGCCTTCTATCTCGTGTATATCAGAAGTTTTTAAACCGAACACTTACCGATGGACATTTCGGTTGTTTGTGTTTTTGTTTGTTTGTTTTCTTTCTTCTGCTCTAGCAGCATTGCAATAAATATCCTTAAATATGAATCTGTAAAAAGCAGTGATCTCTGTAGGATAAATGCACGCACTGAAATTACTGGACCGTCTGTTATGCGTGTTTTAAGACGCTGCTACACGTTATCACATCATCCCCGGACTTGTACCAACAGTTCATGGGTGTGTCTATGTTTTGAATTTTCCAGCATGGTCAATACTTTTGTTTTATCTGATATAAAAAAATATATGATTTAAATCATACTTCTTTAATTAGTAGAAGGGCCGAGGATCTTTTTCATACGTATGTGATTTTTCTCTCATGAATTGTCCATGTTTTTGAAAATACTAGTATTTTACTTATTGTTTTTAAGGCACTCATGGTATATTAAAAATATTACCTAAAAATACCCTTTCCTGATGCCATTTTTTGCCATTTTTGTCTATCAGCTTTGTTTATTGTGTTTTTTGGCCATACTAATATTTCTTTAAAATACTTTTCTAGCTATGTTGACATACTTAAAATGGCTTTTCATATCATGAAATTATGAATGTGTTCACCCAAATCCTTTATGGTGATTTTAATCTACGTTTTTTGCATTCTTGTTATGATCCATATGGAATTTATTTTGATACGAAGGATGAGGAGAGGATATGGCTTTATTATTATTATTTTTTTTCCCCCAAACGGGTAGCCACATTTTCTCAGAATCATTTTCCCAGCGACTGAGATCGTGCAGATGCAGTGAGCATTTCCCATCAGCGTCCTCGTCTGTAAAGCTGGACTGGCAATTTTGTGAGCTGTCAGGAGTCGGAGATAACCCACCGAAGTCCAGCCCAGTGATGGAGATAGTGCAGATGCAGAGGGATTCTTGTTATAGTTGTCCCTCTCCTCTTCTGCTGGCTCTGAATCTGGGGCCTGCTGTCACAACTTTAGGGGCCAATTTCATCATCACTGAGAGCAGAAAATTGGGACAGGTGGCATGGAGGGACCGCATGCCCCAGAGCAGAAGCAGGCAGGAATGAAGAATGCCCTGAGCTATCTCCTCGTCGCACATAAAGGGGATCTTAGATGTTGGCTCCCGGATTAGGCTCTGAGCAAAATATACTTCTGCTACTTAACTCATCGTGGGGGCTTCTTGCAACTTCATTTCTCTACAGGAAGATGCTGTGTGGCTAGAGAAGAAGAGTGGAAAGCGAGGCAGCCACAGCCAAGGAACCCCTGAGACCGGCAGAAGCCGGATGAGGCAAGAAGGATTCGTCTTTGAGGATTTGGGGGGAGCACGGCCTTGCCCACGGCTGAATTTCAGACTTGCGGCCTCCCCATCTGTCTCTTGTTTCCTGCCACCCACGTTCATTTTTGCTAAGGCAGCCCCAGGAAACAGGCACGGCACCTTTGCTCGGTGGCCTGTCCCTCCCTGAGTCTCTCCCGCCCCACGGGTATTTGCTCACCTCCCAGATCAATCTGTGGTCTCGAGCTGCTGCCGAGGTAACCGAAGCCAGCACAGCTGCAGCGCGAGCACCTGTTGCTGTTGCTGTTTTGTTATTTTCACTGTCATTGCAGTTGTCGGGAGGAACAAAGAATTCCCTTCTTCACGTGCAGGGCTGCTAGAGAAAGCCGGATCAGACATTAGGCACCTGAGGTCTGTTTTCACCTCTGCAGTTCTAGAACTTTCTCGGGGGTGCAGAGAGCTCGGGGTGGACGTGAGCCCCCGTGCAGCTTGCCTGAGCGAGTGTCTTCGATGCTCCTGGTTGCTGTGGAGGGTGTCGGAGGCCGCACCGCATCGGGCTTGGGCCTGATGACTCGGCATCCAGTTGGGGCCGGCTGCTGCAGCAGGTCAGGCGTGAGGGGCACCTGCCAGCTGCCCCCCGAGGCCACTGGCACATTCCTTAAATAAGAGCCACGCTTACAGAGAGGGACACAGAGGGAGCCGTCGGATACCGTATTTACAATGAGGAAGGTGCCCCGGAGATCTGTGCGAGGTGGACAGAGATGAATGAACACAGGGTCGGCGCCCGCGGGGACCCCTGCTGGGCAGCCCCCCAAGGTGCTGAGAAGCGGCACCCCTCTCGCCCTGTGCTGGGGGGGACGCCCCGTGGCTGGCCCGCAGGAGGAGCGCACCCTCTGGCCCCTCTGAGATGCTCGCCCGCTGGCAACCGATGGGCCAGTTACTAAATCCAACAGCAGGTGAATTTGGGGAACAAAATTAAAACAAACACTATAGCAACAAAGAGCGGTGAAATCTGACACGTAAGTGGTGGGCAACTGGGTTTCCTTATCGCTCCGAAATCAGCTTTCTGAATGCCACGGAGGCTTTTTTTTGGTTTTCCCCCCTGCACCCTTCGTGTGACTTGACGGCTGTCTGTCCCCTTCTGTGGGTGCCATTCTGCGAGTCTGCCCGACTGGGGGCTTAGGGAACCTCCGCACCCAGACACGCACGGTGACTTCTCCCGGGATCCCAGGGTCCTCGGGCACAGCAAGGGCCTGTCCCCTTCCTCAATCCCAGTGTGCGCTTCCCGGCGGTGGAGAGCGCAGATGGTCTGGGAAAGGGCCAGAAGGAATCGGAGGTGATGTTTTACGGTGTTTGGTTTTTCTTTTTTTGAGATTTTAAAAATTAATTAATTAATGTATTTATTTATTAGAGAGAGAGAGAGAGAGAGCAGAGTGGAGGGGAGAGGCAGGCAGAGGCAGAGGGAGAAGCAGGGTCCCCACTGAGCGGGGAGCCCAATGTGGGGCTCGATCCCAGGACCCCGGGATCATGATCTGAGCCCAAGGCAGATGCTTCACTGACTGAGCCACCCAGGCCACCCACCCCCCACCCCAGATTTGGGGTAATGTTATCAATAGTTTCCCCATGTCTGGTCCTGAGGTCCCGAGGACAGACGTGGTTCGTAAAGAGATCTCCAGTGCTTGGGAAGAGCTCATGGGAATCGGAAGTTGCTCACAGCCTCTGGGAGAGGCTGGGCTGGGTGGGCCTGGCTCAGGGTCTCCTGCGGCTGCGGACAGGCCTCAGGTCTCTCTGGTCACTGGCCAGAGACCACTGTCCCTCGCCATGTGGCCTCCCCATCCTCTGCTCGCCCCGCGGTAGCTGGCTTCTCCGGAGCGAGTTCCGAGGGTGCGGGTGCAAGGTGGAGGACGACAGCCAGTCTTTCAGGACTTCACCTGCAGAGCGCCGTCTCATCCCTTCTCCACGTTAGATTAATCAGAAGCCAGTCGGTAGGTCCTGCCCCGACTCACGGGGAGGGAGTCCACAAAAGTGTGAAGCACAGGAAGTGGGCATCATGGGGCTCCCCTGACGGCGAGCGTTTCAGCAATGATCGTGCTCCCATAAAGGTGCTGATTTTGAGGATACAAGTGCATGGAGGAGTCAGGAAGAAAGCAACCCTCGAGGGGAGACGTGGGGACTGTAATTCTAATTTGGGTGCCAAGGACCAATGAGCCATCGTAGCCTGAATAAATGGACAAGATAGTTCCTCCTTCTACCAACCTCTACCTGAAAAGCTCTGCATTTTAAGCCACAAGGGAGTGACTCATAGGGTGTGTCTGTAGAATAAAGTGCCCCTGATTTTGGAGCTCTGTGACCAATCCACAGTAGCACATCTCCCCATGGCCATGTGCTTCCCCGACAGTGGACTCTAGGGACCCTGAACCCACCTCTTTGCAGCTGCCCCCCAAGACCAGGCTTTAAAGCACAAGCGAGCTGCACCCCAGGTCCATTGCACTGGGCCGAGAGCCATGCGCTTGACGTCTTGGTCTTCCAAGCAACAGTGTCTAGTGGGGCCGTGTCCATTATCCCCCTGTACACAGAGCTGTGTGTGTGTGTGTGTGTGTAGGGTACATGTGATAAAACTTCTCAGACACACCTGCCCCCGGAGTGAATCTTCAGCCTCGCTTTGCAGGAGACAGTGGACGTTGTGCTGAATTGCAGCAATCAGGATGGACTTGGGGGCATCGGAAGGGAGAGTGTGGGCTGTGGCTCCCCAGGGGCTTGACTGCAGCGCCCACTCTGCTACCAACTGGCTCAGGCTTGTCCTGTGCCCCTGGCATGCATATGCTCTCGTGCAGCAGCAGGACAAGGCAGCTCGGAGGCCTTGCTGGGAGCACCTGAGACTGCGTTTCCGGCAGCAGAGCAGACACTTGAGTAACACCAGCCCTTGTTCCCAGAAGATAGGCCTCGATTTTAGATCCGGTTCTGATTCTGCGCTTGCTTCCAGCTCCTTTCCTGGTATCAGAACACAGCTAAGGGAGGATGTCAGTGTTTTATCCTCTCACTTCCCTACATTTTCCATGAATCCCGGATAGTATATGGTTTGCTCATTGCACCAGAAACCAGTTGTAGGGGATAAACAAACCTTTTGTCTCCAGATCTCCAAAGTCTTTTTAAACAATTAGTCTGGTGCTTGCTTCGGCAGCACATGTACTAAAATTGGAATGATACAGTGATTAGCATGGCCCCGGCACAAGGATGAAATGAAAATTCATGAAGCATTCCATATTTTTAAAGAAGACATACAGATGGCCAACAGACACATGAAAAGATGCCCAACATCACTGATCACCAGGGAAATGCAAATCAAAACTACAGTGAGATAGCACCTCACACCTGCCAGGATGGCTAAAATCAACAGCACAAGAAATAACAGGTGTTGGTGAGGATGGGGAGGAAGGAGAACCCTCCTGCGCTGTTGGTGGGGATGCAAACTGGTGGAGCCACTCTGGAAAACAGTACGGAGGTTCCTCAAAAAGTCAAAATTAGAGCCACCCTATGATCTGGTAATTGTACTACTGGGTATTTCCCCAAAGAATATAAAAATACTAATTCAAAGGGATAAATAGGGATACATGTCCCCTGATGCTTACAGCAGCATTAGCTCCAGATACCTCCATAGTATCTCAAGTTATGCGAAAGGCCCAAGTGCCCATCGACTAATGAACAGATAAAGAAGGTGCGGAGGGAGCTGTGTGTGTGGGTATGAGTGTATATATGCATACAATGGAGTGTTATTCAGCCATAAAAAAGAATGAAATCGTGTCATTTGCAAGGACATAGATGCGGGTGGAGAGCATCATGCTAAGCAGAAGAAGTCAGAGAAAGACAAATACTGTATGATGTCACTCATATGTGGAAATTAAGAAACAAATGAGCAAAGGGGGAAAAGAGAGAGAGAAGCAAACCAGGACACAGATCCTTCATTCAAGAGAACCCACTGGTGGGGAGGTTACCGGAGGGGAGCGTGTGGGGGATCCTGCAATAGGGGATGGGGATGAGGAGGGCACTTTGGCCGCGAGCACAGGTCGGTGATGGAGGGGACCAACCACTGAATGGTACACCTGAAACTGATATTACACTGTATGTTAACCAACTGGAATTTAAATAAAAACCTAAAAAAAAAAATTTAGTCTGAACAATGAGCTTTCCTGAGGGGCCGTTCTGTGGTTGTGTTCTGTTTCTACCTGTTGTGAGTCACGCCTTCAGTGAAATTCTAAAATCTCACTTATCCCAGTTCATTTGGGGGGACTGTTCTGTTTGTTGGGGCGTCAGCTGACGATCCACCATCCCGCTTGTGCTCCATGTACGCCGTGGAGAAAACCACCAAGCATTTTTGCCTGAAACACTTGCGCAAAATGTTCTTGGGAAACCCGGGGTCTTCTCCACATAATCCGCCTTTGCCTGAGCAACGGGTCTTTGGATCTGGAGGATTTTCCTTTGAATTGCAGTAAGTATGTAATAAAATAATTACGAGTAGGTCAACATTAATTTAATGAGGGGCAGTCAACGCCAGTGCCTTCAAGGCCCAGACAGCAGCTGGAAGGGGGGAAGCCGCTGGGGACAAGTTGGTGGGGATGGAACCAGAGGGAGCACGGATCCTGGCTAGAAATAATAACATTTAGTATTTAAATCGAATACCGCACTGGCCAAAACCTGTTTGTAAGCCAGGGGGCTTCTAGCTAGTCAACCCGAATTTGGTGAACCAAATGGGTAATGTTGTTCCCTGCCCTGTATCACTGCCGACTGGGAGGGACACAGATCCACAGGATAGAGGGACACCTGTGAGGCCCTCCAGACACCTGTCTCAGTAAGTGGTCTGGCCTCAGGGGCACAGCCTCCAGCCGGGCATAGCTGGGGTCCCCAGGACAGCCTGTGGGTCCTTCCGAGGGCATGAGAACTACTAAGAGCGTGGAAAGGGTTACCTAGAGAGTGGAGTTGGGGTTCTGGGCCAATTGGGTCTCATTACTTTCTCTCTGTTGACCCGGAGCCCAGTGGAATTTCTGAATCTTGCTGATTCTCTGCACCTTCATTTGCAAAGAAGGGATGAAACCAGTACCCGTGCCCCCCACCCCCGGCCCACAGTTGACTTGCTGGGAGGGTTCAATGCAGAGAGATTCGGAGCATGCTCAGTGCTCAATGAGGGGGCACCCCTGCTCTTAGGGTCCTTCTGTGCTCCCAGAAGATTTGAGGGGCCCAGACCGGGGGGCCTCAGAGCTGATGGAAAGGTGTGGGGAGAGGTTCACGGTTAAATTAAGAGCTTCAAACGTTATTTAAAGGCTCCAACGGTCTTCCTGACTGCCCAGGTTTTCTGTCCTGGGCTCTATGAGCCCCTTGCTTCCTTGCCATGCGTCTAGATGATGGTTTTCTGCTCTTGTCCTCACCCCACACCTGGCACGTCTTTCAGGGGGCTGGCATGGTTTTTGCTGAGTGAGTCAGGGAGCCCAACAGAGGCTTCTCTGAGCTCTGTGCTTCTTCTGTGCTTGCTTTAGGACTTCTTCCTCTCCAGACTTCCAGGACCTGACACCTCTTGCCCTCCTGTGAGGTCACTTCCCAGCCTGGTGCTGGGCCCCTCCTACTTCCATGGCTTCCTCAGTAATTCACCTTTCCCTGTAATCTAAACCCCAGACTTCATGTGCTCTGCTTGACACTGTAACTGCCTCCACTTGGCCCCTGTGCCTTAGGATCACTCCCCCTGAACTCTGAAAAGAAATGTCTCAGAGGAATCACGCAAGCCTGCCCCATGGCCTACCACTGAGCCCTGGGGTCCACCGTGCTGACGGTGGGCCCCACGACCAAGTCTATTCTTCATCTGCTTCTGCCACCATAACATAGTCCCTCATGCTGGAGGCTTAAACAACTACTTCTCATGGTGCTGGAGGCTAGGAGTCCAAATCGGGGGGCGACAGATCTGATTTCTGTTGAAGGCTATCTTCTTGGCTTGCGGATCACCACCTTTGATGGTTTCCTCATGGGGCATGGAGAGAGAGGGTGCAAGCTCTCTGTGTCTCTACTTACAGGAGTACGGATGCCATTGTGGGCACCCCACCCTCCTGAGCTCATCACCTCCAAATAGCATCACGGTGAGGGGCGGGCTTCCAATCTGGATTTGGGGGGAGCAGTCTATAGCACCCGTCCTCATTCTTCTAGAACCCGTCAACCTCTTGTACCATCTTCAGGCCCTTCTCTCCTGTTCAGCGGTACTCGGCCAGCCTGCCTTGCCCTGAGCTCTCCAGGGTGCACCCCACTGTCTGTGGCATGGCCCCTTCCTCCTCCCCCAGCATTCTGGTCTTTTCCCTTTGTGCGTGGGTCAGTGTCTCTCTCTACAGCCTTTTCCATGAGAATGGGCTTTGCCTCTTATTGTTTGTGCTCCTGCTGTTTACATGGGAACAACACACTTTATCGGTGGGAGGCACTTAGAACCACAGGAAATGGGCTGCGCAACCTCGTGAAGAGTCGATTTTACTTTAATCTGGGGGAAATACAACGACATGAATTGAAGATATCTGTGCACACATACGGACTCACACAACTATATACAGAATATATTCGATTCAGGCACTTTTTTTTTTTTGTCTATTTTTAAAAGATTTTATTTATTTATATAAGATTTATTTATTTATATTTTATTTATTTATATATATAAAAACAATATATAAATATAAAAAATATATATAAACATATAAATATATAAAAAATATATATAAAAATATATTTTATTTATTTATTTATTTATTTATTTATTTATTTATTTATTTATTATTCATGAGAGACACAGCGAAAGAGGCAGAGACACAGGCAGAGGGAGAAGCAGGCTCCCTGTGGGGAACTTGATGCGGGATTCAACCCTGGGACCCTGGGATCATGACCTGAGCCGAAGGCAGATGGTCAACCACTGAACCACTAGGTGTTCCGATTCAGGCAATTTTTTAAAACAAAAAAAATGCTTTTTCTACTTGGACGTGTACTCTGCTAAGCCATTGGAAGTACTCTGGGGGGACGTGTCCCAACGAATGAGGTCCAGGGCACTTCATCTTGAATATTAGTCTCAAAAGCCAAAGAAAACATGATGTTCCTGCCTGACAGAGATCCCCCCCTCACTGTGGGAACCCTGGTCCCCCCGCTCAGGCCCTGGGACACTCTTCCTCTTTTCTAATCCCAACGTGCCACAAACACTAATGATCCTGCTTCTGCTCTCTCCAGGGTCCGCCCGTGTATCGTCCACTTCTGAGCGGCTGCCTGGGTTCAGCCGTTCAGAGTCTCACCCGGGGATTATTTCTACCTCATTCTTGCTCGTCGCTCAGCTACTGGTCAGTTCATTTCATCCTAACATTTTCCTTTTGCTTTGTTCTGGGTGGCAACAGACCTCCAAAGACCAGAAATACGTACTTTTTTGATCTCTTGGGGAAAGGGCCAATGGGACGGATTTGTTTCTCAAGGTTTTAAAGTCCTACAGCCAAAGCTCAGTTTTTTTTTTTTAATTTTTATTTATTTATGATAGTCGCACAGAGAGAGAGAGTGAGAGGCACAGACACAGGCAGAGGGAGAAGCAGGCTCCATGCACCGGGAGCCCGACGTGGGATTCGATCCTGGGTCTCCAGGATCGCGCCTTGGGTCAAAGTCAGGCGCTAAACCGCTGCACCACCCAGGGATCCCCAAAGCTCAGTTTTTAAGACAAAAGGATGGTAGGCTCTGGGAAAGCTTTATGACACTAGGATCTCCCAGTGTTGTGGGCTCAGAGGTGGGGCCAGGCCCCAGGGTCTGCGACCCGCCGGGGAAGCAGCGGTGGCCAGGCGGAGTCCTGTCTTCTGTCTGTAATTATTTCTGTCTTTCTCCAGCCGTGCTCCACGAGAGCTGTTGGTACTGCACCCAGAACAGTTGAGTCATATAGCTCAGGCCACGCAGATTGTTCAATTATCCTTCCTTGGAAACGGTACCCTCTGTCTTGTCTGGCACGGAGAGTCTTCTTCGCACCCAGCACAGTGCCGATCCCCTGGGGTTGCCAATATTTGCTTATTGAACCAGTAATTGAATTAACAGAGAGTCCTACGTGCATATGGAAATGTATATTGACATATTTCAGTTCGAAAATGTCTTCTCAACGAGATTAGAACATTATGTGAGTTCCGAACTAAGTTACTCAAGGAGGCCAAGTGTTTTTATTTATTTTATTTGTAATAACTGAAAGTGTATGAAAATAACAATGGGAACACATTTCTTACGGAAACATCCATGTTCTTCTTTGCTTTGACATTTGCCAAAAACTTAAAAAAAAAAAAAAAAGAATCTGGGGTTATGTGTGTGGACCTTTCTATCTTAATCAATATCTGCTCATCACTGTAGGGGATGGAAAATAAAATACAGCCAAAGAAAAGATTCCTGAGCCTTTTTGATAAATCGTTTGTGACTTTCAGCAACATTGATTCCAAGAGGTCTCAGGCAGTAATTTGAGAATTTTTTTTTATCTTTGGTGCCTATTGCAAATGGGTTAAATTATTTTGCCAGGTCACTGGACATCCTGTCATCCCACACTTCTGTAGGATCCAACATTATTTCCACGTTAGCTGGAGATATCCAGGTCTCTAAAACCTCAAAACGTAGAATTGTTGCTACAAGACATGTATTTCAGTCAATCCTGCCATTTTTGGAGCTCTTTGGGGGATGACAAAGCCCTCGTGGAGCTTGGACTTTTAAAACCAACACGGGGGCGGTGCCTCACCTGTCCTGGCCCACCGGTCTCCTGAGGAGACCTGCTGGGGGTCCTTCAGTGGGGTGGTGGGGTGAGCAGCTGGGGGCGGCCCCCTGGGTCACACGTGTTTCTAATATGTAGTTCTGTGCTGGACTTGAGATGGGTTCCCGCACTTGAAAATCACAGGCAAATTTAGAAGAAATGCAGAAATGTTCCAGCAGGAAGGGAAAAAAAAAAAAAAAAGTTTATCTACTGCAGATTTCATGGCGCTTGTGTGAAGCAAGCATCTCCGTATTCATTGTCATCAGAGCGCTGAACTAACGAAGTTTGACTGGTTTTGCTTGAGGAGGTCCTGGCGTGAGGGCCAGGAATTCCGTCCCCAGTCTTTCAAGTGAACCATGATCACCAGGAGCACACTCCGTGCTCGTGTGCCTCGTCTCCTCCTGCTCACTCAGCAGACTCCCAGACTTTTGCCGAGTGGCCCCCCCCACCCCAATAGGCTGAATGATCCCATTCATCGGAATTACGGTGGTTTCTGTACATACATTAGAATTCTCTAGATGAGAATCTCTTGCTTCACATCTGCACCATTGCTCCTGTTCCTCCCTGGGCCCTTGTGGAGCACGACTGGCCCCCGTGCAAGAACCCCACCCCTGACCCTCCTGGCTGTGCCCCTACCCACAGGGCAAGGCAGCCAATGTGCCACCAGGAGCCTGGACCTGCATGTTCCCCCTCACAACACCCCCCAGGGAAGAACAAGCCCTAGTCCAGCCCTAAAAGGGCATCAGAAAAATCATGGTCCCCCTTCCCAGAAGGTCCCTTTAGGTCCTTTAGGGTCCCTGCCAGGCTGATTTAAGACTCTCATGTAATCTTAAACATTTCAGTCGGAGAAGTGTCCTTATTACCTCGATTTGCCTTTACTATTACCCCAAACACTGTTTACCACCGAGGAGCGGGTATGTACCCTGAAAGAGTGCGACTTGCGGGGTGTTGACAACACTGCACCCCACCACAGAGCCCCCTTCCCAGCGCTTCCCCGTCAGGCACTCTCCCTCATTGATTACAGGAGGACTAAGCACCCGAGAGCTCTGGATGGCCCTGGGGGAGACCCCTCGGGAGAGGGCTGGGCAGGCGAGGGCCCCGAGGGGCAGCCCAGGAGGTGAGCGTGCAGGGGACACGTACACGGTCACACTCACGCCGCACCAGTCCCGGGGAGGGGGGCAGTGCCAGTACCGCCTTCTCACATGCAAGGGATGGAAGGCCGGCAGGTTCACCGCTTCTCTAGGGCCAGGCTGCTCTGGACAGTGGGGATTTGACCTCTGCTTCCCCCTCCGTGTCCCCATTCTTCCCACAACTTCCAGCATCTTCATGTAAAGAAGATCCATCTGTCTTTTCTTGAGATCCCTGTGTGGGTGACACAGGACGCTGGGCTGGGTTGGCCCACGTACAGGACAAGGCCATCTGAAGCAGGACAAGAGGCATGTTGTGCTGAGGGTCAGAGCACAGCAACCCAGGGATGCCCCCCATGCCCCTCTCCTCCCACACACCATTTTTTTCGACAAAGTGGTCATTGATTCTGAGGTTAGAAAGATTGACCTCTATCTGGCCTTAGCCTGTTTGCAGAAATCCCAGATCTCGTGGCCTACAGTGGCAGCAAGATCAGGTTTAACCAAACCTTTACTTGGCTCCGCGCATTATGAGCCAGGGGAGAGCTCCGATGGGTCCGGAAGGAGTCACGGATCCAATGCAGGCCTCTCGTTCTCCGTTCTGGATCTCCTGGGCCCCCAGGAGCGACTCTGCTCCACTGATCTGACCGTGTCTTTAGAAAATAATGAATGTGTCACTGAACATTATTTGTGCTGCCCACTTTTGGGTCATCCACGCGGGACATAATTGCACATCCACCCTCCCTCCGACGCCGACTCCGCCCAGCCCGAGACACCCATTCTAAATCGTGTCCCCAAAGCTGTAATCACGTCGTGGTTGTCAGGACACGTGAGGGCTGCCCTGGCCCGCTGCTTGGTATTTCTCGGAGGGTGGTCATTGTGTGTGCGGAACCATCGGGGCCGCCGGTCCTCTCCCCGCCCGCTTCTCCCAAACCCTGAGGTTTGAGCAGCACGCCTTTAGCCAGCTTTTCGTCCTGCCAGGGGGAGCTTTTGCTTTTTCTCCTGTGAATCCTCTGACTCCAATAAAGGCAGAAGCTCAAATTCCTATCTCTCCACTTTTCAGTTGCCAACTCCCAAGCCAAGTCTTACCTCATTGGAATAATAAAGCCCCCTATTTACTCCTCTCTGGAGCAGGATCCCAATTGCAGGGTGCCACTCTGGCCACAGGCTCCAGCCTCCCCCCGGCGGGTGCACACAAGCTGCACGCACGTCAGATCGTCAATCATTACATTCGAGAGGCCTCTTCTCGATGATCCGAATAAACGCCTCTGTTTCTACATGCGGTGACACCGGGGTGCAGAGGGGTGAGGCAGTGGGCTCAGCGCGAAGCCGTGTGCTTGGTCGCGGAGTTAGGGCGAGAGCCGAAGTGCCTAACGTCTCATGCCACTGTCCTCCCCTGGCCCCGGGGTTGGCTTCCCGGCTCATTCCTTGCACTGGTTGTGGTTTTTTTTAATTCTCGAATCCCGCTGGCCTCCGCGTCTCTATTTCTGCCCTGCTGTGTCCCCACACCTATTTGGTGTGACTTACAACCCTCTAGTATACTGAAATAGCAACACATGGACGGATTTTTAAAATTCGGTGTGAAGAGAACAGAAAGATAAAGTGGTGCAGCGAGGGCAGAGGGGAAGCGCGGCGTGGGGCTTGCCCTCTGGGGTCCTACTGACTCCGTGGCATAAAGTTACAGCACGGCCTTGTCCCGGCAACCAAAGCACGAGGGGAAAGCGTGCAGCTGAAGATGCATGCTGGTCATTAAAAAATACCAATTACTCAGAAGTAAGCTTTTCCTGGCCATATTTTGTCCTATATCTTGGATTTGGGTTTTTTTTTTGTTTGTTTGTTGTTTGTCTGAGGACATAAATATCAGGTCCCTCGCCCTCATTAAATGAGCTGTAAGTTTATTTTCCTGCCACACTGTCCCTCCAGGTTGGTGTCCCGTGCCCTGGCTTCCTTCCAGCTGAAGGCCCCTCTCCCCATTCAAGCGGGGGCTTGTGACTCTTCTTCGGTGACCAAGCCTCCTGAGTTTCTCGGGGGCTCCATCCTCGCCTCTGCCCAGGGCCGTCCTCCTTCCTCCGAGCAGCTGTTGCTTGAGACGTTTGCTGTGCTTAATCTGCTTTCTGCCTGGTGCCCAAGCGCAACAGCTGGACGCACGGGCGCGGAGCCCCCCGTCGCCTGCATGGTCGTGATGTTCCCCTGCTTGCTGGCACCTGCCTCCTGCTACTGGGACGCCTTGTCCCCTTACCTGTCACCGAGACCCAAGGAACGCTCTAGGGCCCAGGTGGAAGCGGCCGCTCAGGGACCAGAAAGCAGAAAGCATCCTGTGCCCGGTGGAAACCGGCAGAGCAAGAGCAGAGTCCCGAAAACTTTGAGATGCCGCCTGTCCTCATTGCCTTCCTGCCTCTTTGCTTATTGATTATCCACGTACACATCCCTTGCCTGTTTCTGCCAGTTAATTATGCAAAGTGACATCACATTTCAGATAATAGGAGAGGAGAAGGGAATATCCAAGGGAGCCGGGGCCCAGCTCCAACACCAGGGTCCTGGTTGCCGGGATGAACGGAGCCTTTGGGGTAAACTGAGTCCCGTTACCCTCTAATGACGACTCGCTGCTGTTCCTCCTCTGGCGACTTCAGCTATGAACTTCTTTTCCCTCGGGCATCTCGTGGATCGACAAGCAGTGTGCGGACTGGGAGCGCTGCCGTCAACACGCTGGGCCAGCGCCTGCCATGCCATCGCCCAGCAGGGCTCGGCGTTCGTGCAAATGCTTTACAACACCGACTAATTGGTTCTCGGGGGGGAAAGGATCATGGAGGAGCATGGGCATTTGCACATTCTGTTGTGTTCCCAGCCTCTGCCGTGGTCACTGATGTCACTGGATGGGGCCAGAGGCCTTCCCAGGGTGAGCATCCCCGCTGTGCACCTCTGCCTTTTCTCAGATGTTCTGTGGCTTGACCGCGGGTGGGTGGCCGAGGTGGCAGGGGGGCTTTGACGAGGCCGGGCATGGAGGGAGTGACCCCAGTTCCTATGCAGCCGCCAGCAGCCTGGTGTCTTGGCAGGTCCCTTGGCCTCAGCTTCACTAGCTGCAAGAGGAGGACGGACGGGGAATTCAGTGATCCCCGTGTACCCAGAGGGTGAAGCCGTGGGGGTCCCCGCACTCCCGATGCAGACTCTGCCCACGGACCGCAGACCTCACCTGGCCGCAGGCCCCAGGCCGCGGCCCCCCTGTGCCGTCCTCGATCCGCGGCCTCCCGTGCCTCCGTGGCCCGTCGCAGAAGCTGAAGGGGCAGAAACAAAGATAATGGAACACAATGCAAAGTGAAGCAGTCACTAAATCCCTCACTCCATGCACAGAAAATTATCGCCAGCTGTTGCCCAATTAAACGCAGCAATCTAGCAGAGCTCCAGCAGTTCAAAGGAGAGCGCACACACTGCGTACCCAGCCAAACCACTTCCGTGAAAACCCAGAGGATTTGAACACAAAAACACATTTTTCCATAAGCTACGTTTGTGTTTTCGCTAGAAACAGTCCCACTCGGTGAACAAGCACCGCACCCCGTCCGCAGGGTCCGTGCAGAGCTTCTACGCACACCGTGTCTTGGCGTCTCCAAGAAAGGGTGCTGCCCCTGCAAGCGCTTGCGGGCTCTCCTGAGCCCCTATCAGTGCTCTGTGCCACAGGTGAAGCCGTTCGTCCGCTGTCCATCTTCTGTGTGCCAGACCCTGTGCTACATTTCCGAGTATAGACATCAATAAGACAGTTTCCTGCCGCGAGCGAACCTGAAGTCTGGCTTAACGGACAGGTGTGGAAACCCTAATACAATATTGCACCGTTGTAAGGGCTTTTCTAGGTGTTTGGACCAAAACAGCAAGCATCGGGTGCTTGGAGAAGCCAGAGAAAGCTTCTAAATCAGCTCTGTTAGAACTGGGACAAAGGCATGCGTGGCTAGTTCTCGAAAAATCCATTTTCTTTCTATGATCAGGGTTTATTGCTTTTTTTTTTTAAATTTATTTGCTTGTCTTGTGTAAGAAATCTTTTCGTATCCACAACCCTGAAGATATTTGCAACGGATGAAGATAACACTTATTTTCTAAGGCCTCTATAATGTGGCCTTCCGCAGTTAGGTTTATAATGCACACGACTTGATTTTTGTGCACGGTGCAGAAATTGAATGCAATTTGGGTTTCTTTTGTTTGTTTTTTTGTTTTTCCATATGGATATCCTACTTCTAAGCACAGGTGCTGTGTTGAAAGCAGATTGTAAGAATGGGAACTTCGTTTATTCTATCCTGTTGACAACTTTGAAGGAAAAGCTTTCATTATTTTTACTATAGATACTAGGATTTTGGTAGTGTTTTGGTTGATGCTTATTAGTAGATTAAGGTGTGCCCTTCAAATTCCCCTGTGTTTAGAGTGATTTCTTTCATGAATTACTATTGAATTTCATCAAATTGTTTTTATCCACTCATTAAGATCATACGGAGTTTCTCCATTAATCCGTTGAAGTGGTGAATTCCATGAGTGGAATTTCTAACGTTATGCCAATCTTGAACTCCAAGTATTAAGTCGGGTTCCTTTATATACGGCTGGATTTGGAATGCGGACAGTTTTTTTCAGGATGATTGCATTTACGTTTGAATGTCAGATTGTTCTACAATTTCCCATTGTTTTTCAGACCTAGTTGAGTCTTGGTATTAACGTCCTCGTCCTCTCTTTTGTGAAGCATACTTGTCCCTGCCCCCCGCCCATTCTCTGGAAGACTTTGGGAGAGATTGATTGAGTTTGCTGTTGAAGCCATCTGGGCCTGGAATATTCTTTATGAGGGAAAAGTTTTGTTTTTGATTCATTTACATTAACTGAGTCATTTCTAGTAAGTAATGTTTTTCCTAGGAGTTCACTCGTTTCCTTTACATTTTCGGTATTAGAATAAAGTGGTAAAATCACCCATATTTTCATTTTGGATCGTGCTTTCTTTTCCTCTACTTTCTCGAGCACTGTTGCCACAAGTTTATCAATCTTCTTAGTTTCTTCCAAGAATCAAACTTGTTTTTTGACCTTCTTTATTGTGTGTCCTCAAAAAAAAAAAAAAAAGAAAACCTTCATTGATTTCATTGATTCCTGCATTTAAAAAAATTCTTTACTTTCAATTTTGTATGGGATGTCATTCTAGATTGTCAACATGGATGTTTACCTCATTCAGCTTCACATTCTCTCTGTTTCTTTCCTAATATATGCATTTAAAAACATTTCCTGGGTTTTGGTATGTAGTATTTTTGCATATTTTTATTTAAACATAGTTTCTAATCCTCCCTTAGTTTCATAGATTACTTAGACATGTAATTCTTAATTTCCAAACGTGTATGTACTGTCGGATTATCTTTTCTTTGTCTGTGTTTATTTCTAGGATAACTGCATGGTTGTCAGAGGATATGCTCTCTATCAATTCATTTCCTTAAAAAATAAGTTATCGTTTTGTGACCCAATATGCGGTTAATTTTTGTAGCTGTCTCTGGTGTGCTTTAAAGGATAATGAACTCTGCAGTTTGGGGAATAACAACATTCTATGTCTTTACCAGTCAAGTATGTTATCAGGTTGTGTGTGTCTCTGTATCTCCAACTGTTTTCTTTTTGTTTTGTCTCTTCGAACTAATTAGTGAGAGCTGTGTCAAAATTTCTGAAATGGCGGTGGGTTTTTCTATTTATCCTTGTAGTTTTGGCAATTTTCATTTTATCTGTTTTGAGACTATGTTATTAATTGCATACAAACATAATTGTTTTATATTCTAGGCGATTAGCACATTATGTTATTATGAATTGACACTTTGCTGATGAGTTTTGTCTTAAAATTTATTATATATAATGTAGTTACATCAGATTTCTTTTGGTTAGTGTTTACGTAGTATATGGTGTTCTTTCTTCTTACTTTTGACAGTTTTCACTTATTTACTTTTTAAGTAGGCTCCACACCCAATGTGGGTCTTGAACTCATGACCCTGAGATTGAGTCGTATGCTCTACTGACTGAGTCAGCAAGGGGCCCCAACTCTTGATAGTATTTTCAGTTTATGTATGTTTTGTATAAACTGAGTATATTTGGATTTTGTTTTCTTATTCAGATTGTGGCAATTTTTATCTTTTAGGTGGACCACTTAGTTCACGTAATTAAATGAAATTACTGATACATTTGGTTTTTTGTCCTTCATGTTATTTTGTACTTTCTGTTTATCTATGTTTCTCTTCCCTTTCTTTTCTGCATCCTTTTAGTGGCTACCCTAGTGATTATAACTATATTTAATTTATCTGTATCAACAAACGTTTTTGTCCACTCTTTGGACAAGACAGTACTGTAGATCACTAACTCCATTTGTTCCCCTCCTGACTCATTGGCTGCCATCTCTCTTACCCTTGGGGATGACATGTTCTCTTAGTCCCCAACTGCCACTCTGACTTTGCCATCCATTGGAATAATTGCACTTCCTTTTTTTTTTTTTTTTTCTAATGGTTAAGCATTGCCATCTAGGTTTTGATGTTCTGGGATCCTATTGTCATACTGATATCAGGGAACCCCATTCTGTATCACCATTTCTTATAGTTCGTCATGACCTGTAGAACACATGAGTCTGATGTCCCATTCACCACGGCATACCTTCTTGCTTAAGCAAACAGAGGGCTTCCAAGCCTTCCTGCCATACTTAATTGGCTGGTATTTCACCAGCCCTAAAATCAAGCGGCTTCTGTAATATTTCAACTCTAGCAATCCCAGTTCTCTGAGAATTTGATCCCTTCTTTCATGCTGCTAGAGAAATTCTGAGATTTTTCAGTTTACTTAACAAAGGCTGTTGCTTTCTCTCAAATCTCAAGTCCTTGTTAGGGTGTTAAATCTTTGATCATGGGAGCCCCCCCCCCCCCCATTCTCCTTTATGTTTCACTCTGACCTCGATCACACATCTCTGGATCCAGTCCCATGCATGCTACCTTAGGTCCTGCTGATACATCTTGGTGAGGTCTTGTGGCTCTTTGGGGCATGGTCCCTTTCCTGTGTCTGTATTCCCACACTTCTCCAGCCATGTATTCTGGGAGTTAACCCTAATTATTGATCTGGTGGCTAGGAGGCTTGGTGGGACAGATCTTAAGTGGGGGCAGGGGTGGGTTAGAAGTGGGATTGGATGCCTGTTGTCTTATGTGGTAGAGGCCACTTGATTTTAGTAGGAACCTGATTTTTTTCTGATAGAAGCCACTTGATTTTAACAGGAATCCCTGTAAGGGATTGGAAATTCTCAAGTCCATCTCTCTAGATGTCAGCACCCCACACCTCAGGTTCCACTGTCCCAAACAGGGATCTGGCCTTGGCATAATAGCCTTTCTGAAGTTGACAATTCACCCTCCTTTAGAGCCTGCTCCACCAAATATTAACTTCTGGACCTAATTCTCCATTTTTTTCTACCCCAAATATCAATAACGTTCAACAATTGCCACTTAAGTTCATTGTCCTTATAATTAATTACTATGTCTATAATTGAATTTCTCAAATGCACATGATATCACACTCCTGGGCATGCCCTTCCTGGTTCATAGCTGTGAAACTTTGACAGTTGTACTTCAGTGTGCCCTGGGCTCTTCACACTTCCTTTACCGGTCCTTAGTGATGGAGTCTTCACTGACAGTTGTCCAGGAGGCCATCTAGTCCCAGAATCCCTCTTTAGAGTCAGGCTCCTCAGACCAATTCTGGTACTGGCTACCCTAAATCAGATTGCTGGGTAAGTGGACCCTGAGATACAAATTGGAGTATAGGAAGTTGATTGACAGTATATCCTTGGGATCAATACCTATGGAGATTAAAACAAGTGAAATTGGACAACTGAAATGCAGTCAACACAAAGGCCTCAGCTGATTCCACAAGGAACTCTGGATGCTGTTGTCCTGCCTGGAGGCAAGGAGGCTGGGTCTTCACATGCCTTGCATTGACCAGTCGCCAGGTGCAGGCTGTCCACACGGAAGGGGGAATCACCTTGTGGCGCTGGCTATCTTGAATTGCAGGCAAATGGGGCATTTCCTAGAGTGTGACTTAGCTGTGAACTGTCAGCAGCTGGTGGAAACACTCCAGGGAGGATTGTGGGGCAAGTGCCGGAAACACGTGGTGCTGTGACTGGCCTTTTCTTTTTGGGGACGTTGGACCATTGATGCCAGGTTCAGAAAATAAATGGGGACTAATTTGGGAGAAAGATCATTTAGGCTGGCTTTTTAGCCAGAAGGAGCATTGGATCCACATGGATTGGGAAGTTTTGTGTTGCAGAGATTCTGCTAGAGAGATATATACCAAATACTGTATTTTTAAAAAGATTTTATTTATTTATTTATTTATTTATTTATTTATTTATTTATTTATGAGAGAGAGAGAGAGAGAGAGAGAGAGAGAGGCAGAGACAAAGGCAGGGGGAGAAGCAGGCTCCATGTAGGGAGCCCGACATGGGACTTGATCCTGGGTCTCCAGGATCATGCCCTGCGCTGAAGGCGGCACTAAACCGCTGAGCCACCTGGGCTGCCCAGGTTCAGACTTTAAATGAGAAAAATGCCCATCTTTTCTCCCTTATGTACTGATTCTATTCCTGTGAGTGATTACAAGGAATGGAACTAGTGTAGAGTTCTAGTGGGGAAAAACCAAGCTCAGACCCAAAACATTGTCCACTTATAAGGTCCTAACATACAGTGTGAAAACTAGAAAAGCTCTTCAAAGAAATTCTGAGTCTTGGGTTTTGTAGGAAATGGCCAAGAATGGGCAATGGAGAATGGGTGAGTATTCTAAGTAGGTAGAAATCATGTATTCCCCAGGGGAATGATTTCTATCACTGATTGGTGTGGTTTGTTTATACATCAGTAAGATTGTAGAGGACAGAGATGATTAATAAGCTGGTGTGATGAACTGAATTATATCCTCCCCCAAATCCATATGTTGAATCCCTAAACTCCAAAGGGACTACATTGGAGATAGGATCTTTAAGCAAGTAGTTATGATGAAATAAGGTCCTAAGGGGGCCCTAATCCAGTAGGACTGGTGTCCGTAGAAGAAGAGGAAGAGACACCAAGGATATGTGCACACACAGAAAAGACCGTGTGAGGACACAGCGAGAAGCCACCATCTGCAAGCCAAGGAGCAAAGCCCTACCAGATCCCAGTCCTATTGGCACTTTGATCTTGAACTTCTGGACTCAGGTCTGTGAGAAAAGAAACTTCTAGATGGTTTAAGCCATCGCGTATATGATATTTTGTTATGGTAGCCTAAGCAGGCTGAGCCACTCGATGATTTCCGATTCATTCAATGCACATCATTTTGTATACACAGAATATTTTGTTAAATGTCAGAAAAAGGATAATAAAATATTTTGAATAGTCACCGATTCAGTATTTATTGAGTCTTTTAAAAATATAATACTAGTAGAATAGAAGGGAGGAAGTAACCAAACACATGCTAGACTTTCTTTTTCTTCTTTTTTCCTCCAGCTTTATTGGTATGTTACTGGCATATAACATTTGTACATTTAAGGAATACAATATGATGATCTCAAACATATATATTATAAAATGATTAAACTCATTCATCTTACAGCTGGAAGAATGTGCTCTTTGACCACCATCTTCCTGGCCCCTAGGAACTACCGTTCAATTCTCTATTTCTATGATTTTTTTTTTGTTTTTGTTTTTTTAGATTCCCACATATAAGTGAGAACATATAGCATTTGTCTTTTTCTATCTTATTTCACGTAGTATGATGCCCTCAGGTTCCATCTATATTGCCACAAAGGCAGGAGTTCCTTCTTCTTTATGGCTAGATAGTATTAAACATGTAATTTTCTTTATTCATAAATCTGTGCGTGGACACTTAGGTTGTTTCCATGTCCCAGCTACTCTAAATAATGCTGCAGTGAACATGAGCGTGCAGAGATCTCTTTAAGATAATGATTTCATTTCCTTTGGATATATACTCAGAAGTGTAATTGCTGGATCCTGGGGGTAGTTCTAATTTTATTAGCAACATCTATATGTTTTCCACAGTGGCTGCACCACGTTACATCCCCACCAACAGTGCACAAGGGTTCCCTTTCTCCACATCCTCGCCAACACTTGTCCTTTGTCTTTTTGATGACAGCCACTCTAACAGGTGTGAGATGATATGTCATTGTGGTTTTGATTGACATCTTCCTGATGACTACTCACGCTGGGCACTTTTTCACGTACCTTCATATATCACGTACCTTTCATGGCCATTTGTATGTCTTCTTTGGAAAAATGTCTATTCAAATCCATTGCCCGTTTTTTGATCCAATTGTTTTATTTATTTATTTGTTTGTTTGTTTATTTATTTATTGCTGTTGAGTTGAATGAGTTCCTTATATATTTTGCACTGTAAGCCCTTATTAAATAGATGGTTTGCAAGTATTTTCTCCCATTCTGCAGGTTGCCTTTTCATTACGCTGATTACTTCTTTACCTGTGCAGAAGCTTTTTAGTTTGATGTTACATTTTATTTTTCAGTGCAGTTGTATTGCCATTAACCCAAACATGCTTTTGGCCTGAACTCTCTTACAGTTAGACTTGCTTTTTCAAGGTCCCTGGAGTCAAGGCTGAAGGGCTGGCTTATCTAAGGAACATACCTGCAAAGTCTAGTTAGTGTCTTCAGGCAAAAGATGCACATCTATTATTTTTTTAAAGATTTATTTATTTATTTTAGAGAGATTGTGTGTGTGTGTGTGTGTGTGCATGTGTACACGTGTCTGTGGGAGGATTGGGGAGGAGCAGAGAGAGAGAATCTCAAGCAGATTCCCCACTGAATGTGGAGCCTGATACAGAGCTCAATCCCATGACACTGAGATCATGATCTGAGCCAAAATCAAGAGTTGGACACTCAACCAACTGAGCCATCCCAGAAGATGCACATTTAACAAAAAGGTTTTATTTCTGCCTTGCGGCAGGACCATCAAGATTTTCTGTGGATTCTGTTCAGTTGTCCTTGCAAAGTTTTCATGCCCCATGATGCTTAAAATAATGCTAATTATACCTGACATTTATTAATGGCTTCATAATTATCAAAGTGCTTCCAAAGGCCTTGATAACTTATTAGATCCGACCATCCTAAGAAGGAGAGTATCTCACTTGGGCTGCCTGCTGTCCGGGGGAGGGGCCCCAGCTGAGGAATGGGAGGCCCCTAGGAGATCCTCTGGTAGAAAGGCTAAGAGGAAGCAAGTGCAGAGTACACAGTATGTGACACCTCAAATCGCCCCCAGATCTTTCACAAATTGATAAACTAAAATGGTCAGGGTGATTGGATTGAATGCAGAAGGCTAAGTAGAAGAAGCACAGGACATTGAGTGTGAGGAACTGAGCTGTTGGCAGTCACAGAAATCAGGGTTTTGAGCTCTTACTCCAGATCCAGAGTTTAGGTTGATTGTAACCAGTTTTCAAATGTAGCAAAAGCCCCGTCCAACACCTGGTTACAGGAACAGCAGCGATAGGAGCTAAGCGCAGTACAAACTGGACCCCCATATTAACAAAAGCCCCACGAGGGAAGGGGACAAAATCAGATGGCAGTGGTGATGCCAGAGGTCAGGGCTGAGGCTCCTGCCTCTACATCATTTCCTTCTTCTAAGCCCAGACTAGCCCCATGGAGCAAGCAGGAATCCTAAGAGCTCACATCCAGGATGCAGATGCAACCCTAGCTGGGTCACCAGCAGGGAAAGGCTGAGGGAGGAGGAGAGAGAGCAGCAGGTCGGGGGCAGGGGTTTCTGTGGGATCACAGGGCATAAGTGAATGGTGCTGCAAGGTAATTCTCCTCTCCCATTCTCTGGGCTTCTGGTGACATTTCCCGATGCTTTGTATTATCTCCAACAATCAGTCTTAATTACAGCCTTTCCCGGCCTGTGTCCTGGCTCTGCTGGGCGTTGTGCTGAGTCAGCAGGAAGTGATCTCATCAGCTCGGCGGGAAGTTCCCGCATTGTAATGGAGGAAGCAGAATCCAAATCAATTAGATGGAAAAGAAAGCCCTCATCAGCAAGAAAGTTGGAAACATCAAAAGCAACTGATGTTGGGGGCACTTTAAATGGGAAATGTGATTAACTTTGATTTTGGAGGAGACAACTTAGTGTAAAAATTAGGTAGAAACAGGCAGGCAGACCAAGGTCCCTTTTGTTGTAGACACACCTGCAGTGTTGTTAATCTGAACCTATAAAATTATCTAATTCTCTCTCAAGCACTGCTTGGAACTCTTTTAATAAGGAAAGTAGGAAGTTTCCTTGATAAAATAGGTAGCTGCCAGGCCTGAATTTGATTTGTATGTTAAAAAAAAAAAGAAAGGAAAAGAAAAGTGATCCCCTTAGCTTCTTGTTTCCAAGGGAGGTTTTTTTTTTTTTTTTCCAGAAATATATTGCTTATTGGATGGTGAATCTCTAATTTGGGAGACCATATGTTTTAGGTATTCTGGGAAAGATCCGGGTTTCAAACACGGTGGCCATTGTTCCCAGAAGCAGAGCATAACACACTTGAGAATCCCAGGAGAGACAGGTCCTCTCAGTGAACACTTTCTGTGTCCCAGGGACTTGGATGCAGTAAGTCCTTTCGTTTCTCATGGCAGCTCTTGAAGTGGCTACCACGGTCCTTACGGCCTATGTGCTTGGAAGCCAAGACTCGCTCAGCATCTCCCGCGGGCACAAGGCAGAGCTCTGTGGCCCCAGAGCCTGATACGGTGGCCAGCGTCCTGCCCGGGAGAGTGATCGTGCTCTTCCCCCTTGTTGTCAGAGGAGTTTCAAGATGACCCCAGGACCCCTGCACGTCCATACAATGCCCACCCCCCACGGCCAGCAGCATCTGTGCAGGTGATGATTACTATTCACTCCCATAATAGATTCCTGACCAGTATGACCTGGAGTTGGTCCAAATGGAAATTATCTAGGTTGGCTGACGTGATCAGGTCGTCTCTTTAAAGGTCTCCATGTGGTCCTTCCTGAAGTTGGAGAGGTGGGGGACCTGTGAGGGGCCTGTAGATACGGTTGCCTGGCAAGAACGGGACTCGGCCTTGGCCCCCAGGCTGATAGCTTGCAGGAAAGCAAGCTTTTCCTCATGAGGATCAAGTCAGCTGTCTCCGTGGCTTCCGTCCTGTGACACCCTGAGCAGGAACCAGTCAAAGTGCACCAGACTAGCAAGGAAACTGTAGTGGATGAGTGTTGTGTTTGGGGTCACCATGTGTATGGAGGCAAATCTGTTATGTACAGTACGCCTCCCTCCCCACTCCGCTCTCATTTGTCCTTCCTTCTACTATTATTTATTAGCATTTATTATGTATTAGAATATGTGTTAGGAGTTGTAGCCTCAGTGGTCAGCAGTCAGATGAGGGCCCTGACTTGGGAAGCTTATGACAAGATGAGGGAGACAGATATGAATCAATTAACGGCAGGATCGGGTGCCAGGGTGGCTCAGACGGTGAAGCGTCTGCCTTCGGCTCAGGTCATGATCTCAGGGTCCTGGGATCGAGTTCCGCATCAGGCTCCCTGCTTGGCGGGGAGTCTGCTTCTCCTTCTCCCTCTGTACCTCCTCCCTACCTGCTTGTGCTCTCTCTCTCTCTCTCAAATAAAGAAGTAAAATCTTAAAAAAAAAAATAATAGCAGGATACAAGTAAAAGGGTGCCCAAGGGGCCTGAGAAGACCCTCCATACCAAGGGATAGTATAACCATAATCTTACATCTAGCAGAAAGCACACACACAAAAGTATTCCCCAAGGCATAAACAGTTAGGCAGAAGTTGAAGCGTGAGTCGTAATTACCATGGCCAAAGTGCAGGGAAGGGCATGGCCGGTACAGGGAACAGCAATAACCAAGTCTCTGCACTTGCAAAACCACGCACACAAGGCAACACAGAAGGCCTGCGGTTGTGCATGGACACGGAGACGGGAGAAGTAGGGGGCCAGACATAGGAGGCCTGAAGTCGTGTGTTCTAAGGGGTTTCCTTTGTAAGAGCAACGGCAAGCAAGCCTATTCTAGAAGTGTATGAAGTGAAGGGAATGCAGGGAGGCAGGAGCGGCAGGACGGGTGGGAAGCACTTCGGGCAGCCCCAGGGTGTGACCAGGGTGTAAGCCAGAGCCCTGGCTGGGGGAGCAAAGGCAGGCATGGGCCGGTGACCAATGCGAGGCAACAGGTCGGGGGGAAGAGTAAGTCAGCAAGAGCTCCAACACCTCGGGTCTTGGTGACCGAGAGGAGAAGCTGTGGCATTAAGTGGGGAGGGGACCAGAGGGGCATTAAGAGGAAGGTCAGGGTCCGGCCACCCCTCCTGGGGCGCGGCGCCTGGAGTACAGCCAGGAGGAGCTCCGCATCCTTAGGGCCAGAGGGGTCATCGCGGATATTTGATCCATAGTGTGTGTGTTGGGGGGGTGCCGACATCATGAGAGAGGATGGGATCGCTGATGACGAGAAATCAGAGAGAAAAAGGCCGAGACAGAACCACCTGGAGACCTACTTCTTACCTGAAGATCTACTTCTTTCTGACCCACCTGGGTGACTTACATTCTCCTTCGTAGATAAAGAAGTGGGTAGCACGTGCTCCATTTCTCCAAGTATCCAGATAAGAAGAAGTTTAAAAAATAATAAGTATTACTCTATAAATCATGCTATGATTTATATCTGTATCATATAAAATAATAACAGCTAAATAATTGACTTTAAGAGACTATATAATGTGATACAATAGTAATTGAAGCCCTATTATAATGACCCAAGAGGATATAAAGACTCAGATACACTAATACATATTTAAGTTAGGTACTTTTATTTTTTTTTAAGCCCTGATTTAGGTGGTCATGGTCAGAGGACCTACGACCACAGGGTCACACTGAATCTACTGGATACTGTTTTCTCTGTTGTTAACTGAAATTCTGTGTATTGCAAGTTTTTCACTCAAGCCCACCAAGGAGGCAAATTTTAATTTTGATCTGAAAATGAATGAGGAGCAGTACTTCACGTTTAGTTATGAACTCACTGAATTATACGAGACAGTTTATGTTTTAGAAATAAAATCGTATGGAGTTTTCAGCCCGGAGATGGAGTGGCCAGTACCACTTGCCCCCTCGTTCCACTCTGATCCTTTGGCCTGGTTATATTCTGTTTCCATCTGGAATCAGGGGGATGGTTCCAATCCCGGCTCTGTCACAGACCTTCTCGGTGCTTCTACAGAAATTATTTATTCTATAAAATATTTCTTGGGGCTGCCTTGAAGACTGTAGGGTGTCTGGAAAATAATAATTGATCAGTGGAAACAAAGGGACTGATTTAAAGTCTAGTTTGGGGTCTTCTCTTCCCACCTCAAATAAAATCCTATCTTCTCAAAGAGTAAATGAACAAAAAAGCAAAAGTGACGGTAATATTACCTGAATGCCTCCCGGGGTACTGTGGATTGAGTGGGGGAGTTCGTAAAAACTCCTAGCATTTCATTCACTTTCAGCTGCTGTGTCTGACATATGGAAGGCTGTAATTTCACAAGGAAGTGAAACCTTACCTCCTACCAGGTGCCAATATATTTTAAGCAAAGAGATATTACAACTCTGGAATTATTGAAAGCCTATGTTCTTTCTTTCCAATTGCTTGAGGCAGACGTAAAAAGTCACATTTTTGGAATTAGCATATGACGTCATTGGGACTGGCTGGAATGGAGGTGACATGGTGGATGTGGGAGACGAGGAAAACTTGGGCTGAGCAAATCTGGAGGGCAGGCCTATTTTTAGATTTTTGTGATGCAGGGCTATTCTGATGCTCGAAGGAAATTGTGAAACTGCCGTCTCTCAAAGTAAATTGATACTTCATTGCCCTGGATTCTAAACACTTAAAAAAAAAAAACTTTTTTTCTGCCTTTTTCTCAGCTTTCAATCTCTCCAGAGGTTAAAAATCAGGAGGTAAATTGCGTGTGTCCTCTCTGTGCAGCCAATTTCAGCTCATTTGAGTGTCTAATTGACTTAAATAGTCTTCAGTTCATCTTGGAACTGTTTTCACAAAGAAAGAAAATTTAAGGATGCATATGATCTGCTGACATAACAGCATCCTGAAAAAGTATGTGGAGAATGTATGTGTGTGTGCGTGATGTGTGCACATGAGAGTGTATGTGCACGTGTGCATGGGAGTGTGTATGCATGCACAGGAGTGTGTGCATGTACATGAGTGTGTGTGTGTGTGTGCATGCACTTATGTGTGCAAGCATGTGAGTATGTGGGATTATGTGTGAGTGCATGGGAGTGTGTGTGCATGCATGGGAGTGTGTGGGATTGTTTGTGAGTGCATGGGAGTATGTGTGCATGCATCTGAGTGTGTGAATGTGCGTGCATGTGAGTATGTGGGCATGAAAGTGAGTGTGTGGGAGTATATTTGAGTGCACGTGTGTGTGCTTGCATGTGGGTGGATGTGAGTCTATGTGTACTTGCATGTGAGTGTATGAGATTGTGTAGGGATGCATGTGAGTGTGCGTGGGCATACAAGTATGGGGGAGTGTTTATGAATGCATGTGACTATATGGGATTATGTGCACATGCATGCAAGTGTGTGGGCATGTATGTGAGTGTGTGCATGTATGTGAATGTATGGGATTGTATGGGCATGCATGTGAGTGTGTGGGATTGTGTGGACATGCATGTGAGTGTGTGGGATTGTTTGTGAGTGCATGGGAGTATGTGTGCATGCATGTGAGTGAGTGAATGTGCATGCATGTATGTGGGCATGCAAGTGAGTGTGTAGAAATATATGTGAGTGCATGTGTGTGTGGCAGTGTGTGTGCTTGCATGTGGGTGTATGTGAGTGTATGTGTGCTTGCACGTGTGTGTTTAGGATTGTGTAGGGATGAATGTGAGTGTGTGTGGGTATGCAAATGTGTGGGAGTGTTTGTGAATTCATGTGAGAGTGTGTGGTCATGCATGTGAGTATATGGGATTATATGCACATGTATGTGAGTGTGGGCTTATATGTGTGTGTGCATGCATGTGAGTGTCTGGGGTTGTGTGTGCATACTGTGAGTGTGTGCGCATGCATGTAAATGTGTGGGAGTATATGTGAGTGTCTGGGGTTGTGTGGGAATGCATGTGAGTGTGTGTGCATGCATGTGAGAGTGTGTGCATGCCTGTGAGTGTGTGGTGTTGGTTGTGTGGGCATGCACATGAGTGTGTGTGCATGCATGTGAGTGTGTGGGAGTATTGCGAGTGTCTGGGGTTGTGTGTGCATACATGTGAGTGTCTGGGGTTGTGTGGGAATGCATGTGAGTGTGTGTGCGTGCCTGTGACTGTGTGGGATTGTATGGACATGCACGTGAGTGTGTGTGCATGCATGAGTCTGTGGGAGCATATGTGAGTGACTGGGGTTGTGTGGGAATGCATGTGAGTGTGTGTGCATGCATGTGAGAGTGTGTGCATGCTTGTGAGTATGTGGGGTTGTGTGGACATGCACGTGAGTGTGTGGGAGTGTGTGAGTGTTTGGGGTTGTGTGGGAAAGCATGTGAGTGTGTGTGTATGTCTGTGAGTGTGTGGGGTTGTGTGGGCATGCACATGAGTGTGTGTGCATGCTTGTGAGTATGTGGGGTTGTGTGGACATGCATGTGAGTGTGTGTGCATGCATGTCAGTGTATGGGAGCATATGTGAGTGTCTGGGACTGTGTGCATACATGTGAGTGTCTGGGGTTGTGTGGACATGCACGTGAGTGTGTGGGAGCATATGTGAGTGCACGTGTGTGTGGCAGTGTGTGTGCTTGCCTGAGTGTGTGCACGCGTGTATTTACCTCCCCCACGGACCGGCAGGGCCCAGTATCTGCTCTGTTCCTATTTCGGTCCTTTGTCATCACTGCTGTAATGGAGCCACTGTCATCTGGTAGGAATATTTACCCGCTCGACGGGTCTGGCTTGGCCTGGTAATCGTGAGCGCACATCTGGAGTCTAGACTTGGCGGCTCTGTGGGCAGGCGCGGATCCCAAGGCTCCCCGGGCCCCGGGGCTCCTCCGGCCGGCGCCCCGCTCTGTTGACATAGGTGGGGGCCGCCTCATCTGTTTGGGCTGCCTGGCCCCCCTGGCTGTACCCCCCCCCGCCTCCGCGGCCCCCGCTGTGTCCCCGCTCTGCTGTGCGGCCACCGGAGGACCCCTCCGTGACCCCCCTTGTGCTCGGGGTGCTTTGCCGGGGCGGGGGAGGGAAATTCTGATGATTTGTGGTTCTGCCTGTTGGAGGCAGTGGGCTGTGCAGAGCCGGGGAGACGAGCTGTGAGAAGGGAACAGAGTAGAGACAGGGGCCCTGGCCTGGTCAAAGGGCTGCGGATGCTGGAGTGAGTGGTTCGGGGTCAAGCCCGTACTCAGCCATCACAGCAGACGTGTGACCTTCAGGGTCTCTGAGGTTCAAATTCACTAACTGTAATTGGTGGGGGGGAGTGACCACCTCGTACACTTGTTGGGGGGCATGCAGATCAATAAAGTTAAAATGCCCTAAAGTGGGAAATAAAAACTGGTCCCCTTTCCGAGCAGGTTTATCACATTCACAGATGAGAAAGTGATTCTTTGACTCAAAGCAAGAGAAACAGCAACGGTTGCTGAAAATGTAGGTGATTGTTTGTGGGGACATGGGGCTGAGCAGGGGCGCGGAGATCTTCATGGGAGGTGAGAAGTTTTGGGAGCAGGTCCAACAGCTGTACCTACTTTTAGAGACAAGGTAACAGAGAAAAAGGCAACCGCATTCTTGTGGCTGCAACATGTCCCATGCAAGATCCTTTTCTTCCTCGTTTCTTTTTATAAAATGAAAATGTTGTGAGGCTCTGATGGGTGTGGTGCCTGGGCTCGGCGGTGCCCCTCACACGGCCGGCCTGGCATTTGAAAGACCCAAAATGCATAGGCACTGCTCTATTTTTTTTAGCAATAGTGGGTTATTTTATTTTATTATTTATTTATTTATGTATTTATTTATTTATTTATTTATTTATTTATTTATTTGGTGTATCACCTGCGCACGGATGCTGTGGTAAACTGCAACAGAGTTATCCATAAGCGTACTAATTAATCACATTTGTAATTAAGTGACTTCTAAATAAATTTCCCATAAAGAATAATTACTTGGATGTCTACCCGGCAAACAAAAGCAAGTCTTTGAGAAATTATAGGTTTCTTGTGGAAAATGTACTCCATTCTACCGAGGTCGGCAAACCACGGCCTGCGGCCCACAAGACAGTAACTGCCTATCTCCTGCCAAGCCTAAAATATTTACTCCCTGGCTCTTTACAGGAAACATGTATAGATGCCTACGACTACATAAATGAATAGAATTAGGACGTGTGGTTTTCTTTTAAAACTAGGAATATCTGTCAATGCAATCCTACCATGATCCGGCCTGCCTTAACAGCCCTCTAATGCTCGAGCCACTGTCTCAGGCGGCTGGGGCTGCCGTGGTGATACACCGCGGGCTCGGGGACTTAGTCAGCAGACAGTGAGCCCTCAGAGCTGGAGGTTGGAAGCCCAAGGTCAGGGTGTCAGCGGATCTGGTGCCTGGTGAGAGCCCTCCTCCTGGCCTGGAGACAGTCGCCTCCTCTCTGTGTCGTCACGTGGCAGAGAGAGGGAAACTCTGGTGTCTTTTCCCCATCTTATAAGAGCGCCAATCCCATCATGGGGGCTCTATCCTCATGACTTTATTTAGATCTAATTACCTCCCACAGGCCTCATCCCCAAATACCATCACACCAGTATAGGAATTTGGCCGGGGGGTGGGGGGGCGGGGTATACGATGTTCAGTCCACAGCAACTCCACAAGAAATTGCTTGCGATGGGGCAGCAAGGCCTCTGACTCCATCCCGTGGCACCTAATTCTTTTGGCCCTATGGGCCAGACACGTGATCAAGTTCCTGTAAGATTGTCTGGGAACAGAAATGAGGGGCAGGTCATCTTGCCTGAGATCGTCAGAGACAAGTGGGTGGGTGCATTTGGCCTGGGCCTGGAAGGCTGGTGAGGAGACGGCTGCGGTGAGGGAGAGAGCCCCTACCCTAGCCTGGAGGAGGGCGCGAGGCTCTGCCTCCCTGGAAACCAGGCCTCTGTGGAGCAGGTGTGTGAGGCCCGCCTTGGAGCCGTGGGTCGGCTCTGCTGTTTACCAGTCTTTGGGCAAGTGCTCAGGTTTGTAGGCCTCCGGATTCTCACCGAAAATTGGGAATGCTGACAACATTTTCTACTTTCTAAGGCTGCGAGGACGATGAAATCAGAGGGATGGTGGCACAGTGCAGCGAGCGCTCATAGCCCTCAGCTCCCTCTGCCCTTGTCATGACCTTGCCATCCTCATCCTGTCCCTTGCACACCTGACCCAGCCCTGCCCAAATGTGACACCCTGTGCGCCCTCTGCCTGGTGGTCAGGGCTCAACTCATGGTCTTCTTGCTCTTCGAATTGTGATTTCAACACTGTGTAGTAAGCACGGTTTCTCCTAAAAGAGTCATACAACCTGGACCACCTAAAACCACAACCGACAGGTTGTCTGTGGGCCTTTTCAGTAGAGATGTAGACTTACGGCCTTAAGGAGCCAGTTGGAGCTTGTAACCAGAGACCATCATCAAGGATTGATGTTTGGTTTGGGTTTGTTTTATGTACCCATCATTTTCCAGTTTGGTAACTAGTGGCAGGAATCTAGTATGTTGACCAGACCTAGCATTCAAGTTTTAGCAACATGAAAATATATGAAAATATGATCACTCAAGGGGCCTAACATCCCTAAGTGTGCCTTGACATCATTGGCCTATCCAGTTAGGTGTGTAAGTAGATTTGAAACTTCGAGTGCTTTCAGTATAGGTCCATCAATATTTAGGACGCTTCTTTAGGCTGATACAGTAAACTTTAACTCTGGGATATTTTTTGACATTGACAGTCAAAATCTCAAGCACCCAAGCTATGTGTTTTTATTTGTTTCTCTTGCCTTTAAGTGAAAAGTTGAGCCCAAGGAAAGAAAAAGGTAAATGTTGTCTTTTTACCTTAGTCACCAGAACTGCGACTGCTGTTGTTGTTCAATGATTGTGTTTGTGCATGTGCATACATGGGCGTGTGTGCGTGTATGTGTGCTCGTGCATGAGTATGTGTGTGTGCAGGTATAAGTGTGTGTGCAGGCATGTGTGTGTGTGCAGACGTGTGTGCATGATCATCAGCGTATGTGCATGCATGAGTATGTGCAGACACATATGTGCATGCATGAGTATGACTGTGTGTGCAGGCATGAGTGTGCATGTGTGTGCAGGCACATGGCAGTGGCCCTAAGCGTGACAGATGCTGATGCCTGCAGATGAGGAAACTCTTCAAGACGAGGCCGCGTCGACTCCGCGGAAGATTTGCTGACTCAGGGGCTGGAAAGAAAGTAGAAAGCGCGCCCCCATCGATGACGACAAGGCCCAGCATCCCCTGATCGCACTCTTGCCTTTGGACGCAGGTCTTGCCGGGTTAGCAGCAGGATCTGATTTTGAGTCATGAGCTGTTCTCCCCAGCCGCTGAGTTCCTTCTGAGCCTGATGGACGGGAGCCAGAAGTCTGTGGAGATGCTGGCTCACACTCCGCTTATCTGTGACAAGCCTGTTTGGCACACGAAGTGGGAATATCTTCATTGTCACCAGCAGCAGCAGCACAAGATTTTGCTTTTCTGCGGCACGCCCGGCCCTGCAGTAGGATCCGTTCTGTGGAGCCCCCACACCAAACCTCTCTCTTCGGGGGCTCATCCTAGAGAAGGTCCGAGAAGGGGTCAAGGCCCCTTATTTTAAAGACGCAGGGATGGAGGCTCAGAGACGGGCTTTGTTGCCCACGAGGCCACACCGCTGTTGGCAGGGCCAGAAGTGGAAACAGCACCTCCAGATTTCTGTCTAGAGCTTTCTACCATAACATGCTTCCTAATCCTCCGAAGAGCCTGGGAAGCAGCTCTCCTATTTTAGCTCCGCTTTCAGCTTTGGGCACGTTGCACATGGTACCCGACACGTCATACGCCTTCAAGGCTAATTGTTTGAATGAAGTTCTGAAGGAGCGGACCGAGTTCTACTCCGCTGGTCAGGAGGCAACGTCGGGGGCCGGAGCTGTCCATGCCGCCTCCTGTCCGAAGAAGGGATTTGGGCCCTGCACCGAGCGCGGTGCTGGCACGCGGCGCTCCCTGGTCCTGGCTATAATCATCATCTCCGCCGAGCCCAGGCACGTGTGTTTTCTCTGTTGCGGTGCTCTCGCCTCTAGCTGGCTTTGCTGTTGGTATCGGAATAAGAAAATTCTACATGAGGTGGGTAGGATGATGCAGTTGAAACCAGGCCCTGCACTTGTTCCTGAGGGAAGCTTCCATGGAAGGGGAAGCATTCCTTCCCGGGTAGCCGTATGGGGCACTTCCCAGACTCTCCTACGCCGTCACCTACGTGGGCCTGGTGACATCCGCTGCCACGAGCCCAGTGCACACCGAGGGCCCCTGGTATCAGCCTGGCTTCTCTGTGTTGCGCTGTCATGGGTGAACAGCAGCCAACCCAGAGCGTGCAGCTGGGCTTCAATGCGTTTCGATGAGTGCAATCCCACTACCTGGAAATCGATTTAGAACAGACTTAATGGGCTTTCAGAGCCTGGATCTGTGTTAGAATAAGAGAAACAAGAGCAAACCTGAATTTGTGACTTACTCTCTAGTTAAGCAGAATGCTTGCGCACGAATAATCCCATTTATTCCCAGTCCCTGTAGGTGGATTCCTCCCATCTTACACCTCACAAAGGGGGCTCAGATGGGCGGTGATGAGCAGAGTGGGCCCAATGCCTTGGTCAGTTTGTCGGGGTCGGGGTTCTGCTCTGCTGTGTG
This sequence comes from Vulpes vulpes, assembly GCF_048418805.1. Classification (NCBI taxonomy): domain Eukaryota; kingdom Metazoa; phylum Chordata; class Mammalia; order Carnivora; family Canidae; genus Vulpes; species Vulpes vulpes. The sequence continues at coordinate 106,542,374 of NC_132787.1, forward strand.
GCTGCGGAGCCCTGGTTCCTGGGTGCCGGCCCGTCGCAGGCGGGGCCTGAGATCCCCAGCGGCTTCGTCCCGGGCATCCATCATAGAAGGCACACAAGCACGTGCTGCCACGCAGTGTCCCATGTGTGGCCTCCTCTCAGATTGCAGCGGGGTGTGAGGGGGATCGTGGAAGCTCCGGGAGGGTGAGAGGAAGGGATGTGTATTCGCGGAATGTGCTTAGGTTAGTTACGTAGTGGATGGAGACGTGGGTTCTCATCCTGCTTCCGTCACTTTACGGGTTGTGTGCAAGTTGCTTCTGTGTCTGGGGAGAGTTTTCTGCTCTACAGGACGCAGGGACTGTACGATCACGCAGCTGAGTCAGCTCTAGAAGCTCATCTTTCTATTAATTGAAGTAGCCGCTGGGACCTTTTAAGGTTCTTACGATCTCAAATTATGTCTCGTATCACCTCTGCGGAGCCACGCTGTGGGGATGAGCATACTTAGGAAACTCAAGGTGCAGAGGCCGGACGCTCAGTGTCACTGGCACAGACTGTCCCGGCTCCAGCTCAACCACGCCTCGGCTCTGGGACTTCAGACCGTTGGGCTCACCTTTCTGTGTCCATCTCCCAATCCGTAAATCGGGGTTAGCCACCCCAGGGAGTTATTAAAGGACTCAAATAAGTCGATGAATGCAAATGCTTGCAATTCTAGCTCACAAGCACTAGCTGCGTTTAATGAGATGTGTTACTACTCTGACTTTCTTCTCCTGTGTGTGGGCGATGCCTCAGCCCAGGGCCTCCACTCTGACTGGAGTTAAGACAGTCTCTCTCTCTCTCTCTCTCTCTCTCTCTCTTGCAGTGATTCCCCTCACATGTCCTGATTTTGTCCCATGGGATGTAAGAAGAACTCTGTCTGGTGACTTTGGGAAAGGCTCTGCCCCCGACGGCAGAGGGAGGTGACGAAAGGCAAGCTCTGTGGCCCTGGGCCCCTGTCGCCTTCCTAACTGCTCCCAGGATGTAACATTAGAAGCCACGGCAGCTGTGACCTTAAAAGGAGACATTCCAGGCCCCACTGGATGGGAGAGCAGGGAGGAGGAAGGACCCGAGGTCCAGGCAAGCTTGGTGAGCCTGGAGCTAACCCAGAATCAACCCAGGTACCAGCTCTGCGCACTCTGTCTCCCCACAAAAGGATCAAGTGTCTTTGTTGGTCTGTTATCTTGTTATGTGCTCCCCAAAGCACTTATAATACTGCTTCTTTTTTTAAAAATTATTTTTAAAGATTTTTCTTTCTTTTTATTTGAGAGAGAGAGAGAGAGCACGAGCGGGTGAGGAGGCGCAGAGGGAGGAGCAGACTCTCTGCAGAGCCGGGAGCTAGACGCGGGGCTCGAACCCAGGACCCTGAGATCGTGGCCTGAGCCGAAGGCAGACGCTTCACTGACTGAGCACCCTCCCCCCCCCCCGCGCCCCATAACACTGTTTCCGGGTGTAGGAAACTTGTCCTTCAATCAAGTCAGGCATAGCAAAGGGGAGGGGGGCCTGGGCGCTCAGTGGTGCTGCTGTAGTGGCTCCAAAGAAAGCGTTGGCATTAGTTCTGCACTTCCTTGAGGCCAGCTTGGAAAAGGAAAGCCAAACACCTAAGTCCACGTGGAAAGAAAGAAGGAGACAGCCGCTCTGAGGATGCAGGATTGTTTAACTGAGTAGGCAATATACCTGAAAAGCCATTTCTCACGTTCAGTGACGCCAAACGGCATCACGGGCTCCTGCCTGACGCTTTCTTACCAAGTAAGTTCGGTTGCTAAAATGCTTGTTATAAGCAACAGAGACACAATATTAAAGGGAAACCATCGCCGTTTCCTGTGTGTGTTGCTTCTTTTCCTGCTTCTCATTTTCTACATCCATTTCATTAACTTTATCCTCATTTAACTGCATCTTTTTGATAATTTTGCTCTAGGTCGTTTCAGGATCAGAGGAAAAAAAAAAGTGACTTAGTGGCATAAAGACATGGACTCATGTCAGCAAGTGTAGACAAGGACGTGTTCCAATATCTGGACCAAAGCAAAGCAATCGTGGCCTTGAGCCTGGAGCCCTTACTGGTGACCGGGGGTGTGGGTGCTGGGCTCCAGCAACATCCTCAGGACAGTCGGGGCAGGGGAGCGGGGAGGGGGGGTGGTCACTGAACTAACCTGGGTTGGTGGTCAACATGGGTGGGTCATACGTTCTAGGGAACACGCACTGTCCTGAGAAGGGAGCATTGGCAGGAAATTCCAATTGATTATTTTTTTTTAATTTTTTTTAAAATTTATTCATGATAGTCACACACAGAGAGAGAGAGAGAGGCAGAGACACAGGCAGAGGGAGAAGCAGGCTCCATGCACCGGGAGCCCGACGTGGGATTCGATCCCGGGTCTCCAGGATCACGCCCTGGGCCAAAGGCAGGCGCCAAACCTCTGCGCCACCCAGGGATCCCTCCAATTGATTATTGATGGCCAGTTGCTTGGGCAGTGACTCCCTGGCACAGTTACACTTACATTTTTTTTATTTTTTTCTTTTTAAAGGTTTTATTTATTTATTCATGAGAGACACACAGAGAGAAAGAAAGAGGCGAAACACAGGCAGAGGGAGAAGCAGGCTCCCTGCATGGAGCCCGATATGGGACTCGGTTCTGGACCCCGGGACCACAACCTGAGCCAAAGACAGGTGCTCAGCCATCCAGTTGTCCCTGTAGGATACGGTTTTAAAGGCATGTATCAAAAAAATACTTAAGGGGAGCCTGGGTGGCTCAGTAGGTTTAGCATCTGACTTTGGTTCGAGATCCTAGCAGGGAGTCTGCTTGTCCCTCTGCCTCTCCTCCCCCCTCATGAGATTTCATTTATTTATTTGAGAGAGAGAGAGAGAGAGAGAGAGAGAGAGAGAGAGGAAGACACAGACAGAGGGAGAAGCAGGCTCCATGCAGGGAACCTGACATGGGACTTGATCCCAGGACCCCAGCATCACACCCTGGGCCAAAGGCCGATGCTCAATCATTGAGCCACCCAGGCGCCCCTCCAGTAATCTATTTTTTTTTTAAGATTTTATTTATTCATGAGAGACACACAGACAGAGAGGCAGAGACACAGGCAGAGGAAGAAGCACGCTCCCTGCAGGGAGCCTGATGTGGGACTCGATTCCAGGACCCCAGGATCACGCCTTGAGCCGAAGGCTGATGCTCAACCACAGAGCCGCCCAGGCACCCCCTACACCTGTACCTTCATGCCACCTTCTAGTTCAGACTGGTGTTTGCTCGTGATGTGACCACAATCTCCGTTCTCTCCTAGATCAGCTTAGAAATGGTCAAGGAGGCATGAGGGGATTTCAGGGTTTGTGACCTCGAGCTGTTCTAGGACATTCTGTAAAAAACATTCTGCTTTCATCTCAGAATATCTGAGGAGACAGGGAGAAGCCCCTATTTCTAGAACAGGCCCAGGACACGGTGTGAGAAGACAAACAGGAAAGGGGCCTTTGGTAACGTGGCGTCTGCGTGGGGAGCTCGGGTCAGTGCAGGGCGGGAGTCCTGTTAGGCCTTCAGTGAAGGCACTTAGAAGGGAGTAAAAGGCCTCCGCTGGAGCCGGAGCGAGGAAATGCTTCGGAAAACTCAGCCAGATGAAAGAGCTGATGAAGTGGTTGTTTGCAGGGCTTGGAGCAGACAGATGGCCGGCAACGCCAAAGGCTGCGTGTGTTAAAATATGCATTGGCCAGAAAGAGCCTGAGGTCTTCTGTGACCAGGATCCAGTGCCCAGGCAGCCCTGGGGCTCAGCCCGCAGCGTGGGTTGCATGAAGGTTCGAAGGCATCACACATCCAAGCAACACACTCGTCCTCAGGAGGTCGGCATGGCACGGAGCCGTCTGCTGCCTGATGGGGAGGTAGGCCAAACCAGTTCTTGGGTGTTATGTATTCAACTATGGTGGACGTAGGGTTTTGGGAGAAAATCTGGGTGAGGACAAACTGTGGGACGGCTGGTGAGGGATCGTCTTTGACAGAGTTTGCCTGGGAAGCCAACTTCTGTGGAGACGGGAGATAGGTGAACGCTCCACGAATGGTACTTGTCAAAGTTGATGTTGTGTTTCCAAGTTGGAGGGTCCATTAGTGCATTGTGGGAATGGTGGGAACAGAAAGGGTTTGAACCCCACTTACTAGCAGTGACCTTGACTGTGACCCCTCACCTCCTAGAACCTCTTTTCCTTTACCTCGTAAGTCGAGAGAGCTACCGCTACATGGCTGTGTTGTTGAGAGGATTAGAAGTGGTTCCTGCATCACGGGGCGGTGGTGATGGTGGGGAGTCTGCCCATAGGAGGTACGCGGAGAGGGAGAATTGGACCTTTCTGGTCTCGGTTGAATTCAGCTCCTCATTTGCACAGGAAGAGACAAACCTGTGGAGGTAAGTGCTCTGCCCAAGGTGGCTCAGTCCCCCGGGGGCAGAGACAGAGATGTGCGCTTCTCCACTCCACCACTCAGGCCATGTCTTTGGGGCTGGGGTACTGCCCCATGGTAAAAACTACATGTTTGGTTAAGAGATCCTAAAACATGCAACTTACTATCGTTTTGTATGGTAAGTTGGTGTCTCCCAGGGGGAGGATGGAGGGCTAAGTAGGATAGGGGGCTGGTCACCCCAAAACAACCCCAGGATTAAGGATTGGATCTTTCAACCCCACCCTAGATCTCCAGGAGGGTAAGGGCTAGAGGTTGAATTCCACCACCAATGGGCAATGGTTTAATCCAACACGCCTCTGTAATACAGGCTTGTAAAAATCCCTAAATGATGGGTCTGGGGAGTTTCTGGGTTGGTGAAAACATCTAGGTTCCCGGAGGATTGTGTCGTCCCAGTCCCCACACCTTGCTCTATGTGTCTCCTCCGTTTGGCTGGCTATTCCAGAGCTCCATTCTTTATAACAGACTGATTGACCCAGGCCGCATGCTTTCCTGAGTTCTGCAATTTGTTCTAGCGAATTATTGAACCTGAGGGCTCCCGAGAACCACCAAATTTGTCGTTGGCCAGGCAGGCGTGTGAGTATCCTGAACCCCTCACTCTCAGCTGGTGTCTGAAGTGGGACAGTCTGGTGGGACTGAGTCCCTAACCTGTGAGGTGTGTCGACTCCAGGTTAGGAGTCAGGGTAGGATTGACACACACACGTCCCGTTGGTGTCAGAGAGTAGGCTGGTGTTGGGAGAAAAACTCACACGGGTACTCACAGTAGAATGGGTCCCACCCTGTCCCAGGCAGGAGTCTTGGGAGTGAGATGGAGTCAGGGAAGGGATGGACCTAAGCCAGATGCTGCACGAAATGCTCCTGCACCCCAGTCTTCATGCGGGCCGGGCCAGAGTGTCCCCAAGCACTGACTTTGCATCACATAGGGCTTCTGACAACTCCTTGCCCGTAAAGTCAGACAGGTTAACATGAAACATTTTAGTCTTGAAAAAATAAATCTATATTATTTGTCTTGTTTTTAAAAAGATTTTATTTATTTATTTATTCATGAGAGACACAGAGAGAGAGAGAGAGGCAGAGACACAGGCAGAGGGAGAAGCAGGATCCCTGCGGGGAGCCCAATGTGGGACTTGATCCCAGGACCCAGGACCCTGGGATCATGCCCTGAGCTGAAGGCAGGCGCTGAATCGCTGAGCCACGCAGGGATCCCCTATTATTTGTCTTAATAAAGAAAAAAGACCAGATCATGTCGATTGAATACTTTCTTGCTGTCAAGGACGATTCTAAGACTTCCCGTGAATGAACTTGGCCGGTCTCGGTGAGGCCAGCACTCTCGGTGTCCCCTCTTACAGACAGAGACACAGAAGCTCACAGAGATGACATGACGTGTCCAAAATGTGGAAAGACAGTCGAAGGACAAAGGCAGCCCTCGCCTCTCGGTAGGTGACACATGCCGGGTAGATGACACAGCTTCTCTCCCCAGCTGGGAGGTGGAGGAAAGATAGACCGAATCCCCCCGAGGCTGCGGGGAGCGAGTGGCACAGGGGCGCTAAGGTCGACTGCTGGCTAAGTGCAATTAAATGGCAAGGAGCCAGGGACCCAGTGACCCATCCGGTCTCCCCATTAATGTACATGGATGCTGGGAAGGCTGGGTGGCTCCATGGTTGAGCATCTGCCTTTGGCTCAGGGCGTGACCCCAGGGTCCTGGGATCGAGTCCTGCCTCGAGGTCCCCGCGGAGAGCCTGTGTCTCCCTCTGTCTGTGTCTCTGCCTCTCTCTCTGTGTCTCAGAATTTAAAAAAAAAAAATGTGCACTGATGCTAAGACAAGTGCAAAGGCAGCTAATTAGCTACCCAGGAGTCACCAGACACAGAATGGTGGAGCCATCCCCACGGGAATCTTGTTTTAGGATATGGGGTTGCCATATAGGGTCATCTGGGACCTGAGCTGTGGTTGTAATTTTTTAAAAATTTTTCATTGTTTTGGGTCTAACATCATAAATAAGATGAATTCTGGAATGTAGACCCCAGAGACTAAGAATTTATTAGCTACTGGAATGTGTTCTTTGTGGATCTTCATGTTTTGATGTCAGGATACAGAGCAGATAACGAGCCTGTGGGGCCCTGGAAGGACAGGAAGGCAGCCCGCTTCCTCTTCACAGGGTGTCCAGACACTGAAGGGACAAGACAACCCCGGATGTGCACACAGACCCATCCCAGGGACCACAGAAACTTAGATAATTGCATAAGAGAACATGAGGAAAAGGTGAACAGAAAGAGAGAGGGAGGAAGCAGGAAGGAAGGAAGGAGAAAAAAAGGAAGGAGGGAGGGAGGGAGGGAAGGAAGACATTCAGACAGGTGTGATCTGAGAAGACAGGTGAGGGCTTAAGGTGGATGCCTGGGGCTGCCCGTGAGAGCAGAGTGCGTGCACTGGGCAGGGGGGTCCCCCTGGATGGTGGGGTGGACAAACGATGGAGTAGAAGTGACCACACCTACGCACAGCCCTTCAGGATCGAAGCAGGTGGCTCTTGACAGATTTGGATAAAGTCAGGATTTCGTATGGTCCCAATAAAGGGGGAGGAACAAAGGTTGGTGGAACGACATAGGAAGCAGCATCATGGGGGCGTGAGGTTGGGGAGGATGCAGAAGTCGGTGTCTCACATGCAGCAGGAGAGTCGAAGGCAAAGGGAGGGAAAGCACGGATTTCGGAGCCATGGGTCCTCCTATATTTAAAGATTTGAGTTGGGAGGGAAGGAGGGACACGATTCCCAAGTCTTAGTGTCTGCACTCGTCTTTCCAAATGAGTGATGGGGGCTGTGTCTCATCCCGCACTTGAAGGAGAGGCCGTAACCTGTCCTGTCCATCATGAGGTGGAGCGGGGCTTTCAGGTGAGAGTGGGACCCCAGCCGGGGCTGAAGAAACAGGTAAATGAGACCTGCAGCCCAAGCCCAAAGAACCCCATATCCCCCGAGGAGTCACTTAAGGTGAAGAGGAATTATTATTTTCGCTTAGCAACTTCCTGCTCCTAACACAAGCTGGATACATTACGTACGTCATGTATTTCGTAAATATAAGTTGTTATAGGAAATACAAGTTGGATGCAAAGGGATCTGAAGAAACAAGAGTGGGTCTCTTCCAACTTTGCCATCAGAGTAAAAAAAAAAAAAAAAAAAAAAAGATTAATCCAAACACAGAACAGAGGATGCTTGCCCGTGTGAATTAATGACAGCAGCTGCGTTTGGTATTTTGGTGTTCTAGCTGAAGGTTTTCCCAGTTTCGGGCTAGGAAAGCTGCGTGTCGTATGATTTTTACCTTCAGAGTCTTGTTTATTGGGCCGAAAGTTCATTTTGCAAGTAAGTAGTATTATCTGTACCATGTTACTCCTGCTCAGGGGCTCAAGGCCCAGTGAAGTTGCAGTTACAGGAATAATCTTCGAAAGAGAAGTCACAGAAAAGATCTGTTTGCAATTACTTTATTCAGTTTAGGGGAACTCTCCTTAGCAACTAAATACAAAACATCCCAATTTTATGTAATCTGCAGATTTAACGGCGGTCCACAAAAACTGCAATCAATTTCTTAAAAACCCGATCGCTGAGAAGATATGCAGAACACAGGCTGGTAACACGGGACATATGGTTTGGCCGTGTTGACGTCTGAACTCTTTTGTAATTTTGCATTTGAAACCCTATCAGGTACTTTTGAGGCAGAAACTGAGTATAATTAACTTGCTATGACTCTTCTTAGTTGCAATTAGAGTTGAATCAGATAAGCCTGTCTGTCGGATGACAAAGAAAAGGGAGCATTTACATATTGTTAGAGTCTCTCAGTTAAAGCCCCAGGAAGACAACTGTAGAGAAATGCACCCAGCACCCCAATAGGCTTTTTTGGTAATAGTGGCCCCTTTTGGAGGATGAGAACACCAGAAATTATAGCTGAAGCTGTGCTAGATGTGATCAAAGTGACTTTAAAAAAATTTTTTTTTAAATCTTTGTTATTTAAGAGCAGGTTTAGGTTCACAGGCAAATTGAGAGGAAGAGGGAGATTTCCCATATACCCCCTGCCGCCCACGTGCATAAGCTCTCCAGGCCCAAGGGGCCCACCAGAGTGGGATATCTATGACCACTGCGGATCCCGCATCATAAGCTCCCAGAGTCCATCGTTGACGTTAGGGTTCACTCTCGGTGTTGTCCCTTCTGTGGGTTTGGACGAATGAATAATGACGCGTAGCCACCATTAGGGTGTCGCACGGAGTATTTCAACTGCCCTAAAACTCCTCTAAGCTTTGCGCTCTGCATTTTCATCCCTTCTACTATCTAGCCCCTGGCTGCCACTGTTCTACCAGTTTTGCTTTTTCTAGAATGTCGCGCAGTTGGAATCATTCAGGACGAAGCCTCTCCAGATGGGCTTCTTGCTCTTAGGTCCGTGCATTTAAGATTCCTTCTTGTAGCTCGTTGCCTTTCAGCGCTGGATAGCATTCCATCGTCTGGGTGGGCGCAAGGTGACTTCTTCATATAATGCATGGGGCAATGGGCCCTCAAAGGTTAGATGGTTTCCCCCAGATACACAGGAAGTTCATGGCAGGGCCGGGTTGGGCCCAAGACCTCACCCTCTCCAGCTCCTCTTTTCTCCACAATCAAGGGAAAAACCTCTCACCATTGGTTGCATGACATGGGCTTGCACACCTGCAAGCTTTGCCCTTTTTTTCCTCTCAAGAGCTTCATAAGAAGCAAATGACAAATTTGGATTTCCTCCCATGTGGCTTGTCTGGGGGTGGGGACAGGAGGGCGCCTTTTCCATGGCTCCCAGGACGGCATGCCTGGAGCTTTTCAGACAGTAGCTAGAACATCCCCTGTATTAGAAGGCAACACCAGAGCAAAACATGGTCTTGCTGAAATACTCGAGCAGCCCAAAGGGCTCAAAGTGCAGGGCCCAGGTGCCCTCCAGACAGTTCTGGAAGTGTGAGGGCTTCTGAGGCTGTGAGCCAGGGGGTCAGTCCGAGGCTGGTTTCCAGACACGCATGCCCAGGCTGACGCTCCTGCATCTTCCCCCTTCCCTGAAACTTTGCATACTCTCCGGGATGCACGTTTTGCCTGTAACATGGGACTTAGGGATGTCACCATGTGGTAAGGGTCCTCCTCAGACTCCCAGTCAAGAACCGTTCTAAGCGTTACCCTCAACCCTCTCATACAGGGCTTCTCATTGCTCTCTCCACGGTGTGCATAAGAACACCAAGGCCTCAAGGATTGCCCCAGGTCATCCTACTGTACTGCTGGTAAGAAGTGAGGCTGTGCATCTCCCCTGCCCCAGCACCCCTGATGGGTTCCCTGTGAGCTGGAATCATGGCCCCAGTCTCCTTCCCTCAAAGCACGTAGTACCCAGCACCGAGCAGGTGCTCAGTTAACCCCCGATGACCGAAGGGATGGGTTTCTAATGAGAAATGATCTTCTATGTTATTTGCGTGCTTTGTTAGATTGTTGGTTAGAAATTACTCCTTAAATAAATTGCCTGAATGTTCCCCTGCCTCTGTATTCGGCTCGTCCAGGAAGGGGGAAGAACAGGCTGTCACAGACTTGCAACCTTTGCATTGCTTCTTTTTCTAGATGAATAGGAATTGGGATGAAAGAAAGGGGTCCCAGGATGCCTGAGTGGCTCAGCGGTTCGGCACCTGCCTTGGGCTCAGGGAGTGACCCCGGGTCCTGGAATCGAGTTCCCCATTAGGCTCCCCACAGGGAGCCTCCCTCTCCCTCTGCCTGTGTCTCTGCTTCTCTCTCTGTGTCTCTCATGAATAAATAAATAAAATGTTTAAAAAATAAGAAAAAAAGTGGTACCATTTCCACCCTGGAGGAGAACACTAACCAGCTCAATGATGGTCTGAAAACTGTGCCAAAAAAACAGATGCAACAACAACGACAGACTATGGGACTCAGAATAGGAGCCGGAGATTCTGGGGTGGGGTGGAGGTGGGGCGGGTAATACTCTTCCAATTCTCTGGCCTAGGGAAGCCGGCCACGTGCTTTGAGAGGTCAGAAATACCGCAACTCTACCTTCCCCGCTCCAGGCCCTCGGATTCCCTCATCAAGCTGTTCATTCCAGACGTGCAGCCAGCAGGCGCCAAGGCAAATATGAGCTCTGGACCAGCACCGTACACCCCCCCACCCCCGCCACACTGCCAGGGCTGATACGGTCATACAGCTGCTCTCCCAGCACAGCCGCACCGTGGTGAGCCGGGCCGTGAGCTGGTATGTAGACCAATCGGGCCGTGTTTCTACACGTTCTGTGCCGTAGGTCCACGCGAGACGGGGGGAACGAGTGCGTGTGCAGAACTGAGCTTGGGCCGCCCCACAAATAGTATTTCCAAACCGGCAAACCCGCAAACACACGAAAGGCAAACATTTTCTACAGCGAATGTATGCCCCCCTCTTCCCGCCCCGCGCAGCTAAACTGTAATAGGAACAGCCATTATTCGCAGTATCCCAGGGATTCCTCATTTGTTTTGCATTATGAGAAATGAGGAGTCCTTGTGAAGTGCTTTCTCCCATAGACGTGACTTTTCAATCCAAATACCAATGACGATCTTTGTAAGTCACATGCTCTCTGCTCTGCTGGTCTCAGAAGGGGTCGAGCTAATGGGGTTTCCTGACTGTACCAAAGTGGGCGGTGTCCCCCTACATCCATGTCCACCCAGGAGCTGCAATGTGATTCTTTTAGTCCACTCAGGCTGCCATAACAAAATAGCAAAGACTGGGTGGATTAAGGTAGAAATTTATTTACTTATGGTTCTGGAGGCTGAGGTCCAAGATCAGGGTGCCCGTATGGCCGGGCCCTGCGGGGCTCTGCAGGGCTCTGCTCCTGGCTTGCCAACGTCCCAGCCCCTTCCTCCCTGGGTCCTCACGTGGTGGAGAGAGAGAGCGAGCTGGGGTATCTCAGTCTCTCCTTACAAGGACTTGAGTCCTATTAGATTAGGACCCTGTTCTTAAGGCCTAACCTAATTACTTCCTAGAGGCCTTATCTCCAAATAGAGTCACACAGGTGGTTCGGGCGCCAACCTTTGAGTTTGGGAGGACGCATTTTAGTTCCTAGCAGTGACCCTATTGGCAACTGGTGCCTTTGCAGATGTAATTAGTTAAAATGAGGTCATCCTGGATTAGGGTGGGCTTATATCTCATGACTGGTGTCCTTATAAGATAAGTGAAAACAGAGGGAGAAAAGAGTGCCACAGGAAGACGGCGTCAGATTGAGAGGATGTCCCTACGAGCCGGGGACACCAGGATGCTGACAGCCATCAGGTGGTAGGAGAGGCAGGGAACAACTCACCCCTGGGTTCCCAAGAGGGAACCAGCTCTGCCCACACATTTATTTCAGACCCCTGGCCTCCGGGACCATGAAAAGATAGATTTCTGTTGTTTTGAGCCTCCTGCATTTTGTGGTTATTTATTACGGCAACCCCGGGAAACTAAGACACTGGCTGCGTCACCGTAACGGTGCCCTCCTGCTCCACGCGGCATCCCAGCAGGGGCTTGCTGGGCGCATTACCTGCTGTCACCCCATAGATGCCAACAAGTGAGTGCTGCTGAATGAAGACAGGGGGTCCCACCGTCAGTTTTCATCCTCTGCGCCGCCGTGAGCCTAGGAAACCACCCAGTAGGCCCAGGGTGGCTTGCGAGGCCGGGAGCGGTCCCTGGCACACGGGAAGCACGCAGTAAGGGGTAGCTTTTTTCCCCCCCTAGAACTAGGGTTGCTCTTTCTTCCTCCCTCTCTTCCTTCCCAATAAGATATTATTTATTTTTTGAGCCCTTTAGGGGTTTACCATGTTATTTTCACGTTATCGCCTTAGGTCCCCGTAACGTCCTCGAGAGGAAGACGGGACAGGTATTACTACCCCCATTTTACAGCCGGGAAAACTGAGCTTCGAGACCTTCGTTCTCGGAGGAAGGTCACTTGGCTCATCATGACGTCGCCGAGACGCGGCGCTGTCCGCCAGGCCCCTCTCTCTAACCTGCCTCACAAGAGCTTGTGATGAGGAATCGGGCGAGGAGAGCTCCGATTGCAGCCACGCCAGGGGGCCCCGGGGGTGCGGTGCGCTGACCTCGTGTTGGGAGCACGTCCCACGGTTAGCAATGTTTCCGCGGATTCAAACTCATTTGTTCCTACAAGAGACGGTGACTGAGTCCACGTGACGTGCTACCTCTGGTCTAGGGACTGGGACCGTCGCTGCGGCCGGACACAGAAGCTGCTGCGGTGGCGCGTCTGGATCGCGGGACAGACGGGGATTACCGTGACACAGATGCGGGCAGCTGGGCCGGGGAGGCTCCCAGCACAGACCTCGAACCAAGTTCCAGAGACGCGCACAGCCCAGAGGCCAGGAGAGGAGGAGAGTGGTACAACCGGAAGAAAGCCACGGCAGGTGCAAGGGACAGTCAGGAGGGGCATTTTGCCCAAAAAAAGGAAGAAAGGGGAGAAGGAAACAAGGATGACGATGCGGCTAAATGTTCCACGAGGCCTGGGGTGGGAGTGTAGTGAGACCCGCAGCCTGGAGGGAGGCAAGGGCCTAAGTCAGGAGTTAAGGTACCCGGGGCCACGGGAGGCCTTCCAAGGGTTTCCTGCAGGGGCATCACGGTCACATGCATCTTAGAAGCCTTGTCCTCACCCCTGCTGGGATCCGGATTGGACTGGAACAGAGGCAGGAAGTCAATTGGCTGCACAGGGATTCCAGGGCCTGGGCTGGGGTGGTGACACTGTAGGAGCATCCAGTCGGGGTGGGGCCACTGTAGGAAGCAGGATATATGGAGAGGTGACACTGTAGGAGCATCCACCCTGGGTGGGGCCACCGTAGGAACCAGGACTCGTGGGGAGGTGACACTGCAGGATTATCCGGCCAAGGTGGTGACACTGTAGGAAGCAGGACACATGGAGAGGTGACACTGTAGGAGCATCCGTGTGGGATGGTGACACTGTAGGAAGCAGGACATGTGGGGAGGTGACACTATAGGAGCATCCATGCAGGGTGGTGACACTGTAGGAAGCAGGACATGTGGGGAGGTGACATGGTAGGAAGCAGGACGCGTGGGGAGGTGACACTATAGGAAGCAGAATGTGTGGGGAGGTGACACTGTAGGAAGGAGGACGTGTAAGGAGGTGACACTGTAGGAAGCAGGACACGTGGGGAGGTGACATGGTAGGAAGCAGGGTGTGTGGGGAGGTGACACTGTAGGAAGCAGGACATGTGGGGAGGTGACACTATAGGAGCATCCATGCAGGGTGGTGACACTGTAGGAAGCAGGACACGTGGGGAGGTGACATGGTAGGAAGCAGGACACGTGGGGAGGTGACATGGTAGGAAGCAGGACACGTGGGGAGGTGACATGGTAGGAAGCAGGACACGTGGGGAGGTGACATGGTAGGAAGCAGGGCGTGTGGGGAGGTGACACTGTAGGAAGGAGGGCACGTGGGGAGGTGACATGGTAGGAAGCAGGACACGTGGGGAGGTGACATGGTGGGAAGCAGGACACATGGGGTGACACTGTAGGAAGGAGGGCACGTGGGGAGGTGACACGGTAGGAAGCAGGACACGTGGGGAGGTGACATGGTAGGAAGCAGGACGCGTGGGGAGGTGACACTGTAGGAAGCAGGATGCGTGGGGCTGCCATTTGGTTCAAGGCTGGGAGGAGGCAGGAGGAAGCGTCAAGGGCCACTTCTTTTTTTGGCGGAGGAAGCAACACAGAGACACATTTTTCAATAAATTATGTTTTAGTAACCACAGGAGCAAAGTGAAGAGGAATTAGCGGCGAAGTGAGAATCCGATTCTGCTGGGTTTCCCTGAAGCCGTGAGTTTATATTTGAATCCTGTTTCTCCTGTTCATTTCTTCACTCGTCTCGTCCACGCAGCCACATTTCTGATGGCTCAGTGGGGACCTCTCTTTTGGGGTTTTATTTGCAATCAGCGTGCAAGTAGTTCCCTTCCACGGGCACTTGCTCCCACCTTTCTATTAAGCAGACGTTCGCAGGTGCCTGTGGCCCGCGGTGGGTGGATTGGGACGCCCCGGGAGCCGAGGGCCGTAGTGACGGCAGGCAGGGCTGTGGGCAAGAACTTACTGGGAGGACAGTCGTCCTGGGGGGGATCTGGATGTCTTCTGGGATTTCCTGCAAACACTCGCTCGAGAACACCCAAGGGAGATAAAAAGCCACAACAAGGAGGACTCCGCTGTGTGCCAGACGGGCAGGGCGCGCGAGGCCCGTGCACAAGATGCAGGTTTGCAGGGAAATATTTGGGTTTGAGCTTCCTCCCGTCGCGGTCCGACCTTGTCCGAGCCAGAAGACTTCTCTGAGCTGAGTTCTTACAGCTGTATGGTAGACAGAATGTCATTAGTATTACAGTGGTTTTCGGTTACCTATATATAACCTGGTGTCCGGCACATTGCAAGCATTTCCATGCCAAAAATAACGACTCTTAATATGATGATTGTCCTATGCATTTTTAAAAGATTTATTTATCTATTCATGACAGACACATGCTGAGAGAGAGGCAGAGACACAAGCAGAGGGAGAAGCAGGCTCTTTGCAGGGAGCCCGATGTGGGACTCGATCCTGGACCCCAGGTCATGACCTGAGCCAAAGGCAGGTGCTCAACCACTGAGCCACCCGGGCGTCCCTTTTTTTTTTTTTTTTTTGTCCCACACATTCAGATGCGGGGCCATCTCCTATTTGCGACAGCGGGACCCCTTGTGTAATGACTTACTGAACGCCTTGTAGCATTCACAAAGCAAACAAACAAAGCAAAGCTCTTCCTTAGGGGTGGAAACTTCCCCTACTTAACCCAAGCCAAAAAAATAGATTTATTTTGGAAAGTTTCTTTAAAAATTCATCAGGCTATTGTTTCTGGGCTTGGAGTTTGATTTGGTTTGAATTATAGCAGTACAAAATAAATACTGTAAATAAATAACAGAGATACCCTTTAATTTTAGAGCTGAGGAATCTAAGTACACTCTGTGCCGGATTCATAAACACGCAGCCAGTTTCCAGATAGAGTTACTGAAAAACCAGGCCTCTTGTGTTCGCCCCTGTGTGAAGTCCAGGCGGTGGGGGACGAGGAGCGCAGTCGAAACCTGGCTGATGGGCTGTCAGAGCGTGAGCCATCGCAAGTCCTCACGTCCAAGTGTCGCTGCGCCTTCTCAGGAATCTTAAACATCCCCACCGCTGTGCAGATGGGCCCGCTGGTCGATGAAGCCAGAAGGGGCCTTAGCAACTGCCAGACGTGGACCCCTCGATGATACAGTTAAGCCTCCTCCGTGAACTTTGGCAGAGCCCCGAGCGCTGGCTTCTGCTTGTCCCTCTGCAGTTTGCAAAAGGTTCCCACTCACAAGATCTCCCCCGAACTTCGGGGCGTGGAGTCGCCTGCCCGAGTGACCGCAGGCTCTCGTTGCACAAGGCGTTGCAGGAAGCACCCTCGTATGTCGATCTGTCTGAAATCGTTCCCATGTTACAGGGAAGGGAAGAGGGGCGGAAAATGTCCAAGTGGTTGGCCTGCGTCACATGCTGAGCTGTAACACCAACGTGAGTTTTTTTTTTTTTAAGACTTTTATTTAGTCATTAATTTATTTATGAATTTATTTACCATGAATTTATTGATTCATGAGAGACCCAGAGAGAGAGGCAGAGACACAGGCAGAGGGAGAAGCAGGCTCCCTGCGGGGAGCCCGACGCAGGACTCGATCCTGGATCCTGGGACCTGGACCTGAGCCCAAGGCAGGCGACCCACCGCTGAGCCACCCAAGCGTCCCCAACATGAGATTTGAACACGTCTCTTTCTGATTGCGAACCAGTCGTTATTTTACCATAATGCTATAGTAAAATTGCACATAGATAGACTAAGTTGTGGTTTATTTACTTATTTCCATTCTCCCTCCTACGTGGGAAAAAAAAAAGAACCAAGGAGACGAAGGAAGAGAACAACATCGAAGCAGGGCTGTACTGTGGGAAACCTCCTATAACTCATTGAGGAAGAAAAAAACGCCCTGTGGCCAAGCGGAGAAGTCACATCTAACATCCCAGGGGTGGGGTTTTCTCCTGTTTCTGGAAGACCATTTGCTTCCGTTTCTGAACTGTATACCCACGTCCCACAGTAGGAATCACTAGCTACTTGGAGGATTTGCAAACCCCTCTCTCGAAAGGGACCCCTTGGCCCTCTCGGAAATGGCTTGCGTTACAGGACAAGGGTGAGATTAGGGACAGGAGGCAGCCCTACAGGTCCCCGCCAGTGCCAAGGCCGGCATCAGGCGTCCTCTGAATTCTCCCGCCGACGTGCAGGTAGGTGGTAGGGAGAGTGGGCGCCCCAGGGGCTCCCGGGCCCTGGGAAGGAGGCACCCAGAGGTGGCTCGGTCCGAAGCTCCTGGGGCTGCCTGGAACCAGGCACGGCTTAACAACCCACGAGGACGTCCTGGATAGCTGATGGGGGTGCCTTGAGCCCAGACTGAGGCTGAAGGTGGGAGGTCCCAGGGAGAGCCCCAGGGCAAGGTTTTGGGGAGCAAAGAATCCGGCTGATGGGTGTCTGGACAAGATCCAGACCAAGGGAGCAAGGGAGGGCGGCCTTGCTTTGCCCAGAGGCCCCGGAATCCCCAGGCTCCTGCGGGAAGCTGGGTCCCTAACGTGATGTGCAAGGCCCAGGGAGCCTGGAGCTGAGGCAGGGGAGGAAGCGGCTTGTTTACAAATGTCAGGCAGTAATTAGCATATTTTAAAGAGAGGAGCCGCAACTGCTGGCTTTTGTTAGCTGAAAACCTCAGCGCTTTCTTGTGGTTCTGCTTTAAGAGGCCGGGTAGACATGCAGGCTCTGAACCCGGTTCATAAATAGTTGATTTCATATTTTAAAATCTTGCACTAAAACTGTCACCCCCTCTCATGGATCACAGATGGTGAAGAACTAATTTGTTACTGTTTGATAACTGCTTTTATGTATCAAAGCTCTTATTTACTGCTCTGTGGGGGAAATGACAGACTAAGAGCGATTGTGTGTTTCTCTCCGTTTCTCTTCCACCGCAGAGCTTCTTGTTTTCTCCTTAGCATGTCTCTTATTTGAAATACAAAATTGTGACTCTTGTGCATATGCTGGCTTGATTGAACCCACTTTGGGAGGTGTGTGGGGGGGGCGGGATTTGAAGATGCTTCTCCGAGCTCAGACCCCAGGCCTCCTTTCTGGATGGTTTTGCAGTGTCCCAGTGCTACATAATAACATGCAGACCCGTCTCCACTCCTCTCTCCAGTCCCAAAAATGTTTCTAATTAGAGATGCAAATTGGGGCTTTGCTTTTGAAAACTGTCAGGGAAACGTATGAAAGTGCAAGAACAGTCATGAGGTGGATCCAGATCAGATGCTTCTAGCACCCAGGCAAGCCCTCTTTTTTTCTTTTTTTACGACTTTTTATTCATTCGTTTGTTCATTCATTTATTCATTCATTTCATGCTTAATTCACATTTTCATTCAATCTCCCCGGCTGGATGACATCCCTTGTGGTAGGACCTCTGGCCAGATCAGAGTTTAGCTGTGGGTAGGTCCGGTGGGGGCTGATGTTGGCATATGCTCATCACCCCCCCCCCTACCCCTGCCTGACCTTGGAGTGCCCTGAGCATCACACATGATGCCTACAAGAAAAGCCAACCGTTGTTTAGCTCAGGTTGGCCAACTATGGCGCATGAGCACAGAATGGTTCTTTATGTTTTCAAAATGTTGGGGAAAAAAAAAAAAAGCAAAAGATTTTCTTGGTGTTGCGTGAAATTCAGTTTTCAGTCTTGTGGGAGCTCTGTGACAGCCACTTGTTGACATAGCAGTTCGGGCCACTTTCATGCAACAGTTGGCAGAGTTGAGTTGGGAGAGGGTCTATGACCCACAAGGCCTACCATGTTTATTATCTAGCTTTTTACAGAAAAACGTTTACCAGCCCCGGAGCGAGCTCATTCCCAGATTTCTTTGACACAATAGGAAAGAACTCAAATCACACCCCTGGTTGTGATTCAGACATGTTTGACCCCTTTTGATAAAACATGTGTGTGTGTGTGTGTGTGTGTGCACATGCCCATGTATGCACACGTGCCCACGCGTGTGTGCGCAGGGGTTGGGGAGGTGGTGTGAGGTGCCGGAAGAGGTGTTGGCATGAGACAGGTGTTAATCAATAGTGGAACTTTTGGAAATTAAAAAAAAAAGAAGAAGAAGAGGGGGAGAAAAAGAGAGGTTTATGAGTGTGAGGCAATCCTTGAACTTATCCCCACCCTACTTCTCCCAAGAAAGAAGTGCAGGTATCAGAACTAAAATAATTGTATCCTGGGATTTGCAGCTCTTCTCCTACAAAATCCAACTTCTAAACCCCCATCCATGAAAAGAAGTTCTCTCCTGCTGGCAGATGGAGAGCTGAGCCCCCGAGCCCACGGCGGCCTAGGGGAGGAGGGGGGCTGTGAGCGCGGTCTGGGACAGGAGGTCTCAGCATGGGTGAACGCGGCAGCCAGGGTCCATTAGTTGGAAAAGTCAGGGATCACATCTTGAAGTGACGTCCCCTGGATGAGGGCTAGTGGGCTGACTGGATCCAGGGGATATTCAAGCTTTACGTTTGCTCATTGAACAGTTACTGTTCTCAGGGTTGTGCCAGGTGTCAGGGAAAATAGGAAGTACCTGCTCCAAGGAGGCACCCACCGCATACTCCTTTATTCTACATGCAAAAGAAAAAAAAAAAAGAAAGAAAAGAAATACAACCCAGTGAGTAGGCACAGAGAAAGGGCCCCGTATGCAATTTCGCCTTGTCCTTTATTGCGCCCCTTTATTGAGCACCAGTCATCCTGCCAGAGCTTGTCGCCTCCTGCCTGCCTCCGGGCCTTTGCACATCCTGCACGGTTTTCAAACACAGATATTCTTTCTCCCCACCCATTTTATCTCTTCTTTTTCTTCTGCTTTTGTATCAAAGGTAACTCCACCTGAGAAGACTTCGCAGCTCTTCCGATGGAGTAAGGGCTTTGTCTTCCATGCTTTCGTCAACTTCGCTTTGTCTTCTTCTCTCTGATGACAGCACTTATTGAAGTTTGCAGTTGTATTTGTATTAGTGCTGTTATTTATTTGATATTCTCACACTGGCTCCAAGATCCCTGAAAGCAAAAACAGTGACTGTTCCTCCTGCGAGCATATCCCAGGTGCCCAGGAGAGGGCTCATACGCAGTCGCAAACACCAGGGTGTGAACGAAGGAGACGGGCCTGCCCGTGGAGCCTTTCTGCGTCCCAGGCACCATGTTAAATGCTGTGCACATCGCGCCGCACATAGCACCCCCTGGGAAGGAATTGATCTCGTTTTACAGATGGGGAAGGCAAGGATGCTGTTGAGGATTTGGCACAGTTCTCACAGAGAGAACTCGTTTCTATCTGCCTCCAAATCTCTTATGACTATTTTATAGATAAGGAAATCGTGTGTAACGCATCACGATTCAAATCAATTCCCACTAGGAAAGAAAAGTGCCATGGAAAATATTTTATTCTATACACAAAAAGGTTTCCTCAGCATGTTTTATCAACATAATCATCGTCACATTATCATCATTAAGACATGAAAGAGAGGCACACAATGGAGCGGCTCTCCTTCCCTTCTTCGTCACGCAGGGAGCAGACGGTACAGGGAATCGTAGGCTGTGTTTTGCTCTACTTTTAATCATGTTTCCTTTCTGGAATAATCACAAGGTGCTGGAGTGTTGGAAGGAGTTTGGGAAGAGCCAGCGGCCTCCTCTCTGTCCCACCCGGAAGCGGGAGGGGACGTCTCAGTCCTCCGGCCACCCTCCCCTGGACTGAGAGCCACAGAATAATAAATGGTCCTCCCGCAGCGTTTGTTCTAGGGCCCTTCTCAGTGCTCTTATTTTAGGAAAATATCTTTGATTTTTTCTTTATTTGAGAATAAATAGCTCAGTTTCATTGTGCTGTATTTTGAGGTTTGAGATTTTAAATTTATTTTTGTAGAAATAATTTAAGAAATTCCCCCCTGGACACACACACACACACACACACACACGCACATGCACACACACGCACACATGCACATACTCTGTTAGATTTTAGATTAGGATTAGATTTTAGAAGACTGAACCTATGAAATCAAGAAAATGGATTTTCCATGCCACTCTTTGGAAAACGCTCATGCCTCATAAACACTGGGGTGTGGGCTGCACCCGCAGTCGGCGCCTGCCCGGGGATCACACGCCTCTTAGCTTGCATTTCCCCGTTACTCTGCCCGCGTGAAGTTCGGGGGTAAAATAGCCCCGTGAAGCCATTTGCAAGATGCATGTAAAGGAGATTGAGACTTCCGAGGGTCCTTAACCTCCCTTGGAACAGAAAGGCATGGCGCTGGCGATGCCAGTGACCATAAGGAACACAACAGGCATTTGGGATCCATCCTACATTTAGCAAAGACCCCTCGTAGTTACTTTTGTCATGAAGTCATCATATGCTTCTTTTTAGTATTATTTAGCATGATTCCCTCACTATGCAAATGAAGAAATGCAGCGACAGAGGACTTATGGGAAATTGCATACATGATACAAGGAATCAGTGTCCGGGCCTGAGGAACTGTCTCACTGTCTCCTAAGGAATAGAGGGACATTTCTCTGCCACCTGAACTCTCTCTACATCAGTCCTCCGATTCCTAAACAACACGGTAATATGGGAGAGAATCTGCAAGAGAAATGTCTCAATGAAAGATTAAAACCTTGACTTAAACTCACATGGAAGTGAAAATAAGATGACCGAGTACTTGCCTGGGAGAGTCAACGTACACCCGTGTCGCTGCATAATTGTTCATTCTTCCCACCTTACACTTCCCCCACCCGCCACCCAGACAGAAAGGGCTGAGCAGGCTTGGTTGGGGAGGGGAGGAACGAGAAGGGGCACCTGAAGGTGAGGAGGTGCACCTGAGCAGGAGGGAGGGACACCTCTTCAGGCTCTCTTGGGCTTCTGAAGTCGTGTAAGAACAAGACACACTCCACAGCGGTCACTGGAATCCTGGCAATGTCCTCCTCCCCACTCCTTCCCTCCCTCCTCCCTCCCTCCTGTGTCTGTCCATCCTCCTTCTTCCTTCCTTCCTTCCTTCCTTCCTTCCTTCCTTCCTTCCTCCTTCCCTCCCTCCCTCCCTCTCTCCCTCTCTAGTATCATTATTCTTTTTCAGGCTCATAGAGTATAATTGACAGCTAGAAATGTAAGAGAGGGAGACAAACCATGAGAGACTCTAACTCTGGGAAACACACAAAGGGGTGCAGAAGGGGAGGTGGGGGGGAGGGATGGGGTAACTGGGTGGCAGGCCCCGAGGAGGGCACGTGATGGGATGAGCACTGGGTGTTATACTATATAGTATCAAATCAAATTTAAATACAAAAATAAAAGAAAGAAAAAAATGAAGAAAAAATGCAAAAAAAAAAAGCCCCACAAAAAACCTGCAGATTTCCACAGAATGCTGCCCCAACATGATTTTAACTTTTTCAATAAAAAATGTTTTAATAAACAATTTTAAACAGTAAGATATTTAAAGTGCATGTCGTGAGGGGGCCCAGGGACACTGTGAAAGGATCCTCCCAGCTAGTTAGTGGACACATCTATCACCTCACATACTTAGCTCTTTTGTGTTTTTTTTTTTTTTTTGTGAAAACATTTAACTCCTCCTCTCAGCAAATTTCTCATACAACAGTGTTATTAGCTATAGTCATCTTGTTATATTATACGATAGATCCTCTGACCTCACTCATCTTGTAGCTGAAACTTTGTGCCCTTTACTGACCGCTCCCTGCCCCCCCTTACCCCCCCATCACTGCCCCTGGAAACCACCTTTTTACTCTCTTTCTCTGAGTTTGACTTTTTTTTTCTCTTTTTTAGATTCCACATGTAAGTGACACCACACAGTTGGGCTTTCTGTGGCTTATTTCATTCAGCCTCATGCCCTCAAGCTCTATCCATCTTTCCTTCTTTCTCATGGCTGAGTAATATTCCACGGTCTGTGCAGCGGGAGAGGTCTTTTTTTTAAACTTTTGATTTCAGTGTAGTTGATGTACAGTGTTATATTAGTTTCAAGTGTACGATACAGTGATTTAGCAATTCTGTACGCTGCTCGGTGCTCATCACAACAAGTGTGCTCTCACTCCCCTTCACCCACACCCCCCTTCCACCCTTGGCAACCACCCATTTGTCCTCTGTATTTAAAAGTCTACTTTTTTGTTTCTTTTTTTCTTTATTTCTTAAATTCCACATATGAGTCAAATTATATGGTATTTGTCCTTCTCTGACTTGACTAACTCATTTCACTTAGCAAAATACCTTAGAGATCCATCCATGTTATGGCAAATGACATTTCATTCTTGTTTATGCCTGAATAATATTCTGTTGTATATATACATCACATCTTCTTTATCTGCTCATCTAATAATGCTACTTCCAAAATTGGACTATTGTAAAAAACGATACCGCAAATATAGGAGTTCACGAAATAGGGTTTTCATATTCTTTGGGTTGATATCTGCTGGTGGAGTTACTGGATTGTATGGCAATTCCTTTTTCAAGTTTTTGAGGAAAATCCACACCGTTTTCCACCGTCAGTGGCTGCATCAGCTTGCATTCCTACCAGCAGTGCATGAGGGTTCCTCTATCTTCACATCCTCGCCAACACTTGTTGTTTCTTGTGTTTTGGATTTTAGCCATTCTGACAGGTGTGGGGTGACATCTCATAATGGTTTTGTTTGCCTGATTAGTGATGTTGATCATGTGTCCATTGGCCATCTGTATGTCTTCTTTGAAGACTTGTCTGTTCATGTCCTCTGCCTATTTTTTAATTGGATTGTGTAGGCCTTTGGGTTTGTTTGTTTGTTTGGTTGATTTGTATACATTCTTTATATATTTTGGTACTAACCTTTTATTGGATATGTCATTTGCAAGTGTCTTCTCCCATCCCATAAGTAGTCTTTTAATTTTGTTGATTGTTTCCTTCACTGTGCAGAAGCTTTTTATTTTGATACAGTCCCAGTAGTTTATTTTTGCTTTTGTTTTCCTTGCCTGAGGAAATATCTCTAGGAAAATGTTTCCACTGACAATGTCAGAGAAATTACTGCCTGTGCTCTCTTCTGGGATTTTTATGGTATCAGGCCTCATATTTAGGCCCTTAATCCATTTTGAGTTTATTTTTGTGTATGGCGTTAGAAACTGGTCCAGTTTCATTCTTTTGCATGTGACTACCCAGTTTTCCTAGCACCATCTGTTGAAGAGCAGGAGAGGTCTTTCTTAATAGGATTTGAGGCTTGCACAGCCTTCATGATCCCTCATCTCAATCCTCCTCATACTGTCCCCATGGGTGTGCCTCCACTCTATTACATGCTGTCCTGTTGGGCTTTTGCACTTCTCTGTCCACCTGCAGCCATGGCCAATCACTCAGATTTGCTCACAGGGTGTGAAGAAGCACTTTTGTCCTGCCTGAGCCATGGTCTCCTCCCTTGTTCATCCTCCTGCCATCCCCGAGGTCCTGGAGACACCCTCCATTCAGCATCATTTCTTGACAATGAGCACCAGTCAGCACCCAATGAAGCATCCACCTCTAGCTGCTTCAAGCAAGACTGGACTCCTCATTCACTCCTGAGAAGGGTCTCACATGTACCTCAACTTCTGGACTCCCCCAGTCCCTTCTCTGCCTTCCTGAGACTCAGCACCCTGATTTCACTATCAAGTTCTGCTCCATATCTTTGCAGTTTTGCATGCATAGCTCACATATGTGTGGTGTGTGAGCTCACGTGTGTGTGTGTGGGGGGGGAATGGGGCAGAGAATAGAAAGCTCAGATAAAGAACCCTTTCTAAAGTCATTCTCTTATCCTCATGTGTTTCTGTTTTGGGGATAAAAGTGACAACATGTTTAATATTACATGGCAAGAGAAAGACCCATTTTATACATTCCTCCTTACACATTCCTCTTAGGAGGTATTAATGTGGATATTTCTCGCCAAAATAGAATAAACAGTGCCTTCCTAAAGTACCATTGGTCCATGCAAGTGCACTGCATGCATGTCTTAAATATGTGGAAGTATAGAGAAAGATTTATGTTTGTTCCTTGAAGATGTTTATATTCTAACATAGGAAACAGATGTGAGCATGAGAGAGAAGGGATGTGTTTCCACAAGGCTAAAAGTATGTGGGAAGTGTTTAAAATGGTCACAAAACTGCTCTTGTGATCCTTGATAGAGGAATCTGGGTCCACACTTTCCCTCAGTACACTTTATATTTTACTCTAGAGACCATATTGGTTTGAGTTTTCAGGCCTTCGTGCCCTGACCAAGGTACTGCCTCTGAGCGGGGCATCATTAGGGCTTCTGGGTTTGCCGATGCTGTGCTCACTGGCAGAGGTTTTATGGCTTTGAAGGGATCAGTTTCCATTTAAGTGGAGGATTTAGAGTATGCCAGGCCAAGGCATTATTTGCCAGAATTTCAACATTTTATACAAATAAGGTCTGAATTTCTGCTTAGAAACAGGAAAAGGGTCATTTAGACAGTTTAAATATTATTAACTTGCATAGAAAAAGAGAGGAAAAAAAAACCCTGAAGTTATAATGGCATCCACAGCTAACTGGATAGATTTATTGAAGTTTTTGTTCCATGTTAGAAATATATCTACAGATGCCCCGATGGTAAAATTAGGTAGGCTTATGGCACTTAGAAAACTGAAATCTAGAAACACATGGAATGGGTAAGATGATATTTCCAGCAATCAATGCATTCTACAAAATGATTGAAGAGAGCTTCTTCTACACAGCAATTTTGGACTTATGGTCCAGTTCTGTGTTTCTTACCCTCAATTATAGTAAAGGCCAAATCCCATTATGACAAACTGTAATAGATCATCAAAATTCTTGAGCTAGACCTAGAAATCTGTTATGTTAATGTGCCTTGATCTAAATGTGACTAGGACTTGGAAATCTTTTTGTTATACTGAAAA
Organism: Vulpes vulpes; assembly: GCF_048418805.1. NCBI lineage: Eukaryota > Metazoa > Chordata > Mammalia > Carnivora > Canidae > Vulpes > Vulpes vulpes. Next base: position 106,567,782 of record NC_132787.1, read on the forward strand.
TTCTGGCTGTAAAGATATTTGGCTGATGTATTCAGCTCTTCCCATTCCTAGAGGAGGAAAAATCCTAGAGTATAAAAATTTCAGATTGTTTGGTGAGGCTGGCCAGACCCCAAATTGGTCCCAGGTCTGGGTTAGGGGACTCCTGGTGCAAGGAATGTTGCTTTCATGTCTGTTGATTGCATCCGGTGGAGGAGCAGAGGCATAAGAAACCGTGAACCCAGTGGGTGGATGTGGCACCTGGGGCTTCCTCTGTTTCTCAAGAGAACGGCCTCAGGTCTGCTGGGTCCTCCACAGAGATGCTGCTAAGTCCTCTGATCTGGAGGCTCTTGAACTTCCTCCAGGCTGGGCAGGAGCCGTTTCAGCTCTCCTGGGGGACACCCGTTATCACACAGAGTTCTTCCTGACTCATCGTTTCATAAAATCATGTGTGTCTGCTCAAGCTTTCAGTGCAGGACCAGCTCAAAGTGCCATTGCTAAGGTAGTCCTCTGAAATAAAAGATGGTGCTGACACCTGCGTTGGAGAAAACACTTCTCTTCTGAAGGCTAAGATAGTAAAGGCACATAAAAAAGAAAGAACAGAGGCCAGAATTATGGGGCCCCACGCTGTCTTCCTTTTCAAAGGTGGATGACCCGATTCCTTTGAGCAAGCTCAGAGACAACAAATAAACAAAGACCAACAGAGTAATTTCCCCCAATGGGAGATTTGGTGCATGCATCCTATCTGGAATAAAAAGATCAACTTGACCCTTCATCCACCAGAGGACTGGCAAAACAGCACATTCCTGGGGAAGTTTGTGCTCTGAGAAATCTTTCCATGTGTGTCGGAAGGGGAAGAAATATCCTTTCATACACGTGCGACTAAGCAATCTGTTCTTTCAACTTGGCCAAGTGTTGTCTAGGTTCTTGGAGCCTCACTCTGGGGGATGTTTGTTTCCACATCTCATGCTAACTTTTTAAAGTCTTTTGTGAAATTAATGGGATCTTTGAACTTTTTTTTTTTTTTTTTTTTTTTGTAGGTCATGCTAACAGCTCTGTCTGAGAATCCGGAAAGGTGGTACATGAGAGCGTTCTAGTGTGAGAAAGATTATCTGAAATTTGGAGATATGCAAATAAGATTATGAGGTGTTTTCTCAGCCTGGTGCTGGCTTTGCACCTTTGATTGACTTCCTGGAGACTGGGCTATTTTACAACTCTTGGTGCAGAGATTAATATGTAGATTTTTATCTGGTAGAGGTGCAAATAATTTCTGTCCAGTGAGGGGGAAAAAAAAAACAGGCACAAAGATTATGGTGTGTGGCCTGATTGTTAACCAGTTATGTTATCTAATTGAGAGTCTTTTTCTAACATTCTTTTCTGAAATCGCACATAAATATATAGCTCCTCAAATTCCCATTTGAACGAGTATTAACATCTTAGTGGCTTCCTCACTAAATAATGAGCTGAACAGATCTTTGGCGTATGTTCACTTTGTATGAGAGTGGTGTTTTCTTTAACCATTTGAAAATTAGGACCAGGAAATAGTAGGGGGATGGGGTCCTGGGAATTTCTCTGAAAACTTGTGCACTATTCCCCGAATAGTGTGCCATTTCTATCCCTACTCCCTACCCATGGAGCTTTTCTGAGAAGGGATTCAGTTACTTCCACTCTTCTCAAGAAAATGTCCAAGTATGTGTGCACATGCCGGGGCCATCTGGATGAAGTTCAGACTCCAAAGAAGAGCAAGATGAAGCAAACGGAACTTCTGTGGCTACTGCTGGCCTAGAAACTCTGACAACAAGTTCAGGAGCTCTGATCAGAAGGAGGTGCTGCTGGTGACCCGGACAAACTGTGAGTCAAAGGTCTGTCACCCCACCCTGAGATCCTCCCTCCTCATCCATCCGATCATCATCCAGTCAGCCCTCTGCCTAGAATGACTTGTGTTTGCCTGATGTCACCTGATGTCACTTTTACAGCCTGTTGCACTGGGACAGCTTGTCCCTGAGAGCTTTGGCCTCACTGTCTGGGGACTGTCTTGCTGTCTTCCTCCTGCCTGTCCACAGAAGACTCTGCTTTATCTCAAAATGGTACAGGCCTAGTTAACATGTCTTTTTTTCTGATGGTTGTTCATGAGAATTGATAATTTGCTCCTCTGACTTCACCATTATCTACTGGCCGTGCTCCATGACTCATTAGGGGTCTCCTGCTTTTTCTTCATTTTTCTGTTTGGGGCATCTTACCTGCTTGGAGTGCCCAAGCATCCTCCAGATTCTTTTACTTCAACCTGCTGAGTAATTCACCTCTTCTTTACCAGGCCGAGTCTTGGAGGCTGCAACTTTCCCAATGCGATACAGGCCACCTAAAGTATTTTGCTAAGGGAAAGCACTTTGGATGCCAAGAAATAGAGTCACTTCTCCAGGAATCAGAAATGGCTGTGATCATAGTTTCTGGCGATCTGTAGAGCCACATGTCTAAATCTTACTCTCCACTAGCATAGGTGGTTGGGCAGGAGGTGGCACCAGTGACTGAGGCGGGATCTGGGGAAGGGCCAGATTTGCAGGGAAGGTGGCAAGCCCAGCTGCGGGATGATTCCAGGTGAGGTCCCTCTGAGACATCAGAGTATCACGTGATGGCTTCCAAGACTGGAGAGGTTTGCTTCTGTGTTGAAACGTTCTGCTCCTCCTCTCATTTAGGCTTCCAGTCATTGAAGCCGTTTACTTCTTTCTTCCTAAGCCAGTCCCACTTGGCTGAATTACAAAGAGGCTGAGTGAGGGTCTCATAAAATAATCAGAAGTTACAAACTCCTTAGTGTGACCTACCATCAGACCCCGGAGCTGTGCCCACAGCAGCCTGCCCCACATTTGGTGCACATGCTCACCCCATTCTGTGTGGTCTTGGCATCAGCGGCTGGACATAAAGCTTCAGCTGCTGTTTCACAGCCTGGACTTTAAAGAGCCCATAAGGAGAGATTGAAACCTGAATGTCTAATGCTGCCTTCGGATGCACCATCCATCACCCAAACAGTCTGTGTGGAGCATTAGTTGCTCGAAAACTGTCCCAAACATGCTTTTTATATCTCACCCTCAACCAGAATGAACCACTCAAATGTCCTAATCAACCAATCAGAGTGTGCACATTTATACTATTGGGCCAGAGCAAATCAAAATAGTTTAAGTTCTAAACCTGCATTATGGGCAGCGAAATTACCCTAAACTGTGTGTCTGGGCTTGTAAAAATGATGGCCTGGAAGATCTGGGACATTTCCTGGGAAATACTTAATTACATATTTTTGAGACTGATAGTGAATAGAGTTATTATGGACCAGACTTACTCGATATAATTTCGACCTGCCACAGACCAACCTGCCTAGAAATCTGTATTGGGCCAAATTCTTTTGGAGGTAATTTAGAGAGTAAACATTTTCAAAAAAGTAATTAGTAGAAAGATAACTGGGTAGAGGACTGGGGATATCACTCCTAGCTTGAGCTTGACATCCAACCAGCTACGTGCCCTGGGTAAGACCCTTGGACTTTCAAGGCCCCAGTTTAACACATAAGGGTGAGACAGTGAGACCAGACACTTTCTGGGGCTCCTGTCTATCCTCTACCTCATTCTGTTGTACTTCTGTCTATGGCCCTTTTAAAGGAGAAGAAGAAAGATAGGGCTCACCTTTCTCCCTGCCCACCCCCTCCGCCCCAGCCTTGCTCTTGCTCTCAGGCAGACATTGGCCTGCATCGTTGTTATGAGCTTTCCTCCAATGTTTTGCTTCCTTAAAACCAGATATTTATCATTATGGTCACCTCTCTTTGGCCAACAGCTGAGCATCTCTCCTGTCTTTGGAGATCTCTGGCTACTTTCATCGGGGCCACAAGAACCTATCTCCCAGTGCAGAAGGTTCAAATGTCTGCTACTTGCTCTGATAACCTCCTTGAAGTTTAGGCACACACTTGGGATCTGCCATTTTGCCATGGGTGTAAACTTCAGCGATACAGAGACCCCAGAAAATTTGTGGTGTGGCAGTGGTGGCTGCAGCCCCGCTGCTTCCTGGGAAGTGGTGCTAGTAGCAGCCGGGTTGTGCCGGGGTGCAAGATGTAGAGCCCACTGCTGGGCAGCAGAAAAGAGTCATCTCCAGACGACCAGCTCTGCGGTGTGATTTGGGAGCACTGCTCCTGGTGATCTGCCCGTTAGGCTGCTGTTCCTGCCGTCCTGGTGATTTTTGCAAGTTCATCTGCAACGTTAGTCCTGTGTTAGTCCCACAGCCAGCCTCAGTTTCTTGGGTTTGAAACTAAGTATTCTTTTTTTTTTTTTTTTTTATAAATTTGTATTTTTTTTCTTTTTTTTTTCTTTTATTTTATTTATGGTAGTCACAGAGAGAGAGAGAGAGGCAGAGACACAGGCAGAGGGAGAAGCAGGCTCCATGCACTGGGAGCCCGACGTGGGATTCGATCCCAGGTCTCCAGGATCGCGCCCTGGGCCAAAGGCAGGCACCAAACCGCTGCGCCACCCAGGGATCCCGAAACTAAGTATTTTGACTGTCATAGTTGTGATTGGACAAAACATGGGTTTTCCTTATTACCACCTTTACCATATACCAACGCTAGATTAAATTATAAAATCACTTTATGTTTAAATTCCTGTCTTCTCCACTAATCTTTGGTTCTTCAAGAGCAGAGATGATGTCTTGTCTCCATAGAACTTAATGCCCCATGTTACCTGGCGTAAACTGAGTTCCATCACAGGAAGATGAGCAAAGGTAACACGTTCAAAGGAGCTGCTTATGAGATTCAAGAAAAGCTTATGAGAAGAGTATCATTTAGGTTGGGCCCTAAAATGAGAATGAATATAGGTCAAGTAGGGGAATCTGGAAGGGGCATTCCAGTAGAGAAAAAAAAAATGAGTATGAAGACACAGAATGGGACCTTCCGGGTAGCACAGTTAAATTGGTGCTGGGGCCTACATCAGAGTGGTTCTTCCCCCATAGATCTGTCAGGAGCACCGTAGTGCTACTAGTGAAATCAGCAGAGGTCAGGAGAAGCAAATAGGCAAGAGCACTTCCATCCATCAGAAGAACTTCCACGTTTGCAAATCTTAGCTTTAATGAATGGGATGCATTAATCGACTGCATCAGTATCTAAAAGCAGATTTGGCACATAAAAGTTGGTGCATCAGTGACAAATTGGCATCTGGTTTATAAATCAGTCTTGCTGGTTTGGTTCATGGGAAACTGCAAAACAAAATAAAGCCTTTCTATTCTGATGATGATAAATTAAGGCTTCTAAACAGGTAAGACTCAAGAGTAGACTAAGGATAGAAGATAACTTGTTAAGGAAATGCCATCCTCTGGGAGACGGCCAGCTAGGTATCCCATTGTGCATTGGTTAGCCATTGGCATAATATGCCTTTATTTTGAGCTATTATATTTGGCATGGCTAGAAAGTAGGGTCTCTGGAAGGGGATGGCATAGGTGGCTAGTAGGGCCAGAAGGAGAACACGGAGGCTTTCAAAGGAAAGCTTTCCCATGCTGGGCAAGAGAGAAGTTTCCAGGCTCTGGAGTAGAATGAAAGCAGATTAGAAAAAGCACTTTCCTTCCACGAACACTATTTGAGTGGTCTGTTTGCGATCACGGGTGCATGGGAGCAAGATGACAAAGACCTGGTCCCTGTATTCCAGGGATTTATCGATAGACTGACAGACTCAGGACCTCATGACAAGTTCAACAGTAGATGCATCCCTGAGATACAGAAATCAGACTCATCACCTGTGGGAGGAAGAACTACGAGGCCAAGGAAACCCAAACGGAGAAGCTTCTCCATAGGAAGGGGCAAGGCGGGGTGGGTGCAGGGTGGGGCCAGTGACCAATGGTTAATGGCCAGGGTTCCACCTCCACCTCGCACCCACCTCCTGGCCTTGAAGGTCAGCGTGGAATCTCCCAGAAGGTGATCTCCCCCGACTCCCCCATCCCTTGCTAGCATTCTCTGGACTCTGCTTTCTACTGCTGGTTCAGTAGCCAAAGCTTTCCAGCCATTTTCCATCTTTCAGAAAGAAGCTGGTTGAGACTCTGTGCTGACAGGCACCCTCTGCCCCCTTCCACATTTGGGAGATCACATTTGGATTTTATGAATATTTCCTTAGTGTTGGTGCAATGGTTCTTTAGAGGGAGGAGAGAGAAAGGGCTTGTTCAGCCTGCCCCCTCTTGCATTCTCTCATTAGGCTGGCAAACTTACGAGGCAAGTGCCATGATTAAACGATCCGAGATCAGCTAAAGGCCAGGGCAGCAGAGCTAGATTAGAGCCTGCAGTCTCCCCACTGTGATCCACTGTGCACGGCGGGCCCAGGCCAGGAGACGGCAGGCTGGGTGCTCCAAGGGGCAGTGGGTAGCATTCACACGAGCATGAACTGCCAGGAGGTTGTTGACAGTGTCATGAGGTGGGCGACTTCCAGGAGACCTTTGAGGGAGAGGGAGCACCTCAGAGCAGTGGCTTGAACATTAACATTGGACACTTTGAACATTAACATCGAACACTTTGCTGAACATTAAAGATTTACAGATTCCTATGCACAGCTACATCCCAGACCAATTAAATGAGAATTTCTGGAGGCAGGGCCTAGGCAACTGAAGTGTTTGAAGCTCCCCAAGTGATTCCACTGAGGTCAAGTTTGAAAGCCAGGGCTTTATGCAGCACTTCTCAAATGCTGATGTGCCCAGGAGTGACCTGGAGACTCGGTAAAATGTGGATTTGGATTCGGTACTCCTAGAGTGGAACCAGAGAGTCTGACTTCCTAACAAGCTCCTTGGCAGTGCTGATGCTACGTGTTGGGTAGCAAGACTTCAGAGAGGCGCAAGGCCCTTTGTTCCAGAATTAGCTTTGGAGAAGCTGACCTGGTTCCGTTGGAGGATTCTGTGTCTGGCCTGATTGCATCCTCGGTGAGGGCTGCCTCCCCACCCCAGGTTCCTGAGAGCTACTCTGCTGAGTTGGTGCATGTTGGGGACTTGACTTTCTCTCACATGTCCTGCCGGGTCCAGCTCGAAGCTTTCCCTGTGCTTGGGGTGTTGGGCACATGCAAGCGGAGGAAAAGCCATTTCATGGGGAAGCCTCTTTAACTGAGCATTAACAAGACTCAAGTTAGAAGAGGAACATTTCTGGTGGAAACTGATAAGGTTTCTGTTTGCTTGTTTTCTCAGACCATGGAATGATTTTCCTGGGCAGTAGCAGCCACTTGTTTCACTTAAAGAATCAACTTGGGGGAAAAAAAAAAAAAAAAAAGAATCAACTTGGATGATGTTGAGGAGGTGCTGGGAGAAGGAGGGATAGAGGAGGTGACCTCAGAGGGTTCTTATTGTGCCAACTTGTCATCAGGTGAAACTCAAAGAGTCTTTTTCACATCTTAAACAGACCCACATGAAGCAAGTAGGAAGATTCCCTCTATTATAAAATAGATGGGGTCCCACCAATCTGCGGTGAATGGGATTTGGAACATCGTGGGGCAAGAACCTTAAACCCCAGGGGCAGATGATGTGGGGGAAGGAAGGGAGGTTGGGGGTGGCCCTCCCCCCAGGGCTCACTCCTCTTCCAGGTCCCTGTTCTCCACATGCTGCACACGGGCCAGAGGGCTGGCGGGGGCAGTGGAAGCGGGGAGGGTGATGGTTTCTTCATCTTCTCCTGTGCCGCTTTGCAAAATGATGCTACCATATGTGCTGTTATATTTAAATAGCAGATGCAGAAAACTCACAGCGTGGAAAATGCAGAAGCATGGTACCATTTGCAAACAGGTTTTCCAGGGAAAGCTGACTTCCTTGCAAGGTTTAAGAATTTATCGCATCCATTTTGTTTCTAATTACAGTGGTCTATACAGCAAGGAACAGTTAGTGCTTTTCTCTCTCTCTCTCTCTCTCTCTCTCTCTCTTTCTGTCTCTCACTGGCTAGTGGATGGAGTGTGCAGCTCTGAAATAGGCTTATGCGAAATTGCTTTTCACACCATTAGGAGCTGGGATGATCTCTTCAGCAGTGCAGCCACATGCAAACACTGGCTGGAACGCTCCCATGTTAGAGGGGATGGCAGCGAAGAGCTCACTTTACATCAGAGGGGCCTTCGGGTGCTCCTTAACAAGGTGAGGGGGGCACTTGGGTGGGGGTGGGGGCCACGTGGAATGCACAAAACAGATCAAACTTAACAATAAGAGAAACCACTTCCCTGCCCAACTCAGAGGTACAGATTTAATTGGGGAGGCCAGTGGGTTGTAGAAAAAGCAAAGGAATGATGGACCTGGGTTCTAATCTCGTTTCCACAACTCATTGGCCGAGGAATTGGGAGCAAGTAGGTCCAGCTGGCTGAGTTTCCAGTTCTCGCCAAGAACAGCAGGGGCCCCTGCCCTACAACGTCGTGGTCAGAGTGTAATGGGATAGTATCCGGGATGCATCCAGTTCACCCTACACAAGCTAGTACTTATTGTGATTAATTAAACCGGCTGCATTAGCTCAATTCCTAGGGGAAAAGAGCACCACCAATTAATTATAAAGTTGATCACAAGTTTTAAATCCATATTATAATATGCTCATTCTGTAGTATGAATATTAATGCTCATTCCATGGCAGCTAGAGAAACAGTTTAAGATGCTAATATGTTACATAAAAATATCATCACATTAGACATCAGTGGGAAAAAGTTTTGGTGGAGAATGAGAAATAGGAGTCACAGTTATTTTATCATTTCTATGTAACGTTAAGTGTTGAGTTACAGGGAGCACAGCGGATGTGTTTGTGACTGGGAGGCTGCTTTGATTTTGTGGGCATTTTAATATTCACACCCAATTCGTTATTTAAGGTAAAAATCACTTTAAATTATCATGAAGGAAAGATATTATTAAGTAACGTAACAGAAATTTCTGCTTCCTCCTTGACCTTCGGCTCCCTGCCAATACCACGGTGAGCGTCAGGCTTCAGGAAGGACCAAGGATGACATGGTAATTAGGGACTGGAGTAGTATGAAATTAAAAAAAAAATAAGATTTACATATAGTTAATGAGTATACATTTTACTATATTCATCGGACACCTGTTACTATACTTATGGTATACGTTACAAAAAAATAATCTAAAAAGAAAAACTGAATGGTTGGTTTTTAGATTTCAAATAGATATAGTTGTCCCAATGCCCAACAGTGACAAATGTTCCAAGACTCACAAGTGCTGGAACGGAACTGAAGTTTGATCTTTGGTGAGACCGAACCCCAAAGGCATTCCTTCAGACCCCGATATTTCAAAGTGATTAGGATGTTCTTTAACTTCTCTTTGTGGAGACCATTGTAATGATAATACACACCAAAAAAAAAAAAAAAGAAAGAAAGAAAAATGACAGTACAGTATATGCAAGAACATTGAGGATAGTGTCTGAAATTAAAATATATGACTGTAAAATCCCTTCTTTTCTTATTTTTCCCCTTCCCCTACCAGCAGGGCCCTTATTAGAGAAAGCCAAAGAGAAAGTCATAAGTCATAACCTAGCTGAGAGTTTCAGACTTTAGTTTTGATGATCAGGAACCAATATTTGAAGGAATTGGCACCTAGTTTATCTCCAAGTGACAGGATTTCCCAGAACACGTACATAACCGGCTGCTTTTCGTGCCTTTATCTTCACCAGTGTCCTAGGGAGGAGCAACCAGATACCTTCTTGGATTTGTTGTGCAAGTAGGACTTGTTCCCAAAAGCTGCATACAGGCAAGAGTCGGAGTGAGTGTGGCTTCCCCGCTCCACATGCTCACTTCCCATTCCATCCTAGGAAGGGAGATTTTGGGGGGTTAGTCATAGAACCTCCCTCAGTGTGGGAGGATGCAAAAGCCAGGGAACCAGTGGCTTGCTTTTACAGAATTCAGCCTTAGGACTCAGGAGAGTCTCCATCCAACCTGGCACTAGAGCAGACCTCACAGAAACATCCACATGGCACGGGGGAGAGCACCACAGATTTTCCAACACATCCTAAACCTTCCTGTTTGCCAGTGGAGATAAGAGCCAATGGAATAGTCTTCCTAATTGTGACATAGATGACATGTGTCACAAGGCAGAGATTATGGCTGGTCAATGGACACAGTAGGAGCTGCAGGGGATCTAAAGGCCAATGAGCAGAGACCAGCAGCGACTGGGGCTCTGTTCAGAGGGATGCCAGCAGAGGACGGTCTGACCTAGTCAAGATCACCTTCCTCCAGATGTCCTATGAAACATTAGCCTACCAGGAGTGCTATCAGCCCAGGTTGAAGGCAGAAACAAGGAAAGAGGGAAAAAATCTGGATTCACTGACAGACTGAAAAAAAAAAAAGAGACCAGAAGTGACTGAATTTTCCTTGAACTGGGGAGGTTGACTTTCCTGCTTTAGTTGAAATTTGAGAATTTCAACATGGAGCTTAAGTTACACTGTAGAAGTATAAAGTCATCTTTTTCATACCTACCTCTATGATTTAAAAATATATACAGCCACCAAAAATGCCAGGAATTGTTGCAGATAATTTGTGCTGGAAGGAAAGAGGTGCTGGATGGGAAAGAAAGAATCTGAGCTCATTCCATGCCAGAAGTGCTTTGAGAAGAAGGAAGGGTTTGAGCTAGACCTTGGAAACGGGCAGCATCTGGATGGGGCCCCGGAAGGGCAGGGGTAAAGGGAGAGAAGAATGAGACACATGTGGGTGAGCCAAAAGGTAGGCAGCTTGGACTAGAATAGTCACTGAGAAGTGGTCAGCAGAGGTGGTTGGACAAGCAAAGCAAGCAGGGCAGCCAGCCCTGCAGAATCAGGGGAAGCCCTCCTTGAAATGCATAAAAGTGCTGAGTATTCAATAATAAAACAGGTTTTCAAAATACTGAGGCATGCTCAGAGGGGAAGAAAAGAATATATTTTAACACCAAAACCTAAGAGAGAAAGAGAAGCCTAAGCAGTGGGCTTCTGGCACCAGGACGGTCCCCGGAGACACGGATCAGAGGTGCGCCCTGGAAGTTGGTGGCTCACACAGAAGCTGTAGATCTTGATCTGGGGCAACTGGAGGTGAGAAGCTAAGTCCCTGTAAAAGGATAGGATCCAGAAGTGATCAGTGTTTCCATGGAACACACTAGAAAAACCACATGTGGGGGCGCCTAGAGACACCAAAAGGAGGCTTACCACTTGCCTAGGATTCTGGGTGGGAGGAAAATGTCTCTACTAAGGTATCAGGCTTGTGCTGTAAGCAGTGTGGCATCTAGTGCACACGATTGGTAAAGGTACAGGGACGTTACCATAGAATCTCCCGCATGGAAATTCCAAGGCCTAAGCCAACAACAAAGAAATATGAGACTACTCTGTAGAAATACTGTAACTGTGTACGGTGTAGGGGACACCCACAGAAACCCCAGATCCTGCCAAAGGGAGCTTCTATGACAAAATTACACACCATTTGAGGAAATGAACAACCATGAAGGACAGTCAGCCAAAGCAATAAACAAGAAATGGGTGCCCTAGGATAGAAAACAGAATAGTTTGAAAGAAACCATAAAATTAAATGTTAAAAAATGCAAAAATTAGAAATCATAGCGAAAGTACACGGATACCACGATGAGAAATGAACTCTAAAAACAACTCATGAGGAACTTCTTGGATGAAAAAAAAGGTATTAAAATCAGAAACAATGGCAAGGCAAAAAGCAAACAACAACATAACACGATGGCGTGGCAGGTACATGATATCAAGTAAGTACTCCAAGGTTGCCTTGCAAAGGGCCAGCCTGCTGCACGGTGTGACTTCTTGTTACTTTGCCAACCCAGGTCCTCCACTCTGGCTACGATCAATAAAGACCATCTCTTACGCACTTTGTCATACTTATGCACTGCTTGAGATTCTTTTACACTAATGTCTGACTCCCCTACTCTTGGTGCTTGGAGAGATGCATTGGAGTCACAGGCTCAGCCTCTAAATGGACATAGTGTGAAGTAGGAGAATAGAGAGCTGCGAGTTTCAGGAAGCTCCTCACAGAGTTTCATTGTTGATCAGATAATATTTCATGCAAAGGAAGCGAGAGAATTTCAGTGTGGTGTTGTATTAGGAACACTACCCTAGGGGCACCTGGGTGGCTCGATGGTTGAGCGTCTGCTTTCAGCTCAGGTCGTGGTCCTGGGGTCCCAGGATCAAGTCCAACATCGGGCTCCCCAGAGGCAGCCTGCTTCTCCCTCTGCCTATGTCTCTGCCTCTCTCTGTGTCTCTCATGAGTAAATAAATAAAATCTAAAACAAACAAAGAAACAAAAAAACCCACTGCCCTAGCAGACCCAGGGTATTAGGCTTCTTAGATACACCTTTCACTTCTCTGGGTCTCAGATCATTCATCCGTTACATGTGGGCTGGCTGGGAAGAGACCAGAGGAGACCGGAGGCTGGGCTGACTTGTTCTCTGAAAACCACCTTCCCCATCTGGGATCCCTCAGGAAGAGCCCAGAAGAAATTTCTCTAAGGATGGACTTAGGAACCCTTCTGTTAGCATTTTGCCCTTCAGCTCCTTGTAAAAGGAAAACTGGACTATGGTAAGATCAAGGAAGCTATAAGGCGGTTACCTCCAGCAGTTCCTTCAAAAGCTCCAGATCCTTCAGTAGCTCCCCTGGACCCTGGGCAGCCAGTTCTGATAATGCACTTTAACAGATGCACCTCAGCGCTCAGGCTCACCTTGTCCTGCCTTATGTCCCTCCTGCTCTCAGTTATCTTTACTTTCCTCTAATTTCCATCCTCCTGGCTACTCTTTCCGACTCCCCCCTTGAGCCTGGTGGGGAGCTGCAAGCTCCCTTCTGAGGATTTCCACAAATCTCTCCCCGGCCTCCCCCCTCTGGCACTGCACGGTGTGTCCCAGGGAGACGTCCCAGGCCAGAACCCCAGGTTCCCACTTCCTCGAAAGAGGTATCAAAAGCCGAGCTCCGAGGAATGGGGACGGAATTTGGATTTCTGTAGTCCAGATATTTAGAATGATCCTGTGGACTATTCCAGGAAAACGGTTGGACCTGTCTGGAAACAATTATATTTCTAGCTTCATCACAGGCTCTTCACCTCCCTGGATCCTCCTCACAGTGAATTTTCTCCTGGTTTTGAAAACACCTGGTGTTCAGTTCCACACTATACACCCTAACCCTCGGCCCTGCCTGCACCTGTCTGCCCTGTCAAGCTCTGCTTGACCTGCTTCTCCTTGGGGAGGTCATCCTCCTCACTGCAGCCCACACAGGCCATGCTCTCTCTCTTATCTCTGACCTTATTGCTCCTTGTTATGTGATCATGGAACATGTAACTCAGGCAGTTCCACCTGGAGAAAATGTCCAGTGAGGCATATGCTTTCTTCTATGAGAGAAATGATTGATGTGTTATCAAGTTGGTGGTTATGGGTGGGGAGGGGGAAGGAAGTGGGTGAGCAAATTTGCATAACAGAACTCCAGGATCCTTTGAGAAAACAGAAACCCACATCCCAACCCCTTTATCCTGAGATTGAGTGATCAAAACTTGGCCGATTGATTTACCGTGTAGTTTGATCCAGGGAGGCTCCAAGCATGGCTTCCTAGAAGAGGTTTGATGGGATTCCTGAAATGGAAGCACTGTGGGCCATCAAGAGACACACCAGTGGCCTAATTCCTGAGAAAAACTTCCATTGAAAGGAAAATGTGGGCCATTGTCTGAGAGGAGGTAGATGTTCAGACCTAGCCAGAAGCAGCTCGCCTGGGAGCCCAGGCTGCCGCTGGCATGGTGTGTGCACCCAGGAGCAGCTCACGTGGGAAAGACGATTCTATTGTCAACTTGAAGAACCACTGTGTCCGGTCTGGTGAACCAAATCAGCTACCTGGGTGTGGCCTACAGCAAGGGCTTTGGGTCCAGAAGAGTCAGCTGGGGAGCTTTGGAAGCTTGGCGTAGGGGGTGGTGCTGATTCCTCCAACCTCAAGAGGCATTTTTGATTTCCAGTCCCAACAATGAGATGAAACCCTCCAAGGTGATGGTTGGGCACTAAAACATCCAGGAGATTCTGAAGACTTGGCTGAGAAAGGAGTGCCTCAAGACCTGACGTCTCATGACATTAGATAGGGACATTTGGCGGCTGCCTTTGGCCCGGGGCGTGATCCTGGAGACCCGGGATCGGGTCCCGCGTCGGGTTCCCGGTGCATGGAGCCTGCTTCTGTCTCTGCCTCTCTCTCTCTCTGTGACTCTCATGAATAAATAAAAGTTAAAAAAAAAATTAAAAAAAAAAAGAGCTTCACCTAGAACAAGTCAATTTAACCCATCTTGCTTCATTTAAAGAAAAAAAAATGTTTTTTTGTCCAACAAAATTGGACATTTTTGTCCAACAAAATGTTGGACATTTTGTCCAACAAAAATGTTGACCCATTTTACAAAATGTTGACCCATTTTACACCCAGGTTTCAAGAATTAGGATGCATAGTTTATACTTACATTGTTATTGAGCATTTTTGCCCTATTTGCCCACCCATGAAAGGCAGGAGTTGAAGGAGATTAAGCCACTATTTATCTCTGTATTCAAGAGTTTATGTGATTGTCACAAAACCAAATTTTACTTTGGTTTCCCCATAAACTTGTGCCTGTTGTATCACGCCTTGTAGTATTTGGACAAAGTCCATCTTGCGCAGTCCATGCCTTGCCACGCTGTGAGCCTATATGGATTTCGAGTGTATCATATAGCTGCCTGCACAATTATCTGTGTACATCTCAGAAAACTGCCCTAATTTTACCTTTAAAAAACCCACCAACTTTCTGTACACAGCATATCATCAGCATAACATTTCCACAAGACCTTTGTGATAAAAAATATTTGGATCTATTATTTGATCAAGAGGCTAGATACATTAATGTACATATTTTATTACATATATTTACATATATATATGACATGTTCTATGTCTTTACCCTGAGGATTTTCAACATGCATATTAACCATAATCATCACGGATCCTTATTTCAGAAATAGCATCTCTGGCCTAAAAGTAAAGGTTTCAGGTATGCTTTTCACAGTACATGGTTCTTCGTACGTACTGTGCCTTTGAACCTGCAACAGTTAGTAAGATGGTGATGAAGACCAAATTTTTTGAACAAGGAAAGTGAAACCTGTAGCAACGTAGTGACTTGGCGAAAGGTCCCATGACCAGCAAAGCATAGAGTCAGGATTTGAACCCAGGTCCCATTCTGTAAACTCAAGGCTTTTCTTACTAGACTGTTTTCAGGAAATAGCACCTCTGCACTATTAGCTGAATATTTAATTGCTGTGCAGCACTTGCCAGTTCACTTGGTAGTTCTCATATTGTCAGTCTAGCTGAAGAAGTGCTCTTCTTCATTTGGATGAGGATGGATCATGTGCTGAGGAATCGGGGCACCCAGGACCAGCATACCTTGTTCTGACTATAAAAACACATGAGTTTTGCTTTTATTTCTTCATTGTTTTTCTCCTCACTTCCTTCCTTTCTTACTTACCTGACCTCAATTTCCGCCAAAACGAAAGGAAGGGAGAAATATCCCATAACTCACATCCATGTATGGATTTTGTTGCATGATGTCATTGTGATGCCTGAACTTTTTTTCTGACTACAAAGGTAATGTGTGTGCTCATTTTGTAAGAAATTTGAAAAGCACCCAAGTCTGAAGAATTAAACACATATCCCATTATCCCATCACCCTCCAAATAACTACTAATAATATTTACCATCGCTTATATATCTGTTTGACTCTTCCATCGTTTTTTCTATCCTTTCAGCTATCCTGGTGTCTGATTTGTGTTTCTAGACCTCTACAACTACAGCCTTAAAGAATTCAGATCATAATTAAAATACTTTTTCATTTATAAATGTACAATTAATAGTTGCCTATGTAAGAATGTTCAGAAATATGGTTTTAATTGCTACACAATGTGATTTATTTAATCAGTTCCCCATTGTTGGCCATTTCTGATGTTTCAAGCTTTTTTTCTTCTATACCACATAACATTGTAGTGAACAACCTTCCCAGATACGTTTCAACTTCCTCAGAGAATCAAGCATCTTTAATATTGCTTGTAAATTAGCTTTTCCTCCCAACACAAGGGAACTGTGTGGATACGGCTGGACCCCAAAGCAAACAACTAGGGATTTGGTGAATGCTTTAAATACTGAGTTGGCTGCAGACAGACCATTAGATACTGTGCAGCCTACAGGTCTGATGGTTTTGGTGAGCTCTTGGCTCCATCAGCTTCACAAAAGCAGACATCAGAGTCTCTGTTAGAATATCAAATGGGCAAGGATTAATGTTTAGAAAATGAGTTCCTTCTGGCCTTAGATTTCAGTTAGATAAAAGGGTGGTTTCTGATCCTCCAGGGGAATAGCATTACCTGAAAGTTCTTATCCATAATTCAGAGACTTTGGATAATATATATATATATTCACCCTTGGGAGGTTTCTTTATTGTGTGCTGGAATTACATAAGCTTAGTGGGATAAGTCTGATGATGTCGTTCAACAAATATTTTTAAAGTACCTACCATGTGCAAGATACTTATAGGTTTCCATGAATTATAGTAAGCCCTTGACTTTCATTACCCCTCCCATCATTCACAGTGATTCTAGTCAGGGAGTTTCAATAACACTCCTCATTTTAGGCATAAAAAACAGAGAGTGAGCAAGATAAAAGAATTTTCCCCCAAATCATATATCTCTGAGCCACTGGCTCAGTCTCATCATTAACCATTGTGCAGTGCTTCATCTCATGGGGAAACAAATTTTACCTAATGAATTCAGTTTGTTAGAAAACTCATTTCTCCCAACATGGGTCTCTGGTTGATTAGTGACCTCTCACAAAGTAGGTCTGGGGGAGAAAGAACAGCAAAAAAGGTACACTCGTGTTTACTGGCCTTCTAGGTCTCCAGCTATAAGACAGATTTTCCTTCTTGGTGTGGATAATTTCATTCCAGTCCTCAGAGAATGCACCTTTTTTTTTTTTTCTTTCTTTCTCCCATCAAATAACATGCTGGTCAAAATAGGAATCTTTTTATTAACATTCTGAACGTCTGGTAATTTTATTCATTTCTGTCTTCATTCTCCAGATTGCTGCCTTTTCCTTTTTTACAAGCTGCCTTGATGTTTCCCAATCATTTCATACCTGGCACTCGGGGGAAAATGGCAGCTTGCAAAAAATGCCTACTTTTGCTTCCAAGTTAGCGTAGAGGAGGACGGAAGTTTACATGAGTTGAAAAAGTCATTCTCTGAAATTAAATGGCAATTGCTTCTCCTTAGTTGTCCAGGGAGGAACCAGAAGTTGCCAATGATCTCTGTCCAAATTGGTCATTAAGGGGGTCTGATGGCAAAGTGAATATTATCACCAGAAACTGCAAATTTTATTGCTACGTGGGCCTGAAAGCTCGTGTTCTGCATTCAAATATAGCTGCAAAACAGCTGTGATAGAAAATTGGTCATTTACCAGTGCTTAATGACTAATGCCCTACCCAATCTGAATTAGCAAGATTTATGACAGAACTGCTTTGTTCAGCTGAACTCTGCTGTTTGCAAAGAAATCAGAAAAGCCCAGCATGAGTGAGTGATAGCGCTGCCCATGTCTGCTGGTTGGAGACAGGTTTGTCCTACACCTCAGAGGAAAGGGGAATGGATAACTCACCAGCATTAGACCTGTGTTAAAACTGAGCCACATATCTCAAGACCCATTCAGTCAACAGCTCTGAGGGGTCACCTTAGACCGTCCTGGTTGAGACCTGTCTCTAGTTAACTCCAAGTTCGGAACTGTTTTCAGGTAAAGAGATGAACTCATCTACTTGAGCCAGATTCCCCTCATCTATTCTTACCCACAGGGGCTATACAGAGGATAGTATGAATTGAGAGGCACTATCATCTGGTAGCAAGAGCTTGGAAATTGAAGCCAAACTGCCTTGCTCTGTCTTGAACTATACACCTAATCTTTCTGTGCTTCTGTTTCCTTACTCGTGAAATAAAGACTATTGGAATACTTTCTTAATGGAAAGGTGGGTAGGATTGAATGACTGAAGCCATGGAAGGATGTCAGAACATCTCTTGGCTCATGTCATGTGTTCAAAAATTGTTATCATCATTGTGAGCATCATCATGATCATCAGTTTGTTTTTCATTTTAAAAAACTGGTGATCTCCAATAATGTCAAGAATTCATCTTCCATAAATGGAAAAGATGCTTTTAAAGGATAGTAATCTTTTAAATATATAGACTGAACTTTTTATTGATTCCCATGTTTATTTATTTGCTCATTCTTTTAATCATCTGTTGACATATTCACATTATCTTCATCCCTTATTTGCCAACAAATATGTACCTAACACTGAGTTGGATTCTGTGGATACAGAGGAAAGAAAGAGCCCCTGGCTGCCTACCTTTGTAGAGTGCAGAGATTAGTGGAAACATCAGCATGAGCAAGATTGGATGGAGTTATATCGGGAGTGTGCCATCATGGGGACACAGAGGGGCAATGGTGCTTTGTGGAAACCTTGACTGGGGGGACCCTGGGTAGCTCAGCAGTTGAGCGTCTGCCTTTGGCTCAGGGCGTAATCCTGTAGTCCCAGGACCAAGTCCCATATCGGGTTCCCTGCATGGAGCCTGCCTCTCCCTCTGCCTGTGTCTCTGCCTCTTTCTTTCTCTACGTGTCTCTCATGAATAAATAAAATCTTAAAAAAAAAAAAGAAAGAAATCTTGATTGGGACACTTTTTGGTGCCGGAGGCTGGAGCAAAATTACTTCACTCATTATAACAAATCTATGAAGGGCATTTTATTATTTCCACTTTACAGAAGAGGGAGGTGAGGCTGCAAGTCTACACACTACCTACTAGTGGTAGAGCTGAAATCACCCAGATCTGGACTCTAAGAGTACTCCTTCTTACCAAACCTCCAAATTGATGAGAAGGGGTAGATTTTCAACACAGATTTGCTGCAGATTAAACATAATTTTTCTTTCATTATCTCATTCATAATGAGCCAAGAATCCATGAAATCATCTATTCAATCATTTCTCAACTGTATTGAATACGGAGTAACCACCATCACCAGCCATCTTTCTCATTGTCTTCCTGGGGTTGACCTCTGCACACAGTACATGATACATTTTCTCAGGCCTTTTGTGCATTTACAAAACACATGTGAATATGCCCACATATACAGACATGCCAACTATCATCTTAAATCACAAGAGAGAACCTGAGGGCTTATGAGTTGATAGACAAGGTGGTGATCTCTTCCCCCAGCCCCATTTCTTTTACCAACTTAACTTTTCCACATGACCAACAATTATTTCCATATTTGACCTGATTTGGCATAGGAATCCTCACGCCAGAGAGCAGGAGGCTCTCATAACCTGAGAGCTTGGCCATGCATTAGCTATCTGTGAGGGTAAGAGTACATTGTTGCTCAATGCCACAAGTTCAATATCCCAAGCATACATCCCCTGGGAGCAAAGGACACCCACTGCACAAAAGTCTGCTCTAGTGGAATTAATAAATAACATAGTCGTTTCCTTTTGATGGCACATACCCCTGAGCCAGGTGGCAAGCTCATGACAGGCAGCCTTTTCTCCTGCAATGCTTTGGTCTCCAGCCATAGGAGGTGATCCACTGGGGCACCCGCACCTGTCAGACTGTAGTGGTTGTCATGGATTAGACCATCCCTCCAGGCTGGCTGGAGCCATAAGTACATCTCGGAGAGGAATGGACAAAGGCTTCCCAGAACAGATGTTGCTGCTGGAAGCAAGGAAACCTTACTCTCTGCCTAGTGTGTTGGAGCCCAGCTGGGCACAAGAGCCAGGCTCCAGCCACACACATGCCTTGGGCTCCAGCCCCTTGCAGGTAGCCAGACGTGCAGAGGCCAATAGATGAAAGGCTGTTCTCCAGATGTCCCCTGTTGAGGGTGAGACAGCCTGTCCAGAAATGTCATGTTTGGCAGCTGCTGAAAACTCCCTCCTACTGCTACTGGCTCACGGCTCCTACAGGGCAGGAAAGATGCTTGCAATAAAGTCTCCTATAGAGACAACATTAAAGGGAATTTTTGGCTTCACTCTTATTGATACTCAGCTGACAATGTGATGTGCTTTCTTGGTATCTCATTAATGGCATTTTATAACGTAATGAAAACTGTAGTAATTCTGCTAAAATGTACATCTGATTACGTTATGCATCCATGGCCTCCCAATTGGGGGTGCCAAGATAGAACTGAAGTTGTAACATGGATTCAATTTGAGGATTGAAAATCTCATATATTCTAGAGTCACGTTTGTGAATAAAATGTAGCTTTTTTGGTTTTCTACAGTTTACAGAAACTTTATCATGAGCCCTTACTCTCTTGGGCAGCAGGAAAACTTAAAGGCTTGCCAGTTGATAAATCTCAGCCTCTTCCAGTCCAGACACATACCTCTAGTTGAAATATTGGCTATTAATGAAACTCAGCTCATTCTCATTCTCCTTTCAGGGCTGCTTTTAGATATTGTAGTATCTTGTAAATGGTCAGATTTTCCAAGATGCCCCTTCTGTCCCTTCTCCCCAAGATGGCACTCAGGATGAATGAGGGCATCGACTTGTTTTCCCATGGGGGTTGGGAAGAAGACAGCTTTACTTTCACAGAGCCTCATTTGAATCTTCACTGGTCCCTCCCTACTCAGGGCTTTTTGGGTTTGCTCTCTGGACTGGTGACCATTGGCACTATTTGGTCTTTTAAGTAATTTTCTGGCACTTACTGAAGAAGTAGACCCACTCTTAGTCTGGCCTAGAATCTCCATTTCCTCCCCAGCTCTGGCCAGAACCCTCTTATGTCCTACCAGCTTCTCAGCACTTTTTCATTTCTTTATTGGACACACTGAGACTTGGGGCAGGATGCTATCCATGCTATGTGTGGCCATGGCGGGTAGAAACCCTGTGTCAGGCGCATCCATCTGTCCCTTGCAGCCAACTCCTCTGCATCATTTCTTCTGTGGGGGATGATGCCAAATCAAAGGCAGGGGTTGCCCTGAAGGCCTGACATCTGCCCCACCCCCATGGTCTCAGTCTGACAAGTGGGTCACCACCCTGGGTGACTTTATGCTACTCTATGCTTATCTAGATATTCCTAAAACCAACCCTATCTCCTAGCATGCAACCTTGCCTGGGCTGGTGGATAAAGAACCTGAAGTTTGACCTCACTGAATTAGTTTCCTTCTGTCTTTCTATAGACTTCTGGAGATGATGGATAGGAATGTGTCCCCCTACATCATGTCTTCCTTCCTAAGCCTGATGAACACTGAAGAACTGCTACAGAGGAATATGACTCTCAGAAAACATTTCAAAAATAATAAAACACATGTATGTATACACACATTTGCACATCCTTTGACACGCCTCTATATCCTCCTTCACACACACACACACACACACACACCTGTCTGCCTCTCTTAATTTCTTATCTGCTACCTATCTCTCGCCCCATCTTTCCTCTCTCCCTCATTCATAACTTGTGGCTTAGCCACACTGCTTTTACTCAAAGTTACTCTGTTCTCTCTCACCTCTAGGACTTTAGAGATGCTGTTCCTTCCTCTTGATCACCTGGTTGACTGCTTCCCACCTCTAGATCAGACCAGAGAAGCACTTTTGCTAAGTTTCCTTTGCCTTACTTAGGGAAGCTAAGAATGGGTTAGATCCCTCCATGACTCTGTGCCCCTAGGATGACACATCGCACACCTTATTGTCATTGTCCAACTAATATTTCCATTAACTGTAGGACTAAAGAGTCTGTACCTATTTGTCACTCTCTGTGTTACCTATGGAGTGATATAAGAACAAGAAAGAACTAACACAGCACAGAGATACAGGAGTGAATGAGTCTAAGGGGATCTTCCAGGGGTTTGATTTAGGTGGAGGCCTATTAGGAGTGTGAAGAAGCAGAGAGCAAACTAATATCACATGACTTCATTGACATTACAGCCCCATAGACCTTCATTGACTTTATTCTTGATCTCGTTTTTCTGTTTTTGTTTCCTTTTGTTTTTGCTTTGTTCATATAAGTATGGCTAGAAAACTTGCTGACATTATTAGACACCTCACCCTGCCCACGGCTCTGAGCCTTACACGTGCTCAGCTGTGATGGTGGCGGGTTTCTCTGTGAAGTCTGTGTCCAGCTGGAATCTGGTGGAGACAAGGAGGTAATTGGGGGTAAGGTCATGAAAATGTGCAAGGGCTCATCATTTCATGCAGTGGACTGTGTTGGAAGGTTCAGTAGCTTCATCTCACACTTTGTAAAATCTGCACATCCATTTTCAAAAGTTCACCTAGACAATTGTTTTTTTAAAACATTAACATGTAAGAGCACAATTCATTTCTACTACATAGTAGTTGGGAAAATTAAAGAATTTGGGTTGCCTTCTCCTTGAACTTTTACTTTCTGACAGCATTATCCCATGTCATTACAATTTTCTTAATAATTTTCTTAACAAAACCATTGACATCAACTTTATAAGAAACACAAGTTGCAATCTATTGCTATTTGTTTCTGAGGTTTTCCCTGAGATATTTTTAAAAACTACATTAACACTTAATTGATGTTGTCACTGTTCTAAGTATCTTCTTTTAATGAACTTATTTGATCCTCACGATAATCATATGAGGTAGGTTCTCTTATTATCTCGTTTGCAGATGAGGTTAAGAAATTTCCCTGAGGTCACACAGTTAGTAACTGCTGAAATCATGTTTCAGATCTGGTGGTCTGGCCCAGAATGTGTGCTCCTAACAGTCTTCCTATGTTGTCTCTCGAGAGAAAACTTGTATTATTTCATTAATAGGAGAATGTCCGTGACTGTAAGTTACTTTGTTCTCTGTGGTCTGAGAGAAGGATCCAGGTGGCCTTCTTCCTCTGCTCTTTGAAAGAGAGTAGTTAGATCACTCCAGATATTCAAGAGGCCCAGTGGATCACTGAGGCAGCCCCTAGAAGTTTAATAAACCAAATTTCACACATTCTACTAAAGGCCTTGGGTACCTACACACAGCCCAAGAGAGGGCCTTCCTTGTCCTTTTTTTGGAAGCAGATCCTACCTGTGAACTGAAAGGACAGTCTGGGCTTTATCTTGGGATAAAGGCCAAGTCACTCAAGATTAACCTAGTAAGAATCATCTTTGAAGTGGGGATGATTGTGCAGCACAAACAAAATGGCAGAAGCAGGGCCAACTGTGAAAGTTAGGCAGAGATTCCCTGTGACATGTCATTCCACAGTAGCTTACTCCTGAGGGCCACTGTGGCTCCCTGAGATGATACCACTCCCTCTCAGCTGTGGCATAAAATGTCTGAATAGAAAATGATTAGCATTCTTGACTAAAGGGAAACATGTAAACAAAGGTGTGCCTACACATTCTACTACTTCTCACACACGGGGAATATTGTCATGATAATCATGGAGAACAGAATAAGGAAAATGCTATTTGTTTTGTCCTGCTCATAAGAGGCGTCATGTGGCACCATAGATGCTCTCACAAAGGTGGCTGCATTCATTTGCATCACCAATCTCTGAGGTTGCATCATTAGCTTCCTTATCTCATATAAAGAAACCATCTTAGAGACCTAGAGATCCCATCCGAGTAACCCACCTGGTCAGTGTCACAGCCAAGGTAAGATTTCCGGTGCCACAGCCCCCAAGCCCTTGCTTTTCTCCCTCACCTCACTGGTTCCTAAGTGACCTCAAGTGATAACCCAGAATGTGATCCAGCGCAAGAACGACAGTACAGAGGGGTTGCTTGTCTATATCAATAGGAATCCTAGACTTCAAAAACAGACAGGAAAGTTGCTAAGTTCTCCCCCTTTCTGCAGAGAAATGAAATTTGATTTTCACTGGGCCTATTAACTTTCTACCTCTGCTTTATAGAGAAATATCATACCACAGAGGAAAAATTAAAAAGTCTGTAAATGCTCACACCCTCTGTGGCTGACTCAAAAATTTCTACAAGTGCCCTGCATTTATAGCTGGAGAGAAGGAGACGGAGAGAAGCAGCTGCTTGCTGTTATTTCGAAGAACTTCAGGCTTCCGACCAAAATAGTCTTTGAACTTTTGAAACTCCCATTCTAATAGTCTTGAGGAAGACTGAGCCGATATCCTAGAATTTGAGATGATATTTTTAGTCTCGAAATCAATTGCGCACTTTGCTCCCTCCTTGCATCATGATATTCCCTCATGCTGCGTGATGAGATGAGCGCATTGTTTTACTCAGGGGAGTGTCTCGTGTGGGGCTGGTGCTGGGCAAAACTTGGATTAGGACTCAATTAAAAAAAAAAAAAGAAGAAAAGAAGACCTCAAAATATTTATAAGTAAAAAATGCCCCATGGAATCAAGAAATAATTTAAAATATGTTCATCAAATTAAAAAAATAGGAAAGCTTATTTTTAAGCTTAATAAAAGTGCTTATTAAAATAGATTTGCAGATGCTGTGGCCCATATGCATATTGCATATCTGTGTTCCCTATATGAATATATTAAGCTCAAAATGTTATATGCCATATGCACATATTCTTTCCTTTATTAAAAGCAGTACTAGCAATAGAATTAAGACGAATCACAGACAACTGAGTCCATTGATTACCATCTTCAACCAGAAACACTGGCATCGGACTTTATTCTTACTTACCCCTTTTCAACTGCCATATGCAGCCTGTCAGTAAGACCTGCTGCTGCTGCTTCTACATTGTGTGTCAAAGCTGCTCTCGTATGGTTACGTCCACTGCCATCGTCTAGTCCAGGCCACCTTTAGCTCCTGCCTGGGTTTCTGAAGCAGCCTTCCAAACCATCACTTCCTTTCCACTGCCAATTCCCTCCACCCCCACCCCCCCAAATCCATAAACATGATGGCCATCCATGCTGTTTTGTCCTCTGAGAATCAAACCCCTGACTTGGGCAATGACAACTTAGCTATCCCTTGAGAACTGTCTCTCCTCCACTGCATCAGCCTCAGGGGGCGCTGTTGATGGGGGAGTCCTCCTAGCACTGGGCAGGTGACCTAAGCTGCATGATGTGATGCTGACCTGGGAGCTGGAATCTAGAGCAAGGACAGCTAGAGCTGAGAACGTTCGAAGTTGGTGATGTACTTCTTCCTGCTGTCTAGATGTCTGGAGGACAGGGAACCCAGGGCTGCTTGTTCAGAGATTTTATCATTTCAAATTCTTTCACTTCGTTTTGCCTTAATTGTGTTCTTTGTAACTGAAAAGCCCTAACTGGCCTTGGCTGACTTTGAGAATATAGTGAGGAGACATTACCCCTCTGCTTAAAATTTATTGGTTTCCCCATATGCTTAGAATACAGTGTAAGCATTATCATGGTGCTGGTCACTGATCTGGCCTGGCCTGTGCCCTGGTGGCAGATTTGATGAGCACCTATAGGGCTCATTTACAGACCAGGGAGGTGAGATTCTGATGGTTCAGTGACTTGCACTACACCACACAACTATAAGCAATAGAGCAGAGATTGAAATCATTCTTAATTACTCCAAAATTATATTAGTCAGGGTTCTTCAGAGAATCAGAATCAATAGGAGATAGATAGATAGATGATAGATGGATAGATAGATAGATAGATAGATAGACAGATGATAGATAGAGAAGGTGATTTATTATGGGAATTGGCTCATGCTGTTCTAGAAGCTTAGAAGTCATGACCTGCCATCTACAAGCTGGAAAACCAGGGGAGCCAGTGATATGATTCAGTCCCAGTCCAAAGGCCTGGGAATTTAGGAACCAATTGTCTATATACTGGTCTGAGTCCAAACCCCTGAGAATAGGAGTGCCATTGTCCAAGGCCAGAACATGGATATCCCAGGTCCAACAGAAAGCAAATTCTCCTTTCCTCTGCCCTGTTTTTCTATTCAGGCCCTCAGAAGATTAGATGATGCCAACCCACATTGGTGAGGGTGGGTTGTTTTTTTTTTTTTTCTCAATCTAATGATTCAAATGCTAATTTCTTCCAGAAACACCTTCATGGGCACACCCAGAAAGAATGTTTCACCAGCTATCTGACTATCTCGTTGCCCAGTCAAGTTCACACATAAAATTAATCGACAAAAAAATCTCGTCCCTTTCCTTCACTTCATAGGGTATTTGGTTTCTTTTTCTTACTAACTTATTCCCCGGGACCAGGGCACAGCAAACCACATCCAATGTTGCACATGGCAGGATGCATTTTCATGGGCTCTGGAAGAGCTTACATATCTTTCTTCTACCCAACCCAGGGGGTGTCAAATGACCCTAAGCTCCAAATTCCTTGAAAGTTTGTCCTAATATCAAATTACTTGTTTAGTTTGTGTAACATATTTGAAGATGTTGCGTAAATCTTTTTAATTACATGGAAAATTATGTTTGTGACAGAGCGATTATGGAGGAATTAGTTCAATATGGCACCATTTGGGGGTATGAAACAGGCAAGGCAGAGATCTCGTTGCAGACCATTAAATATTTGTCCCTGTGAGTGGAAGGGCATTGTGAAATGCTCCCACACTTATAATCTCTAGTTTTCCTTTCTCGGATACATTATTTGCATAAAATTGAAAGAAGACTTTACAGGAACCAAGGCTGGGAACAAAATGGGCCATGTCTCTCTCGTTTTGCTTCTGCCAAATAATCTGTAAATTATAGTCCATTGCCGTTTTTTCATTAATTGCACATATTCTTTTTCATTTGGCTGCAAATTCCATCACTTTGGCCAAAAATGTGTACTTCTGCGACAGCACAAAGTAAGCACTTTGAAAGGACAAGCAGTTCAGAGAGAGTAGGTAATTATACCAAGAAAACCAAATGCAAGAGGAGAATAAAGCCCCCAAGATTGAAATGAGAGAAAAGGATTAAATACCATGAAGTCACCTTACAAGGTTTTAAATAGCCAGATATATGGTGCAGGAGTTAGGAGCCAGAGGGAGGGCCAGTCCCTCTTAGAGTTTCAGTGTCTGTGCAGTGGGGTCCTTTCCTGTAGTCCTTCTGTCTCTATGGCCAGGAACACACCCGGCCCCCGTTTGCTCTGGGTCATTTGCTGAGCATCTCTTGTGTGAGAGACTTCCCCGTTTGCTGCACTCCATGCTGCTTTCTCCTGCCCTTGGCTGCACAGTATGTTGGCCATGATGGTGCCCATCCTTTTTTCAGAAGAGAAAACTGAGAGTTAGAAACACCAGTGGGTTTTCATAAGCATCCACTAACTATTCCAACAGAATCAGGCTTTCAGCCTAGACTGTCTGACTCCAGGGCTGGGCAGACTTACTGCTTGAATTCTGAATGCCATTCTCTTCCTTCATCAAAAACCTCCGGAGACAGTGCTGGATGACACGGGGAAAGTGCCTGGGCACATTCTTCCAGAGAAGGCTTTGCATTTGTATGCTTCAAATCAGCTAATTAAACTTTCCCATGTTTTTTGGTGGTGGTGGTGGGGGGGGATTTGGGAGGTGGGGTAGGACATGACTACTCTCTGTCTTGATTTTGCTGAATTGCTCAAACTTATAAACTCTACATTGAAAGGCTGAAGTTTGCTGTATGTAAGTTACACCTTAATGATAAAAATAGAAATAAATATCTTATGATTACTCCTTTTTGAGATACAAAACCAGAGCAGGCCACCCCTGGCCCCACTTACTGAGCAAAATCCAAGTGGAGTTCTATTGAGAGAGAGAATCACCAGGGCTCTCTCTCATCCCCCAAAGTCCACCACCTTTGCAAACTCAGTCTTATAGGAGAAGAGTAAGATTTACAGCTGGTTAAAAACAAATGCAGATCCTCTAATGCATAGTCCTTGACCATTCTAGAGAGGAGAACCACTTTTTTGTTCAAACAAACTATTCAAGTTGCTTAGGATTAGTAGACTGGAAATGTTTTGCAGGACATTACTTCCCCATATTTAATCACATAATTATATGTATTTTAATAGAAAGCTAATTTGTAATTTCTAAACAATCAACATCCTGCTGGGTAAGGGCTTTAGGAACAGTGGAGCAGTTTTCTTTGACGTAGTACCCTTCTTTCCACCGGTCTCAGAGCTCATTCCAGAGCCATTGCAATACCAACAGAGGAGCGAAATTTTATGTTTATATGGAACTTCTCACATGTTTTGGAAAGACCAGAGAAAGACCAACAATAACTGAACTCTTCAGACATGTTGGATCTTTATTGCTTCCTAAAAGTGAAAGCTTGTGGAAAGAGAAAATGTGTGCACACAACTTCCAAATGTTTTAGCACTAGTAGATCTGATATGGGATTTTTTTTCAGAATAATATCCTAAGGCTGTAGTGTTTTGTGTTATTGGCATTCACTTCATAACTGTGCTGAGGACTTTCCTTCCTTAAGATCTTTTCCTGTCGTGGGGAACCTGGATGACTCAGTCATTTAAGCATCTGACTCTTGATTTCTGCTTGGGTTACAATCTCGGGGTCATGAGTTTGAGCCCCACATTGGGTTCCACACTGAGCATGGAGCTTACTTGAGATTCTCCTTCTCCCTCTCTTTCTGCTCTTCCTCTCTCTCTCTACTCACCTCTCTCAAGAAAAATAAAGACCTTCTCATGTCATATCAATGGGGGTTCAGATGGGAAAATAGAGACACTATAATTATTCTGGGAATAAGGAGGCTAAACATGGACATTGGGGCTTATGTGACTATAGGGAGAACTCTGGGAGAAAAGATCAAGAAAGCTCCAACTGGAAGATGAGAATAAACATGGGAGCTTTAGCCTGAAATATAAGAGGTGGTAGTTACTAAAGGTTCACTGGGGATGCTGTGGTTCTCAAAAGTACCTGCGAAAGCTCCTGCCAACTACCTTGGTCTGTATCAGACAGGCAGGCAGGTGTGTCTCAAATACCTGTGGAGAAGCTCTGTGAATCTCACCTTTGTTTCTAGGTCTGGTACAATTGCCCCTGAGAACTGAGGAGTCCCTTCTCTTCTGCCATCAGATACATGTGGGTTTCTTTCCCTGGCAAACTCTATCCTGGACCAGACAGGGAAAGGATGCCGAGAGATATCATTGTCCCCAGCTTCTTCTCCCATGGCAGAGGGTTGGCACTGGTGATGCCTTGTAGTGAATCATCCTCACACATGTGCCATTCCATCCTCCTAGAACACTGTTCCTCTCACGGCTGTCCTTAGGTCTCACTCTATCACAGACTTAGTGCAGCCTTCTGGGGTGACCCCCTCCAAAGCCTGGCCTTCCTAACTAATTTCTCATTAAACCCTACATTTTCCCTCCTGGAGCTTACTACATTTTCTAAGTATGTAATTGTTGGATTTCTGGTTCCTGTCTAGCTCCTCACTGGAATGTTAGTTGCCATGATGGCAGGTACCAGATTGGCTCTGTTTGCTGCTATATGTCTACTTCCTAGTGTAGCACTTATATAAAGAAATATATATGTTTATTAAGATTCTGAATTTAAAATTCTTTTCTGAGATATTCCAAGACTACTCCTTATCATTTACAAGGTATATGTACCCATTTAAAAAATAAAATAACAACTACTAGACAGTTATTTGTAAGGCAGTCCTCTAGATACTATGGGAGGGGCATGCAGATATTACACGGAATGCAGCTCATGTCTGATCTTTAAACAATTTAGTCTTGGATACATTGGTCCCAAAAACCTCACCCCAAGAAAATCTTTTACTTGTTTCCTACTTAAGTTTGATATGGCCTCCATGTCTCATAGAAAAATATGATCCTTTTTATTTATGTAATTTATGCAGTGGTCCAGAGTAAAAGAGCTTATATTAGCTTCCAAGGTTGAGAAAGGGATATATGAGCTGAGAAATTTGGAATTGGTGTGCGTAGCCTGGGTTTCTGACCAACACAAATACTATTGCCCAGGAAAAAAAAATACTTATAAAAAGGAGGTCCATGGCGCCAGCTTGCTGGGCCTTGAAGCTACATATTACTATTTCAAACTTAGTTTCAGTCAGGCTTAGTTACTTTCGACTTGGGGAGAAATTAAAAGTGTGTGAATCTCTTCTTTGGTTTTGGATAACACAGACATGCTATAACTTCAAGATTATTTTTTTTTTCCTCTGGAGGGGGAAGAGTACAAAAATGTCTTCATTCGGATGTAGTACTGCAGCATCTACCCACCAGGTTAGATGTCTATCTAGTTAAGAGGGGGATTTTAATTAAAGAACATAAAATTTAAATGGTTTGGAAAATGTCAACATGGTTTCCTATTTTGAGCCCAACACAGATGATAGAACAAGAGGGTATAAATGAAAATTAAAGAAAAACAAATTCAGAACAGATGTCAGGAAGTGTTTCTTCTTTTTTTTTTTTCCACGCAGAGAATCATAAATGTGTGGAACAGCTTACCAGGCAAGATAGTTAAGGCAAAAAGAGGGAGGTCATTAAATAAACAATTAGACTGCGAATAGATTGCAAAAACAATGAGAAGTGGTGAACCAAATGGTCTAGCTCTTCCATGGTGTTTGGTGTTTGGATGCTGTGGATAAAAGGAATCTGTGGACATCCCTCAAATCCTAAATGTCTAGGCCTTGCAAGGGGAGCTTACAGATATTCCAGTGTCTGTATTTCTGTGCTTCAAATACGAGCTTTTTGAGTGTCATCTTGGAGATTTTCATGTTGGAATTCTTCCATTCAAACACATGTGCTTCAGGAGAGACACGAGGTGTGAAAACATTAAGTTCCAAGTAACAAGAGGCATGGCAACTAATGAATCGACTCTGAAATGATGAATAGATCTGGACAAAGAGCTGCACCTACTGTCTGTATTAAATAATAAGACCTAATATGAACATATCAGTTAATTACGCTTGTGGTTGTTTATCTTGGAATAAGTCCTATATTGATAAAACATCCACTGTTGTAGACGCCTTATTGCAAGGTTGACATGCATCTACCTATAGGGCATGTTCTGTTTTTAATGATTTTTTTTCCTGTGTCTTATATTGTCTTTGTCAAGAAGTCCTAATTGTCCTATATTCAGCTTTTATCCATAAATTTACAAATGTCAACAGTTAGAGTTACTTCCCACTACAGTAATTGGGGCACATAACTGGCAACACTAGCTGACAATCACAACTCTACATTCAAAATTCTGGACAATGTCTATGGTTTTGCCCACAACTTTGGCTGATGGAAAACAAAAGAATGAACTGAGAAGAATTAGAAGTACCTTTTTTTTTTTCATATTAAACAGGAAAAGATTATTCTTTGGCTTAAATCCCAAATTGTGAACAAGTAAACCACTGTTAATTAGAGATAACCTCATACCACTGCCCATGCTCTGAGGATCAACCAATCTGTAACTGCCTCAACCTGGAGGTGGGTCGTGGCTTTAGAAAATCAGCAAACCAGTGACAGCCCCAAGCATCAGGAACTCAACAAATTACAGACAGCCTTACAACTGTAGACAACAGCCAATCAGCAAAGGCTTTACCCCGTGACCTTGCTTCTGAAAGTCAGCCTTACTTCAATGACCACAGTGGCACTGCTCAAAGTTCTCAATGCCCAAATATGCCCACCTCTCAAAATCCACAATCCCTTGCAGGCAAGATTCCCAAACCTCCTATAAGACCAGCTCTGACTTTAGGAGACTCTGCACAATGCTCCCTTGCAAGCCAACTGGGAAGTTCACTGCTTTCACATCAGATGAAGAGCTTAATTTTTTGTTAGTTCACAAATTTTCAGCCCTCTTAATGATTCATTCAACCCACTTACAGTTAGGAATTTTAAATTGTTAGGGGCTCAACACAGTGATGTGGCATGGGTGTGCTCAAATTCAATGTTTTCAGTTCCTGTGGTGGTTGCTATTATCCTTATTATTATTATTATTTTTAGAGCAGTTTAGGTTTACAGCAAAATTGAAAGAGAGGTACAGAGATTTCCTCTATAATCTAACACACACACACACACACACACACACACGCACACACACACTCACACACACACAGCCCCTCCCATTTTAAGCATCCCTCAACTTTTGGTGATATATATGTCATGGGTTTAGAAAAATGTAAAGTGATATGTATCCATCATTGTAGGATCATACAGAGTATTCTCACTGCCCTAAAGATCCTCTGCATTCCTCCTACTGATCCTTACCCCACCCCTTAATCCCTGGCAACCATTGATATTTTTACTGGCTTCATAGTTTTGTGTTTTCCATGTGGTCATGTGGTTGGAATCGTTCAGTGTGTAGCCTTTTAGATTGGCTTTCTTCATTTAGTAATACACATTTAAGTTTCCTCCATGTCTTTTCATGGCTTGATAGCTCTTTTTTAGGGCTGAATAGTATTCCATTGCCTGGCTATATCACGGTGGATTTATCCATCCACCCACCGAAGGACATTTTGGCAATTATAAATCAAGCTGCTAAAAACATCCACATGCAGATTTTTGTGTGGATGAGAGTTTTTAACTCCTTTGAGTAAACATCGAAGCCTACAACCTGGCTTGTATGATGAGAGTGTTTAGCTTTGTAAGAAACTGCCATTGTCTTCCAAAGTGGCTATACCATTTTCACATTTCCACTAACAATGAATTAAGAATTCCTGTCATTCCATATCCTTCATTAGCATTTGGTGCTGTCAGTGTTGCAGATTTTGGCTATTCTATTAGATATGCAGTAGCATCTTATTGGTTTAACTTATATTTCTCTGATGACTTATGATGTGGAGCATCTTTTCATATGCTTATTTGCCATCTGCATGTCTTCTTTGGTGGGATGTCTGTTCATGTTTTGGTGCATTTTTAAATTAGATTGTTTTCTTATTGTGAGTTTTGAGAGTTCTTTGAATATCTTGGACAGCAGTCCTTTATCAGATGTGTCTTTTGCAAATATTCTCTTCCAGTCTGTGGCTTGACTTCTCATCCTCTTGATATTGTCTTTCACAGAGCAGAAATTTCTAATTTTTATAAAATACAGCTTACTAATAACTTCTTTCATAGATTACACTTTTGGTGTTTTATGTAATAAAGCATCACCATACCCAAGGGCATCTATGTTTATTCCTTTGTTATCTTCTAGGAGTTTTATGGTTTTGCACTTTACATTTGAATCTATGATACACTTGGAGTTAATTTTTGTGAAGGTTGCTAGGTCTATGATTAGATTCACGTTTTTTTTTTTTCATTTTTTGCATGTTGATATCCAGATGTTCCAGCATCATTTGTTGAAAACAGTATCTTTGTTCCACTGTGTTGCCTTTGTTCCTTTGTCAAAAATCAGTTGACTATATATATGTGGACTTAATTCTGGGCTCTCTGTACTGTTCACTGATTATCTGTCTATTCTTTCACCAAAAAACATGGTATTGGTTATTGTAGCTTTATAATCCATCTTCAAGTTGAGTAGTACCAGTCCTTCAACTTTGTTATTCTCCTTCAATATGGCATCGGGTATTATAGGTCTTTTGCTTTTCCATGTAAACTTTTAAATCTATTTGCTGATATCCACAAAATAACTTGCCGGGATTATGATTGGAATTGCATTGAATCTATATATCAAGTTCTTATCCATGAACATGGAATGTCTCTCCATTTATTTAAATATTCTTTGATGTTGTATATTAGAGTTTTGTAGTTGACCTCCTATATATCTTTTACATATTTAATTAAACTAATTCCCAAATGTTTCTTTTTTGGAAGTATTAATACAAATGGCATTGTATTTTTAATTTCAAATCCCATTTGTTCATTGCTGGTATATAGGAAAATGATTGGCTTTTATATATTAACTTTGTGTCCTGATATCTTGTTATAACACTTCTTAGTTCCAGGAGTTTCTGTTGAATTTTTTTGAGTTTTCTACACAGATGATCATGCAATCTGTGAAACAAAGGTAGTTTTATGGGATCCCTGGGTGGCGCAGTGGTTTAGCGCCTGCCTTTGGCCCAGGGCGTGATCCTGGAGACCCAGGATCCAATCCCACGTCGGGCTCCCGGGGCATGGAGCCTGCTTCTCCCTCTGCCTGTGTCTCTGCCTCTCTCTCTCTCTCTCTCTCTGTGTGTGACTATTATAAATAAATAAAATAAAATAAAGACTTATTAATAAAAATAAGTCTTTAAAAAAAGACACTTTAAAAAAAACAACAACAACAAAAAGGTAGTTTTATTTCTTCCTAATCTGTATACTTTTTTTTTTTTTCTTGTCTTATTGCACTGGCAAGAATTTCCAGTAAAATGTTGAAATGGAGCAGTGAGGGGACATCCTTGCCTTGTACCTGATCTTAGTGGGAAAGATTCAAGATTTTGGTAGGTATTCTTTATCAAGTTCAGGACACTCCCTTCTATTCCTAGTTTACTAAGAGTTTTTATCATGAATGCATGTTGGGTTTAAAACTTTTGTCAAATGCTTTTGTTGTATCTGCTGATAATGATCTTGTGATTTTTTTTTTTGAGCTTGTTAATGTGAATGGATTCCATTGATTTTTGAATGTTGAGCCAGTCTTGAAATGTAACTAGAAGAAACCCTACTTGGTTGTTGGGTAAAATTCTTCTCCATGTTGTTAGGTTCACTTTGTTATTTTGTTGAGGGTTTTTGCATCATGATACTGGCCTATAGTTTCTTTCCCTGTAATGTCTTTGTCTGGTTTTGGTTTTAGGGCAATACTGGCCTCATAAAATGAGTAGGAACTCTATTATCCATTTTGTATTCCTGTATATCTGAACTCTAAAATGCAAGTGTAATTTTTGTGATGAATGTTCTGAGCAGAGATTATTAAATAAAGAAAACATTCTTCTGAAGCTCTTTATTCAGTATATAATTATTCATTCAATATTAAAAATGATGGAAGGAAATGTATAAGCCAGTAAATGTCAGTAGCTAGACATAGAAGATATATGATTCTCTCAAGCAGTATCAAAGAAAAATATGAATAACAATTCTTTAAAGAGAAATTTAGGTGAAAAGTAGACAGAATGGCAGCAGAAATTTAAGTGCCTCCCATGTGGTATGCCATTGTCAGTCTCTCAGTTTACCATGACCATTTGAGTGTACTCCTACCAGAAGTACTTCCTGATCCCAAGACTGGAAACAAAATGTTATGTGTCGGGACAGAAGCTATTTCAATAATAAAACATGTGATTGTTCGATTTACTATTACAGAGATTATCAAAGACCTAAGTGCCTAACCTTTTTATGGCAAACCACAGATGCAAGTGATCACAATGCAGAAATATTTTCCCTTTAACATGTAATATTTTTTCTCATATAAAGTTGTCCTTATGGGGCTATTGAGAGTAAAAACCCTTTCAAATGAGACTTCAAAACAATAGTAAAGTTTTTCAGACTTGTGTACAGTGTCGAAGAAGAAAAGAATAAAAATTGGTAATGTTTGTTTGGGGCAATGAATAATATTTTTAGAAGTTGGTTGAGAGATTTAGCGTAATCCTGAAGGATGAAATAAAAAGTTATGCCATGAAGTATTATATGCTTGAGCAAATCAAATTTGAAGAGCAATCCTCAGAGTGTCGATGTATGTTAGTATATTGGGTCATAATGCTAATTGTTGCGTGCGATTTTTCAATGGACAAAAATGAAATTGGGAGATGTAATCTTCATAGGAACTATGTTTGTGTGGAGAGACTCTAATTGAAAGGAATTATGTGTGAGGGACGTCTGGGTGGTTCAGCAGTTGAGCGTCTGCTTTTGGCTCAGGGTGTGATCCTGGAATACCCGGATCAAGTCCCACATGGGGCTCCCTGCATGGCTCCTGCTTCTCCCTCTGTGCTTCTGGCTCTCTCTTTGTGTCTCTCATGAATAATTAAATAAAATCTTAAAAAAGAGAGAAAGGAATTACATGTGGAAGTCCTTAGGAGCAAATCATTGAGGGCAATGAGGTGGATGTTTGCATAGGTGATGTTAGGCCTGGTAGGGAATCCTCTGGCTTACAGATGAGGTGGGTGTTACTGACTGAGCAATGGGTCGGAAGTGGGCGGTCTTAGCATTCTAGATTGGAACCCTGAGTCCAGAATTTTGAAGGCTCTATTTGAAATGTTTATATAAGCAGTCCAACTGGGAGAGAGAGCAGGCTAGAGCTGGAGGTATATAGACAGCAGGTCAAGTTGTTGCTGGAGGGGACATTGAGTCCCAAGCAATTTGAGAAACAGTGGAAGATCAGGGATGGGATGGAGAATCTCTCTTATGCCCAATTGTGGAGAATGTGAGAAACATTCTTCCAATGCAATCCTGAGTGCAACAGTGTTTGTTTATTTTTTTTCTGTAACAAAATCAGCATACCCACAACCCCCTGAACTGAGGTTTGGTGTGTGGGGAAGTAGAAGGGACTCCTTTGCACAAGTGTAGATGCAGAAGCAGAGACAAAATATCTTCCTTCTTAAGAAACCGGCCCTGTACTTCTGTTGCACTGTTTCAAGCACAGATTCAGCATCTCTGTTTGTGGCAGCTCCTGGCTCCTGGGTTCAGGATCCATACTGTACAATTACAGGCTCTCCAAAAACATATAAAAGAAAGTTGTAAGAAATGGAGCCTGCTACTGTGGTATTTAAAAGCGATTAACTTTGTCTAGAGATCTTTTTAAGCCAGTCCAGGAACAATTTAGGAATGAAAGATCTAAGGAAGAGGAGGGTAATTGTTTATTCCTGTTCATACCTTCCTGGTATCTTAGGCATTTCTCAGAGACTGTATTTTTTAATTTTGAGAGTTGGTTTTGAGGGGAATGTTTTAAACATTGATTCTTGTGTTATCATTCTCCTAATGCAGTCTGCCAGGATGTTGCATTCAGCTGCTGCAATCTGCTCAGTCCTATTTTATAAAGGGAAACTCATCTCAAATGAAACTCTCTTTCTCTTTCTCTCTGTTTTTGCAACAATATAATTCACATAGGAATAAAGGTGTCAAATTTCATGGTTTTTTAACTGAAAAAATATAGGCATTTGCTAAAACCTATTCTTAGATGATCAAACTCAAGGTATTTATATATTTTCTTCTTCCTTGGGTATCATTTTGCTTCATCACGTATTATTCATTAATTTATTTAAATATAGAAGGCACTTACCATGTGCAAGACCATAGTGACTATGCCAAACGGTGGGACCAGAGATCTAAAAAAGCTGTATTCCCTGTTATCATGGAGCTTATGGTCAAGGGGAAAAGTAATTATTTTTCTTGTAAATTCCTTGTTAACTTGTAAATTCCTCTAGGAAAACTAGTTCAGCACGAGAGAAATCCACAAGAGCAAGTTTACCCAACTGTCACCTGAGTTCCTTGAGACTGAGCAAAAAGGGGCTCTTGAAATGGATCTGAACTTGAACCCCATCTGTCACTTACTAGTCATCTGCTTATAGTCACATATTTAACTTCTCACAGCCCAGGTTTTCACAACTATGACTCAGCTACCTCTCCGTATTATTATAGAAGTTAAGATGTCAAGATGTTACTGACCATGGTAGTTGGTTAACAAATGTTAGGGATTTTTCCACCCTCCAAGAACTTCAAGAATATCTTTATACCCCACTTTATCGTGTTCATATTACTTGGTTGTCTTATCAGTACAACTATTTTATTATGCAACTCAATGGATAAATGTCTTCAAAATATTGAGAATACTGAATCAAAATGGAAAGTCTAGGAATACATCATTGGAATCCTTGAGCACTTCAAAGGGTATGCATGAATATGCCAGTGTGAGTTTATCTGATTAAAAGAAATGCATGACGCAGTGCATTTTTGGCTGTCAGCAAGCTTCTGATCTAGTATGTAATCACGTATATGAATAGGAAGATTTTTTGTTCATGAAGATTTCTTCATTTATCCATTCAACACATTCATAGGAAGACTCTGTTGGTTTATGTAACAACTATGTGTAACAGGTTATTGAGTAGGGCTTTGCTAGTCTAGATATCTTGAGTGCTGGTCCAAGAGAGAAAAGGTCATTAATCTCCAATATTCAGAAATGGAGTATAGATTTCTCCTTGTTGGGCTGAACTGTCAGGTCAGCCTCACCCCTCCACTTCAAGTAACCTGAAGAATGAGCAGCAGGAAGATGCAAAGAGAGGTCGTATGAGCTCTCCCTAGTATGAGGTTGCCCCAGTGGCTTGGCAGGTGCTGAAGAAAGTAGCCAAACTTGAACTGCTTTGAAGAAACTAAGACCAAGAGAGTGCTGGGTGCTATGGGGCTTTGGGGTAGGAGGTGTGAGTGTGGGAGCCGGTGATAGAAGAGAGGGCACAGAAGTGAGTTAAGGAGCTCTCCATGCGTCTCTGGGAAGCATGCATTGTCCATGTTACACGAAACTTCCGAGGAACCCAGATATCCACATCTGGGGAGAAACCCAGCATTTGCACGTCTGTCCCTCGAAGGGCCCTGGTAATTTATTATAACAGAAGCAATTGAGTAAGCTGTGCATGTGTTCTCAAGCTTTCCTTCACCCTCGATGGAGTGGTTAACTAAACATAGCAAGAACGATCTGTATTCTCTTCTACACTGAAGGCCCCTGAGCTGGGGGTCAGGCCTGAGCCTGGGAATGGGAAGAAGCTTTGAATCAGACTGAAGGGACTTTTATGTCCCTTTAAATAAGTCTTGCGTTCCCAGTCTTATGTCATACCAGAAACTAGCCAGGAATCAGTGTTAGGGTGAAAGGTGATGCTCCGAAGCATGCTGCATAGGGAGCAGTGACTGGAGAAAACCCAAGCTCTGCGTTTTTTGCACTCATCAAAGTTGAAGCCCTTGATACAGTGCTGAGACCCTCCCTGAACTCTGATTATGGACCACAAGGGGCCCAGTCTTCAGATGCTGCTGGGGCTGAGAAAATGGCCTTGACTCAGGGAGGAAACACATGCTCCAAAGCCCATTCCCATGCTCACTGCCAATATGGTTCAGTGGCTTAAAATCCCTCATCCTAATATAGCTTGCTGCAAAGAGATTAGACTTTGTATTATTTTCCTTATGCTTGACATCAGCCCAGAATTAATCTTGTAAGACTTTAGTAATCAGAGCCATGTAATTAGAGACACTTAATACTCAAGGGATTAAAGGAAAACCCCGACGATGTCACCCCACATCTTCCATTCCCATTCCTCATGGAGCTTTGGCTGCCCACTGAAGGTGCCCAGGGCCACCTGTGATATTTGAAGTTCAAGAGACCCATCCCCTCCAACACAGTGACCATATGCACATATGCGTTACACACAGTGATTTGCAAGTAAAGAATATGTCAGGGAAGAGTATCGACCTCAAGGTGGTAGAAACCTGACAGAAAGGCTGAAAAAAATACTCTTTCTATAACTTTATTGCATGTGTCTTCAGTCAACTTTGAGTTCTTTTGAGTGAGGGGCTCAGGGACACCAATTGCATAGTTCCAGCTTTAGACTCTAGATACAAATATCAAGGCTAATGGTCATTTATTTTTAGTAATTCACCAGTATACTTTATGAAAGAAGGGAAGATTAAAAATATACCTGTTGAGGGATCCCTGGGTGGCGCAGCAGTTTAGCGCCTGCCTTTGGCCCAGGGCGCGATCCTGGAGACCCGGGATCGAGTCCCGCGACAGGCTCCGGGTGCGTGGAGCCTGCTTCTCCCTCTGCCTGTGTCTCTGCCTCTCTCTCTCTCTCTGTGTGTGTGTGACTATCATAAAAAAAAAAAAAAGTTTAAAAAAATATACCTGTTGATAAAGTAAAAGTAATTTTCTGTTCTGTTATCATCAGCATAGTGGTTAGTATGTACAAACTGAGTAAATATCTACCTTGTACTCTGCATGTTTGATTTCATTTAGTCTTCATAACAGGTATTATCCCCAGAAAGAGACTAAAATTTAGTATAGTATCATTGGATAACTTTCCCACAATCATGCACCTATTTGTTGGCAAAGGCTGGATTCTATTTCAACTGTAGCTGATTCCAAAGTGGAGGCTGTTAGCCACTGAGTTATACTACCATTCACCTTTGGGTAGAGCTTGGAGGTAAGACCTCTTCAAACTAAGCTCACAGTGATGTCTTTTCATTATTTCTTAGAAGGATTTGGACCTAGTGGTTACCATTTGTTAGATACCTACTATTGTAATAATTCACCATTCCCTACAGCCCATTTCCTTAATGAGAAAAACAATCAGAATACTTCTTAGTCAATGGAGAATTTTGGCAGTTATCTCTGTTGGGGGCAACTGCAAGAAAAGAGGGGAGTGGCATCGTCAATTGAAAAGGGAAATAGGGTGGATGGCAGGGGGGGGGGGGGACGTATGGTGAAGTCTTGAGAGAGAGAAGGGAAGGCATGTGGAAGGAGCAGCTTCCTCCAATGCCCTGCACTGGCTGAGTTACCTGGAGGATAGGAGAGGCTGCAGCCAGCCCACGGGGACCTGACGGCAGAGGCTCACACCTGAACTCACGGAGAAGAAGTTAGGAAAGCCTGAAAAGAGGCTAAAAAATAGCTTCAAAACTTTTCCTATCTCAGACATTTGCAAAACTTAGCTTATTGGAAATCATGGCCTAACTCAGCCAAGGGGACAAAGAAATCTCAGATATGAGGTCAGAAATTTATTGAGCATTTGAACGGAGGACCAGATAAAGGCAAAATAAGTGCACCCTAATCTGTTATAACCCACAACTAAGTCATGGATACTAAGCATTTTATTGACACCGCAAAAAAAAAAAAAAAAAAAAACTCTTTAAAACTGAGTGAGGAGGAAGGATGATGAAAGGAAATTAGTTTACAAGTACAAGGTTCTTGTATTCTTCAATAACTCGATGATATTCATATTCATACTGAATGTCTTGTATTCCTTAAGTCATTGTTCTTTTTCCAAGGTACATCAAGGTTGTAGCAGGTGTCAGAATTTCATTCCTTTATATGCCTGAATAATATTCCATTGTGTATATATACCACACTTTGTTTACATTCTCCTCTGTTGATGGATATTTGGGTTGTTTTCACCTTTTGGCTATTGTAGATTGTGCTTCTATGAACATGGGTGTACAAATATCAGTTTGAGTCCTCACTTCCAATTCTTTTGAGTATATATCCAGAAGAAGATTTGCTGGATCATATAATATTTACATTTTTGAGAAACAGCCATACTGCTTTCCTCAGTGGCTGAAACATTTTACATTCCTATCAGCAATGCGCCATATTTTGTTCTATCGGTTATAAAAACATTCATTTTCTAAGGATTTGCAAAATTTTGCACACACCCACCCTTACTGCATTTTTCCCACACAGACTCAGTGCTAGACCCTTACACTGAGGATTCCTTGGCTGGGGGCTATGGTAGAGTGAGATTCCTACAGTAGGCTAGAAATCACTCTACTAGCAGAGTACTTCACAATTTTTTCAGATTTTTCCATGAATATTATTTCATTTGATCTTCACAACCTTGTAAAACAGGCATCATTATTTGATTATGATTCTCATAGGTAAATTATTTGTCCTGCTTGGCTTGTGTCACCTGTGATGTGTTGCAGAAACAGCATGACATTTGGAGTTGAACACACCTACCGCTCTGACCCTTAACAAATACCATGACATTTTGCTGCCCTGAGTACCAGTCCTGTGGGCGGGGTCCGGGCTGAGCCAGCCTGGTACACATGCCAGCAAGCTTGCTTTCGCCTAGCTGGAATCATCTCTTCTTGCTGCTATATACGTTTATATTCACTTATTAAAAATTTAGTTTCTTTGTGAAATAATGTCTAACCTCCCCCCCCCCAAAAAAAAGCCAGCTGCTGGAACGGTGATGAAAATGAAGAAAAAATGAGACAAGCTACAGCACTGAGGATTCTTGGCCAGAATGTAAAAATGAGTCAATTAAAGAGAGAAATGAATTCAGCAGTGGCTCAGATCTGAGGAATGAACAAGTTCACCAATTTCTCCCTACAGAAATGAGAAAAAGACATTTGTGAAACTGTGGTAAATGATCCAGCCAGTGAAAAAATTGCTCATCAAGTGAGAGATAAGACTTAAGTGAAAGCTGAAAAGGGGGTTAATGTGTAGAGTGAGAATATGCACAGGAAACACAAGACTTCTGATGGAAACGGGACTCGGCAGAAAGCCCAGATCCTGTACAAACATTTCCACGAAGCAACAGATGGGGAAGACTCCAGCGTGGCTCCTCAACCAACCTTTGCTGTGAGTAAAGTTGATTAGAAAGCTTGAAAAAGCATATTTTCTCCCCCTTGTATTATACAAAGTAAGTAGGAGAAATGGCACCAATAAGCCTCTTAGTCAATGACCAGTTTTCTTCGACACCCAGAAAGATCCTAAAAGGGTAGCATGGTAGACCAGAACAAGACTGCGACATTAGTTTTCAAGACCTCCTTTGGACTAGAGGAGCCTTCAGGAACCTAGGAATTCATGAGGAAAATGAATACTAAGATTAAGGGCAGCCAAAGGCCATTTTCTGGACTTTGGGTATGTGGTAAGCTTTGTGGGTGAGCCACGTTTGCGCCACCCTTCCTCAGACTCCAGGGCATTTAGAATCAAGGAGGGGAACTTCACCTCCATACATATAATACCAGTGGTGAGAGAACTGTTGGGAACATGGCATGTTTCCTTTAGGGCAGGACAACTGCTTTGTCAAAGTGGAATTTGGACTTCTAAGGGTCTCAAGACCTTTGCCTCATGTTATCGAGGGGGATATGGAGCCAAAAATCACACTGGTAAAAGATGACTGAGCCTCCGTTCATTCAAGTACAGACCAAATGGACTCCAAAGTCCATGCTCTTCCCCTTTCTCTATCAACTTTCAGTGCTTGGGTTAGGCAAACTTATTTCCCAGAAACTTGCAAGCAGGGCTGAGAAGTGGACAGGTACAGAGCCCTTCTGCGGTCCCCTTCCAGAGTCCACCCCCTTCCCCTGTCTACTCCTGGGGAGCACGAGGGGGTTGGCGGAGTGATAGATCCACCTAGGCGCATCATATGTAATAGAGTAGACTCCCATAATGTGATAAGCTCCATTTTGATTGTATATGTTTTAAAGATTTTTTTCTATCAATACTGCTCACAATTTAATTACAATAATTAACATAGTTTTCCAA
Organism: Vulpes vulpes; assembly: GCF_048418805.1. Classification (NCBI taxonomy): domain Eukaryota; kingdom Metazoa; phylum Chordata; class Mammalia; order Carnivora; family Canidae; genus Vulpes; species Vulpes vulpes. The sequence continues at coordinate 106,610,682 of NC_132787.1, forward strand.
TATTATTTTTGCATTTGATTATATGCCTAAAAATGTTGCAGCTGTGTTTACCTATATGCCTTTTGTCTTAGGCTTCATTTAAAATGAGAAGTAAATATCATTTTTATATATAGCTTTCCACTTGCTTTGTGAACTATTTTCATAATACCCCAATTTAGCCACATACATCCTCTGCTGTGCTCAGAGCTCTCCAATTAGGGTAAGAGCGGGACAGAAATCAGGGGACAGCTTCAGTTCCCTGGCCCCAGCAGGCGATGTTTCCAAGTGCTAGCAAAATAAATATATTTTTCTTCATAAAAACAATGTAGATAATTTGTAGTCATATTTGGCTATCCATAGCTTTGCAGGCAAAATGGAACAAAACAAAATCTTTTTTTTTTTTTTTTTTTTTTGGCTACTCTACCTCAGAGGAGGGAGAAAGAAAACGAGCTGCTGACCAGAAGCCAATTTCATCTTGACTGTTCAGAGAGAGAGAGAGAGAGAGAGAGAAAGAGAGAGAGAGAGAGAGAAAGAAGAAGAAGAAAGAAAAAGCCTTTTAAAGACCACATGGCACAATTAAACAGCAGAACAGAGCATCAAGCTGCTTCTCAATTTAGAGTCTGGGTTTGGGCTGAAACACATTGGTGGTCGATAAACAGCAGGGAAGAAGCAAGGATTACACTTGTCAACTCAACTTACTTCTTAAACCTAGACTAAAAGTGTTAGTGCCTGAAACTACTGAGGGGATTCAGGGTCCCAAATGCAGGGAAATAACAGTGACTAAGTCAAATACACGTCGGGTACTTTGAACACATTAATTGCTGATTGTGATGAGTTATTTCAGTAAAAGTTGAAGAGACTATTACAATATGAATGCCTCAAAGCCAATCATATAATTGTGAAACATACCTAAATATACATCTGCTGCAAAGTCTGGGCATTAGCATATTTTTCTTCTTAAACTAGTTCAGTATTTCAAAAAGTGTAATGTATTTACCATGGTGATGCAGGGTGATTTCAGATGGAAGTGCTGGGAGGGGGGGCAAGAGCTGGGGCTGGAGGGTCTGCAGAAGGCCAGCAGGTGGAGAGGAAGGGAGAAAGGAGAGAGGGGAAGCCAGGAAGGTGGGAGGGGCACGTGCACGTACACACACACACACACCCCTGAGCTCACAGGCACCCTTGCCAACCAAGAGCCCTCTCCAGGTGTGACTATGGCACCTTGAACAATCAGTACCAAGGATCCCCTTGTCTGCACATTCTAGGGACCCTGCTGGCCAAGTAGGGACCCCTCCAGAAGTTAAGGCCCAGGGGAGCAGACATGACACTAGTCTTTCTGCAGAGATTGGGACATCACTGTAGACCCTGATTCTAATTTAGACGGTAAGAGGATAGTGGTGTAATTCAACATTCCAAGGTTCGACTTTTGATGCTGATGCTTAGCTGTAACCTCTCAGCTGTGTGACCCCAGGCAGGTCACTCTGCCTTCTTGAATGTCAATTTTTTAAGTGTATAATGGGGACCGCCGTGTAGGTGATGGTGGGAATCAAAGGATAGTGTGTGCAGACCATTTAGTATGGCATCTCAGTCAGTAAATGGTGTCTATTTTGATTGTAATTGGTTCGTCAGACAAATATGCCCAGACCCTGGGAGTGACTCTTCTGAAAAACTCACCCATTCAGTGAAATATCTAAAACATTATTGTCGATCAACTTGGCTATCAACTCACATGAAGTAACTGAGAACTGTGTTGAACTTTATGAAAAGACGCTGAAAAGCTTACTACATGGTGTTTGTGAGTTTTTTCCTCAGGTCAGATGATGACAGTGAGTACTGGATCAGATATTGGTATTTGTACTGTTTTTGGATATTGCCATGTAAATGGACATATTTGGGAGAAGACCGATTTTGTAGAGAATGCAGATCTTCCAGAAGGAAAAGTGTATTGAACAATTCACTTTTTTTGGAGAAACCGTGAACTCTCACTATTTAACAGTGTTGGAGAAGATGTTTTATCTTTCCCAGCTGTTTGTGAGTGAGGTAACTTGGCCCTGGTTGGCTAAAATTGAAGAAAGTAAATTGCCTATTGACACAGAGTCCCTGTGTGTCCAGCTACACAGACCATTTATACTAACTGCTCAAAAACATCTTCCTCTCTACCATTGAGTACATTACTCTCAGGCATTCATTTAAAGGAAATGTTTACATTTATCATATTTGCATTATATAATTGATGAGTTAGTTGCATGCATAGTTTTCTTTTAAACTGAATAATTTTTGCGTTTATCATTCCAGTTATGTTTCATTTGTGCAGTGGCTTAAACTTAAATTTATCGGAAAATAAGGTGAATTGATCTAAATCTAAAGAAAACTAATATGTAAATGTAAGTATGTACACGTACACATACTACAAAATTGAGGAGAATATTATAATAACTACTGGAGTTTGGGAAACAGTAGTCAAGGGTATACACATGTACTATTGATTTAGTAGGAGCTTCTGTGTATTAGTTTTTATTCAGTTGATTTCTTTCTCTCTCTCTCTTTTTTTAAGAGAGTGTGTGCATGAGTGGGAAAGGCAGAGGGAGAAGGAGAGAACCTTAAGCAGGCTCCATGCCCAGCTGGGAGCCTGATGGGGAGCTTGATCTCACGACTCTGAGATCATGACCTGAGCTGAAACCAAGAGTCAGGTGCTTAACCAACTGAGCCCCCCAAGCACCCCATTCAGTTGATTTCTTAACAATGTACATTCTCATTTTAACAAATTCAAGAATCAATATTGCATAAAATTTAAATAGGGTCTTCACATCCCCCACAGATGACAAATAATGCATACATGTGCCTCCAGTCACATTTTTTTTATATAAAAGGGATTGAACTATGCTCATTACTTGCAACTTGCATTTTTCATTTATACCAAATTTGACACTCTTCTTTAAGTCAGTAAACCTGTCTTGTTTATTTAATTCTTAAGTGTCTGCATAGTATTCTTTAATGTAGAGGCAATATCATTTATTTCACTACTCCTTTTGGCTGTGCATTATATTTCCGACTGGGAAATATTACAAATAATGTCACAGTGAATATTATTAAAAATACTGGTGCATATGGTTAGATGTTTCTTTGTGAGGGGTTCTTGGAGGTGGAATTACTGTGTCAAAATTGCTGTTGTTGTTTTTTTAATCAATGCAACAAAATTGTACTTAAAAAGCTTCTTCTATTTATAGCATCCAATGCTGCATGACATGGTCTGATTTTTTTCATTTATTTATTTTTATTCTTTGAATGTTTTATCAGTATAAAGAATGAAAATAATATATTCTTAACTTTCATTTTCTTGATTATAAGAAAGATGGATCTCTAAATATCCTCATTATCTATTTGGGTTTCTTCATCCATAATATGCCTATTTATATCCTTTATCCATTATTATTTTATATTTACTAGATATTTATCTCTTCTTACTTGGTATATAGGATTTCTTTTCAGGTATTTTGGATATACTTCAGATTCGTGTACGTGCGCATGTATGCATGTGTGCATCACTGTATGACAAAATATTTCTACAACTGGAAATTGTATTTTTAATCTTAAATGTCTTTCCTCATAAGAAAAAAACATTTTTATGTAGTCATGTTTATCATTCTTTTCCTTTAAATCTGAATTCAGTGCTCTATATAAAAATCCTTGTCTTATCAAAATACTGTTAAAAAATAAGATCCTATATTTTCTTTTAATATGTTTTCTTCCTCAGGACTTTATTTTTGTATGACAGAGAAGACAACTAACTTTATTCTTCTCTTAATTTTTAACTCTTTCTTTTTCTTACCTAGTTTAGCCCTTCCCACTGATTCAAGGTTTAGCACATAATTATTATATTAGTCAGGACAGGTTAGGCTACACAACAGCAACACATGAACCCCAAAACCACAGTGGGGACACATGGCAATATTCTCATCATTCTCTCACTCGTACCAATGTCCTTGGAGGGCAGCAGGGCTCAGCCCCATGTAGGGGCCAGGGAGCTGAGCTGGTGCAGGGTCTGACATCCTGTAGCTGCAGAGAGGGGACATGTGACTGTCATGGTCGCAGGGCCATGGTGCAGGTAAACTGAAGAATCTAGGGTGCTCAGAGGCAGCTGTCGTGGGTCCCTTCTGCTCACATACATTGGCCACAGTTTGCCTGAGGGCCTTGTCTTGTGCAGAGAAGACAAAGAGGACAAGATGGAGCTCATGTTTGCCTCCAGACCTGATCTGTTCCTTTCATGAAGTTGGAGAGTGAGAATTCCAAGAGCAAATTCAAATAGTGAGAAAAACTGTCATCTCCCAGCCGCTTGAGTTTTAAAAAGTAGAGAAGATTCTGATAGCCTAGACTCATCAAAAAATTGATTTGAATCTATTTGGATTCTGAATTTAGAAACCAAGAGCTGGGACAGTAAGGGGATACCTGTGTTTGGCAAGTGTTGCTTTCTCTGCTGTAGTTGCATATAAAAATAAGTGAGTGTATGCAATAGAAACCAAATAGAATTTATGAATATGATCATCAGTTGTGTCCATGCTTTGGTAAACTCTTCTTAATTTTATTTAATGATTATTAATTGTGGCATTTTAAATTTCTCATTGTTTACTGTTACCTTATTTGCAAAGTCTTTTAAGATTTTTAAAATGTGTTTATTTGAGGGAGAGAGAGAGTGAGAGAGAGAGAGAGCAGAGTGAGAGAGAGCACAAGCAGGGGTGAGGGGCAGAGGGCAAGGGAGAAGCAGACTCCCCTGCTGAGCAAGAAGCCCAATGGGGGGCTTGATCCCAGGACCCTGAGATCATGACCTGAGTGGAAGGCAGATGTTTAACCGACTGAGCCACCCAGGCACCCCTGCAAACTCAAATTATTTGAAACTTATCCTCATCTAACTATGTGTAGTAAAGATCTTCAGTTATAAGGAATCAGTCAAGCCATTAAGCTTCTCTGTGTCCTGGTTTCCTCGATGTGTCTATACAATAACCACACATCTGTAGCAGAAGAATATTGTGTATAGTAAATGAGCTCACGTATAGAAGGAACTTGACACACGGTGTCAGATAACTATATAATATATACACATTAGGATTTATCCCCGGGACACAAGGCTGGTTCAACACTCATAAAACAATCATTGTGATACATCATATCAGCAAGAGAAAAACCAAGAACCTTATGATACTCTCATTAGATGAAAAGAAAGCATTTGACAAAATACAGCATCCATTCCTGATCAAAACTCTTCAGAGTGTAGGGATACAGGGAACATTCCTCAGCATCTTAAAAGCTATCTACGAAAAGCCCACAGCAAATATCATTCTCAATGAGGAAGCACTGGGAGCCTTTCCCCTAAGATCAGGAACAAGACAGGGATGTCCACTCTCACCACTGCTATTCAACATAGTATTGGAAGTCCTCGCCTCAGCAATCAGACAACAAAAAGACATTAAAGGCATTCAAATTGGCAAAGAAGAAGTCAAACTCTCCCTCTTTGCCGATGACATGATACTCTACATAGAAAACCCAAAAGCCTCCACCCTAAGATTGCTAGAACTCATACAGCAATTTGGTAGCGTGGCAGGATACAAAATCAATGCCCAGAAATCAATGGCATTTCTATACACCAACAATGAGACAGAAGAAAGAGAAATTCAAGAGTCAGTCCCATTTACAATCGCACCCAAAAACATAAGATACCTAGGAATAAACCTAACCAAAGAGGTAAAGGATCTATACCCTAAAAACTATAGAACACTTCTGAAAGAAATTGAGGAAGACACAAAGAGATGGAAAAATATTCCATGCTCATGGATTGGCAGAAATAATATTGTGAAAATGTCAATGTTACCCAGGGCAATTTACACGTTTAATGCAATCCCTATCAAAACACCATGGACTTTCTTCAGAGAGTTAGAACAAATTGTTTTAAGATTTGTGTGGAATCAGAAAAGACCCCGAATAGCCAGGGGAATTTTAAAAAAGAAAACCATAGCTGGGGGCATCACAATGCCAGATTTCAGGTTGTACTACAAAGCTGTGGTCATCAAGACAGTGTGGTCCTGGCACAAAAACAGACACATAGATCAATGGAACAGAATAGAGAACCCAGAAGTGGACTCAGAACTTTATGGTCAACTAATATTCGATAAAGGAGGAAAGACTATCCACTGGAAGAAAGACAGTCTCTTCAATAAATGGTGCTGGGAAAATTGGACATCCACATGCAGAAGAATGAAACTGGACCACTCTCTTGCACCATACACAAAGGTAAACTCAAAATGGATGAAAGATCTAAATGTGGGACAAGATTCCATCAAAATCCTAGAGGAGAACACAGGCAACACCCTTTTTGAACTCGGCCACAGTAACTTCTTGCAAGATACATCCACGAAGGCAAAAGAAACAAAAGCAAAAATGAACTAGTGGGACTTCATCAAGATAAGAAGCTTTTGCACAGCAAAGGATACAGTCAACAAAACTAAAAGACAACCTACAGAATGGGAGAATATGTTTGCAAATGACCTATCAGATAAAGGGCTAGTTTCCAAGATCTATAAAGAACTTATTAAACTCAACACCAAAGAAACAAACAATCCAATCATGAAATGGGCAAAAGACATGAACAGAAATCTCACAGAGGAAGACATGGACATGGCCAACATGCACATGAGAAAATGCTCCGCATCACTTGCCATCAGGGAAATACAAATCAAAACCACAATGAGATACCACCTCACACCAGTGAGAATGGGGAAAATTAACAAGGCAGGAAACCACAAATGTTGGAGAGGATGCGGAGAAAGGGGAAACCTCTTACACTGTTGGTGGGAATGTGACCTGGTGCAGCCACCCTGGAAAACTGCGTGGAGGTTCCTCAAAGAGTTAAAAATAGACCTGCCCTACGACCCAGCAATTGCACTGTTGGGGATTTACCCCAAAGATTCAGATGTAATGAAACGCCGGGACACCTGCACCCGGATGTTTCTAGCAGCAATGGCCACAATAGCCAAACTGTGGAAGGAGCCTCGGTGTCCATCGAAAGATGATGGATGAAGAAGCTGTAGTCTATGTATACAATGGGATATTCCTCAGCCATTAGAAATGACAAATACCCACCATGTGCTTCAACGTGGATGGAACTGGAGGGTATGATGCTGAGTGAAGTAAGTCAGTCGGAGAAGGACAAACAGTGTATGTTCTCATTCATTTGGGGAATATAAATAACAGTGAAAGGGAATATAAAGGAAGGGAGAAGAAATGTGTGGGAAATATCAGAAAGGGAGACAGAACATAGAGACTACTAACTCTGGGAAACGAACTAGGGGTGGTGGAAGGGGAGGAGGGAGGGGGGTGGGGGTGAATGGGTGACGGGCACTGAAGGGGACACTTGACGGGATGAACGCTGGGGGTTGTTGTGTATGTTGGTAAATTGAACACCAATAAAAAATTAATTTATTAAAAAAAAGAATATATGTGTAGTGTAGTTACACTACACTATATGTGTAGTTACACATATATGTGTAGTTATTATAATAGTTTATATATAAACTATAATTTTATATATAATTATATATAAATTATAAATTATATATAATTATAAATTTTATATAATCTATTTATAATAGATCATTTTGAAAATTCTAGGTAGAAATAAGGTTCAAAACTCGTGCCTCAGAGACAGGATCTTATGCCAGTGGTTTGTAGAGAGAGTGTGCTCTCTTGTGAAAGCTGTAGGGTGAGGGAAGCAGGACAGGGCAGGGGAAGGGGGGAGGCAGAGATGTGGGCCCAGCTGTGGTCCAGCCTCAGGTGTCTCCCAGGACCTTCTGGACCGGGAACAGCATCTTAGCGCGGTGCCACCTGGAGCCTACAGGGCCTGTCTCTTATGTTCCCGGAGTGGGCCGTCGCTGGCCGCAGGCTGTTCCAAATGGAGAGCTCTCCTTCCAGGCACTTCTAGGCACGTCGATGTCCTCTGCTGAGGGCAGCTCTCAGGCGGTGGGGCAGCTGCAGACTTCAGGAAGCCAGCACCCACCGCGGCTGGGGCTCGGAGTGCCAAAACCAGAGTGAGAGCAGGGTGGGACGTCAGCACTGTGGCTTGCAGGGAACTTCTCAAACTTCATCCCGCGCGGAACCCCGGGGGGCTGGATAAAATCCGGATTGCCCTTTCCCACCCTGAGTTTCTGAGCAGGAGGTCAGAGATGGGGCCTAACACCTCTGACCAGGTGACGCTGCTGGTCCAGGGGCCACACTGAGGAGCTCTGTGCTTTCGCATGCTTTTGTTTTGTTTTGTTTTGTTTTTCTTAGCTCATTTACCATTTACAACTTTTAGTTTCTGTGATAATGAGCATCGTGTTCTTGTTTTTGCCCTTGGTGGGAATGTCTCTAATGATTCACCCTCCGTACCATGTTGGTTGTGGTTAAACTGGGAGATTCCTTTCAGTGGGTTTAGAAAAATTCCCTTCTGTTTCCAGAGAAAGCTGCTTACCAGGAAGATGTGCTGAATATTATCAAGTGTTTTCCAGGAACCATCATGATAATCGTGTTTCCTGCTGTTTATTCACATTACCAAATATTGAAACTTCTTGGAAGTCCTGGTTGACACGTGCTTGTTTTATATGATGTTTTATTCTTTAAATGTACATATTGATTTGATTTACTAATACGTACTTTTAGGGATTTTGCGTATAAGTACATAAGTGACGTTGACTCGTTATTTTGTTCAAATTGTTTTCTCTTCATTCCTTCCTGCATTTCTTCCTTCCTTCCCTTATCTTGCTACCCTTTTTTTCTCTTGCTTTCACAACCATGCTAGCTTCATACAATGAATTGGCAACTAGCTCACCATTCCCTATGCCATGGAATATGTTCCATAATATAAAAATGATGTGTTTATTTAATGTTTGGTATAATATACCTTAAATTATATTTGTAATATAAATATACAAATTTGAAGCATAGGTGTTATATTCAGGATTCCTTCTATATGTTTTTTAAATAACTATAACTTATAGAACACTTACAAAGACGTCAAGTTCTCTCCTAACTTCTTCTAAAGTTAGCCTAACCATTGTGTGTTTGTCAAAACCAAGGAACTAACTTCGGTAAAATACTATTTACTACACAACAGACTTCATTAGAACTTTACCAATTTTTCCACTAACATTCTATTTCTGTGTCAGGGTCCAGTGTAGATACCACGTTACGTCTAGACCCTCTCTCCCAGTCTCTTCTGGTCTGTGACTGGTCAGGTATTTTGTAAAATGTCCCTGAATTTGGGTTTGTCTGATGTCTTCTCATGAGTAGATTGAGCCCATAGATTTTGAGGAAGAAGTCTGCAAAGATGAAGGCTCTTGTTCATCTCATCTTGTCAGAGGATACATGGTATCATCATGACATTCCTGGTGATGGTAAAGTTGATTATGTGGTTAAGGTAGTGTTTACCAGGTTTCCTCACATCAAATTTCTATTTTTCCCTTTTTTAAAAATTCTTTTTTTTCCATCCTTGGAAAACCAGTTATTAGGCCTGACCCACACTCAAAGAGAGGGAAATTAAACCTAATCTCCTTGGGAATGGATATCAACATTTAAAAATTCTTCTGTAAAGAAGAGTTTGCTCTTGTGTTTCATTTTTAATTTATTCATTTATTTATATTACTGTGAACTCATCAATACTTATTTTATTGGAATAATCCAATATAATTATTTATTTTATTGTTCAAATTGTTCCAGTTTGGCAATTGGGAGGCCCCTTCAGGTTAACTCCTGTGTTCTTTTGGATTCTTTTAGTGGAAAATAGTATTTAGAAACCAAGGTTGTGAGACTAGGTGTGCTTATTGGTTTTGGGATGTCACTACTTCTAGGCCCTCTCAGTGGAGAGAGCTAGGAAATGTATGCATGCAAATTAACTTGTGTATACAAATGTATCTATAATTAGTTCTGTAGTTCTTACTATTTAATTTTAGAACCTCTTCTTTGGTAGGTAGTTGCAATACATATTTTACTAAGTGATTGTGCATTTAACCATATTTTAAATTTTGGGTCATAATTCAAAAATCATTGAAATTTTTCATTGAAATAATTTAAATAGGGCATCTTGTATCCTGCTACACTGCTAAAATTCTCTACTAGTTCTAATAATTTTTAGATTCCTTCAGATTTTTCTACCTGCATACTTTTGCCACTTAAAGAAAAAGAGGATTTTTTTACTTCTTTTTTTCCCAATCGTTACAGTTTTTGTCTCTTTTAATTATTGCACTGGCCAAGGCCTCTAGTACAATGTTGGAAAGAAGTTGTAAAAGTAAGCATCCTTGTCTTGGTCCCAAAATATTGATTAATTTTTGAATGTCATATCAACTTTTCACAATAGAAATAGACCCTGCTTGGTCATCATGAGGTCTCCTGTACACCTCTATATTGCTTGATTTAATTTGCCAATATTTTGTTTAAGATAAGTGAGTAAATGTTTATAAGGGGTATTATTCCATAATTCTCTTTTCTTGTTATGTTACCATAAGATTTTGTTATCACACTTACTTGTCTCTCCAATTTTGTGTTTTCTTAGCGTGGATTCTAAAACGCTAAGTGGCCTGATTTGGACCCTGGACATACTTTTTTCTCCACATGCCTTCCCAAATGCAGACTTACAGCCGGATCTGGCTACAGGGTTTTGTCTCCTCAGTACCCACCGAGTTCCTACTCTACACCAGACACTGCTCTCAGCACTTGTCAGAAAGAGCAGGGGAACTTATCAAAATGAAAATCAAAACAAACCAATCTCAAGAAGTTTATATCTCAATGATATTTTTAATGGCTCTTTGTCAGAACGCTTGGTGGTACCGTAACTTGGGTTTTAGGTTTTATGGAACACAGATCATCCTAATTCCTAATTCCGTATCCTTATTCCTAATTCCTAATTCCATCTTATTCCATTCCATATCCCCAGCTCCAGTTGAGCTGCTAGTTTTGAAGCAAAGACTACTTCCTGCTCATTTACCATTGTTTGTATTTGCCCCCGCTGCTTCACTTTGCTTCCCTAGTCCTCTCATCTGAGGTTTTAGTGTTAAAATTTACCCAAGTGTTGTAGCTAGGGAAAAAAAAGAAACACAGTACAAGCCCTCAGATAATTTAGGAAAGGATTTTCCCAACCCTGACAGCTAGGCAGTTCATAATGATTTTTTTTAATTTATCCAACAGCTATTTATTGAACGTCACCTGTATGCTGCATATAATACTAGCATATATTGTGCTGGATCCTGGGAAACTGATTATAGATAAGAGAAGACATGTTCATGCTTTCCTAGAGTTTATATCCTACTGGGAAAAGATGATAATCAGGAAACATACAGCTTCTAGTACTGCCAAGGGGCATGAAGAAAAAAAAAAAAACACAGATTAATTGTGATGAAGAGTGCTAGGAACCAGGACCAACATTTAAAGATGCTTGTGGAAGGCCTCCAGGAGATTTTTTGGGAGTTTTGTTTTTGTTTTTGTTTTTGTTTTTGTTTTTGTTTTTGTTTTGAGACTTGAATAACCTAAAGAATAAGGTTAGTTAAGTACCTGGGGGAGGAGATTCTAGATAGAGCAAGTGGAAAAGCCTTGATGTGGGAACAAGCATGGTATACTGCAGGGTCAGGAGGAAGGCCAGCATACAGTGAGTGAGGTGGGGAGTGTGTGAGATGAGGACAGAGCAGAGGTAGCGCTTTGCAGTCCCAGGGACGAGTCTGGGATTTATTCTAAGTATAATTGGAAACTGTCAGAGGGCTTTAAGCAAGGATGTGAGCTAAGCCCCTCCTTAGACATTTTAAAGGATTATTCTGGCTGCCATGTGGAGGATGGGAAAAAAAAAAGCAATTGCAGAAAAGGAATCAGAGAAACCAGTTAGTGGCAACAACAGCACTCCAGGTGAGAGAGCATCACAGCTTGGTCTAGGGTGATTTCCATGAATATAGAGGTGGACACACTTGTGATATATATTTGCAAGTAGAAGCAGTAGAATCAAATGATGTGGCAAATAACTGTAAAGAACTAACAGTGACTCCTACCTAGACTATTAGTTTGAACCATTGGATCAGTGGTAATACTTTTTACTGTCATGTAGAAGACTCAGGAAGGAACAGATTTGGTGGTGGTGTGAGGTAGAAATTAGAAGCTCTATTTAGAAAATGTTAAGTTTTAAGACCTATTAGACACTCAAAAATGTAGTGTATGTCAAGTACGCAATTATATTCACAAATCTGGAATACAGGGGCAACTCCGAGCTGGGATGTAATTTTGAACTATTAAGGAAGATGATATTAATTACTAGACTTGCACTACACTCCTTAAGTATGATCAGAATTGCTCTTGAAATTTTCTGTGGAAGATGCCTTGCTGGAGACTGACATATCACCTCTTATTAAGTCCAGCACAGCCAGATTTTTTCCTCCTATTTTGGAGCACTTAGCTGTTTTTTAACTTCTTTTTTTTTGGGGGGGGGTGAGTTGAGGTCACTGGTTTGTGCTTAGCAGCTCTGTTGAAGAAAAAAATACTTTAAGACATTATAACCATATCCAGCATGACAGTTTCATAGATATCTCAAACTAAATATTTTCAAAATAGAATTCATTATTTCCTTCCAAAAACCGCATCAAATTTGTTTTTACCCAAGGACCCCATTTTAGTAAATGGTACCTCCAGCCACCCTGTGGCTCAAACATCTAAGAACAATTGACTCTATGAGAGGTTCATAGATACAGGCACATTGAAGGAATGAGAGATTTTATTTTGCCTTCCACTTATTTTGGGCAAAACAGGCAACTGTGGGAGCCAGCCTCCAACCTAGCTCCCAATGACACCCATCTCTAGGTGTTCACACCATTGTGTAGTCCCTTCCCACACTGTACCAGGGTTGGTTTGTGTGAGCAAATAGAAAATGATAGAACTAAAGGTACGTGACTCCCAAGGTTAGGTTATGAGAGACCCCAGCTTCCATCTAGAGCTCTGTGTCTTGGATAACTGACTTTATCAACCAGCCTTGGAGCTCATCTTGCTCTGGGTGAAGTCATCTGCTTTGTCTTGGGGATACTCAGGTGGCTGCCCTGTGCAAAGACCCCCATGAAGAGGAACCGAGACTCCCATCTAGTAGCCATCTCTGAGAACTCTCTTGGAAGTGGCTCCTCCAGCCTTTTGAAGGCTTTTGGTGATGTAGATCTGGCCAATAGCTTGACTGCAACCTTATAAGAGACCTTAGCCAGAGCCACCTGGCTGAACCACTCCTGGGTTTTTGATCCTTAGAAACTGTGAGATGATAAATGTCTGTTGTCTTAAACAACTAAGTTTTGGGATAGATTGTTTTGAAGCCATATATAACTACTACAGCAAGGGATTTTGCCTGTATCTATACATTATTTCTGACTCTGGCCTTGATTTGGTCTCTGTCTTCTACCTCTCAATCCAATTTGCCATATTTCCACTGGTGCCACTGCCCTACTATAGCAGTACCTCTCTGCAGTCATCCTTCTAAATCAAAGTAACAAGGTAACAAGGTGAGCATTTCACTTAGCTCTGGCTGAAGGACACCACACAGTGTGTCAGAAAAGCAAATCACTGACCATGTTCCCTCGCTTGGCTCAATGCCTCAGTTGCTTTGGTATCCTGTCAACGAGCTAGAGAATGATAAATGCACTCTCTGTACTCATAAAATTAAAGACCTTATGGGTTCCTCAAATTTTGGGGTTATTTTTCAAAACTAGCCCTTTACTTTCACATATGCCAAATGGAAAGGAAATTGAAGGAAGGAAAGGAAATTGAAATTACTCAGTTTTTCAGGGGGAGCTACTGATGTCCAGAGTAAGGGAGTCAATGACCAATGGTTCTCAACCACCTCCTAAAAAGTGGGATGAGAAGTCACGTGTTCCAATTCGGTGCCCCAACCACATCGCCCCGAATCCTGACCTCGTGGGCAGTGAGGCATCATCATTAATGCTAAGAGCAGGCACAAGGAGCTCACCATGTGCTGGCACCTTTCCAAGTTGGCTGAACCCATGAATTCACTCACGAGTCACACTAACCCTGTTAGGTATTATTATTCCCATTCTGCAATTGAGAAAATGAGACACAGTAAGATTAGGTGACTTGCCAGTTTGCGCTCTTTGGGACTGGGGAGACTGAGATACAGATATGGGCCTTTTGATTCTGAGATTTGTCCTTCTGCATTTGTGTTCTTATCCGTGTACTTTCAGGATACATTGCTTTTTCTTCTCCACATGCATATGCAGCGATGACATTACCTATTCTAGTGTAAAATGTTCATCAGCAAGAAAGTTCTGTGAGTGTGAGTTCAATCTCTTTTCCATCATTAATGTTGCCCTGTTACTTGAAATTAGAAATTGCCGCATTTTACCTCAAACTTTTTTTTTCTCCTTAAAACACGACACTTACAAATTTCTTTATTTCAGGAAAAATAGTAAATGGTGTAGAAATGCTATTAAAGTATCCTGCGAGAATTATTTTTAACTTCTTTCATGTAGATGGCAATAGTTTCTATACTTTGCCTCCCTTGATGAGTATATCCTGGGGTGCAAAGAAATGCTTGTGAAGTCAGCTTAAAGCCAATTATAAATCCCCTCTCAGGGCTGGTTCCCAAGCCAAATTCTAGACGTGATTTCATTAATACACCTTTATCTCCACTCAGAACTCTGTGCTGGCCCCTCAAACTATATTTTGGAGAGCTGGTGCTAATTATAATATGGTGCTAATGGCCTTAAAAGAGGCTGAAATAACATAAGTAAACTTCTTTTACTTTAAAATCAGGTCCAGAGGGCTTGAAGGCTAGTCTGCAAATTCACCAGCCATCTGTCCAGAGTGATCATTTTGTTTTTAGCTGCAGCTCCTTCATTTCTCATTTAGTAATGAGCTTGGAGATTACTTTTAAATATTGGCTGAAGAAATGTCTAGTATGTAGTACGAGGAGAATAAGGATAATTTCAGATTTGCCTGAAGAACAGGAGTTAGTGTGAAGACAGGAGACTCCATTTTATTTCTAAACACACGGGA
Organism: Vulpes vulpes; assembly: GCF_048418805.1. NCBI lineage: Eukaryota > Metazoa > Chordata > Mammalia > Carnivora > Canidae > Vulpes > Vulpes vulpes. The sequence continues at coordinate 106,625,703 of NC_132787.1, forward strand.
AGAATTAAGTCCTATCCTTCTCAGGAGGGCTTGCCGTCATTCTGTGATGCCAGTCTGCTGAGTTGGGCTCCCAGCGACTCAAGACCCTGCCCCTCTGGATTCACCTTTGAAAGCTCCAGTGGAGCTTTTCTTAGTGAACAGTGTTTTGCTTTTGTTTTTGTTTTTGTTTTTGTTTTTGTGAACATTCTCTGGGTCAGGCACTGTGTGAAGTGCCAGAGAAGCAGCAAAGAATGTGTCGTGGCTCCTATAGACTCAAAGATCTCGCAGGCTACTACTCAGAAGCTGCCTGGCACTCCAAGGGTATGCAGGACACTCCACTGGTGTGTGTCCCAGCTCAGTTTAAGATGCATCTAACACGTGACCCTTGGACCTCAGCAGTTCACACAGCCATGGGACAAAAGTAAACCCAACAAGAACCTGATTGTCTACGTGGTATGAAATGGTACGGAGGGTATGAATCTCGTCTCCCCGCAGGTGTTGGTGGATGAGGCCCACACAGTTGGCCCTGGTGCAAGGCGTTGCAGAGACTGAAGAGATGACAGCGTGACCCATGGAGAATTTGTGTTCACAGAAGATGCATTAGTGTCACAGGGATTGTCCCGTATGGGGGGTGGGGGGGGGGGGGTGGGGGGGGGCAAAGAAAGGATAGTGGCCTTTATCTGAGAAATTACAGGACTCACCCCAGACTCAACAGTTTCTGTGAAAAGTAGTCACAGATGAGCAGGATTTTAGGGAAGAATCAGTCAATAAGCTATGAACCTTTTTTTTTTTTTTAATATTGTCTTCTCTGTTCCTTTGGTATAAAGGCAAGGTATTGTCTCTCAAATATATTTCTTTAAAATCCTGTATAAAAACTGTATAATTTTCACTTTCACAGTTGAAAATGTCTGCTCTTCCTACAACCTTGAAAGTCTTATTTTGAGCTTTTTATATCTTGACATTCCTAAATTTTCATATTCTTGTGAATATGTCTGTGTTAACTGTAATGAAAATATTATACTAGCTTCTACTTGCTTATTATATTAAGTCATAACTCCCTTAAAGTCAGAGGTCATACCTTACACATTTCTTTCGCTAAACACTGAGTCTATTTTAATCCACTTAAAAATTTGACAGCCTGGGATGAATGAAATGAAAAGTCCAGGAGAAATTTCCTAGAAGTACTGTTCTTGGAAACATTATGTGTCCTGCATCAACGTGAGAGCTCCTGAATAGAAGCAGAGGGGAGGGAAGCAGGGGAAAGACGGGAGTGTCCTCTACAGCGGCCGCATGTCTCTCAGGAGCTCTGAGCTAGTGAGGCAACATGAGATTAGCTGTCCCTGAGCAGAGCTTGAATGTGCCACTGACAGGTCCTGCCAGGAAAGCTGAGGTGGGCCAGGGCTGGGAGCATGAATGTCCCAGCACCATGATGGCTCTGAAGGAAGCACATCTGCAGGTGCAAACTTGTGAGGCCCACTGCCTAGGACACAGATCAGAGCCCTGGACAAGTAGCATTCAGCATTCAGCTGTTGGTAAGGGAAGAAAAGACACCAGGAGAAATTCAAAGGGGACAGATAGAAGTTTAACTTTAAAAATAAACTTTCTTTCTTTCTTTCTTTCTTTCTTTCTTTCTTTCTTTCTTTCTTCTTTCTTTCTTTCTTTCTTTCTTTCTTTCTTTCTTTCTTTCTTTCTTTCTTTTCTTTCTTTCTTCTTTCTTTCTCTTTCTTTCGTTTTGATTTATTTATTCATGAGAGACACAGAACAAGAGGCAGATACATAGGCAGAGGGGGGAGCAGGCTCCCTGCAGGAAGCCTGATGTTCGACTCCATCTCAAGACCCTGAGATCATGCCCTGAGCCGAAGGCAGACGTTCAACCAGTGAGCCACCCAAGAACCCCAAATCACAGTCTTCCTTTGAAATATTTTGTCAAGAGCTAGGTCAATATGCCATTAATGATGTGGAGGGGTATCAAGTTGTTTAACTATTACAATTTTTTAGTTCTCTCTTTCCTCCTTACCCTACTGTGTGTATGGTCACACAACCCCAGGTGGATTTTTCTCCTCTGAGTTGACTGAGTGACTGCCTGTCCACACAGACTGGCCGCAGAGTGAGTGTGAGGTGTTCAGCATCTTTCCTGGTCATGCAAGGCCCCATGCTAGTCCTGATAGAAGGTGAATCCATACGAAGCACAACTTTGTCACTATTTGATTTTTATCACATGCTAAGTACATTCTTTTGTAAGTTATTCAAGCTCTTGTGATTTATTGTAAAACACTTTGTAATTTTTTTCGTTCATTTCTTCCATTGATGTTTTTTTAGTCAAAGCCTTGTGCTAAGATTTCATTTCTCCCATGCACATGCCCTCATAACAGTTTCATCATGAACTGTTTGTGGGGAGGGTACAGGCCTGAGTCTTATTTGCATCACCCCATATGGATTGAGAAGATATAATAGGTATGGTGTTTGGTCCCAGGTGCAAGTGTTCCAAGCCTTATTTATTATTTTATAGCAATTTAGCCTTTGAATTTATACCTATACCCTCACCATCTCAGGAGATTCCTCCTTTCCTGATATTCCCATCTTCTTGGGACAGTCCCATTTTTAGGATCCTAGGAGATGATGAAATTTAAGCTGGTGCTTCTGGTCAGTGTTGGTCCTGCAGAAATCACCATGGGCCTTGGCACAGCGTCCCCTGAGCTTGGTGGGGACAACTGGCTACCTAATGTTCAGGGCTCAGTGTAGAACGAAAATATGGGCCCCTTGTCTTTGTTCATTTTTCTATTGAATTGTTTATCATTTTTAAAGTTCATTTTAAGATGTCTTTATAGTTTAGGAACGTTGGCACTTGGTCTCAATTTCCAACTGGGCCTTTTATTTTCAACTTTATGTAGAGTGGATTTGTCATCACAAGTATTTTATTTTTATACAGTGTACTTTATCAATATTTTGATATTTTTCAAAAATATCAAAGACTTTCAAAAGGCTTCTACTTTTGCTCCAAATTTAAAAAGGTCTTTCCCATTACTGTTAGTGGAGACTGAGATCACCAGATTTGGGCCTTGAACAGATCACTCTAGCTGTCGTTCAGAAATCAGGTGGAGGGGGCAATGCTGAGATTGAGGGTAACCACGAGGAAGCGATTGCAGAACGTGAGTGATTTTAGCAGCCATGCTTATGGTGATGGCAGTGGGAGTGGGAAACATGCATGGATGGGCTCAAGATCTGTTTAGGAGACAAAATAGGTACACAATAGACAGGATGTGGGGGAGGAGACGGGCATTTGGTTTGAACAAACGGGTGAAGGATGTCATTCGTTGAGTTAAGGAAGCCTGGCAAAAGGACCAGTTTGAAGTTTTTTTTTTTTTCTTTCTGTTTCTTTTTTCTTTTCTTTTCTTTTCTTTTCTTTTCTTTTCTTTTCTTTTCTTTTCTTTTCTTTTCTTTCTTTTCTTTTCTTTTCTTTTCTTTCTTTTCTTTTCTTTCTTTTCTTTTCTTCTTTCTTTCTTTCTTTCTTTCTTTTTTGTTTGTTAATTATCTTTTTGGTGCAGGAGGTGGGGGAGGACATTATGAGTGTGGTCTGATACACATTAGCTTTGGGTGGTTTTAAGACCCCTCAGGGTTGTTGCTGAGTCCACACCTCAGGTTCCCCAAGGAAGGAATCTGGCTGGCGGTGAGAACTGAGAGTCATGGAATAGTCCATGGGAATCAAAGCCTTGGGCGTGGGTGAGTCGCTTATGAAGACAGCACAGCCTACAAAGAGATGGAGACCTAGAAGAGACTTGAAGAACCCCAACATGTGATGGCTAGGTGCAGGAGATGATCTACTGATGGCTTCTGATTGCTAGCCAGGCTTTGATGTCTTGTGCTTACCAGGGATTAAGAGAAGGACAAATCTCCAGCGGTGAGAAGGGTGCCCTGCGGCTGGGCTGGGTACCCGGTGGGAATGTGTGAGGGCCACGCTGGAGAACGCGTCGGGCTGGGCAGCCTTGTCCACCAAGACGCTCTGGGGCATCTCGCATTTTGCCACATTTTTTCTTCTGCCTTTGTGTTGCCGTCTCCACCTTATGGGAGGAGATGCAAAGCGTGGATTCCTCTCACTCTTCCCCAACACTGACATCAAGTGTTTTCTTGCCACCTCAACTCGTTAGTGGTGCAAAAAAGACTTAGTCAAGAGAAATATGCTTTGTTCTTTCCAGGCAAGATGGGAGAATAAATTAAAGGCACAGCATTTATACTTCCAAATTGGGGTGTGAATAACACGGGGAAAAGGGTTTTTCAGCGTCTCTACCTAAACACCTGTTACGTTTTCCTTGCTGTTCCGTGAAGTGTCATGGAAACAGCCTGGGTGTTAAAAATATCTAGACCTTGGTTCAAACCCCAGCACTACCTCTTGCTACAGCTGCAACTTGGGACGAGTCGCTTAACCTTTAAACTGAAGTTCTCTTTTGGGGGAGGTGAGGATCCTCATACTTAGAGCTACAGGAGGGGCCCCGAAGGAGCACCTAGCAGAGGCCTCATTGCAGACAGGACATCATCGCCTCCACCTTCTCTCCCTCCCCCTCCATCATCGATGCTCCGGATCCGCAGCAGGCCCACTTGCCCATACGCCTCTCCTCTCCCTCCGTCACAACACCACTGAAATCCTCCCTATTTTCCCTCTGAGCAACAGAGGATTTCTCAGGTGAAACCGTGCATTCATGTTGTAATTAACTTTGCTCCCGGTGTCTGCGTAACCCTCAGTTGATGAGTAAATATTCGTTGATGAGTAAATAAGTATTCAGAGCTGGGAGGGATCAGGCTTGACAGTCTGGAACATTCCTCCATTCAGAGGAAGAAGGCAGCCAGCACAAAATGGGGTGGGAAAGGAAAGGGGGAAATTAGGGAGATGGTAGCCTGGGTGATAGGCCTGGAGGCTGGACCTGGGGCTCCCCGTGGCTCCCCAGGTCAGTGCCCGGTCTTCTGGGAGGATCGCGTGCTTTCTCATTTACTTCACCTGCACCTCGAGGAAAGCCTGAGTGACATTTCTTCCCTAAAGTCTGATTTGTATACATCTGGTTTCAAAACGTTTGGGCATAAGACCACCCCTGATTCAAACATCCCAGTTTTGTCATGTCTGGGGAGAGAGGAGCATCCCGTGTGGTCAGGAAAGGTCCTGGAATGGGGTCCGTAGATTGACACTGTGTCCCAAGCTCTGGCAGTCCCTTTGCTGATGGAGCTGGTTCTGCTAGACACCTGCCTCTTCTGGGCCTTTGAGTCCTCACCTTTCAGATGATAAAAGGGTGTGCCTGCCCTTTGACCTCTAGGGTCCCTTCTGGTTCCAAGGAGCTATGAAACTGAAGGCCGAGAGATCGTTGTAACTTCGCTGGCGCTGGTGCTCCAATCCCGATATGGATCCAGCTCTCATATTAGCAAATCTCACATTTTTATTATTTGCATCTCATTGTGCAGCAAAGCATGTATTATTGGTTAATTAATGCTGCCGGCACAGCACTCTGCTAAACGATTGTTTAGCCTAGAGTGGAATAAAATGCTACAATGACTAGTACAGTATCATTATGTAACAGAAAATTAAAAATCTGATAATTTGATTGGAAGTCTCAGGTGAGTTTTTTGTATAAAAATGTTAACCTCAAGTAGCTATAAGCAGGTAAATGTTTTATTCATCCCACTGATACGAAATAAGTGCTTATGATATAAATTATGTATAATTAATACCCCTGGGGTAAAAAAATGTATGCTAATAGGTTGTCAGTTAATTAAGGAAGGAAAAGGAGGTAAACAAAGGTGATTATAATTTGTCCTGGGACCATAAACAGAAATCGTGCCTTAAATAATCTCTGTAAAGAAATACATGATCCAGCAAATCCTTCGTTTCCATCCGGAGCAGCCACCTAATGGTTTACAGTTACTGTTCAGCGGAGGTGTAGAAGGGAGAAGCAGCTTGTTAAAACCAAGCTGGGCCTGGCCCTTTGGCCACTGGGGGTTGGGCCTTTTATGAACAGCCCTGATCTCTTCAGGAACATTCTCTGAAATATAGCTGTTTGGGAAGACAGAGGGTACATTAGAAGAAAAAAAGAAGACACCCAACTAATGACAACTTGAAAAAGTATGCATATACTAAATGGCAGTCTTGTGGTTTCTGGCTAATTCACTTCTCTTTGAAACTGGGTAGCAGATACATGGCACTCGGCCGCCTGACACGTGGCTGGGTAAAGTCACAGTGATGGATGGTATGGATCAGAAAGAAGTATCATCTGACTACCTCTGAGCCTTCTTCACTACTCACTCATTCATTCATTCAACGGACATTTATTGACCCCCTACTCTGTGCTAGACACGGGGATACACATGCCCTCTGGATGCTATCAATCTTCTCTCTTTTCCTCTTTCAAATGGTGGTCTTCACTAACCTCTGGGGTCTGGATGTTCAGAAGAAAATATATAGCAAACAGCTGGGTATGAAAATGGGAAGCTCTGAGGGAGAGTCTGGCATAGAAGTAAAGGTTTAGGTTATCTGAGTGGTAAAAGTAGAGATGGGTAAAGAGGGCTACCCACGGGTCATGGACACCAGATGCAGGAGGAAGCAGAGCCCAGCAGGGAAGGAGGACCAGCCAGCAAGTCAGAACAGTGCTTGGAGACTGGGTGTCACAGAAGCCAATGGACAGTGAGACCCAAGAAAGACAAAGCCATCCACGGTGTCAGTGGAATGGAGGGGCTCAGCCCATAAACCAAGATGCATTCTCCGTGGATTCTAAACTTACACAGGTGTAGCAGGAGCAGCTACAGCAAAGTGGAGGGTGTGAGCTTGGCTGCTCTGTGTAAGAGTGATCATCGGAGAAGTGTGGATATGAGATGGGGGAGAGGGTTTGGAGATAAAATAGGTGTGGGAGGGTCAATTTGGAGGGCAGTTCAGTGTAAGAGTGATACAGGAGGGGCGACATACATTCTGGGACTAAAGAGGCATGCATTTTTAAAAGCTGTTAGAGGCCTGTAAAGAATTTTGGAAGTGTTTTGGGCACTAGGCCACCTTCCACCAGTGAGGCGTGAGGAAAAGGAAAGGTGATGAGGATGATGTGGGACTGTCTGTAGGTGTGTGGGCAGAGGCGCCGAGGAGGGCGGGTTGGCCGCAAGTCTCCTGAGATAGGAGTTGACGATGACACGCCAGACTGGAGCGAAGGAGGCTAGTTGAGCGAGAAAGTAGGATCATGGAGAATATTCAGAATTGTCCTAAGAGGAACAGGAGAGGAGGCTCACCAAGGACAGGAAATAGCCTAACTGCCACTCCTCCAAGGCCATTTCCTTTCCTCTGCCGCTCATCTCAGCCCCCACTGGGTGCTCAGTCTTCCATCATCCAGAAGAGATGGAAGGTCTTGAAGGGGAACTCCTCCATCTTGCATCCCGCATCCGCCCCTCGCCGTGGGTGTTTAGGATGCTCATTTTACCAAAGGCTTTCCTGCAGCCCTATAACTATTAGTCCTTTTCTTTTCTTTCTTTTTCTTTCTTTTTCTTTCCTTTTCTTTCTTTCTTTCTTTTTTTTTTTCACAAGGGAGAAAACAGAGTTTCACCTGATTCCAAAGATTCACCACTTCCAATTTTGCTGGATGATCAGAAGACATTTCTTCATAATAAGACCCAAAGGCAGCCATCAGTCCCAAAGATTTATTCTTGTTTCTGTCTAATACCAAAAATGTTGTCAAGTTCTTCCTGAGAAAAAAGGTTTGAGGAATTGCTCAGGAATGGACATATCTTGTATCTCTTGGGTTGTACACTTTGACAGAGGTTGTTATGAGGAACCACAGAAAATTAGTTAATGGATGCTGCACGCTGGGGGCAGGAATCCTGTCACCATAGATCCTAGCCACTTTGAGACAGAGATGAAGACTTTCCAACACTTGCATGTCACCACCAATACTAGCAACCGTTTGAGTGAGTTGCTATTTCCAAACTCGGGAGAGCTTCTGAAATACAAATGGGGTCTATTAATGTTATTTTATGAAGCTAATTGTGCTGTGGGGCAGGAAGTTCCCGGTACATGGGACAGACAGACCCTCAGATGGACAGTAATGACCGACAGTGGTGGGCGGCTCTGAACAAATCAGCCAACTTGAATTTTCCAATCTGTGAAATGAGGATAATCATCCCTACCTCCTTAGATAGTGTAAGATTAAAATGAGGGAAATACGAAGGTGGCACATCTCAAGTGAGATCAGTAACATCTCCAACCCATTGTTTATCACTTAATGAAGAGTAGTAGACAGTGTTTTCATTTGTGTTTGAAAATATTTATCCATTGTCACCTTCATCACCGTCTTCATAATCATGGCCCTGAAGCTTACTATCTATGAACTTTACCTCATTGACACTATTAGGACCCTAGATGCCACTCGATCAATCCTCAGTCAGAGGGTTTGTTAACGTCAACATTTAACTAAAGCTTACGTGCATTCAGACGAATATACAAATATTACGAGTGAAGCGTAATAAAATTTCACAAACTGAACATGCCATGGAATCCAGATTCAGATTTTGGACATTCAGAAAATGTACCCCCTCGTGCCCCCGTATCCCCTTGCAGTCCTTACCTCCTCAAGAGTAACCACTCGCTACCCTAACTTCTAAAAATCACAGATTATGTTTTCCGATTTTTAAATTTTAGACAAATAAAATTATCTAGTACGTCTTCTTTTACATCCGAGTTCTTTTGGTAATGATTCATCCATCTGTTGGAGGAAATTGTAATTATTTCCTTCTTACCACTTTATAGTATTCCATTTATGAATATGCTGTCGTTTATTCTACTGCTGATTGGTAGGCCTGGCTTTTTTCCTAATATGAGCCTATTCAAATATTGCTGCTGTGAATATGCTTGAGTATGTGTTTTGTGGAAGATATGTGCACATTTCTATTGATGTATATGTAGGGTGGAATTGCTAGGATATAGGATATCTGCATGGTCTGTTTTAGTAGGTAGTGTCATTTCCCAGCCACACAGAAGTGTGATTGGACCCATCTAATCTCCTATAAGCCTGTGAATTCTAGTTGCTCTAAACACAACTCTCGGCTTTACCTTTTAAGTTGTAGATTTTCTCTCCTGTGATTTTTTTAAAAATATTTATTTATTTGAGAAAGACAGAGAGAGAGAGAAAGGATGGTCACATGAGTGCATGGGGAGAGGAGCAGAGAGAGAGTCCTCAAGCATCCTTGCATTGAACGCAAACCCCACACGGGGCTCAATGTCACGACCCATGAGATCATGACCTGATCCAAAACCAAGATGATACAAGCAGACCATGCAGCACAGTAGAGTCATGGCTATGGCTGTAAATATACCAAGGGCCACAGGGTGCAGGCAAAGGGACAACCTGCTCAGCCTGTGGGGTTGCCCCCGAAGGCCCCTGGAAGGCTGCGTAGGGTCCTGCCTAGAGGAGCAGCGTGGGAATTGTGAGCCCTGGGGAAAGAACAGCAGGTGCATCCAGGAATGTCTCTATTACCTGGGAAAAATGTAAACTCAAGCTTTGTTTCCTTTTATCTTGAATTTTTTGAGGAAAACCACAGGTGCCTTCAAGGAAACAGATGGAATTTGTAATCTGTTTTGTGTAACAAAAGCATTAGGCAGCGGGTGTGTGGCTTTGGGCAAGTTCCTTCCTCTTTCCGGGAAGATCTCTTCTCTCAGTAAAATATCCACGTTTCTTCATTCCTGTTAGGTCAGGATTTCTAGGGCTCTTCACTTTCCTCTTCCCCTGCCCTCATTCACAATCGCAAAACCCCGAGGCACGTGGGCTTCCGAGGTGGCTTGCAGTGGTGTCTGGATGGGCTTTATCTTCCTTATAGGTTTCTCTCCAGAACCCTTGGGAAATGGGGTGGAGTAGAGGCAGAGAGGGGAAGAGGGAACTCGGGGTGGGTGTCAGTCAATCTGGGCATATTTCAATGATTTCACATGGATCACGAAGTGTTGAATCACGAGGAGGCTGGCAAAAGGGCCTGCTCCTCATGGGGTCTGGTTAATATTAGGAATTATTGCCTCAAACGCTGCAGGTGTGGATCGATCTCTTTCAGTCCCAGTAAATGCCTCTGACAGCCTCAAAGCCACACAGTGCTCATGCCCCGGGGCAGACAATGACGTGGGGGAGTTGCTGATTTTAGGATAGAAAATTGCAATGCTTTCTAGTAAACAGCACCTGTAAGTTTACTAATGATTTTTACAATTAACAGCAGCAGTGCGGTCTGATTATGCATGCACGCTTCCTATGAAAGAAAAGAAAGGAAGCAGATGTTGAAATAAAGTCACATGGCTTCGATTTTCCTGGAGGGGGGGAGTGGAGGCGAAACCAGGGTGGAAGGGTAGGGGCAGAAGGAAGGTGGAGGAGATTGCTTCCTGGCACGTGCCTGCGGCCTTCCCGTGCAAATCACCCCCTTCCAGACCTCGACAATAACCTTCAGAGATGTTTGAGATCATAATGGCTCTTTTCTACGTTACTTGAATGTAAAACCCTACATATTTTGAAGTGTTTGAGCAATTTTGTACAAGTATTGAGTATTCAGGAGCGACATACACAATCGGGCATTTACCCGTTTCCGCATGGAGGACTGGGGTGTTGGGGACACCTGCGGGACGCTGGCGGGGTTCTTCTGGATCCAGCCCACCAGGTGGGCTCATGGCTAATTTCGGAAAATTCCTACTTTCTCCCAGGGAACCATCTGTATGGTATTTCAAAGCTTGATGACTGCTTCCACTTCTCTGCCACCATCACGGAGCATTTTTTTTTTTTTCCTCAATCCTGTGCTCAGCCTCTGGTAACTTTGATGTCCTTGATGAAATATTTATATATTGATATGTATATTGATACGGTGGTGCAGCGATTTTAGACAGTGTTCTGAAGAATTGAGGGTGCTCTGCTCTCAACACACGCATGCAACAGATAATTTAATTTTTCAAAGTTTGTCCTGGCCTCTGTCTATGCAAAGACTCCTTTTATGTAGTTGCAATCACAGGGCATGTATCATCTGTATACTGCCTTTTTTTTTTAAAGTTATAAAAACAAATGGAGATGTTTCCTATTTCCTTTTTTTTTTTTTTTTTTAAATTTTATTTATTTATGAGAGTCACAGAGAGAGAGAGAGAGAGGCAGAGACACAGGCAGAGGGAGAAGCAGGCTCCATGCACCGGGAGCCCGACGTGGGATTCGATCCCGGGTCTCCAGGATCGCGCCCTGGGCCAAAGGCAGGCGCCAAACCGCTGCGCCACCCAGGGATCCCGATGTTTCCTATTTCCATATGGAAAACATATTTTATTTTCATGTATGATAATTCAGCAATTATTGTTGGGGTATTTTGTATTATTTCTGGCAACACTGTAGTGAATGCATCTGAGTAGATTTTCACTTCTATTATAGCATTCTTTAGGGAAGATTCAAAATGATAGGATCATCTGGTTGCAGGAAAAGGGGTAACCATAAAAGGGCTCCGGCTTCTTGTTACTCTTGGACTAGAGAGTATCCTCAGGACATGTGTACACCGTATTCAGCGCAGACTCATCAATACTAGAGCAACCGTGTGTGTGTGTGTGTGTGTGTGTGTGTGTGTGTATGTGTCCTAATTTTTCCATCTATAAACTAGTATCACAAGGTGGTTTTTCATCTGAATACTTTTGATTATTGGCCAAGGAAATTTTTTTTATTTGTTGAATTCTATTCCATATGTCAAAGGACCTCTTGTATCCTCCTACTTATCCACTACTGAGATCCTAACATTTCATTTAAAAATTGCAATAGACAATAATCTTTTTGATGAGGGCAGGGATATGTATATATATATATATTTTTTTCCTTTTATTTTTGTTCCACTAATGCTTAGAACTACCCCTGGCACAGAGACAGTATTATAGAAGTGCTATGGAATGACCTAGTAAGATACACATATATGAAATTCTTATCCATTCCTACATATTTGGGAAGAAAATATCACATGGATACTCAGCACCTATGGCAGCAGCAGAGGGTGGAAGAGAGGGTATAGTTAGTGCCTGAAAGAGAGGAGACTCATTGCCCACAGACAGCAGGAGAGAGGGACTTAGCAGGCTTTGATGGTGTTTCTTGCTTTGGCTCATGCTTCCTTGGATGAATATCTGCTAGTCCATTAGCATCCACAGAGTAAGATGGCTTTGGTCCCCCCCCCCCCCCCCCCGTCATCTAGGCCAGAGGCTTGGGAGAGAGTCCTCAGCAGGCAATGTAGCATAGCTGGCCTCCTTGGCATAGGCCCTGACCTCCACCTCCACCCCGTGTGATGTGTGATGACAGAGAGAGCTTGGCTGCAGGGCAAGAGCAGTGACTGGGGACTGCGGTTGGAATAAGGAGCAAAAAATATTTAATAATAGCATAGGGAATCTGGGACTTGGAGTTTAGATTAGAAATCAGGAATTTCCTATGACCTCCTTTCCACAGTCAATAGTTAGTTCTGCAATTATGTAAGGGCCACCCATGCTTCCCAGTGAACCAGAGAAAAGTGATACTTTGGGGGTACATAGTAGAGTCCTTCCCAGATTCTCCAAATGAATCCCTTTTTTAACGTGTGGAGCATGTATTCAGGACCCAAACCCATCTCAGAAGTTAATAAGAAGTCCCAGCTGTATAAACCGAAGCTACGAGATTTTAAATTCAGGAAATCTCATTTTACACTCAACAAACAAAGAAAAGAGCCCAAATTAAGTCCTAATGTAATCAGATCCTGTTGCCTTCCTGGGTTTGCCAAATTGGGTTGAGGCCCGGCCCATGGGAGTGCACACTGCCTTGGGTCCCTTGGTCTGTCCCTGAAGAGGTTCAGACAGAACAGAGAAGGAGCTGGGGTATGACCTCGGAAAGATAAAGCTCGCAGAGGTGTCGGCTCCCCAGGAAAGGGGCTTTTCCAAAGACCATTTTATTGAGGCTGTGGAAGAGAACTAACTCTTGGAAATGACAGTTTTCCCATTAGATAGAATATTGCTTTGCCTTTGCTTTCATTCCTCAACTGATTTAATTCTCGCAACAACCCTATGAGGTAAGTAGAATTATTACCCCTGCTTTATAATAAAGAGATTGAGCCTTGTAGCCGAGCGGGTATGGAAACTCTTATCTCTTAAGCATCAAGGTCCCTGATGTAACTATTATGTCACATTGCTTATTAGTCAGGATTTGGCAGGAATGCAGAAGCAACTCTGTATTTTAAGTAAAAGAAAAGAAAATGGTTCAAATCTTTTATCAAAAAAAATGAAACAAAATAAAGATGTACGATTTCCAAAACAACTAACGTTAAATAGGATATTTGTAAGCATTGCCTATTTTTGCAAAAAGCAGGTCTCTGCTTGACTTTTTGGAACAGACTGTGGCTGGGGCAGATTTGTGTGCCCTACGTTGTGATTTTTCCAGGCATCCCAGGGGAGATACACTTCCAGCCTCCCCTGCAATTAAGACAGGGCTTGTAACAACGTTCTGCTCAGTGGAACATGGTGGGGAAACCATGTCTCCCAGTTTCTGGCCTAACCCTTAAAGGGATCCAGAGCTGGCTCCAGCTCTCTTTCTCCTACCAGAATCCTGGGATTACAGGTTTTCCAGGTGGCACAGCTATCTGATAGGAGAGAACCCGGGACCTGCAGGATCCTTTGTGGAATTCAAACAACTTTATTGGGCCAAGCCATGCAGATTTTGTCATTGCTATGGCAGCTAGTTGATATTTAATTACTCTAACTCTTCAAGGGACACCAAGACATTGGTAGTTCCATCTTGCTGAAGAATAATAGGCAATTGTCTGTTTCCTCCACCTTCCATAAAGAGAAAAAAAAAATTAACCCATGGTAATATTAAGGGGTCCCTGACTAGTTTGAACTCATTGAGGGCAGGGGATTTTTGTAATAATCACGTTGGGATTTTGTGATCTCCCTTTGTCCCAGCATGGTGCCTGGCACGTAGAGGGTGCTCAGGAAATGTGTCAAGAGGATTTAATGAAGGACCAGATGAGTCATAATTTTAGTACCTTGTTCTCATCAAATGCATTTTTAAATACATTTTAAAGTACATTAAATATTTTTAAATGCAATTTTTGAAATACTTGAATGGTAGATATGACTTGTTGATTTACTCAAAAATGATAAGCACCTAAGAAGAGGGCTAAAATCTCACTTATACAAATAAAATGGATTTATTTGATTTTTATTAATGTTAAAATTCTATTTTTGATTACCAAGTCATTCTTCATCATTTGCATCAATCCAAATTCTATGGCCTACAAAGAAACGGAGTTTTGATCACGTGTCATTCTTCTGATAAATCTTGAGATGTTCTGTGCTCCATCTTAGGAGGTTCTATCAGTCAAATGTCTCATTATCCTACAGAGCCAGAGAAACCCATGCCTGTGAAATGGGTTAACTTTAGTTAGTTTCACATGTGTGTTTTTTCTTTTATAATTTGACTAGTGTGTGGATGTAAAACCACTAATCTCACTTCTTAAACTAACTTCTCTGTGCATTTTATCCCTCTGATTTTGAACATTCCTGAAAATGGCTAGCACGGAGTGTCTAAATGACCTAATGTAAGTCAGAGCAATGCTACCCAAAATGGAACCAGAGTGGCCCAACAGCTCCTCTTCATGACCCTGGGAAGCTATTTAAAGGAGCTGAAATGATTTTAATTAACCAAGTAGGTATTGCAAAGCCACATATCCCACTGCGTGCCAGAAAACTGTCATAGCTAAAATTCTAGGGTTTATTTTATGCAAACAAGACTGATTAAAAGTGACCAACATTACATAATTACCCTTGTCTTATTCACAACCAGTTTCACAGGGAAGCCGCTGAGCCTGCTCCAATTCCATGATTATTAGCAGCTTCTCCCTGGCTGGGGCAGTTTGGTCTCTAACTGGTATCTGGAGGGAGTCCTCCGGGAAGCTTACTTACTGGTCTGGTCTGTGCTAGCATTGCACGGACCAGCAGGTTAGGGTTTGGATAGGCCTGTGAAGGATTTGAAGGAGGCTGAAGGAGGAATGGCAGGCAGATATGTATGTCAGCTACTTCTTTGGAACCACTGTGATCACTAAAAAGAAATTCAGTACCAGGTACCCCAAATTCAGACTCTTATTTGTATTCCTAATAATTGCTGAATATTGTGAACAACAGTAATTTCTAAAATATAATCAGATTAAGAATATAATAGCGTCAAAGACTATCCATCAAATCTCATCCATTTGGATATTTGTAATCCCAATGACCTATTACTGACGGATAAAGAATCAGAAGTGATTAGGAAATTATTCTTCATTCCATACGTATTTGCTGATGCCCCTCTAGGGGCCGAGGAAGATGAAGGGCATCGATGACACAAAGCCGAGGGAGGCAGTCTTTACCCTTAATTGCTTGGGTTTAATGTGAATGCAATCTTGGGAAGTCACCGCTTCAGCAGGAGCGGTTTTCAGGTCTTACAGTACTGCTCTCTCGAGATATGACTCAGCCCAGAATAAATATGTGTGCGGCTTGGAAGGATTTGACTGTTAGAAATTCTATTCCTTGTTTTCACTGATGCCCAACTGACCAAAACTGAGTATAAAATTTGACTTGTCCTTTTATTAGACACAGCCTTACTTTTCCAACCAAACACTAGAGTCTTGCAGCTAGTCCAATGTTTAGGAGGACGTAAACCACAAAACTACAATAGACAGTGATGTTCTGTGCGCTTGCAGCCACCCAACCTATGAGCTCAGAGTCTTATGCCTTCTAGTGACAAACGTCTAGTGAGCTCTCGGGAGCTCTGCTGGCTTCCTGCTCTGTCTTCTCAGCTGTGAATCTTCTCCTGTGGCCAGGTGCCATTCTCCACGTTTTAGAGGGTTCTCTTCCTGAAGTTTGACTACGGGGAAGGGCACAGCTTCTGTGTTGCTCCAGAGATTGACCCACATATCTTTTGTGCTTAAAAGATCGAAGCCCAGGACTCAGAACCAGTAAATATGGATTTGAACTGGATCTCATCTCCGTCACGCTAGCTCTAGGCAAGATGTTTATCATCTTTTGGACATTTGGCTTTAGTGTTCTCGTTTCAAAAAGCGAAGATGAAAGAATGCATTGCAGAGCATCCAGCATGGCATCTCCTGCAGAGCAAGTGCCCCAAAGAGGTGCTGGCCCACCTCGACCCATCCCTGTGTCCAGGCCGCCCACCTCTTTGACAATAAGAGAGGTATGCTAAGGAGAAATTTCACTCTGCTAAGTGCTATAGTGCATTGGCTAACTTACCCTTCCCCACAAACTCAGGAGAAAGCTGTTTTTATTATCAAGGAGTCATGGATGGGAAACCCGAAGGCAAGGAGAAGACGAGAAGCTTACTTGACTTCACCCAGCTTGCAGGAAGTAGTAAAGTCAAGATCTAAACCCAGGCATTTTAAACACAGAGCCCTTGCTCTTTTTAATCTTTTGAGATTCTTTGACATTCATGTCTCTGTTTTTTTTCTGGTTACAATGATTAGACATTGAGGAGCAGGAGAAAGAGAGGAAAGAAAACACATGTAGGAGCACACACACACACACACACACACACACACACACCATTTGATGGGAGAGCTCGATTTTCCTTCCCTTGTGTTACATGTTTTGTAACATCAATACCAGGGTGGTAGCATTGACACCAGCTACGCGCACAGCTCTCTGTAATGTGGACACCAAGAGGTCTCATTCACTGTCCTACAATCTCTACAAGGCAGGGAGGGGTGCCCAGGCCTCACACCTGTACGGATGGTTGTACAGGCTTTACCCCTACATGGCATCTTACAAAAAGAGAGGGATATGAGTCAGATCACCTCCTAGGAGGTCTTTCCATGGCAAAGTACATCTTGGCCTTGGAAATGGTGACTGGAGGCCAGAAGCACCAGGAAGGAACTGGAAAACCCTGTTGTGGACTTGCACACACAAGCCTGTGCAGTGTTTTGTTGGTTGGTTTTGTCACTCTTATTCCAAGTACCTGCAGCTTCCTTAATGCTGAAATGACCGTCCATATTGGCTGAGTTTCTCCCTTACAGTGAAGCTCATTCAGAGATTTTTTGTTGTTGTTGGGTCTCTTTTTTAGACTTCATGCAAATCCCCGTTAGCTGTCATTATCTATTGCTCAAGTCTTCCTAGTAATGAAGGTGCTGTACTGTGCAGGGGACTCTAGAGTTGGTTTAACTAAGTTTTAATTTGTTTTAATCTGGCTCTCACCTGTCCATCACCTACCCCAAGTGATCTGGTCTGGCCCTGTAGGCCAGAGAGGTCCTAGCAATGCCCCTTGGCCTCTTCCTGTTTCTCCTTTATTCTTGCAGTGGGTATTTTCTGGAAACCCACTGGGCCGTCCCTCCTAGATGGGTCTAGGCACAGATGGATCAGGCCTGGTCCTGGCACTCAAATTGCTCACACTCTGGTTGTAGAAAAGCACTGATTTCTGGAGCTGACACCAGGCTTGCCTTCTAGCTCCTAGCATTGGCTTTATTCCCTTGGAAGCCTTCCCTGAACAGGGAATTAGGTGGGTTTCTTCCCTCTTCTAAATTCCCCTTGTACTTGCCTGTACCATTCAGAGTATTAGCCCTCACCTGCCTTCCCATGTCTAACAACAAATCTCTGAGATCCACTATGCAGGCCCAGCCCCACACCTGACTTTGTGTGTACAAGGGGCTGCTCACTTACACAACAGACAATAGACATGTGTGAGGTTCCACCCTCTGCTTCTTGTTGGGTGGGCACCTGTGCCCTGACCTGCAGGTCTGTCTGAGGCGAGACTACCACTGGTGTGAGGAAAGAGTCCCCATCACCAACAGCACCGAATATTCGGTATGACACGGTGCTCTTGAACCTGGGCACTAGCTGTGGAGAGAGACCTTTGAGAGTAAGTGTAGAATCACGACTGAGGGTATTATCTAGGATCATTTTTGGGTCTAAGCTTGGGAGCCAGCCTGGTGTCCCACTGCCTCTGGGAGAAAGGGAACTTCCCTGCATTGGTCTGCTATCTTCTCAGTCTCAGAACACCCACAGAGCAGCTCAGGCCTTCAAAATTATCTCGGAAATGTAGCCTGGCCTCTGCCCTGACACTCAACAAGCAGGTGGGGACTGACGTGTTGATGTCCTTGTATCTGACATCCACCCTCTAAAGCAACTGCATCCTCTGGGCTGGACGTACGATTGGCATTTTACCCATGCCAGTGAGCTAACAGGAAAGAGAACTTTGAGAGACTATTGCTCATCAAAGAGATGATTTCAGAGCAGAAGACTCACCAGGAAGTCAGAAATTCTGTCTCAGCATCCCAATTCTGACTCAGTAAGTGAAAGTTCCCCCTCTCTGGGGTTCTGATGCCTCTCCACAGAAAGGGACCCATGATAGGGACCTTTCCTGCCTCACAACCTCATGAAAGGATGGGTCACACAATCCTGGAAAAAGATGTTAGGATTCAGAAAATTCTTTCATCATCAAGTTTCTAGCTCGACACCAGGATGTGGATTCTCAGCCACATTCCTGTCTCATGACCTTTCTAACTTAGGTTGGCCTGTAGGCAAGATTTTATCAAGTTATATTAGTGTTGTGTGGTCTTTGTATGAGGCTTGAAGAGAAAAAGAAGGAAGGCCCAGGTGTTCATGCAGACTTTCAGAAAGAAAAGAATGTTTTAGAGCTTGCATTCCATATTTAACCACATACAATGACAAACATACTACTTCCTTATCTGCTGTTCAAAGAAGGGAATATTACCGAATAACAAGCCACCAAATGCGATACCGTATTCTGTTTAGGAATGGTGTTTTCAAATTCTGTACTTGAGAGGGATTGTATTGTTACACCATTAACCCTCTCACAGAAGTTTTATTGTCTTTAAGATTTTTTTATTTTATTTATTCATAAGAGACACAGAGAGAGGCAGAGACATAGGCAGAGGGAGATGCAGGCTCCCTGCAGGGAGCCCGATGTGGGACTTGATCCCAGGACCCTGGGATCATGACCTGAGCCAAAGGCAGATGCTCAACCACTGAGCCACCCAGGAGTGCCTTACTGTCTTACTAAAGTAATTACTATATTACAGTAACCAAATACTTCTCTAAGACACCCTAAAACAGAAGCCTAAGGTCTGTTTTATTGCTATCTAGCAGAAGGTACTTGATATCAATTATATACTGATCTAATGGCCTGCAAGCTCCTTTGAATGTGTTCCTTCCACCTTCTTCCTTTTTCCACCTTCCACCTTCTTTATAGCCTCTGTTACTTTTGAGAAATATGCACACACATGAGCACACACACAACACACATGCCCAGGAAAAGAAGGAATCTGCCTCTACTTTCTACTTCCCCAAGTATCCACGCCAGTGATTCTTGATTCTTAAATTTAGTGTGGATAAAATACCAGGAATCATTTAAGATGCAGATTTGGGGCTCAGACCTCCTAGGGACTTTGATGTAGCTATAATATGGGGGATGAGCCCTTGACTCTTCATATTTGCCAGCATCCCAGGTAGTTATAGTACAGATGGCCCGTGGGCTACACTTTGAGACACCATTCAGCACCCACAAATTCATTGGCAACCAATTCCTAAGGTCAGCCTGCCCAAAGTCAAGCATTCTGCAGGGGCTTCTGTGGCAGCAGTGAGCAGGACCATTCATTAGCTGACCTTTGAGGGTGTTGGTCAGATGTGTTCGCTCTTGACTTATCACACATCTCTTCCGATCTGACTCTTCCCCACCCCTCCAGTATTGTATTGAAATGAATTCTCCATACCCCTGTCTTCTCTTCCTCTTGACTCTTTAGTCAGTATTACAGGAGTTCCCATGTGGACCTGACAACTTCTAATGCAAGACATAGCAAGGTACTTACCTGTGAAAAACTCAGTCAGAGTCCTGCATTATCAGAGGAGAATGGGACAGGATCTGTGACTTGCCTAATGAGATTAATCAATTCTATAGACTGCTGTATATCCCTCTCCTGTGGAGCTTATCACTCTACCTTGCTTTGCAATTTGTTTAGTTCATGCTCCCAAGATCTTAATTAGAGTTATTCTGTACCTTACTTAACTTAGCATGGCACCTGGCACCAACCCTAAAGTCAGAAACTGAACCAATACCATAATCCAAATAAAAAGCAATTATACTTTCTATCTCTCTGGCCTACAGGACAGATTAATAACTTATGCTAAAGCTAAATCTCAATTTAAGGGACTTTCTCATTATCTGAGTATTTAGGTATCCTTCAAAGCCAGTTGATTAGTCAATAGATTAATTTGCCTGGAGAGGCAACAGATTTCTGTTCTATCGTCCTAAGCTGAGTGGCTTCCACCTCCTGCAAGGCTTGACCTTTTCTAGCCGTAGGATCATACATTTGTTTAGTCACATGACAAATAGATTTTGAGTAGTTATTTTGTGATAGATAGTAGCCTAAGCATGAGGAAGACAAAGAGGAACATACATCATCTCTGTCTTAAAGAAGTTTAGTCTCTTGGGAAGGAAGGAAACTGGCATGAAATGACCACCTGCAGCTCTGTACCTGAGCATGTGATCAGTCCCGTCTAGTGAGCTAAGGGACCCACTGGGAAAAATATGAATATGTGGGAGAAAGGCATTCTGGGTAAATAAGATCTACAAACCTAGAATGAGAAAGTTACAGTATGGCAATCCTATGTGACTTCAGCAAGGGTTCCCAGGAGACAGATGTTTGGAATGGAGATGTGCACATAGGACATTTCTTGAGGATTCCCTCCAGGCTCATCTCTGCAGGAATAAGGAAGTAGGGTTGGTCAGAGCGGGGCGGTGAACTGTGATGCACGTGTAATGCAAGCCAATCTTCAAAGAAAGCTCTAAGGCTGGGACGGCCCTCAGAGTTGCCCTGCTTAGGGCAAGGATCACAATGAACAGGGCTCACTGCTGCTGCCCCTACCCCCAAAGGGCATTGCTTTAAGGTAGGTAGGTGTCTTTGGCTGGAGACAGTTCTTGGAGAGGGATTTAGTTGCAAGCTGTCAGCTGCCAACCTGACCAGGGCCTGATAGAATGTTGCTGGAGAGCTAGGATATGTGGCAGCATCCATGAAAGTAAGCCCAGGGAGTAGGAAATATGAGTGTGGGGCAGCCCAGGTGGCTCAGCGGTTTAGCACCACCTTCAGCCCAGGTCGTGATCCTGGAGTTGCAGGATCGAGTCCCATGTCGGGCTCCCTTCATGGAGCCTGCTTCTCCCTCTGCCTGTGTCTCTGCCTCTGTCTGTCTGTGTGTCTGTCTCTCTCTGTCTCTCATGAATAAATAAATAAAATCTTTTTTTAAAAAAAGAAATGTGAGTGTGAAGCTGCCAGTGTAGAGGTGACAAATGCAGCAGAGAAGGTGTCAGGAGTCAGATTAAAAAGGACCCTGTTCTTCGGAGGCAGAGACCCATTCCAAGAACCCTAGGGGCTACATAGAAATGTGAAGAAAATAAGCAAACTAAAACCGTGACCAGAATCTCTAGGTGTAGCATTATGAAGATGGTTTGGAAAGTCCCGAAAAACTCGAGAAAAGGATTTCAGAGTTGTTTGGAAGATAAAAGAATTAAACATGAGTGACTGATTTTTTGTGGTCATTGAGGGAGAGGAGCCGAGTTAGGGAACCTGGTGCATGCAGAGCACTTCGGTGCGCACAGTAAAGATATAGGGAACCATGCCCATTCTTGGGGTCCAGGAGTTAGTTGGTGTAGGAGGCCAGGCAGGGGAAGATATGCACTATGCATGGGATGCATTCATCATCTAGTTGCCAGAGAATGAAGAATATGAAATTTCCATGAAGGGATATTTTATTTCTTTTTTTGTCTCAATAATTCACAAGTGACAAGAAAACTATAGGATGGAGGCTGGTGGCACTTGCCGAACAAATTGCATATTTTTCAAGATTGCCAACTCAAACTAAATTAGAATGATTATAATTAAGATCATATGAGCACATGTGAATGCCTAAGTGTTTGTGAGGCTCTGTATTTACTATCTTCATGCTCTCAGACTAATAGATAACTCACCTCTATAGCGGTTCTGTTCAGGGGAAATCTAATGGAGGAAGAAGCATCAAAGGAATTGTGGAGAGAAGATGTGCAATTAATTAAAAGGGTATTAGTTCTTCTCCTAGTTAAACACCAAGTAAAAATAGGGAGTTAACAAGTGTTTGGCCAGAAAGAGTATATCAAACAATTTTTAATCAGTAGAGGAAAAGCAGGGAAAATCCACAGAAGACATTTCCTAAATATCCTTCTTTAGGATGGGATGCCTTCAACACTTTAAGAGATCCTCTCGCCTTTCTCCCCCAGAACCAGTAGTCACCTATCCTACTCTACACAGCTAGATCAGAACTTCTGTAAATCATCACAAAATATGTTAAGCCATCTGATGAAAGTTCTGCATCATAATTGAACAGGAAATTGAACAAAGCACGTGAGCTATCAGTTTGATTATTCCTAAAAACTGGTTTCTCACCAACTATCACTAGAATACAAACTGTGTGAAGGCAGGAATGTATCTTTTCATCTGTTCACTAATATGTCCTCAGTGCTTAGAACCATGATGGTATAAGCTATGCATTCAGTAAATGTTTGTGAATCAATGAATCAAGAGTGAATTAATTTCTCTTAAAAAAAAAAAAAAAGAGATGATTCCAGGGGTTAGAGTATTGGCAGAAGAAAATTGTACTCTTCTGTGTGGTCAATGTGCTTTCCTCCATGACACTGGTTGTGATGCTCTCCAGTGACAAGAAGCCGTGGGCTCTTCTTTGTTAACTGGGATCTGAGCATACTAGGTTATATTTTACATTTGACAATTGATGTCTGTATTAGCTTCCTAGAGCTGCTGTAACAAATTACCACAAACTGAGTGGCTTAACACAACAGAAATTAATTTTCTCACAGCCTTTGAGGCCAGAAATCTCAAATCAAGGTGTTGGCAAGGCCATGCTCCTTTTGAAGACTCTAGGGGAGGATCCTTCCTGGCCTCCCCCAGGTTCTGGTGTTCTCCTGCAAATCCTGGCATTCCTTGTAGATATGTCACTCTAGGTTCTGCCTCTATCTTCACACAGCATTCCCCCTGAGTCTGTATCTTGTCTTCTCCTCTTATCAGGACACCAGTCATATTGGATTTAGGGCCTACCTGAATTCAGTATGAACTTGTCTTGACTAATTACATTTGCAAGGACTTTATTTCCAAGTAAGGACACATTCACAGGTGCCAGGGATTAGGAATTGAACATATCTTTTCAGAGGATATAATTCAACATGCAAAAATGTTCTTCCAAGAGTGACTATATTTAGGAATTATTCTTTTGGGGTCTGTCTTGAAGGAAACCAATGCCTGCTGATCCCTCCAAATATTTCCCCAACTCTCCATTGGATTTCTCTTTGCCCATTTCTCTGAGGTCAAATATATGTAAAATATCTACATTTCCCTGAGACATGACACATACCAGTATATTTTTCTAATGTAGTTAAGATATGGAAGGGGCAAGACAAAAAATACTTTCAGTGGTTGATGTACAGGGATGAGGACACTTCGAAAGAGGTACATTAATGAAGACCAGAAGTGTATATTGAAAGAAGATTCAGGACAAATTTCACCATTTTTTTCTCTAGCCAGCTGTGTTTCTGATGATAATATGAATTGTTACTTTATTTGAGTTTTACTGGGAAAATTATATTATTAAATTATGAAATTAAATTATATATGTATATATATAATATCTTCATAGTGGATTTTTAAATGTCAGTTTTTCCTTTAATAGATCTTTATAAAATATTCTTTGCCACACACTGTATTCGGTACTGGAGAACAAAGAATATGTCAATGACGAAGTTGTACCTAAAAGGAACTAAGTGTACTCATGATGTAAACTTAAAAGTGCCAAAAAATAGTGTCTCTTTTATTGTTATCATTCTGACATTAAGGCGCTTATTCAACAATTCTAGTAAGTTTGGTATTTCAAACACATTTGTGGTCTTCTCTCACTTTAAGCCTGGATTAGGCACTTACTTCTCCAACCCTGCATTTCTCTGTGCATATCCTTGCATAACATTTGGCACAATGCTTTATAAATATTATACTTACTTGCTTCCTCCACTAGCCTGGAAGTCCCTGGCAGATGATTATTTCTCTATAATTAGTGGAATGACTAACAGATATAATTTGCTACAAATTGGTACCAAGTACAAAATGATAGACATAGATCGAGTGCTTTGACACTTAAAGGAGATCCTCAACTCTCTATACCTGTGTTCATTACAAAGGGATTCTTGTAGAAGGTGGAAATTAAGTAGGCTCAAAGAATGGGGGAGAATAAGTAAAGAAGTTTCCAGAAGTCATGTCCTTTGAAGGCAACCACAGTAGTTGACATGTACCTGCCCTTGCCCTTTGTCTGCTAAAAAGTCTCTAGTTTATATTCCTCAACAAATATTTGGCCCAAAGAACAAGAATTTGTGTTTAATTAACTTAGTCTCCTTTCACTCAGTAAAGGCAACTACAGTCTATGGACCTCAAACTGATGGCAGCTTAAGATCTTTTAAATTCTGTTATAAAGAGAGTATTGGGTTATAGTATACAGATGATGTTGGGTTCTATTGTGAAGGAAGATGATGGCATAGTTTTTTTAAACTCCCAAGTGAAACAATGGTGAAGCAACTTCGTTCTTCCTAAGATAGCAGGTGCACTAGGCACACAGGCCACAACCAACTGGAAACATGATACCATGTAGTTTCATTCCATCAACAGCTGGCTGAAGAGTACTAATGGTATACCCGGGACTGAGCTGAGGACTATACAGCCCAGATTTTAAGGAGCTCATAGTTTAATAAACACAATATATAAATAACTACAATATAATGTAGAAGTTACAAAATACAATAGATTCTCAGAGGAATGGCTTCTGGCCTTGTGCGTTAAGGAGGTTTTCTTAGAAGAGTCATCTGTGTTTGCCCTTAAAGAATAAGTAAGTTCTGGTCCTGGAGAAATATTGATATTAGGATATTCTGGGAAAAGTTTCACATTGAGGTCATTTTGATTATAGCAGCCTTGCTACAGGGGTGTGTTTAATCTAAGGCTGAAAATGTAGGTTGAGGGAGATCATGGCACCTTAAGAATTAAGGCATACTGGACAGATAATAGGGAATGTCAAAGATTACTGAACTTGACTGGCATGACTAGGGCTGCATTTAAAAAATATTTAAAAACCCAGTTATGTCCAAGACCCTCCCTGCAACATTTGTCAGTCATGGATTTTCCTTTCATACGGTCACCTCTCTCTCTCTCCTTCCAGATCAGCTTCAGCTATTCTGACTTCTGATCCCCCTGCTGACCTAGATACCTTAATTTGCCTCTTGACTGATTCCACCATAAATGCATTTCTAGCACAACCTATGTATCTTTGTGGATTATATTATTTGTGAGGTCCTAGTAAAAGTCTGTGTGATTAGAGCACACATGGCCAACCATGCTTTTGTGGGAATGCCCCAGATTTTCCCCTTAACCACTGTTTTCAGACTCTCTGCATGCCATGCATAGTGGAATTCTCCAGACACGTGAGCATTTTGTGATTATTTGTAGTTTTACCAGAGAAACAGACTCACTATCAGTAATACAGACAAATGATTTCTTATATCTTATATACATACAGTTATAGGATTTGATATCAAGCTCCTATAGTTGTTGTTGCAGTGAAGAAATCTCCTTAAGACCATTGCTTCTGTGCCTGTTGTTGGATTTAAAGCCAGTGGAGCTGGTGGCTAAGAAGGAAAGGTGGATGTGAAGTGGAAGAGAACAAGGACAAAATGGACCCAAGCGTGTCCCTCACTACCTCCAGTCTCAGGAGTGAGGTATAGATCTGCTGGTGCCCTTCACTAGGACACTGGACATATGTCTGCCCCAGGACTCAGAGCAGCTGAAGGGGAAGATTAGGCAGGAGCTGGAGCAGCTGCAGCCTGGCTGCTGCCCTAGTCCCACAGGTGAATCTACACACGAGCAACAGTGGGCAGAAGCTATAACAGAACCTGGCCCCACACCAACCCCTCAAGCAGAGCCTTGGTTGCTGCTCCCTTCTGGATTCCAAATCGCATGCAGGTTCCTTTTGTGGCAAAACTTGAATATGCAGAGAAGGCTATTCTGGGACAGCAGCTCCAGCTTAGCTGAATAGATCCAAGGCAAAGCCACACACACACACACACTCTCCTCTGCTTGAAGTCTCCAGGCAGCGGGGTTCAGTTTGCAAACCCATTGAACCAGTACAGGAAGATGGCACAGCTCCGCTATGCCTGCAGGAAAGCAGAAAAGATTTCCAGGACTGCTAGATGCTCACAGATGGCTGGTAATAGGAATATGGAGCAAGGGAAAGGCCACTGGGTTTTCAGCTGGGTGATTGTAAGGTTTGAAGAGTGCACGACTGAGTGTGGGCAGATTGCATGTGAGAGATGTGTGCATCGGCACTAACGCATCCCAGTTAGAAATTCCATCAGAGCTGCCTCTGCTTCTCTCTGCTGATTTATATCAGAAGACATCATAGCTGAAAAGCATTGTCAATTTTTGTTTTTGTTTTTATTTTTTGTCATTTTGTTTCGTTTTGGTTTTTGTATTGTCAGTTTAGAGCAGTGATTCGGAAAGCATAGAAGAGAAGAATGTGTAGATCACACGTTCCAGCTCACCTTAACTGCCGAAGGGTTACATGGTTTAGAAGTTTGACTGGACTGAGATTTCAAAAAAATTTAATAAAGAGATGAAGTTTTTATGTTTGTTAAAGGGAATAGGGCTTTAAGAAGTTTTTATATATAAGTTAGAAAGAATTACAAAAGAAAGGCTAAGTTCAGAGAAAGAGAATCTTGATTCGACTCGAACCCTTAGAGCCTACTTGCTAATGTCTGCCCTTGACTTATGGCTCAGGGCTGCTATCCAAATTAACCGAGCAAAGGGCACTTTAATTAAAATAAGCACAATTTATTAAACACGTGCTTTATAGATTTTATCAGAGAACGCCTTACACATATAAGTTTAAGTCCCACAACAACACTATAGTTTTATAATCTCTGTTTTATAGATGAGAAGCTGGTTCTCACAGGGGTTAAGCAACTTGCCTTCAAATCACACAGCTTGTAAGTAGCTAAAGAAGGAACCACGTCAATGATCTGCCTCCGAAACACATTTAGACAACTTTTCCCTGCTGCTTCTCTTGCCTATGCTCTCAGGGATAGCCTGAGGCTCATCCGAGGAATGTCTATGGGCTAACTTCATTGAGATTTATTGTGTGTGCATGTGTACACACTTCTGTGCATACACACACACACACACACACACACACCCCTACACATACTGAGGATTGGGCCAATGTCTTTCAGAGGCATTGATGTATTTTAATGCCTAATGCAAAAAGCATTTGCTTTTCTGTCCATGTGCCACATACCATGTTAGATACTAGGTAAATGATGGAGAGCATGATCAGAGCTGTAGTCTACTACTGGGAGTTGGTAAGCAAGTGGAAGAAGGAAAATGACCAAAGGTTTATATTAATACATATGTAATTACTACTTATTGCAATCTCAGCTCAAAGAGATCTATAAGAATTTGTGCCAAAGGAATCCAACCTGGACTAGAGAAGTCAAGTAAGTTTTCCTTAAAGAAAGAGGGCCAAATTCAACTGAGAGAAGAGTCAGGGGTTCAGGTAGTAGAATACCAAAGACAAAGGAAAGAGCATAGGCAAAAACCCTGTGATGGGCAGAATGAATGGATAATCAGTTAATTGATTAATTTAATACCTGGAAACGTGGGTTCCAGGTTTTTTATTGGCAGCACCTGGCAGTACTTACCATAGCCTGCAGTTCACTGGACAGCCTCCTCCTGGGATTTGGTGGATGTTGAGCTAAATGACACATAGGCGCTGATGGATGTGAAATTAAGTTTGTTACTCACATAGTAACCAGAAAAAGGTTTCCTGGAGGAGAAGGTCAAGAGTACAAGAGGCAGGGAGTGGGACATAGACTTTGGGGTATTGTTTCAGATGGGAGTTGGAGCCAGGGTAGAGAATGTCCTCCCAGGTGGGTGTGTGTGTATTATTTGAAATGTCCATCAGTTACATGATTCTGGGTCCAACCATAGGCTCCCTTCAGGTCGCCCAGGTGTAGAGCACAGTGCACAGGGAGGGCGAGGCTGGAAAACTGTCTGCAGTCATCAAAAATAGTCTTTCTCTTGATTACATGGGTGGAAGTTACTGCAGAGTGATTTTTCATAATTTCAGTGCAACGATTAGAATGCCGGTTATATTATCAGCAAAAGGTAGAATGAATGCTTTCAGAAGTTGAAGTCATACAGTCAAACAGAAAATAAAAAGGGTTTTCCTGTTGTTAAAATTATTATCTATTCCTGCTCTTCCTCCAAAGGCATGGATGGGGCTTTACACTACAGATTACAGGTAATCTTGCCTGCCTGTGCCCCCGATCAATCTAACTTTGCAGAAAAGCTTATTTGTGAAGGATTCAAGCAACTTGGAGCTACTTTAATAAAAGCTACAAAAAAAAATTTTTCTGCAAAGAAAGGAAAACACCGTGGGTGATTTAAGGATATTGTGTGTGTGTGTCTGGGTCTGTGTGTATGTCTTTGGCTGTATGGGAAGTATATAACAATTAAATCAATCATTAGTGAAGGACTGATGAAAACATTCTTTGTGATACTCAAAAACAAACAAACAAACAATCTGATTAAAAATGGGCAGAAGACCTGAATAGATATGTTTCCAAAGAAGACATACAAATGGCCAACAAGCATATGAAAGGATGCTCATCATTAGTCATCAGAGAAATGCAAATCAAAACCACAATGGGACATCACTTTACACCAACAGAACGGCTAAGATATAAAAGATAAGCAACAACAGGTGCTGGCGAGGATGTGGAGAAAATAGAACCCTTGCGCCCTGTTGGTGGGAATGCAAACTGGTACAGCCACTGTGGAGGACAGTATAGAGGGTCCTCAAAAAATTAAAAATGAAGCTACCCTACAGTCCAGTAATTCTACTACTAGGTATTTACTCAAAGAAAATGAAAATGCTATTTTGAAAAGACACACACACACACACACACACACACACTCCTATGTTTGTTGTAGCATTATTTACAAAAGCCAAGATATAGAAATAACTTAAGTGCCCAGCAATAGAGGAATGGATAAAAAATATGTAGTATGTATATAATGGAATATTAGTACTCAGCCACAAAAAAGAATGAAATTTTGCTGTTTACAACATGGTTGGATCTAGAGGGTATAATGCCAAGTGAAAAAAGTCAGTCAGGGAAAGACAAATAGCATATTATTTTACTCGTGTGGAATTTAAGAAACAGAACAAATGAACGAACAAAGAGAAAAAGAGACCCCCTCCCCCCAAAAAAACAACCAATACTCTTAAATATAGAGAACTAAAGCTGTTGATTGTTGGAGGGGAGATGGGTAGGGACAGATGAGATACAGGAAACCTGGAGTACACATGTGTGGATGAGCTGAGTGAGGTATAGAATTGTTGAATCATTATATTGTACACTTGAAACTGAGACAACACTGTATGTTAATTATACTTTAACAAAAAAATAATTAAAAAATAAAAATAGTTATATCCCACAAATAATTTTTGGTCCTATTCTTCTTAATATACCTCAAGGAAATAATTTGAAACAGGGAGAAAAATCCATATTCTTGATGAGGTTTACCACACATTTAAACAAAACTAAACAAACAAAAACTAATTACCCAATAAGTATTGTTTGTTAAGGAAACAAAAATTATAATGACTTAAAAGAAACCTTAGACTTTCATTAAAAGGTATGTATCCTTAGTAATATGGAAAAACTATGTGATGTAATGTTTAGGGAAAAGAGCACTATGTTAAGTCCATACTTTAATTTTAACTATCAAATTACTTAGATGTGATAGAGTTTGGAGGCAGTTACAGAGAAGTCGTCACAGGTGATGTGTTGGGATGTTAGGTTTATATATTCATTTTTATACATGCTTTTATATTTCCCAGACTGTAAGGTTGATTTTTTTAATTAAAAAAAAGAACTCATTATTTATATCAACACTCCTGGTCCCCTATGAGTTGTGCAATTATAGAGATAAAGAACAAATAGGCAGAGAAAAGGAAGATAAAGAAGTCAAAAAGAGATAGAGAAGCAGCCTCAGAATCCCTACGACATACCACTGTCTGCCAGGTGCTTTGTAGAGTTGACTGTTTAAATCTTCATAAAAATATATTATGTTAGTATCCATCTCATTTTGCAGATCAGTAACTGGAAATTCAAAGAGTTATGAATAACCACTCACTTAAGAAGTGATAGAGTTGGGGTTAGAATTCGTATTTGGATAATCATGACTAGATTTTCAGTATAGTCAACCTTTTATTTCAAGTGCATCATGCTGAGCTTACCTGGATTTCTTTTCCTGCAAAAATTCATTAAAAGTTTGAGAAATTCCCCCTACCTCACTCTTGCTATTGATTAATTGAAGGGAATTTTACTGCACAAAACTTTATATTTCCCAACTCTTCCATGAACTCAAAGTTATTTTGAAACGCAAATCTCCTTAAAACCCAATAAACACTTTTTAATTTATTCCACAAAACCATACAACTTTTCTCACTCTCGGAAATAATCATAAAAATGCTAATTTGGTCAATTTTACTCTATAATTTTGTCAAGGCCCTGTTTGGAAAATGTATTGGCACTACGTATAATTGTACAATATTCCTCTGAGAACGGCAGTAAAAAAAAATATCACTTAGCCCTGAAGTCTCAACATATTTTTCTTTCCTTTTCTTTTCGAGTTTTATTTTGTTCATAATTCCATTCCAGTCACCCCTCCTCTCCTTCACACCTATATCTTTATACCCCCTGTCAGAAGAGACAAAGTTGTGGCCTTGGGAAACATAGAACGTTAGTCTATTTTAGAAATCCCTGAAAAGATTTAAGCCAGAAGATTCTTCTTTCAAAATGTCTTTGTTTGAACATGTGGTCTGATAATCTGGGGGTTTGTAATTTGGTGAAGTCATTAGCTTCATTGAGATGAATCATAAGACATGCCGGTCTCTTGAGAGATGGAAGACGTTAAGAGTATGCATCGGTCCGTCCGTCCACTCCCCCCCATCCCCGTGCACTGTCTGTCCTACCATCCTGCTGTCCTGCCATCCTGCTGTGGTGTCCACTGGCCACCGCACTACCTACTGTCCTGTTAGAATAAGTGGACACGGACAGGCCTCTCCTGTGCATCTGAAATCAGCCTCTTTCAAAGACTGTGCTCCTGCAATCATGCCCTCCTCTGTATCATCATTATTTCCTTGTCTACTCCATCAGCCCCATGGGCAGAATGCATTTTCAATATTTTTAACCAATAAGAAATATACTTAGATCCCAAATATCCCTCTGGGCATCACTCTGTTTCTCTTCTCAGATTGACAGCAAAATTTTCTTGAGAATGTTGTCTACACTTGGTTCTCTACCATCTTGTTCATGTTCTTCCATTGTGCTTTGGTCCACGGCAAGTACTCTTGTCAAGGAATCAGCGATAGTCCTCAGGCCTGATCTGTTCAACCCCAGAGGATCAGATCCTATGCTCCCGAAGTACGGCCTGCAGCTGCCTTCCAGGGGACAGTGCTCACTTGTTTTCCTTTTACCTCACAGACCTTTCCTTTCACCACTTCCAGCCTACACGTCTGAAGGACTTACCTCCTCCTCCTTCTCTTGTCTACTTAGACTACCTCCTCAGGTGACTTCATCCAGTCCCATGTCTTTATGGGCTGCAAAATCCCCAAATTCTGTCTCCAGCCCCCAAATTTCTCCTGGTTCCTGATTACCCACCTGGAACCCCTACTTGAATATCTAATTGGCATTTGAGATTTTGTACATCCTAAATAACTTTTTATTTCTTCATTTCTTTCTCATTTTATTTATTTATTTATTTATTTATTTATTTATTTATTTATTTTTTAAATTTACGATAGTCACACAGAGAGAGAGAGAGAGAGAGAGAGAGAGAGAGGCAGAGACACAGGCAGAGGGAGAAGCAGGCTCCATGCACCAGGAGCCCGACGTGGGATTCGATCCCGGGTCTCCAGGATCGCGCCCTGGGCCAAAGGCAGGCGCCAAACCTCTGCGCCACCCAGGGTTCCCTCTTTCTCATTTTAGAAAATGTTGCCAACATTCAAGAGGTCAGCCTAACATCAGGGAGTCACTTCTGATGTCTCCTTTTTTCTCGAACTACAAATTTATAACATTCACAGGTTCTATCTAATGGGCCACTTGCCACCACCACTGGCCTCTCCCATCCAGAAAGTCGTCTCTGGCTGCCAGGCCTGCCTCCCCCACAGGCAGCTCTCCAGCCAGCAGAATACTTACTGGAAAATGTAAACCAAGTCATCAAACCTTCCCGTCTTCTAACTACACGTTGGTAGAACATAATCCACGGTGGTGTCTCCGATTACACAGCCTGCCCCACCCAGTTCTTGCCTTTCTTCCTTCGCCCTGTCCTGTGTTTGCTCTTCAGCCTCACTGGCCTGCTTGCTCCCCCCAGCAGGAACTCCTGCCTCAAGCAACCTGTAGAGCTTCTCTCTGAAGATAGAGCTCGTCCTCTGACTTTGAACCTCCTTCCTGTGCTGCCCTGCCCCCCACCAGTACATCCATCCTCTATCCTGTCACCCTCCACTGCCTCATCCTGCTGATTCACCTACGTTGGACAGGGAATCATTTGACCTTATTCACTGAGTTGTGCTTTTACTGACATGTCGGTCATTGTCAGCCTTCCCCACTGGCATGTGGATTCCATGAGGGTTGGAGCCAGGTCTTGTTCAACTGCCTCAAGAATGGTAGATGCCTAATAAATATTTATCACTTAAGTGATCAAATCAATCATTTCTTCAACAAAAGGTACTGTCCATTGTAACAGCTGGGCAACTATTTTGGCTGTAAGTCATTGAGACCTCAACTATTATTGTTTAGGCAGATGGCAGACTCTTTCATTAAATGATAGGAAATTTGGAGGGCGGAGTCCAAGCCTGGTATGACCGCTGAAGAGTGTGGTCGGGGACCCCGCTCCTGGTCTTCTGGCTGCGGCTTTCGTCCCATGGCTGCAAGCTCGGTGCTGCATTGCCAGGCAGCGTACCCACATTCCAGACCGAAGGGCAAAGGGCTTGCCCCTAAGTGCACTTGCCCTTTTATTTCACAAAAGTTTTATGTCTATAAGTCTTTATAGCCAGGGCTCTAGCTGGTCACATTTGTAGCTGAACTCTGGTCTGAATAAAATTGGGCTCTGTTAGGAGAGACGAAGGGAGAATGTAGAGCTCATGAGCAGTTATCTGAGTTTGTCACAGGCCCCTTTGCCGTGAGACAGTGCAGAGACATCTTCTCTTGAGGGACATATAGTCTAGAGAGCATGAACTGTAAAACTAGACATCGTAAGAAAAACAAAGACTCTCCTGATAACCCAGCAGACGGAGCCATGGCTTCTTGGTCTGGGAATCAGGAAGCACTTCACGGTGTTTTTTATTGTATCTTGAGGGAGGTTTGCTAATTGGAAAGGTCTGAGAAGGGGATGCTGAGCAGTGGAAAGACTATTTGGGGAAGTATGCGGTTTGAGTGCTAAGGGCACGTGTGGAGACAGAAAGTCAGTGTGGCTAAAGCACAGAATAGCAGGGCATTTGGGTGGGCAGGGCGACTGGGCCAGTGGATGATACAGAACTCTCGGAGGACTTTCAGTAAGAAAGTCTAACAGTAACTGCATTTTGAAGGCTTAATCACTTTTATTGGGGAGGAGCCGTTAAAGAGAGAAAGAATGGGGGCAGGGAGATCAATCTGGAGACTATTGTCTTTGCTCCCAAACCCATATGGGCAGGTTCCCATACCACTCAGACTAGATGTGAGCACAGTTTAGACTAGTGGTCACAATCTCAGATGGCCTAGAGGAGCCAGCAGGTGACATCCTACGTAAATCAACACCCATCTGTGGCACTGGGGGTAAGGAGCCATTGGCAAAGTGAAGAATGACCCCCCCAAGGACATGCAAATTTAATTTAGAACAAATCAAAAAGTGCT
This sequence comes from Vulpes vulpes, assembly GCF_048418805.1. NCBI lineage: Eukaryota > Metazoa > Chordata > Mammalia > Carnivora > Canidae > Vulpes > Vulpes vulpes. The sequence goes on from NC_132787.1 coordinate 106,659,731, forward strand.
ACACCTGCCAAAAAGTCCTCAGGACAGATTTTGCCCAGAGACGGCCAGCTTGCAAGCCCTGGTTTAGGGTAACCTGCTTACACTCACACCTGACACTCACACATCATGAGGGGACACGGGGGTGCCCATTCCCAGGGGTTGAATTGAGTCAGGGAGAATTATCATCCTTGGCTCATTTACAAGCTCTCCTGACTGGCCTACGAATGAGCCAAATGGAGGAAGACATACTCTCATGAGGGGAATTGGACGGTGGGCACCTGAGTTTCTAACTGAGGACAGTTTGTTTGCAGCCCGCACACACAACACCTCTCATGGATAGAGATGAATTGAGCCGAGTCTCAACACAAAGCTGACTTTTAAGGCACAACAGCAACACGAAGTTTCAAAGATAGTTTCAAGAGTTTATAATGTGCTAATCACTCTTCCACGTATTACTTAATTTTCATAACATCTCCTCAGAAGACGTGTTCTTAGACCCATTTTGTAGATAATGATACTGAGTGCAGCACGCCCAAGGTCACACAGCTGGTAGAGGCGCAGTGTCAGGTGTCACTTAGTGCCAAGCCCCACACTATTCCCAATATGTCGGGTTTTTAATTTATGTTCTAGGCAATTAAAACAGTGTTCATCTAAGCCCTTTGGAGTTAGGATTAAAGTATTAATAATTCTGAGTTTGAATTTGCTTCTCTTTTGCAAATACTTGTGAGCACCTGTCAGCTGGTGAAGGACACTGCCTGCTACTTGCCTGTGCCTCTTTCATCTGAAGAGTGAAATGAGAAGTGGCGTGGAGCCTCATTCAAGTCGTCGTGGTGAGGATTGAACCAAGAATCTAGGACAGACTCAGACTTAATTCACATTTATTGAGAACCTACTACTTGCCAGGTTGGATGCCAGCAGAAGTTATCAGTAGCTATTTTGGACTGATGATTGACACCTCCACCAAAATTCAGACTTTCTTATCAATCAGCCAACCTGTATTCTATGCTTGGAGGGCGCTGTTTGTTTTATCACTCTGGCATTCACCTTATTTTGCTGCAACTCAGGTGTGTGTGGATGGCTGTGAGCTTCTGTAGAGGAAGCTTCAAGGATGCTATCATTTTGAATCCCCATCTTGATCAGCACAGGTTCTGGCCCAGAGTAGATGCTCCTTTTAACAAATAAAAGTAAATAAAAATAAAACAAAGAAGCTTTCCATTGGATACCAGTCTCCCTCTTTATGCTCTGTCTGTCCAAGCTGCCTTCTCACAGCAGAATGATTCTATTTTCACACGGAAGGAGCAACCACCCGTGGGGATTTTCTTCTCCGACAAGGGTGGGGGAGAAAGGAGAAATAAATAATATACTTTCTGAGCCTTCTATTATTATTTCTGGGAAAACATAATAAAGCTACAGCTGGCAGGCACTTATTTTTTTCTTAGCATTTAATAATAGAATTAATTGCTAAGTGGAAAGCTTGCAACCCCCTTTCTGTTGTATGTTGCCCTCTGCTATCATTATGAATAGATGTAAAAATCAAAGCTAATTATCATTCAGAATGTTTGAAGAAATAGACTGAACCACACACACAAAACTCATTTTACCCTACCCCAGCCCCTAGGTTACAGAGTTGAAACACACACACACACACACACACACACACACACACACACACACAAACTATAGGGTAGGGGTAATTCCCTACTGGGGAACTGGGATACCCAGTTGTTCCTTGGATGTGGGTCCTTTTAGCCACAGCCATTAATTGTAGTGTCACAATGTTGTAGAGCCCCGATGCTTCTCATTGTTACCTAGGAGCTGGGTCTGTGTCAGCTCGAGGTCCAGGACTTGGGTTAGCCAGAGAAGCTCTTTATAGAGCCAGTTTGTGGCTAATTGGCTTTGAATGTGAAATGAGTGACTCTCTGAGCTACCCATACCACCATGTAATGCCAAGCAAAAAGCAAGAGTGGGAGACAGGAGTGGAAATACATCTCAGAGTAGAAAGGAAAGGCCATAAGCAGGCCATGAGTGCAGGCAACCAAGGAGTTTAGAAAAGAAAGACACTTTAGTGTTACAAGACATGCAGGCATGGGAGGCAGCACATGGGATCATGATAAGGATAACAACTTTTGCTCCTTTAGCCGTGGAAGCCCTGACAGCCTCCAAAAGAGAGCTGGGATCGACAGGACTGTTTAAAAAACAAAGAGAGAGGAAGAAAGAAAGAAAGAAAGAAAGAAAGAAAGAAAGAAAGAAAGAAAAAAGAAGAAAGAAGAAAGAAAGAAAGAAAGAAAGAAAGAAAGAAAGAAAGAAAGAAAGAAAGAAAGAAGGAAGGAAGGAAGGAAGGAAGGAAGGAAGGAAGGAAGGAAGGAAGAAGGAAAGAAAGAAGAAAGAAAGAAAGAAAGAAAGAAAGAAAAGAAAGAAAGAAAGAAAGAAAGAAAGAAAGAAAGAAAGAAAGAAAGAAAAAGAAAGAAAAGAAAGAAAGAGCAGTGGTTAGGAAACTGTTTTCTATGAATGGAGGTGAAAAAGCTACTTTCAAGGTGTTGGTTTTTTTTTTTTAAGGTTCTGTTTTTTTGTTTTGTTTTGTTTTGTTTTATGTTGAGTAAGGGATAAAAGTTAAAGTCCCTATTCTCAAGTAAAGATGAAATAAGCACAGGTCCAAGGTTTCTTTATGCATTAATTAATGAGCAAGCCAATAAGATGTTACATCAGATTCCAAGAGCATTTCAGAAGCTAAAAATGGAACATGTCCATGGCTCAAGCACAAAACAGGTTAGTGTCCAGCAGAACCACAGGCCTTTGGGGTTACATGTCTTAGCAGAGAGAAATTCTTAACATATCTGATGGGCAAACATTTGCAAGTTAGCATGCAACTTCATAACATTGGAGGTCTTTGCCTTTCATTGAGAAGGGACAGTTAAACTCAGTTCATTTTTCTAGAAAATTTTTGGGCACTCTCCACCCCCATATGACACTGAGAGGTCGTAATGCTTACTTACTTCTTTGCTTATTTTCAGGTTTTGGATCACTTTTTCTGGTCATCCACAGAGTATGCTGCCAGCAAGTTGCTGGTGTAAAGATGGAGGGTGCTTTGAAGGTGAAGCTGCTGGTCACTGGAAATCAATTTTGGGTGAATTTTGTGATGGTTATATAGAGTTTTCCCCACATATGATATTAAACTTCTTTTAAAAAATCTACCTTTGGAATCTTCAACAAATCTACATGGCTTGTTATATAATGTTTTGTAGAGTGGTGGGCACACCAGGACCGGCTGGGGCGGGGGGGTTCCCATGGAAGATATCCAGCTCCCTGTCCCCCCACGCTGGAGTGGCCAGGAGTTTTACCCATTGCAACAGTCATTAGTCCTGGTAAAGGTCTTCAGAGGTGGGTTTCATGTTCACCATTTAGAGATGAAATAACTGAGACATAGAGCGGTGCAGTAGTTTGCCATCCATTGAGCAGATGCCAAGCCAAGATGAAAACCAGTTCTGATAACTTCTAGAGCTCATTCTGCGTTTTTTCTGTGGACTTTGTAGATGACAGAGTCAAGGAAATGAGGGAAACTCTGCCATTCTTCAGCTTGGAAGTAAAGTAGGCTAAGACATTTTGTAGACTATGTTCCAGGAAACACATACAGCCATACAGCACTATGTTAATTTGAAATATCACTTCATGTATTTTCCTTCAGTCATTTTGTCATGCGAACTAAGCCTAAAAGCTTGGTTTGCTGTTCCAATTACAAAGACTACCTAGAACCTGGAGCCTTTGCTCAGTTCAAATTTCATATTAGACTTAAAATGCTCTTGCAAGGCAGTGGCATATCAAGAGAGAAAAGGGTTTCGCTGGAAACTCTCAGGCTGGATTTTTGCTTCTCAGGAATCAGTGCTGGAATAATGTAGCAGGGATGGAAGCTGGAATAATGTAACAGCCTGCAGGGATGGATGGGAAAGAGGAAGGAGGAGAAAGCTAGCTGGAGTGGGTGGGGCTTCCATTGGGCCCAACATGTGAAGAAGACAAGTTGACCAGAAGGATCTAACAAGGAAGGTTCCAGAGCATGACAGATGTGTATTGGAGGGCAGTGGAAGGTTAAATCGCCATCAGTGGGCATGAGTGCAGGGCTGAAAAGAGCAGGTGCGACCAACCAGAGCCCTGGGTCTCTCCACCAGCTCTCTGCTCCCACTGATGTGTAAGAACCCTCTCTCCATGTGGCCAGTGTGAGCCCTTTCATGCTTAGGTACACCAAGCAAATACCCTCTCTCAAGTTGTGCCTTGCTTTTTTGTTTTTATGTTTTGTGGTTTCTTTTGGTTGACATAAAATTTTAATTTTGATGTGGAACAAGCAGTCATTCTTTTATGTCAAGGTGAGTGCATCTCCCACTCTAGCTGAGAGGTCACCACCCTAGAGACAGGAAGACTGCTTCCGCCTTTCCCTTCCAGAAGCTTCTCTTGCTCTATACTGTTGAATCTGCTTATTTAATATATCACATGAGACGAAGTCATGTTTCCTGTGTATTTATAAATGGCCTCACACTGCTTATTGAAATGACCTTTCTTTTCCATTGGCTCTGCTTCCACCTCCAACAAGTGCATCTGTGGGTGTAGGTTATTTCTATTCCATTGGTGTTCAGGCTTTCCTGGTATCATGCCACCCTGCTTGCTGATAGATTGTGATGGCCGCTTGGTACTGCAGAAAGACCCTGGCTGTCCTCGGCCTGGTCACTCATCATATATGCTTCAGAATCAGCTCTTCAGGTTCCCCCCAAAAAGTCTTGTGTTAAGTTTTAATCAGCATTGAATTTTCCCATCTATAGAGTGTTCCCATCTATACACATGGTATATCTTCCTACTAGAACTTCTTAACTGTGTCTTTATTTTGATATAATACTATTTAATATTTACTATTTTCTCTACTGTATCTTGATTTTTAAATGCTATTTTAATTTTATAATGCTTTCATGCATATTCTGGTACTTTAAAAATATTTATTTATTCATGAGAGACAGAGAGAGAGGCAGAGACATAGCAAGCTCCTTGAGGGACCCTGATGCGGGACTTGATCCCAGGACCCCAGGATCACGACCTGAGCCAAAGGCATATGCTCAACCACTGAGCCACCCAGGAGTCCCTTGTTTTTTTTTTTTTTTTTTTACTACTTAATTTGTTATTTTATTGTGAATTGTATCTCTTCTTTAAAATGTTTATTCTCACTTCCCAATGCTGATACACACAGGTGAAATAATTTTGTTTTCACTTTATATTCAGTTAAGCTTATTTGTTCCAGTATTTTTTATCTGTTGACTTTCCTGTATCTTCTTTGCAGGTAATCATCTCACCTCTGAAACGTGGTGTCATTTTTTTTTCCTCTAAATAGTGTACCTTTATTTATTTTTTTTTTCTTTCTACTCTTGATATAGACTAGAACCTCTAGTAAAGTTGAATAGAAGAAGCCACCCTTGTCTTCCCTCAGGCTTCCGACCAGTAGTACTCACTGTCAATCCTTTCCTCATGGTCCTTTATCAGGGCTTCTCAGGTGTCACTCAGATGTACTTTGCTTTGCTTGTGTCCTTTCTCCCTTCTTCTTTCTCCCCTCCCTCCCCACCCCTGCCTTTTCCTTCTCTCTGTTTTAAGCTGTCAATTTTGTGATAACTTCTTATGCAACAATAGAAAATCAACACAAGGAGGGATAAAGCAATAGCAGAAATTAAAAACTTCTAGTAAATAAATCACTCAGAAATTATTTTTGAAAAAAAAAAGTAATCCAAAGGCGTATCCTCATCAACAGAGATGAATAGAAATGAACAATTCAGAAATGGAAGAATTAAAATAGTAGTAATGAGAGGGTAAACAAAAGTCTAAATCATTTAGAAATTCTAAAATCTGGAAACAAGCACTTTAGGCTACTCCTGGATCAAAGAGGGAATTTTAAAAAATCGATTGCCAACTATTTGAAAAAAAAAAAAAGAATAGCATTGGAGATTTTATGGGTGAGTAGTTGAGAAGCATACGTATTCTACTCCAAGTGAGATTTGTAATCCTGAGAATTTTTATTAGTAAGCCATGGTGATAATTAATAAAATATTTAATCCAAAAAATTAGTGAGAGAACAATATCAAGTTTATGAAAAGGAAGTGGAGGAGTATATTTAAGACAAAAGCAGACGTTAGTACATTAGATAGAAGAAATGTGAAATACATACATATCAAGAGTTGTCTCAAGAAACAAAATGATAAAATATATAAAACACCAGAAGATTTAATTAAGCAAAACAAATAGAAAGAAAACATAAATTCAGCTAGGCACAAGAACAGAAGGACACATAAACTGATACACGGGGAAAAAATCCAAAAAGAAATTCTTTAAATATACTTTTAAATCTGTATTTTAGGGATCCCTGGGTGGCGCAGCGGTTTAGCACCTGCCTTTGGCCCAGGGCACGATCCTGGAGACCCGGGATCGAATCCCGCGTCGGGCTCCCGGTACATGGAGCCTGCTTCTCCCTCTGCCTGTGTCTCTGCCTCTCTCTCTCTCTCTCTGTGTGTGTGTGACTATCATAAATAAATAAATAAAAATTAAAAAAAAATAAGTCACATAATTTATTAAAAATAATAATAATAAATCTGTATTTTATTGAACCGCATACCTCTTCAGCAATGTCTACACCTCTTAATAATCTGAATGATCTACCTCTTACTTAGTAACAAGTAAATTCTTCTTTCTTTTGTGCTTTCTGCATTTTATGAAGGAACTGTGTAATGTTTAAAATCAGAAGGAAATGATGCCTGCCGCTTACTGCCTGCCCTCTTCCCCCAAATACCAAAGAGCCACTGGCACTAGAATCTACCTTGTCTTCCTGTGTAAAATCTGGCAAATCTCTCACCTCTCTGGACCTCCATGAGGAAAGGGAATAGTCTCAAGTAGCCAGCAGTTTAACAGAAGGAACCATTGTGCTGGCTGCCTCTTGGTGTGGTCAGGATAATCAAAGCTCACTTCTCAAGGTACTTGGGATTCCTTGGTGAGCTAGGGACTAAGCAGACGCCTCTCTCCTCCAGCTCTGCTAATCAAAGAAACCTTCCAAAATGTACGAGAGGAACAAATACTTTTGAGTGTGTACTTGATGGGGTGAAATCACATACTAGAGTAAAGGATCCCATACATGGGAAAAGATTACATCAAACCAGTGGAGGAGACTGAGGTTAAAGACCAGACTCCTTGGCTCTTCATAATGTGGTCTCTGCTTGCGGCCCTGCCCTGCCATCACCCCAGCCGTAGCCTGAACTGTTTCACAGCCGCAGATGCACCAGGCCCTGGCCTCGCCCGAGACACTCTCTCCCATCTCTTCCTCCTCCTGCTCCTAGTCCTCAGATCTCAATTCAGACTAACTCCTCTGAAAAGTGCCCCCTGCTGCAGGCAGAATTATTTAAATGCCTCTTTTCCCCAAGATTTCTGTATCCTGGTTCAGCCATCAGACACCAATCTACGTACTGCTGTGAAGGGACTTTGGATGTGATCCATGTGACAGATGGAAGACAAGGGTGTAGTTGAAATTCCCCAGGCCCAGTCTAATTCCTTGGGCTTTAGAAGAAGGAAAATTTCTCTGGTTGGAGTCCAATATATGGTGGACCAGAAGATCAGGGAAGATGAGGCCAGAGGGATGTCAGAGAGGCCGTCCCCACGGTATGAGAACAAGCCCATGTGCTGCTGGCTTCACAGAGGGAGGAAAGAGGCGATAAGATAAGGCGTGTGGGCAGCTTCTGGAAGCTCATAACAAGGCTTGGCCAACAACAGCAAGGACACCAGGACTTCAGTCCCACAACCACACAGATTGTGGACAGGATTCTGCTGACAGCCTGAATGTAGAGCGTGGAGGCACGTTTTCTCCCCCAGAACCTCGTGCAGGAAGGCAGCCTGGGGGTTCCCAAGCAGAGTCTCGCCTCAGCTGCACCAGACTTGGACCTGGATCTACAGAACCCTGAGGATGAGTGCATGCTCTTTGAGCTACCACAGTTGTGGCATGTGTCACAGCGGCAGTAGAAAACGAACACACTCCCAGACATGTCAGCACAGCGTTAGGCATGAGGGGGGCACGCAGAGTCCGTCCCAGCTACAAAGGCCCAGGGACCCAACAGTCAGAAGACAGGATAGATTGGTACCAGTATAGGATCCTGGAGGCCCCCCACAATTCCAGGAATGTTTCTTGAGTTGTTGAATTTCGGGAGTTTTGGGAGTTCTGGTGAGGGAGAGGCAAGGAGGAAGGGAAGCTGTGGCTGGGATGGGGACGAGGCTCTCGGGGTCATTGCCAATGTATGTAAAGCATCATCTCAATATCTTGGCAGCCAGTGTCCTGACTGGGGCCCTCCCTGGGGCCCTCCCTGGTGTCTGCAGAGCACCTGCATGCACATCCATCAGTATGTGCACCACAGGGGATTATAATGGACCTTCCATTTGCCCCGGGCTCCAGCAGAAAGATAAGAAAGAAAGAAAAAAATAAATAAATAAAATAAAAATAAAACAAACAAAAAAAGAAAGATAGGAAAGATCAGAATTATGTCATCTTTCATACAGACGCCCAATGGCACGAATGAGGCGTGGAGAACTGTTAGGCGTCAGTTTGGCAGAGCTGACACACACGGCGGGGCAGCCCCGGTGGGCAGCAGGGACCACCTGTCCTCATGTTTGTGACATGGTGAGAAGCGTGTATTCCTTTGGGAAGCAGAGGCTGCAGCAGGTGGCCGGCTGGAGCCCAGCTGGACTCATGGGCCCAACCCCGCTCTCCGAGATCTCAGCCTTCCGTGGTCCAGTTTCCAGGGGGGAGGCAGCCGATCTGAAGAGCTTCTAAGAGATCAGCTCAGCCTGGCATTCCTCACGTGGGGACCTCGGCCGAGCAGAGGACTCTGGAGACCCCACAGCACACCCCCATGAAGGGGCAGCATTCAGACAGCTGTACCAGAGGGCCTCAGGGCCGTCCAAGGAGGCAAGAGAGAACCACCAAGGCCACCAGCTAAGTCAATGCTTTGTTCCTTTCCCCTGTTTATCTGCTTCCTGTAGGTTCTGGAGCATCCAGAGGCCATATAATGGGGGGAAAGAAGAGGAAAGAAGAGGGAGGACACAGAGTAGGCCCTACCCTCCTTCCTCTGAAACCCAGGGATGGGCGAGTCCCTTTACTGGAAGGTTCCATTTGGGCACACTAGTCTTTTGAAATAGCTATGACTCTTAACTGTCCAAAATAATTATCTATATCTGGCAGAGGCTTCTTGACAGCAGTGACCAAAACAAAAACAAAAGACAATCAGGATTTTTGTATTTGTTCTCAAGCTCAATATACATTCACCCAACCGATAAGTAATTATTGAGAAACTATTACTCAGAAGGCTGGTCCTGTGGATGAAATGATTATGGTGGCCTCGAACCCTGAGGGTCTTAACCCAATGATGGAAGGAGGATGTGAAAAGTGAACACAGCGCAATCCGGGAAGGCCCGTAATAAAGGTACAGGTGCACTAACCAGTCACTCCTGAGGTAGATGACGGCGACCCTCTGGGGGGCTCAGCTCTGGTGCCCGCCTGGCGTGGCCGTCCCATGGTGTCCACCAACCTCCTGTGGGATGAGATGCAAGTGAATTGGGCACTTCAGAGCTGAGTAGTGTGAGCTTTGGAAAGAACTAAGAGTGGGGGCAGGAGACAAGCTGGGAGGCCCCTGGACGTGGGGCAGGAGACAATGTAGGAGCCAAGAGTTAAGACAAGAATTTCTTTTTGATAGACTTGCTCATTGGAAGCGTTGTTCTTACAAAGAGCAAACTTATTCCCATAAGGTCAGCATGGATCGGAGTGAGCCCAGTGGGGGCACGCACAGCTTCAGCTGCTACATCACACCTGCTGCGTGGTGTTGCCGCTCAGGGCTTTGGTGTGCAGTCACGGTCGTCCAGGTGCCCGGTTCATTTCACAGCGGGGCCCAGCTCGTGGCATCAGACCCCGGGGAGTGAACCCGTCCTAGTGGCCCGGTGTGCCACACCTCTAAGATGAGCGTGCCAGCCTGCACGGTGGGTTGAGGGAGGTTGAAGGCGAGCTCCCCCTGTTGTGGTTTCAGGGCCTGGGGATGAGGAGAAAGCAGAGGAGAGGGCCGGGAAGAGGGTGATAAACAGCTCCTCAGATGGCTCCATTCACCCCGTGTTCAGTGGAACCGGGGAGCGCTCTCAGCGACAAGGGACATCTTATCTGCCGCCAGGATGAGAAATTTCCCTTGTAACAAAGCTCGGCATAGAAAGGGCTCTTATCTCAGAGCCCAGGATGAGGCTATTAGTAACAGCGCCCGCTTCTTTCTCAAGCCCTATTAGCGGCAGGTAATAGGTTTCCCCGATGGTCTTAGCACTGGCTCCTCTGCGGAGAGTGACTGAAAAAGAAAGTTTCTTTGGAAACGAGGAGATTTATACTGAGAAACATTCCAAATCATCGAGGTGGCAACTGATTTAAGTATTTTAGAAAAGTTGCCTGTGATGAGTTTCGGGGGAGTGAGGCAGGTGCTTCCCTTGACTTTCGTTACACACACAGATGAGAGTGATGTACCTCGGGACGGGGTTTCGCGCAGCCTCTCAGGGCAAGTGCACTTCCGTGATGTAGTGTCTTTATGATTGCATAGTGCTTTGCTGTGACATTTGAAACTTGGAGGATGCATGGGTTACCTTCATGGGGCCTCAAGGTCCATAAAATTGTATCTAAGAATTATATGCATTTTTTTCAGGGAGGAGGGGAGTCATGGCTTGAACTAGCGACACCAGTAAATACACAGAGCATGTCCACCTACGTTATTGGAGAGAAGCCTGAAAGAGGTCAGTGGAAGCAAGCAGCGGGTGTAGAAGCCTTGAGTCAGAAGCGCTCCTGAGAGCTCCAGAAACAGCTGGGAGGCCGGTGTGGTGGACCAGGATGAGAACCATGGCAGATGAGCTCAGAGAGTGAACTCATGTATGTGTAGGGGGACACGGGGCATGTCCTAAGGAGGCCACTGGGCCATTCTAAGGATTTTGTCTTCTGCACTTGATTGAGATGGGAAGCCAAAGGAAGCTATGGAACCCAGAAGTATCTTGATTGGATTTCCATTCCAGATGATCTCCCGGCTGCCATGTTGAGCATGGAATCACTTGGGGGGTGATTGATCGATTGGGAGGCCATCACAATGATCCATTTAGAACACAGTAGGAAGAGCGGAGGTGATGGATGGAGTCATTTTCCGAATGTGCTTCATAAAGCCATGAGGGTCTTTGATGGATAGGTTATGAGTGTCATTGAAAGAAAGGAACTAAGGATGACTCTAATTTTCAAGGCAAAAGCACTCAACCCTCTTTTACTTGGAAATCCTGGAGCCCAGCTGCTTTTGTGTTGGGGCTGTTAAGCAGCTGTGGGCTATGTACTCATAGGCAGAGGAATGGCTTAGTACCTTGGTGTTCACCCTCTGGAGGGGTCATGTGGGGGAAATCTGAACCCACTGTTCTGTCCTGATAACCTGTTCAGATCATGAGCAGACTCCATGGGTGATGTTAATGTCTGTGTCGCCTTTGTGCTAAAGGTCAAACAAGAAGGAAGCGGTGAAGGTGAAGGAAAAGAACTAGCGCCCCCAGCCCGAGAGCAAAAGTGGTGGGCGGACATTCAGTTGGGCCATACTGGACATCCCCTGCTGCCCACGCTGTGCCTTTCTGCATCCTGGACTGTGACCCAGGACATTGACCCATATGGACTACACCGAGGATCTGGCTTCAGGCTGAATTTGGGTACTGAGGGCGAGCAGACTGAGGCCAGCGATTCATTTCCCTAGCTCTCTCTGTTGGGCTCAGGGACTGGCTACATCCCTTGACTTACCAGGGACTACAGCTGCTACCTGGTGGTCCTCCTCATGCCTCTACCCCCTCTCTCCAGACTATAAGTATTAACAATTCTGAGATGTTACCAGCTTCAGGAAAGTGAACGGTGCTCATGATTACCCCATACCTTGTGAGCTTCCTTGTGGACAGGCCTTTGTTAAATTATACTATAGTTGGTGTTACCATATATTTCCTGCGGGGACCTGGACTGATATTTTGGGTCTTCAAAGGGAGCTGAGAAGTCCAGACTAGAGATGATAACTTTGAGAGTGATTTCAATAAGCTTCATCGAAGCATAATTTATATGCAAAGAAATTCATTCCTTTGAAGTGTACAACTTGATGAGTTTTGACACATGTATAGAGCCATGTAACCAACAATGCGATCGAGATACGGAACATTTGTATCAAGACAGACTTTTCCTACCACCCTTCACTCCAGTCTGTCCCTTTGCTCCACACCCTGGTCCCTGGCAACTGTTGCTGTGGTTTCTGAGGTTTGTCAGCTTGCTTGGCTTTCTCACTTCAGCAAGTGTGTCCTCTGCGTGACGCTCCAGCCAAATGGAAGAGATTAGCAATAGAAGCTTTTAAACAGGAAGACCTTGCTCATGTCCAGAGCTGGGGAGATTTTAACCTATTCCAAAGCCAGGCTCCATGAATAATACTGATATTGACTGGAAGGTAAGGGGCAGAGAGAATAGAAAGAAAAGGTCACTGCTTGAGAAGCAGGTCTTAGCCTTAGGTGGAGGTTTGAAGTAAGGAATAGAGAGGCTGGTCCTGACATTTAAGAATGAGCTCTGGGGTCAAAAAACATGGTGAGTTAAAATCATGACACTTCTGCTGATTGTTCTGGTACTTTCAACTCTGTAGACCTCTGCGGTTTCTCTGTAAGATCAGGACCCTTAGACTTAATACCTAATTTATGTATTCTTGTGAAAATTAAAATGAGCTTGTGTATGCGATGACCCCCGACCAATATGAAAATATATTTGTATGGAACACAGGTTTCCAGTAAGTTGGTGTTATTACAATAATTATAACCTTGGATGTTCTTGCACAGTTTTACCCAATAGGATTTGTGAGATCTTCATGAAGTATGTCTTAGCTTTTATTTATCAACCTAAGTTTTTGCTTGTTTTAGTGTAAAATAGCCCAGTATTCGTTTCTAGAAATTTCAACAAGTCTGACAAAATTTTGAAATGTCTTGTTGAGATTTCTAGCATAAACTCTGGCTCTGCAACTCACGAGTTATGACAAGGAGAGGGCCAGGGGTCCCCCTGCGCTCTGCTTTCTGGTCTTTAGTTTCTTCCTCCTTAAAATGGTCTGGTTGGGCCAAGCGATTTCTCTTATCTCTGCCAGGTCTAAAATATTACAGCTCTTGGATTCAAAACAGGAATATATAATATCTAACGGGAAATGCTTTGAGTGGCTCCAGCCTCATTCGGTCAGAACATTCCAAGCAGCCGCTGCACCTGTTACCACCGTTCAGTAGGATTTTCCTGCGGAATCTAAGAAGGAAGCATGAAGGAGGTCAGTAGGAGGTAGTGTATCTCTGTGTAATTCACAAGCCAGAACCCTCCCATCAGATCTGAAGATACTAGAAGGCATTCTGTGTCTCCCCAAATAAAGAGAAAGCAAACCTTTTAGAATTTCTCATCAGCAAATCTCTTCTTTAGTGATGCCAGGAAACAAAGTGGCTACTGATGCTAAGAGCTGTCTTTGCGTTTGTCTCAGACGCAAAGAGCTATTAACCAGGGAGTTCCTTACAACCTCACACTTGCAAAGTTAAGGCAGTATGGGCTACCTAAATGGTCAATTTGAACTCAAAATATGGACTTGGCTCAGAATCAGACCCGGTAGTACCCACGGGCGCTCAGCTCCACAGGAAGTACAGAACCATGGGGAAAACTGTAGGAGATGGCCGATACCAGCAATTTAAAATTGCAGATCCTGTAATGAACTTTAAAAAAAAAATATGGACTTGGGAAGCAAGTTCTAATTTCATTCCCTAGGAAGTTCTTCCACAGGGTCCCTCTAGAGAAGAGGCTCTGATATATTTTTTAAGCCACAGGTAAGAAGCTTGGTTTAGCTTAGCCAGCTTCCCTACTGGAATTATTTTTTTTTAGCTGTTCCAACCTTGATAACAACCCTGAGTTCACGAATCCTGTACTCCGTTTAACAGGAGGACAATGAGACTGCCAAATGTGACCAGCATCACAGTGTAGGAAGTACATAAATGGGATTGGGCCTCGGGCCTCTCTGATGCCCAGATCCTGGGCTGCTCTTTCTCCTGAGTAATAAAGAGCCCTGAGACCCTTGCATATTCAAACCAATGAGCCAGAAATGCCAGTGTAGGTATTCGAGCAATGCATTCATGCTCAGCGATTATTAAAAGGCAAAACAGTAGGATGAGCCAAGAGGAAACCGAGGGGCAGGTTTCCTGGGAGGAACTGAAAAGGCCTCATAGCAAAGCCTAAGAAGGGCTTTGAGATGAGTTCTTTACAGACTGGCCTGAGCCTCCCTGATGGTGTTAGTTGCATTTCTGTGACACAGTGCAGAAAGATCCACACATGGAGGCAATAGATGTCATGGTCCCTATAGCTGTCCCATTCACACTACTCAGAAAAAGAATTCCCCAGTGGCCCAACTGGAGCATGTCTGGGCTTTATTTCCCTTCTTCTTTCTAAGTGGATTTACTTACAAAATCCTAAAGAATAGTCATAGCCAGACAAGAGTTCCTCTCTAGATAGAAAAAAGGGGCACTTAAGAGTATCTAAGCCGGAAAACCAGAACTCTTTTGCCTAGATTGGTATTTGGACACCCACTCTCATATATATGAATTATTTTGCAGCAATAATGGTTGTCTTCAATCAGTGGCGTAGTAGTAAATATTTCACAAGTGGCTCTCGTGGTGGGAGGGGGATGTTGATTTTGCCGCATTTGCTGATTTCTGCCTTGGTTGACTTCAGACCAGCAACGTGCTATCACTTAAGAGAGAGCTGGGAAGGCATGCTCAGAAACACATAATTATATAATATTTCCACTGTACAGACATAATGGAAGCAAATAACCTCAAAAGCATAGATAGTAGAATATAGGCCATATACCTGAAGCAAGAAAGCATGCAAATTTCTATAGAGAAATGAATCTCAAAGTGTGAGCCCAGATCAGTGAGCAGCAGTAGCAAAATATGGGTGTTGGTTAGATGTGCAAACTCTCAGGTGCATTCCAGACCTACTAAATCCAAAACTTTGGGGGTGGGACCCCAAAATCTGTTTTAATAAGCCCTTCATCTGATTCTGAGGCACATTACAGCTTAAGAAACACAGAAGAGTCTTAAGAAAATATTTAGAGAGGAAGCACAGTGTGGTAGAGGCAAAATTTACTCTTAAAGCACTGTTTCAATAGTCTTGTGCATGGGAAACAGGAAAAAAAATAGCAAAACCACACCTCTCTACCTGCAGGGTCCCACATTTCCCTTGAATCGGAGCAGTAGGAGAGCATCTTGCTTACAAACTTTAAAAGAGAAAAGTATTTCTTTTAATTATATTAGTGGGAGATACATACATCACAAACATTCATTTCATTAAAAACTATTCAAGCATTACTTGTAAGTTGACACTCCCCTTGACTGCAGTCTGAATCCCCACACCCCCTCCTGAGATTTCCATGCTACCTCTCTGGTGTAGACCCTTAACATTTTCTATGCATTTGTGTGCCTCTGCATACACGTGATGGTGATGATGATATTTTACAATAAGTACATCATCCTCTATATATCTTTCTGCATTTTTATTTTTTTTAAGATTTTATTTATTTATTCATGAAAGACACACACACAGAGAGGCAGAAACATAGGCAGAGGGAGAAGCAGGGTCCTTACAGGGAATCCGATGTAGGACTCAGTCCTGGGCCAGGGTATCACTCCCTGAGCCAAAGGCAGATGCTCAACTGCTGAGCCACTCATGCATCCCTCTTTCTGCATTTTTAAATTTTGATTTAAAAGCACAACTTAGAACTATTTTTGTAGTAATATGTGTTCATTCACCTCAATCTACATGTATGAAGACATCATTATTTATTTAGACCCTTCTCCATAGTTGGACAACTGGCATCCATCCATTTGGTTTTGTCGATTATAGTAATGAGTCTGTTGTACCCGGTGCCAATATGGGGCTTTTAATGACTTTTCACTCAATAAATATGATGCAGAGATAACCCGTGGTGCTGGTCGTACTCATGTTGTATTTCTCTTGAGTACTTAGAATTGAGGTTGCTGGGCCAGAGGTTATGAACATTTAAAATGTTAGTACAATCTGCCCAAATTGTCCTCTGTAGTGACTGGACCAGTTTCCGTCTCCTCTGTACTGCATGAAAGCAACAGCTTTCTTCTGTCCTATCCAACACTCAACGTTTCCAGCCCTCTGGAAATTGCTCATCTTATGAATCTAAAGTGGTCTCTGTTGTTTCAATATAAATTTTCTTTTTTTTTTTTAATTTTTATTTATTTATGATAGTCACAGAGAGAGAGAGAGAGAGAGAGAGAGAGACAGGCAGAGGGAGATGCAGGCTCCATGCACCGGGAGCCCGACGTGGGATTCAATCCCGGGTCTCCAGGATCACACCCCGGGCCAAAGGCAGGCGCTAAACCGCTGCGCCACCCAGGGATCCCTCAATATAAATTTTCTATTTACTTCTGGGATGATTGATGCTCTTATGTATTTTGTTATCAATTTACATTCTTTTTTTTTCTTGTGATAATTGACTGTTCATCTCTTTTGCCCATTTTTTTTCCATTAGATCTTTTATGCATTTCTCATTAATTTTCAGAATCTCTTATTTCTCCTCTCCCTTTCTCCTCCTTTCTTAAATATTTTGTGACATCTTTGGTCACATAAGAATTTTGCCTTTTTAAAAAATTATTCATTTATTTGAGAGGGAGAGAAAGCAAGCATAAACAGGGGGAATGGGAAGAGAAAGAAGAAGCAGACCCCCCCCCCTCCTACTCGCTGAGCAGGGAGTAAGATGTGGGACTCAATCCCAGGACCCTGGAATCATGATCTGAGTTGAAGGCAAATGCTTAACTGACTGAGCCACCCAGGCACCCGGATTTTATCTCTTAATGTAGACAAATTGATTATATGTCACTCTATGGACCACTGTCTTTTTTGTCTCAGTTATGAATCCTTTTCTTAGTCTAACATACTGAACATGTTTTTGTATTTGTCAAATAGTTTTTAGGGTTTTTTTTCTTTTTTTTCTTTTATGAATAATATGAGATAGGGATATAACAACTTTTCCTAAATTGATAATTATTCTTTTGGAACATAATTGATTGGAATATCTTCTGCTTTCCCCACAAATTATCATGTACTAAAACCTATGGGGTGTTTCTGACTCTTGTCTTAGATGTTGATCTACTTTTTATTCCAGTGCTATTATCATATTCTTTAAATATTATAAGAAAAAATATTTCAACTTTATTATTTTGAAATGTATTTTAGGACTGACAGTAATGATTTTATTTTTAAGTTTTTTCCATGTACTATATAAAAATATTACTATTGTTACCTCACTGCCAAAACTAGTTCCAATAAGTCGATCCATTTTTTGCAAATTGAATCTTTCCTAGAAATCACTGATGTTTGATCTCAGTCCCATTTATTTCTATATTCAAAGGCAAGATAGCAAATGGTATGCAAGGAAATCTTTCGCAACCTGTGTAAGACACAGGACACTTGAAGTCTTCACAAAGTGTCCTGGGAGCATGAGCAAACTTTATGAATCCACAGATAGTCTTGGATTCAAAAAATTATATGTAATTTCCTCAGTGGGCAAAACCTGAAATCTCCTCCCTGTTTAATTGATGATTTTCTAATAATCCAAACAAACTATCCTAAGTATAGCACTTAGCTTGAACTTGAAAGGGATTAAGAAGAGTCATGTGCCCATGTCTGTGTGAATTTTGATTGTATCAATAAAAATGTCATAGATCCTTAGATCAACACCACTTAAAATTTAGAACATTGTTTTTTTGGGGGACAAAAGGAATATTTGAGGACAATTACCAGAACAGGCTGTTCCTCTTCTTCAAAGGCTCTAAAGCCATGGCATATGCTAAACAGAAGAATTTAAGTTTATAAGTTAGATGACTATTACCAGCCTACATGAGAGAGTTACCATTTTCATCTGTTATGTTATAATGGGAATTTATAGTGCTTCTTCATTCTCCAGAGGCCTGTTTTGGATAATAAATCCTATGACTGCCCTGTGCACGAGGTTAGCAAGCATGTTTGTATCCACTTGGGCCTGCAGTTTTGCTGGGTGAGGGAGTGGGGCCTCGCTTCAGAGGTGTTTGAGGATTCATGCATGAAGTTGGGCATGAGCTCAGGGAAAATGTAGATACTGAGGATGCAAATCCATCATTTTTTGCTAAGAAAGGATATGGTAAAGGACAATAGGATCGTTGGGTTGAAGACATCTGCCTTCAGGGGCCCTGTATTTGCAGGGAGTTTGGTGAGCACCACAGGCATGGAGACTTTAGAATAGAGAATCTGGGGCTTTGACATAGCAGGTAACTGTGCCAAGGCGGAAAGCATGGAACTTGACTCTTAGATCTGTCACCTACTAGCTATGTAACTTTAGGGATGCCATGAAGCCTTTTTGAACTTCTTTGAAATGGAAGAATAATGCCTACTTTACAGGATTGTGGGAATTAAGAGGTATAAATGTGTGTGGGGTGCACAAATGTACTTGATGGAATCGTCCAATGAAGAAGGGAATGGAATGTCTGCCAGATGAGGACAAATGCAATGACTTAAAGCTTCAAAACATGTTTTGGAAATTAGTGTAAATCTCTCCAGCAGTTTTAATGTGGATTCTCATTAAGTGTGGGGTGGAGGAGGGAGAAGGAGGAGAGATCTTTGTTACTGTGTCTAATTGCTTTGAAGAAAATGGACTGAAACACCCAAGTTTGACCTTGATATTTTTGTTTCTGAAAACACTTCAAACCCTACCGTCCTGGTTTGACAAATTCAATAAGCCTTACACAACACCTCATTGTTTGGTAACTGGAGAGAGTTGAAAGCTGGATATACAGAACACTCTCAACACAGAGAAGTCTGTGCACAGTGTAAGTGCTGGTCCGGGAGCGTGATTCAGAGGGCCCTCCTGCAGGATAATAACAGAAGTGCCACTTGTGGTTCAAAGAAGACCATTGTAATTAAAAAGAAAAAAATAATTATATGTATAATCAAGTCTAGGGACTATATGCCATTCCTTGTCTGCCAGCAAATTTATCTGCTCAATGGGCACAATGAACAGCAATTATCTTCTTCAAGCTATGAAAACCCAATAGCAATTATCAGTGACAGTGGCATCCTACTGGCTCACAGTTTGAGGGAGCCTGTGACTGGTAATCTCATCAGGTCCCCTCCCTGGGTCAAGTTGTGATTATGTTGCATCAGGTTTTCTTCTGCATCCGAAACATGATTCTCATAAAGGCCACAGCTTGCCGAACAGATGAACACGTGGGCTTCCAGCCTCAATTCTGCTGGACCAGCCAGTTGTACATTTGACCTGGCACCAAAGTAGGGCAAATTTTATGATGAGCCATTGCTTCAACTTCAAAACACCTAAACGATTACTGTGGCACAGGAGCTTTATTTCTCTTCTGTGTGGATATGGCCAGAGGCAGGCTCTTTACCCTTTTCCTAAGCCCACTCCCAGCATTGCCCTTGATTCTAACCTCTCCATGTTGGGGGCAGGCCAATTTAAGAAAGAACAGGACAGCCTGCAGGAAGCAAAAGAGGTTTTCTTCCAATAATTGCATTTTTAAAGCCCTCACGGTACTGTTCTTCCCCTATGAATGGGCCTCAGTGAATGTTCTCAAACTTGATGAGTTTGATAGCCTCTCTTCCTCCCTGATTGTGGAATCAGAGAACAGCCCCATAGAAGATGCACCTTCTTCTAGATCAGAGCTTCCCAGCTGGTTCTGCAGTGGGTACACTCTGTTGAGATATTCATCCCTCAGGGTAGGAGGGACTCCTGGGCCTGGTTTTTGTTTTAACTGGCATATTTTACAAATACTATTTTCTCTATGAATCATAGCATGAAAACTCAGGGAAACTCTGTTCTAGCAAATATCGTCTAGCATTTTTGTTCTTTTCTTTGTCATCCTGCTTTTTCTAACTTCCAGATCCAGTTTCAGTTAGGACGTTGTCCTGCCCACTTAGGTTGGAAGATCTCTGGAATGTAAGAAGATCCTATAGTCTCCACCATGGAAACCTTCTCCAACCAAACTCTGCCTTCATCCATCCATCCATCCATCCATCCATCCATCCACCTATATCTATCTATCTATCTATCTATCTATCTATCTATCTATCTATCATCTATCTATTATCTATTTCTTATCAAAAAAACATGGGGACCCTAGATCAGCACTTTGAGAACTAATGACCCTTTGGTACTGATGCCCCATGTTTGTGAAATAGCTCAGGATCAAACATTACTCAAGTTTGCCCACAAAGCATGCTCCTAAGTAAGCTGACTGGTTGCTTCTATTCCATTTGTTAATTTATACTCAACAGCGTTATCAGTGTCCAGGCTCATAGATTGTGTGTGACGTATAAAGTACACCAGATTTGAGTGACAACATTGCTCAAAAAAATATGTCAACCCTGAGGTTGGATGCCATGTTATGTAATGTGGTAAAGCACATCCTTTACCAGCAGCTCATCTCAAAAATGAAATATTTTCTCACCTTTCCACAGAGAAATCAGAGAACAAAAGGATCAATCTCCTCCCCCCTCACCAAAGAGACGTTAGACTTGAGAGATACACAAAGTATCTTGTCTCCCATATGTCTCCCTGCTCAGCCCCCCTTGGAAGAGTATGTCTGAGTGCCTGGTTAGAGTCTGTTTCCTTCTGGAAATTGTGGTCTAGATCTTCCTGCATTGAAATGGATACAAGGCACATTTCAGAAAGTTAATGGAATACAGATAACTCCAGGCCCCAGTCTTGAGAACTTAAAATCATCTACAACCACACAGTTCCTCTCTCTACCGGTACGATTTTATTCTTTGCGTCGGCACAATTTCCTATTCCAGGAAACTTCCAGGAAACTCTTATGTAGGAAGATGAAGTTGTGAGTGACTTTATGGCTTATATTAAGATCTTCCCTAAAATCTATTTATTTGAAGAACAGACCAGTCAATTAGTCCTCATTATCCCCCTCTGGGCCAATAGATTTCTTACCTCCTCTCTTCAAGCAAGTCTTTTCTCACCAAACAATTGCATATCTTTATGACTCTATTTTTTTTTCCTTTCTATGTCCACCAATTTTAACCTGTAACAAATGAACGTAATCCAATGCGATGACCAATGCACCCCCGTTAACATTTAAACATTTAACATTGACATTTATTTTAAAACACCACTCCAGCCAAAACCTTTGCCCTCCTCTCAAATGCTCCTAAGACACCGTCAGAACTACGTAGTAGATTCTCTCACTGCCCTAAGCAATAAACTCAGCTTTACTTTGTCAATGGGTTATGTTAGTGGTCTTTTGGGAGAATTGGCAGTTGGTGGTTTTACCCACAAAATATAGAAAATATAAATAGTTGCCACATTCAAATGTTACTATCAAAGCACTTTGTAATCTAAATACCAAATTCCTTATTTAATAATATTTCTCAGACATAACATTCCCAAAGCCCAATAAATAAAATCATCTGGAAATTCTGGTCAACAATGAAAATCTCTGGACCCACCTAAATGAATTCTGATTCATTATGTCTGGGATGGGAATTGGGATTTTCAATTCCAACCTCATAGGCTGATGGTCCCCAGACCATTTTGGAGAAACAGCAATCAATACCCACATGGTTGTTTGCACCCACACACAATAACAGATAGTAAGTGTAACCTGGGGAAAGAAGTGAAGGGAATATATATATTTTCTTGTTTCAGCAAAATAGAATGTGAGTCACCCCCCTCTGGACACACTTAGGTTAATACTATGAACTTGAACTCAACAAAGAACGTAATCTTCTATCAAATGGTTGATTGAGATCTTATGCTGCCATTTTCTGTGTGGCAGGGTTGGAGCTGGCATATCACCACTCATAAAGACTATTTTCCCTGAGTGGCATTTAAAAACATTTTTTTTCAAACATAATAAAGAAAAGTGCTACACTGACATGCATATTTCTCAAATATTTCCCTTTCCAATCTCATATTCTCCTCGTATTTCTCTAAGTTCCCTTTTCCACTCTAACATCCAGTATTGCCAAGCTCAATCAACTCTAGTCTCTGACAATGGACTTGACTCCACTTCCTACCTGAACTCCTAGCGGACAGCATTCTCATCCTTGCATCCTGCATAGTTCTGGGTCCTGGTCTTTCTACATTTGTTCATTCTCTGGTAGGATGTCAAGGTTCTGTTGGTCATTGATAGTCAGATGGCTGCTTCCTGCTCAGGCATGAGGCAGGCCTTGGCATCTGCCTGACATAGAACACTTTCCTTTTGCCCCTTTGTGTTTGTTCTGGGCAGAGCATCCACCTCAGCGCTTTTATGACATGCACATTCTCAGTCTCAGGAGGTCTATGTGGGACAGACATGCTTATTGTTCAGTTGCTGGGCATTTAGCCACACGCACTACATCTCTTGCTTGAGGTACATCCATTTGTTCTGACACATTCTGTACTCGTCGCATGCCACCCCAGTGGTCACTGGGATTACATCGATGGGATCCAAGGCTGTCTGGTGCATTCTTTATGGCACAGACCACACCCACTTTGCTTCCTTTGGCAGAGTGACTGCACAGCAGGTGTACTCACCACACCGAACACCTAACCCTGAGTCCTGAACCTACCTGGCTCATCTTGTGCCTTTCCCAACACAATCCACTCCTGGGAAGCCCCCTGACTGATTCCTGGGGTCATCTTTACTATTCTTCCAGACGTTCCTTCTCAGATCTGCCAAACTTTAACTGCCACTTTGTGTGGTGCTCACTCAGAGTGATCAAGGAGACCAATCCAGGGCCTCTTGCCCACAGGGCTGCATACGCATGAATGTCCTAGGTGGCACACACTGAAGCTCAACTTATCCCCAGCTGATACATTATTTACATGTATAGAACTCCATCTCTTTGACATCTGGACTAGCTAGCTGGACTAGCTATTTATTTATGTATTATCATTGTTTTGTGCAGCCTGTGAAGGCCACCCTGTGCCTTCCCAGTTGGACAGATCTTTTAACCATGTGTAGGAACTGACTTATGTCAGGTGACCTTCTGGGGCTTTGGGATTTAATTCTACTATTACAATATACATCTTTGACTTAAAATACAGATACTGATTGGTTTGATAGGGAGCCTTTTCGGTCACTTGTATAAGTTAGCTTCTTCAGAAGCTGACCTTAGTAGGAGGAGTCATGAGCAGGAATTTAACAAGAAAGCACTCTCCAGGGAGATCCAAAAGGAGTGCAAGCAGCATGCCAGAGGGGCCTGGAACCAGTGTTTGGACCATGTCATTGGGGGGTGGGGGGAAATATGTCCTCTGACTGGGACAGTTGAATTGCCCTGACCCAGGGTGCATCTTATGTGTTCTACTTGAACTCTGCCCTTTCATGATAAAAACCAATTACACGTTCTGCCGAAGAGAGGCACTTCAGCATAGATTACCTGGAGCTGAAGAAGGAGCCTCTAGGAACAACAGAACATAGAATATTCTGTGTCATTGTTCCACTGTCCTCCAGGTAACATGGCCATTGTGTGTCTTTGAAATGGTGTGTGTATACTGGAAATGAATATATTCTTCTCCGAAATCCCTGAAATTATTAAACCTTTATAAAGCCTATAACTTCTAATTAGTTCTAAATCACCACTTCCCAAACTGTAATCTAGTACAATCTTCCATTTCCCATTTTGCTCTATTTTTATTAGAAAACATTTGGGTTTTCCTAAAACATATTTACTGTTATTTATAATTTGTCTTTTTGATTGAGGATATTAATTAAACATGGCAACCCATCTAAGCTTTCCTATATTTTCACATCATTCTTTCTGCTAGATGTAATCTTTGTATTTACAATCTGCAAACTCATTTTACAGTTAAATATCTTGTCTCAAATTCTCTTCCTAATTGGGTTAGCATAACTGCAGTACTTGGTACAATTTTAATTCTGTTGATGAGGATATTTTCATGATTATCTTTTGATACATTTTGAAATTCTGCCGGCATTTTATCTGACCCAGAGTAGACCTTAACGCCAAGCACTCTGCCATCCTAAATTTCATTATCTTAGTTTATTTATATTTTGCTAGAATTCACAGGATGCCAATGTTAGATATTCCCTGTAAGACTCTGAACTTGCAAAGGCTATCTCTTCTTACATTTTTCTCAAATCTATCTTTCATAATTGTCAGATAGAGTGAAAATAAAACAAAATGAAACAGAATAATATGTAAGAGAACTTTATGTGTCAGTTGGTGGTTTAAAAAAAAATGGGAAGTACCCCAAGGATTTACTTGAATATTGCAACATATCATGTAATAGAAGCTCTTCCAAGTTCCTGTGTCACTAGCCAATGTGAAGAAAAAAGGAAGATTCACGGGAGAAATGAGTCACAAATTACGATTTTCACTGTGGAACAACAAAGTTATCAAATTCTTAGAGCAATCTCATATACCCAACCAGATTTCACAGGACATAGGAAACCAAAACAATCCTGTAATCATTAGAAATAAGAATCAGTAATTTAGAAATCTTCCTCCAAAGATAATAGTAGCTTCCAAAAGGGTGAGCCATGAGGTGAAGGGATGAAAGGAGGGAGTGATCAGAATGTCTGGTGGGAGAGTGCAAGGAAGGGGTGCCTTCAGTGCCAAGGCTCTGAGGCAGGAGCATGCTCAGGGAGTCTGAGGGACAGTGAGGAAACTGTAGGTCCTGGAGCAGAGTGACAAAGGGGGAGAATGGTGGGAGGTGACATCACGGGCCTTCTGGGAGGCACAGATCACATTAGCCCAAGGACTAACTTAGGAACCTTGTCATCATCTACAACATCTACAGTCCAGCTCCTGGATAAACCCCAGAGAAATGCAACCATGTGCACAAGGTGGCTGATCCCAGATACCTCCCGCCTCGATGCTTGTAGCCAGGGAACTCCAGACACAGTCTAATGCCACCAGCAGGAAAGTGGGTCACTGAATCGTGGTGTCTTTACACAAGGGAATGTGATAGACTAGTCCTAGAGAGGCGTACACCCACCTATCATTAACTGGCATGAGCAATGCCATTTATCTGAGTGTTGTTTAACACTCTGTGTGCATGTGTGCATTTTTTGCTAAATTTTTTAGAACCTTGAAAAGAAGGATGGAATTGATTGCAGGGAGGTAAGGAAGAGATTTCAATTTCATGAGTTGCCTAAAAGGGCACAGGGTGTGTTGTGTCTCCCATCTCTATTAAGGACTCAGATTGGCTGAACTTCACTTCTTCTTACTGCCAGAAATCAAAGTTATGTCTCAGTGGGTTTAAAAAAGACAATTTTAAGGCTTTCTGGGCCCCTACGATGTTATTAATCTCTGGGTTGGGGAGCTAGCAGAGGGATTGTCCATCTTCCCCTCTTCTTCCGTCATTACTAAATGTTCTTTCAGCTGTGAAGATTGTTGGGGGATCCTCAGAAAGAGCTAGGAGAATTATGTCGTTTATTCTATATGCCCAGATAGCTGCTGAGAATGGAGACCCAGAGGACCTGGATCACGTGCTTTGATGTTGAGCACGTGATATATGCCACGTGCATGTTCAGGGTAAGGGGGGTCACCGTGTAGATGAACTAGAGAAGAACGACACCTCTCAGATTTAGGCTGGGGGATTTTATTTATGTAAATTTTTGCATGTCTTAAGCTGATTTTCTAATTGTCTGGGGGCTTTGTGCCACAGACAGTGCTAGGGTAACTTCACCTCCTTCATGCACAGCCACGTGGCCATTTCTTAGAGACCTAGCCTTTTTCTCCTGTCTCTCTTCCACTCTTGTCCTCTGTAGGCCCTTGTCCCCAGCCACCCTGGCCACACTCACAAGCCCACCGCCACAGTAGTTGGTTCTTTTGCATCTTGGAGTACCGAGAATTTGACAAAATCCCTCATGAACAAATCACGTGTCAAAATGACTTGAAGGAAAACCTGCTAAGGGGGGAAGAGGGAGGGAAAAGGCTCTAAAAACTAAACTTCTACATACACTTTAATTGTATCAATAGCTTCTTACCATTCAGCATTCCCACCCACAACACTGCATCTCAGGCATCCAAATCCATGTAGTTCTAAAGCCAAATCCAAATGAAACAAAGATCAAAAATTTTTAAAATTACTTTTGTCTTCGAAACTCACCTGATGACAAAGTACCTCCTCTTCTTGCAAGACCCGTTTGTGTAAATACCCAGGCTTTACTGGAGGTATGAATGCATTTCATCACAAGGTGCAGCCCCCAGATATTGAGGGGCTCCCAAACTTGCTTTCTTACAATCTACAACATATTGAATTCTAAAACAAATCTGGCTGAAGCATTTCTGGTAAGAGAACTTATCAGCTCCCCATTCTGTCTACATTAGCACGTTCTTTCTTGCTTCATGTACTCTAAACAGTATCATGGAACACTGTCCTTTTGTAGCAAAAACAAAACAAAACAAACCCTGATGTATTAGTACTCCACTGTACTCAAATCTTATAAAGGACTATGGTGTGGGATGCCTGGCTCAGTCGGTTGAGCGTCTGACAATTGATTTCAGCTCAGGTCATGATGTCAGGGTCATGGGATAGAGCCCTGAGTTGAGCTCTGAGCTACATGAGGAACCTGCTTAGGATTCTCTCTCTGCCTCTCCCCATGCCCCATCCCCACTCTCTCTCTTTCTTTAAATTAAATTCAATTTAATTTAAAAAGACTACAGTGCACTGAATGGTTTCGAACAAGTTGCTGTTACATAGGATCTCTTTATTTGAAGTATTTGGCAAATTTCAGCTGTGAATGTTTAGAGTTTTAGTTAATCTTCTCACACTGGAGTACATAATTATTAAGCATGATGGATTATTCCACATTCAGCTTAAACGATTTAGACTAGCTAGCACATTCAATAGTGCTAAATGGTAGGCAACTTGACTTTCAAAATGATGGTACACATTTCTGAAAATAACTTTTTACTTTAAATTGTAGTTCACTATTTTCCATTCCAAAAGCAGAAGAAAAATGTGAAGAGGCCGTTGTGAGCTCCAGGTAGCAATGGGGATTGTTTCACTTATATTGTAAATCACACCTGCAGGCGAAGGGTGAAGAGCACTTACGTAAATGTCTCGAGAAGTTGTTTTGAAGTAACCAAATCAAAATTTTATAGTGAATCCACAGTTTTACTTGCTTCTCCTAAATAAGACAAATTTTATATGGAGTGTGCTCTTCAGAGAAGGCAAAAGTCACAGCCCTTACTGGACTGATAAAAAACTAAGAGTTGGCCACAGTGGGAAGGGTAGGCATTTCTAAAGCAGCCACTTGCCGTGGGAGGAACAATCCAAAGTGGAGTTTCAGTTTTAAATAAAAAATGCTAAGAGATCCACACAGTGTGCATATAAAAGGCAAGATCTCCCATTTGCTGCACCTGGAGAGAAGAGAGAGCGTTTGCTTCAGATACAAGAGTGAAAAGAACGAGTCTTTGATTCAGGAGCAAGGGCGCCCTGGAAAGGCTCGTGGTGAAGGGAGGCGGTAGCAGCTCCGGCTCAGCCTGAATCCACAACTTGCAGGGCTCCTTGGAGCGAGAATAACGTTAATAATCATAACGTCTGCAACCAATGCAGTGCCTATTATGTGCCAGGCGGGGCCACGTCTCATTTAATTCTTGCAGGGTGGCCTCCGTTGTGGAGAAGTACCCGACACTTAGGTGGGGGTGCCAGTGGGATGGCCAAGAGCAGCATAGCTGTCTCTGACTCTCACTCTAGCATGTCTTTGGCCCAAAATCTATTTGAGAGATTGTGTCAGAGTGCCCACCATCTCCCTCCTACCTTCCCCCACCCCCAGTAATCTTACTTTCAAGTATTTTAAATTTTTTTTAAAGATTTTATGTATTTATTCAAGACAGACACAGAGAGAGAGATTGGCAGAGACACAGGCAGAGGGAGAAGCAGGTTCCATGCAGGGAGCCGACGTGGGCCTCGACCCGGGGTCCCCAGGATCCCACCCCTGGCTGAAGGCAGGTGCCAACCTGCTGGGCCATCGGGGCCGATGTCCCTCCACTGGGGACCCTCCACGATGTCCCTCCGTGGAGCGGCCTCGGGGCACTGGCACTGGCGGGGGGTCCCCGGTGGAGGGACATCGCGGAGGGACCTCACTGGAAGGACATCCACGGAGGGTCCCCACTGGAGGGACATCGTGGAGGGTCCCCAGTGGAGGGACATCGGCGCAGGGTCCCCGGTGGAGGGACATCGCGGAGGATCCCCACTGGAGGGACATCTGTGGAGGGTCCCCGGTGGAGGGACATCCGCGGAGGGTCCCTGGTAGAGGGACATCGAGGCAGGGTCCCCACTGGAGGGACATCCACGGAGGGTCCCCGGTGGAGGGACATCACGGAGAGTCCCCGGTGGAGGGACATCCGCGGGGGTCCCTGGTGCACGGACATCAGCGGAGGGACCCCACTGGAGGGACATCCACAAAGGGTCCCCCCCCCAGTGGAGGGACATCGTGGAGGTTCCCAGTGGAGGGACATCGTGGAGGTTCCCAGTGGAGGGACATCGTGGAGGTTCCCCAGGGGAGGGACATCGCGGAGGGTCCCCAGTGGATGGACATTGCGGAGGGTCCCTGGTGGAGGGACATCAGCGAAGGTTCAAAAGCAAAAGAGAGAAAAAGAAAACAAACAAACAAACAAACAAAACAAACAAAAAAACAGAGTTTTCATTTGTTGCAAATTGTAATTTCAAGGGTATCGATTTTTTGCGTGACTTTAAGAGAAATAGAGTAAAATGATAGGAGAATAGCATCCCCTGTTTGTTTACTGACTCTAAATAAGCTAAGTGCATTAAAGTAGAGTAGTTTAACAAGAGAAGGTGTAGGAAGTGTCAACATGAATAAAATCTCCAGTAGAAAAGCCAAGAGACGCCTCTACTACGAAAGCCCTCTCTTTGGCCAGTAACACTGAGGTGAGAGGAGAAAAGGAGTCAGGTGTCAGAAGAGACCCCCACAACATGTCTGAGGACAGGAGCTCATTGTAGGAAAGAGGTGTGTGTGTGTGTGTGTGTGTGTGTGTGTGTGTCTTGTGCGTGAGTGTGTCCTATGGTTATAATGTGTTAGGTTGATTATCTCCGTGCTCGACACACAATAAGCCCCTAAATAGTACTAACAGTCATACACACACATAGGTAGGGGGCCTGACGCCCCGCTGCGTGGGCTCTGGCAACTTCTTTTTTAATCAAATTGCTCCGTAAGACAGACCCTACTCTAGCAAATGCGCCAACTGAAAAAGTTAAACCAAAGTTTTTTTTTTTTTTCCTTTCGATGACTCAAAGAGAAATAAAATCAAAGAAAAAAAGAGTGAGATTTCAAAATGGCTAAGCTACTGAAAAAGCTTAAGAACCTCTGGTATCCACCCTGAATAAAAAGTTGTTTTCCCAAATAGTGTCTTCAAAAACTGGGAACACCCACAGCAACGAGATTGAGGCCCACAGCCTGGCACTGTCTACGGGTGCGCTCTGTGTATGATGTGGTGTCATACAGGAAAGCGGGTTTCTAGAATTCTTGCCACGTGAGAGGTACTTTCCTTGGCGTCCTTTGTTCTGCAGAAAGAGTTGCTAGGAATGAATCAGGACGTGCATATCTGAGTAGGTGAAAGTCCTGGGTTCCTGCCATCCTGAGTGTGGCCCTGGCACCTGCGGAAATGCCTCTCCACTATGGGGGAGCCCAGTGCTGCCCCAGAAGTGGGACAGGAAGCCCAGACACTGTTCCGCGTGCTCTCAATCGAACAGGTGTCTCAGAGCGGGTCAGATCAATGTCCTATCTCAGCTGCGTGAGAGTGTTCTGGAGAAGAGGGCATTTCCGTCTCCTCCCACCGCTTTCCACAGCTGCCCCAAGGTCAGGCCTAGGCTTAGCGCCTGCCGAAAACTCGTCTTATTCCTCCCACCAGTGACGGCTCCTCATGGAGCGAACCCCGGGCAGAGAACCATCAATGCCTGTGGCCTCTGGGCCCAAGAAACCGCTTCTTCAGGCTGAGGAGCAGGGCTGAGGAAGGACCCTGTGGCCTCCCCAGCCATCAGTGGGAGGGTGGCCCTGCAGCACCCTGCCCTTTGTGCACCCAGTAGGCTCAAGAGCGATTAGAAAGGTGTTGATGGCTGAGGAAGCTTAAAAAAAAATGTTATTTGATATATTGTGAAATAGATAGAACCCCACTGAATTCCACTGACACTTTTTGAGTTGAGGGAATTCGTGTTGTCACAATTAGCATGACTGTTTCTGGTCGTGTTTAGGTTTGTATTTGCAAGAACACTAACTGATCCGGTTGGCAGAGCCAACCTGGGAGGCGCTTATTTGGTTGAGCACAAGATTATTCAGCTCGCTGTGCCCCTTTACCTGCACGCACGTCGTTCCTACTTCTGAAATACTAATGGTGAATGGTGCGGGCATGGAAAAGTTCTACTTCAGGATTGGATTGTATCCGAGAAAGGCCCCAGTGGAGGACACAAACATAGACGACTGCGAAGATCACTGTATTAGTCTTAATTTTAATTGAAATAGGCTACCGTGGGGGCTGCTTGAGGACCGCATCTGCGAAAAAGAGAGTGAAAGGAACGAGCAAACTGGGCTCATGGGTCCTGGGTCTCTCAGCACAAAAGAGCACCGGTTCCTCCCCTCCCATGTCCTCACACCTGTTCTAAGCCTCGGTGGCCCCGATTCTCCAGCCTGTAGCGGGAAAGGCACACACGAAGCGTGTTCAGGAGATGGGTGGGCAGCAAAGAGTGGACTCATGGAGAAGAAAGAGAACTATCCAGTCAGTCTGGGTCCTCAATATAGGTCAAATTTTCAGACATCCAGACTATTCTAAATGGATAGTAATCTGGCCATTATCCAATTTTAAGGATCAAAGAAGTGAAGTCCCTTCTATCAGTCTATATCTGCACAGTGCTTTATGATATGAGAAGTATTTTCATCTACCTTCTATGATTTGATTTTTCCCAAACCTTGTAAAATGGGTGTGATTTGCAAATGTAACATTGGTGGAAATAACCAAGGCTTAGAGAGTGCACTTCTTTTATCTAAGCCAGAACTAAACCCAGGTTTTATGATTCTAAATCTATTCACTTAAAGCATAATTACCACCTAAAGAGAACACATCCACTCTAACGATTCTTTGATCAAAGTGAGGACAACTTGTAATTACTCAGTCTGCCTTTTTACCATTTTTTTTTTTTTTAAAGAAATAACATCTTGGTAAATCATCCCGATCCTGTTTCAGATGCTAAAAACTGGTCACCAGGTCCCTGCCTCAGGGAAGCCTGGCTCTATGCATTCACATGTGTCTTCTCTTTTGAGACAAGTCCTCGGACATCCAGCTTGAACGGAAGTGCCTGAGAGCCATACGCACCATGCAGCCCTCTGCTCTGCCTCTTTACAGTGAAGTGACCAGAAGGTCTTCAGGGATCGAGCTCAACAAAACCTCATCTCCCTTGTGTAACATATCTCTTGGTGCTACACGGCCTTGCCGTTGACTTAGTCTGTACCACATCAAAGCCCCCATGAATGTAGATTCTAGAGATTGTGTTTGATAATTGTTCAATAAGCCTTGAATTTTACTTCAAATCTATTTATGGAGAAGGATCCTGCTAAAGAAATCAGTTAAGCATGTTTCTGGAGAGTATTTATACACACAGCTTCCAAAAAAGATTATTCTTTATAATTAGCAAGGTAGCTTTTTCATGTTAACTCAAGAATTCAGTTCAGCAATCATGACCCAAGTCGACACGCAGGACTCTATGAAATCAAATAGAGTTATGATCTAATCAGGGGAACCCGGCTGAGGCTTCCTAACCTGTCCCATGGCCTAAGTTCTACCTGCCGATGTGTAATCGGAAATAATGCAATCCTTTTCCGAAATCCCACAACACCCGTGTTTGCCCCAGACTTCCCAGAAATAGATACCAGGGAGGCTTAAACATGCAAGAAGGCTATTGAGGGAGAGATTAAGACAAAATGAAGAGAGAGTCAGGAGAGGCTGAGAGAGCCCTTTAGAACACATGCCAGTCGGACCTTGAGTAGAGGAGAGAGGGACAAAGGAACATAGATTGGAAGGAAGTGTCTTGAGTGGCCATGAAGTTCTCAGGGAAGTTCAGCCAAGTTGTCAACAGTCCTGGAGTCAAAGGTATCATATATCAGAAGAGTCCCGCGTCCCCTGAAAGGACCATCCTTGGTATCCCTGTCACGTGCAGACATTGCTAGGAGACAGGAACTTGGCCTTGCAGTGATGATTGCAGGTGACAGCAGCTGGATCCTTGGTCATTTGGAAACCTGAGACCTACATTCTCGAGGCCACCATCGTACGTTTCTGATAAAACAATCATGTAAATGATGTGTGGTTGCCTGAATAACCCCACACCACTCCAAGATATCCACGAAATAGTCCCTAAAACCTGTGAATGTCACCTTATGTGGTAAAGTGGGCTTGGCACATGTGATTGAGGCAAGGACCTAAAGATAGGAGGACTTTGCTGCATTATCTGGGTTGGACCAATTTAGTCACAAGGGCCCTAGTAACAGGGAGGCAGGAGGATCAAGTCAGAGTAAGAGATCAGAGAGAGCAAGGTTAGAAGAGGCCCACTGCTGGCTTTGAAGGTGGAGAAAGGAGGCAGAGCCGAGGAGAGCAGGAAGTCTCTAGAAACTGGGTTAGGCAAGGAAGTGGATTCTCCCACAGGGTGTTCAGACTGTTGGCTTCAGCCTGGTGAAACCCACTTCTGACATCTGAGCTCCAGAACTGGAAGACAGCAAATTTACACTGTTTTAAGTTGCTAAATTCTTGATAATCTGTTACAGCAACAACAGGGAGCTAGGGCAGATTTCATGACATATCATTCACTAAAACGAGCAAGCCAGAGGAGACGCACACGGTGCTGTGGAGTTCTAGTAGAGACGAGCCCCATGCAGTCAGGGCCAAGACAAAGGTCAGGGCCTCATGACCCAGAAAGACCTAAATTCTAATTCCCACTCTGCGGCCTCAGACAAGCCACATCACCACTCTGCAGGGCAGCTTCCTTATAGGGAGAAGGGGATTTTTAGGGGCTGTAGTGAGAACTAGACGTTCAAAGGTATGATAATAATATGGAAGGATCCCAGGAAATTAGCTCTGTTTGTAGTACAGCTAGAAGTCATGATCATATCATTTTTTTTTATCAGGCTAAATGGTTGTTATTAATTTATTTAGCCAAGACTTTGTTAACGATCTCTTCTAGGCCAAGTGCTGGGCTAGGTATTGTGGATAAATTTGGTGAATAACAAAAAGCTCCAATCCTGGGAAACATGCATGCTAGCAATTAAAGGGAAATTAAATTTTTTAAAAAGATGTTATTTATTTATGAGAGAGAGAGAGAGAGAGAGAGGAAATGAGAGAGAGATTCTGAAGCAGACTGAATGCTGAACGCAGAGCCCAATATGGAGCTCAATCCCATGACCTAGAGAGCACAACCTGAGCCAAAACCAAGAGTCAGGTGCTTAACCAACTGAGCTACCCAGAATCCCCTGGAAATTAAATTTTTTTTGATGGAGGACCATGACATCTGTTGAATATGCAATAACACCTAGGTCCAAGACGACTGAAAGGTGCCTTTTCACACAATTCATCTCTACCTTTTCTTCCCTATAGCCTCCAGGCTATCTTTCACTGCCTTGAACTGGCTATATTTCTTTCTAGCCCCTGAATATTTGTACTTGCCAGTTACCTCTGCCTGAAATAGTGTCCTCAATGTCACTCATGACCTGGTTAATTTCTTATTATTCTTTCCTGGGCATCTGGTGGCTCTCCTTCAAAGGTTTTTTTCTGACTACTCATGTTCTAAATGGCTCTTGCTCCATCAGTGTCTATCTCTGCCGTGGTCCTTTTGAAATTTTATTTTATTTTATATTGTTATTTATTTTGTTGAAGAACAGTTAATATACAATGTTACATGAATCTCAAGTGTACAACATATTATTTGACAAATCTGTACATTATGCATTGCCCATCATTATAAGTGTAGTTATCATCTGTCACCATGCAAACTTACTACAATATGATTGAATATATTCCCTCTGTGGTACTTTTCATCCTCCTGACTTACTTATTTCAGAACTGGAAGTTTGTACCTCTTAATCCCCTTCGTCTATTTTGCCATCCCCCCCCTTGTCCCCTCTGACAACCACCAGTTCTCTGTATTTATATCTGTTTGTTTATTCATTTGTTTTGTTTTGATTCCACTTATAAGTGATATGATGTTTGGGGCACCTGGGTGGCTCAGTGGTTGAGTGTCTGCCTTTGGCTCAGGTCATAATCCTGAGGTCCTGGGATTGAGTCCTGAATCAGGCTCCCCATAGGGAGCCTACCTCTCCCTTTGCCTGTGTCTCTGCCTCTCTCTGTCTCTCATGAATAAATAAACAAAATATTTTTTAAAAATTAGTGATATAATGTTTGTCTTTCCCTGACTTATTTCACCTAGTATAATATCCTCTAGGTCCATCCATGTTGGCATGAATGGCAATATTTCATTCTTTTAATGGCTGAGTAATATTCCGTTGTATGTATATATCACATCTTCTTTATCCATTCAACAGTCAATGGACACTTGGGTTGGTTCTATGTCTTGACTATTGTGAATAATGCTGCAATAAGCATAAAGATATCAGATATCTTTTCAAAATAGTGTTTTCATTTTCTTTGGGTAAATACCCACTATTGGAATTACTGGATCATAGGGTAGCTCTGTTTTTATTTTGAGGACCCTCCATACTGTTTTCCAGAGTGGCTGCACCAGTTTGTATTCCCACCAGCAGTGCACAGGGTTCCCTTTTCCTCCACATCCCCACAGCACTTGTTTTTTCTTGTCTTTTTGATACCAGCCATTCGGAACCCTTTGTTCTTTCATTTTGGCATTTAGCACAACTTAATTTCTTTAATTTATTTGTGTGATCACTTGTTTGTGTTTGCTGCTCTCCTGGGTCCATGCGCTTCAAAGAATAATGACAACGTCTGGCACGTCCAGCATTGAATGTCTACACGTGGGACAGTGCTTGGACCTTTGTGGGTGCTCAGTGAATATTTATTTTGTCTATGAAGAAAGTGAGGCTGTTATTGGGAGTGCTTGAGTTATTTTCAGTATTTAAAAACATCAACTAGAAATAACAAGACCTGAATCTTATTAAGCACTTGCTCTCAGAAATAACTCATGATAAAGCAACATAGACTACAATACTGACAAAGAAAATTACTTATAGTCAATTCTCATTATTTGCAGTAGTTATGTTCTACAAAGTTATCGCAAATAATGAATTAGCAAATAACCGAACCATTGTTCCTGGGGGAAATACAGGGTTAGGTTCCTGACAGCCTCTAGTAACAGCATTTTTCACAACCGATCAATATATAATCTTGCTTGATGGGTGTTACTGTTTGAAGAAACCTTATTTAATGTACAGTATTCATTCATTAACATTGAACAGCACAGCACTAGACCTCGTGCCTGAATGAAGCTTACCTAATGCACCAATTTCCTCCCTAACGGCATCTTGCAGCCTTCTTGCACTCAGAAACACTAGACAGCACTTTGGCACATGGTTGTGGCTGATTTTAAGCAGCAAAATCATCAACAAAAAGCAACTAACAAAAAAATGTGAAAAGTGTGACATAAAACAGACCATGAAAAGGACACTAGTCCACAGCGTGAGCGTACAAACAGGAAGACAGAGTGTTGCTGTGTCCGGCCTGAGCTAGGAAAGTGCCCATGAGTCAAGGATGGTATCTTACGAGCCTCTGCACGTGTTGCTGAATGACCGTGAAAGACTTGCAGGGGACACACATATTTTAGTGAACAGTTAACATGGGCATTTCTGGAGGTTTCATATCAGGCACTTGAGTGTTTTGGATATTCAGCGTTGGATGTGCTTGGCCACACCCGCAGGTGACGGCTGATGTTTACACTGAGGACCGGCAACCAGAAAGGCCTTTGGCTCCTGGCCGATCTCATCCCACTGCATCTCATTTCTTCCGTAGAAATAGATTTAAAAACTCTGCCCCCAAATAATTCATGGTTCCTTCTAGAAAACAACTCAAAAGATTTAGAGTTAGAAACGATGCAGAAAGGCAGCATAATATCAGGGAGGTGTGGGCGACAAGGGCCAGAAATTCTACATGTTTCCTTCAGATTTGCTACAGACCTTAGGCATGTTGTGGCCTCTGTGAAATTACAGACTCACTTCTTTGCAAAATGGGAACAGCACTACCACCCCCTTTAAAAGATATCCTATTAGTGAAGTAATGAAAGTGTTTTATAAAGGGTCACAAAAATACACATGCGCACGCGTGCATCTGAGTGTGTGCACGTATAAAACGGAACATTTTTGTCTATCACGTCTTACATCACATTTGTCTCCCTCCTCCCAGTCTGGTTCTCTGAAAACCGGGGCATTATGTGAACATGTATCTGAAGGATGAATGGCTGTTGAGAAGCAGAGCCTGGAAGAGGCAGGCGTGGGCAGGGGCAGGTGCGAACACGAGGTACAGATAGGACGCGAGCGCTCTGTGTGGGAGGGTGGGGAGGATGTGGGCTGGGTGTCACTTGAGCAGGAGATGTCGGTGCCTGCTTGCCCTATACCCAGGGAGGGATGCAGGATCTCGGCCTTAACGTTTATTGTTTTCTGAGCTGAATCCGGTACACAGTGCACTCTTAGACGTGCCCTAAATTTCGTTCCCATATTCTGCAGAGGAAAGCTGCGGAGTCCCCGGCAGCCAGCGGCGCGGGGGCTGCGGAGCAGGATCAGGATGGGACGTGTTCTCTGCACAGGTTGCTGGTCCCTGAGCTGCCAGCCGATTCTCTCAGGGAAATAGAGCTGAGTGATGTGAACCCGCCTCCTCAAAGCACTGAGGCCTCACGAGCAGAATGTGTTCTGCGTGCACTTCAAACACATCCCAACGAGGCCTGGGCCCCCAGTGCTCTGTCTTGGTTCCGAAGCAGATGGAGGTTGGGGGTGGGGGGGGGGTCTGAAACCAGAGGCATGGGCTCTCCAGGCCCCGGTTGGCCCTGAAAGAGAAAATCTGTCACTGCCGGTGTTCACTCCCCCTTGACATGTGCAGAGCCCTCTGGAGAGTGTGAAGGATGAAACAAGGTGATTCAAAGAGAGGCAGAAACAGAAAATGCAACCAGGAGCCTGCTTCTACTGCAGACTGCGGCTGCTTGGCCTCACTTGGGTAGATAGGACATTTGCTCATCCCACATTCAACAGGCACAGGACAGGATTCAGGGTTGCTTTCCCGTAAGAGGTCCAGGCCTAACAAGTGGAGTCCCCCGAGGAATTCTCAGGTTGTCACACACTCTTACTTCTCGTGGGTAATTGGTCACTGGGTCGTAAGGACAGAACACTACTCATGGTCAATCTTTAGCAAAATAACTGAGAAAATCATTGAGGCTCACTGACCAGGGGGTAGTTCATGTGTAAGGGTGACATTACAGAGGCTGAATGAAGGGAGTTGCTGTGAAGTGAAGAGAAATAAAGATTAGAGAAAATTTAACACAACAGAACTAACTAAGCTTGGTAACCAGTTAGATAAGGTGGGAGGAGGCTATTGGGTTGAAGGAGAGAAGATAGGTTAGATTTTACCCATTTGGATTTGATGGGCCTGTGGGACTCCTAAGACAAGGGACTCAGTAGGGAGTTTGATACATAAGTCAAGAGCCCACAAGTGGCTGTGCTCTGGTATAGATGTTAGAGGGAACAACTAATTCATTTTAGCTGGAAATAAGTGGAGGAAAACAGAGAACACCCAGGGACAGCATTGCTGGAGGAGGACACTCACCTTCTGTGCCATATGGT
Organism: Vulpes vulpes; assembly: GCF_048418805.1. Taxonomy (NCBI): domain Eukaryota; kingdom Metazoa; phylum Chordata; class Mammalia; order Carnivora; family Canidae; genus Vulpes; species Vulpes vulpes. Next base: position 106,697,621 of record NC_132787.1, read on the forward strand.
TTATGTGAACGTCTCCCATACCCCATATCCTGAAGGCCAGGAATAGATTCTTTTTGGATTCCTGTATCTTACGAGAATGTCTGTATAATAATCTGTTGTCTATTCCCTCATTTATTCAATAAAATATTCATTGCATGCCTGCGATATACCAGGCTCTGATCTGATCAGTCTCTGGCAGTATCGCAGTAAGTGATACTTTAGAGGAAGAACAAACTAATATATGAATGAATGAATTCTGCATGGAGTTTTAGATTTGTATCAGTTGAATAAAATAATTTGATTGGACTTCTGTACGACTGCCCCATCGTGCTGCTGAATCTCTGGCGAAAAAACAGTTGGCCAGTAAGTACATGTTGATGTTCCCTGGAAAGTAACTTGGCCATAGTTCAGGCGGGATCTCAAGGTCCTGTCTACGGCAGAGTTGAGACTTGAGCAAGTGCATGAAGTACTTTCGATGTATTCTCATACAGCTACATCTGGACATCCCTATTTTGTTTTTAATTTTTTTTTTTTTGGACATCCCTATTGAAGTCTGTGGTGATAATGCAGGCTTTCTCTCTCTGAGGAAAAATACAACTTGAGTCTGGCCTTTGTTTCTCTTTTCTCTTTCTGCAAAGCCTTTCCGTCTCTGCTTTATTGTTTTCTTTCATAATCTCCTGATTTTCAACTCCTCAGCCCTGTGTGCAGCTGTGTCTGGAATTGGCTCTGTCTTGCACTGTTGCTGATGGGCCATAGCCACCAAAGACATCCACCAGCCTCAAGTTTCAAAGGTGCTCACACATGAGCAGGTCAGTCAACCAAGGTTTACTGGAAGACCTAAGGTGCTTCCTATGTGCAGGTTACATAAACGCCACATCAGTGTGGAGTGCTTCTGAGGGAGGCTTATTGTTCTGATGAAAACTGTTCCATCGTTTCTTCCTCCATTCTTCACAGAAGGATCTTGGTTCTGCCAACCTGGCTCACCTTATCAAACACCTTCCTCCACAAATAACCCCCTATCCAGATATGGGTGCCACCTATTGTTTCTGCATAGGTCTGTCTTCTTTGGACGGTTTGTGGTCAACTTTCTCTGCATCTTGAGTTGATCTCCATTAGGATAATGCTCATTCCAGGATTCACAATCCCAGGAGGTGAGGGTTCTAGAAGTGGAACTTAGGCCTGTGTCTCCTGCTGACATCAAACTCCAAATGTTAGAAATAGTCCACAGCTGCCTCCAGGTCCTAAGCTGCCCTCCATACAAACGTGTCCATATAATGCATCATTCAGCCAATTTTCTCTTGATCTTGTTATTGACTGGTATCAGATCTCAGGAGAACAAGGTTACTGGTAAGATTCCACTCTAGAGAGTACTCCTGAGTTGTGTGTATGTGTGTGTGTGAGTATGTGTGAGTGTGTTGGGGGTGGTGTTGTTGCTGTTATAATTTTAACTACTCAAACATTTTAAGATATGTCCCTTAGAACTAATGTTGGATTATTAATGAAGATTATTTTTATTGCAGTGCCGACACTTTACTCTTTCAAATAAGGTTTCTCTTTTAACCTTTTTTGACAACTAATCATATTAGTTGAGTCTATGTTTAATGAGATACAAAGGTCAATGACTAAGACTTAAAACATAAAGATTCTGGTCCAGTTTTGTGACTTACTGACTGTGTGATCTTGAGCAGGTCATAAAACCACTGAACCTTAATATTTTTTTTTTAATTTGAAGAACAGCATCATGTCTGCCCAACTGTCACAGATATGTTAAAAAATAAATCATATAAAAATGTTCAAATTATTTGTTAACTCTGTTAGACAGTATAAATGAAGGGCAATTGTGGTGTCACTGCCATCGTCTTTATAATTACTTAATTCTCTTGACCATGTAGTTGCCTTTCTGCAAACTTTCATGAAGACAGAGATCATATTTAAATGCATACGTTATACACAGTCATATTAAAATACCCAGCACGGTGTGTGACCCACAGAAGACTCACATGAATCTTAGGTGCAGAATGAATAGATCTTCTAGATGAGAGATTTTCAAAGAGAGTAGTAAGTTACTAGTGAATCATAAACTGAATTTAATGGAACATGGCTAGCATTTTTTTTTAAAAAAGGCAGAACAAAATGAAATGAATAAAATGAAAACAGAGAATCTTGGCACAGTGCAGCCAGTAAAGTTGGGAACACCTGTGCTGCAGTTGTGACTTGCCTGTCATAGATGAAAGTGTATATTTGCATTTGTATGAATCCCAGGATATAATACATTCATGCTACCTATCTGGAGACATGGTCAAAATGTAAAAAACAAAACAAAACAAACAAACAAAAAACCACCACTATGTCTCTAGACAAGAGGAATCCAGATTTTCAAATCTATGGAGCATTCCACAATAGATAATATGAGTGAAGAAAATTCTGTGTTGGAAATGCTCAGGGTACATCCCAGGAGAAAGTATATCTACACAAGTCAGGTTCATTTCTTTTCTCCTCTCAGGAGATCTATGAAAGTAACAGGGAGAAGATAGAAAAGAAAATCGTACCAACTCCACTTTTAGTTGAGTTTAGCCACACAGAAAATCCAAAGATTTCTAAAATATATATAAAGCCTGTCAAAAAGAATCCAATATCATGCAAAAACTCTGGCCTGAGGAGTGGAAGAGGAGAGGCCAGCACTAGTGAGAGATGCAGCAGGTGACCTTGGAATAGGCAGGAGGGTCACCCTGAAATGACAGTGTTTGCTGTGGGTGACAGCAATGATTTGGACACCAGTAAGAGCAGGGATGGTGGTGGGATAGTTTGTGGACCTAGTCTGAATCTGGGAAAAAGATAAAGTAGGGCACAGAATGGTCCCCACATTTTATTAGAAGGAAACTGTTTGTTTCTGTGGCAGCAGAAACTATGGAGCCTTTGAGCTTTGAACTTTGCTTTGCTACCCTGCTGTACTAGTTTTTCTCCAATGTCCACCACTCTCAGAAATCGATGGTGGGATCTAAGAAGATCCAACCCATCCAATACTAAGAAGCAAAAAGGAAGACACAACAGAAACACAGATACATAAGAAATTAATGCAAAATAAAAAACCAAACCTGGCAGCACATGATCGCTTGTCAGAAAAAGTGTTGCCATGTAGCAATGAAAAATTTCCCAGTTATTTCCCTGATAAAAACAACAGTAACAGCAACACAAAAGGCATTGAAATAGTTAACTCTGAGAGGAAAGATCATAATTCAGAAGTGTAAGACTGAAGGAAGAAACTGCAAGCCGGTGAGATCAACAGTGCTGGCATAACTCCAGAACAAGATGGAAGAAAAGAAACAAAAGCATCAAAAAAATGAAGTGTGGGAGAGTAGACACTTCACCAAGTCTACTAAGAGATAGGCTGCAAATGAGAGATGTGGTAAAAAAGTGAAAGGAAAACAAAGGATTAAAGAGGATAAAAAAGAACAAGAGAGTTAATGAAAGACTACAAAAATAATGGTAACACTCACATAATAGGAGTCCCCAGAGGAGCATCTGAACACACTGGTGTACAAGTATTTAGGTGGCAAGGCAAAGCAGTCACTTTCCTGGAATGAAAGATTTGAATCTACATATTTAAAAGTCTCCACTTTGTGGAATGGAAAGTTGACAGACACTGGTCAACTTCCAGCTATACATGAATGACATTAATGGTTTTAAAGATAAAAAATCCCTTGGGCAGCTGGGCGAAAAGTCATTAATAAATTAGGATAAAAAGAATAGTTGGTCCCAAATTCCTCACCCTCTTCAAACAACATGTTTCTCAAGAGAAAAATGAAGGATGAGTCTGTACCTTAAACCCTATACTAGCGTAATTTCAAGATCATCAGATATTAGAATATAAGAAATTAAACCAACAACATATGAAAAGAAGCAGATGTACGTGACCTTACAGCTTTGTATTAAAGAAAACCACTTTTATATGGCTCAAAATTTAAAAGTCATACGGGAAAATAATGATAAATCTGACTATGTAAAAAAAATCTACAAAAATCCCCTTCTGCATAAGAATAGTCATATAACAAAATCAAAAGTGAGAAAGCTAGAAAATGCTTATATTTCCTATACCAAAAGGACTGACATCTGTTATATATAGTGAACTCTAAGTGGGCAACTGGGTGGCTCAGTCAGTTAAGTGTCTGCCTTCCGCTCAGGTCATGACCCCAGCGTCCTGGGATGGACCCCCACCCACATGGAGGCCCACACTGGGCTCCCTGGTCAGAGAGGAGTCTATTTCTCCCTCCCCTTCTGATCCTCCCCCCTGCTCATGCTCCCTCTCACTCTCCTTCAAATAAATAAAATCTTAGAAAAAAAAAAAAAAAGAACTCTAAGAAACTTTTTATAAAATGACTAACGACACAGTAGAAACCCCGGAGAAGGTTAGGTGAGAGGACAGTTCAGAAGAGGGGAGCTACAAATGGCTCTCAAGCATGTAGAAAGGTGTTCAGCTCTTCTAATGCATGAGAAGAGCAACTAAAAACTACACCAAGCACCATTTCTGCCTCTGTGTTTCGTAAAAGTCAAGCATTTTGTCATACTGTTGTCAATCTGTACTAGTGGCCACGGGTACATAGATGACAGGATTGTAAATCATTAAAATTCTCTTGCAGGATAGTTCAGTAGTAGCTGTTGGAGTCGCACGTGCATGCAGCCTCAGACAGGGCTTCACACTTTTGAGGCTTCTGTGAGTATATCCACATTTATGTGAATTATGGAGGGACGGCACTCTCCGCCACTGTGGAGTTCTGCAAACCAATGGCATGTCCATCAGCAGGGGCTATTTCAATACCTGGTGCTGTCTCTATTACTGAGAGTCTGTCCGGCTGTTAAAGAATATAATGATGGCCCTCTATTGGTACATGTAAATATATTCCACATACACTTCTGGAAAAAAGGAGGGAGACAAGTATGTATTTGTATTTTGTGCTTGAAGAGATTCTGGAAGGATACCCAGGGAACTTAGTGGTTCTCTGATTGTGTATGGGCCACCAGATGGAAGACTATATGCACCAAAACACATATTCCTTCTGATAAGCTTCATAAATCTAAAACATTGACACATATACACACTTGCAAAATCTGAATGGATGTAAGGATTCTGGAGGATAATTTGGAAATAAATTTCAAAAAATATAAAGCCTCAAAAATAAATATACCTCAAGGGCCCAACTATTCCATTTATAGGGAATTCCCACAAGTGCTAAAAACAAACTTTATAAGCCTTATGATTCCTTCTAAGTACATTAATGAATTGGAACAGAAAGCTATTTTCTTAAGTAATGACAGGTATCTCAAGTGAAAGGCCGGCATTTTTCTTACGGGGAAACACTAGAAGTATCATAGTTAAGATCAGCTGAAAAGCCAATAAATGAGGTTCTCATCACTGTCATTTAGCACAGAGTCACTCACTAGCAACTCCAACTAGAGAAACAGTAAAAATATAACAAAAACAAATCAAAGGAATGAGCAAAACAATTTTTATTTGCAGGCATTAACTAATTTGTCTTAATTTGAGTACAACATTGGCAGGAATATGACCTTTTTCCCAGCTTTATGGCTTTGTCCTGACGTTACTCATATAATACCCTATCCCTTTGCCCATTTCTTGAAAGGACATATACATAGTCTGTTTATACCTTTATTTTGTTTCATCAGCCTATTTGTCAAGTTCTCTGTCAGTGCTCCTTTAGTTTCTATGTTTTTGTGCTATATTTTGATATTTAGTACTGCTCATCCTCTTCAAAATTAAAAAAATAATTTTCCCATGTCTAAAATTACCATAAACTAAATGCAAAGAAAGAGAATATATTGATCAAATACTTAAATACCCAACAACAGCCAAATTAGGGACACTTGGGTGGCTCAGTAGTTGAGCATCTGCCTTTGGCCCAGGGCATGATCCTGGAGTCCTGGGATTGGATTCCACATCAGGCTTCCTGTATGGAGCCTGCTTCTCCCTGTGTGTGTCTCTCATGAATAAATAAAGTAAAATCTTAAAAAGAAAAAAAAGAACCAGCCAAATTAGGTGATGCCTGACCCTCCTCGGTGTATTCAGCATTGCTCACAGGGTGGGGAGGCAATGAGTATTAGCATAATCTGTTCATGGGAAGGAAACTTAGGCAAACATTACAAAGGGAATAATTTTCAACAATAATATATGAATTCTCTGTCTTTATCTTATTAATTATTCAAACATCATCAGTCCATCAGTAAAACACCCAGACGGGTGCAATAACAATTACATAGAGTCATATTTGATATTCTGCTGAATTTTAGTTACACAAAAACCATATACTTTCAGACTATATTATGAAGTTTTACTTGTCAAGGTGGGCAAGTAAAATCTATTCTATTTAACAATTTCTTGGTTTGTTTTATAACTTTCAAATATTTTGACTGATGGGCCTCCCTCTGTATTCTTACCCTAGGCCCTGAAAATTGAGAGATGGGCCTCCCCATCACCTCCAGCATCTGTGAGGTCTGGATGTGTCCCTGAGCTGGTGGTTTCACCTCTCTGAGCATCAGGGCAACCCCACCAGCCCTGCCACCCCCAGGATCTGCTTTTTTAGAAAGTGCTGTGCACACCAGAGGGTCCTCTGAGTTGAATTTGGTGGTCTTATTTCCAGAGAAGACTCTAGTTGCCTAACGACAGTGACCACAAGTTGTCTGACATTTCTCACATATCTAGCCTCAAGACTAGGCATGCAAGTGCCTCTTAGCCCCTTCTTGCTCCTGCACCATTCTGCAGAAGAGCCAAGAAGCTGAGAACATGATTTGAGGGTCTTCGACTCCAGGCCTTGTTGTTGTTATCCTGCAAGAGAGGGGAGACCAGTGGCCGTTGCCACCAGGCTGGCAGTCTTTGTGGCCATGAGGCTGGGAGGATGGACCTGACAACCCATTGTCTGAACCGCTATCCTTATCCTGCCTCTCACCCCTTATTCTGAATCTACGGACTACAGTGCTCCTCCTTCTGGCCAAAGCCATCAGTGTGTTTCTATCAACGGAAATCTGGGCTAACATATCACATTCCCGCTCACTAGACTTCTTTCCCTATAACTACCAAAAAGCCAAAAAGTATCCTCAGGAAAGTGCAGATGGGTAGTGGTGGGAAGGACAGAGACCAGAAGAATCAAAGCTTATATGAGTGTGTACATTCTATGTGGAGATCTAACGTGAAGATCTTAGCTGTGCTGACATTCTGGAATCCCTGTGCTGAATCATTGCTGGTCAATTATTTCATGGAATTCTTTAGCAGAAATGGACTGGGAGCCATCTCTTCACTGCCAAGTTTTGTCCTGGATGACCCTCAGCTCCCAGGTGTGCAGACCAACCATCCCTGCCTCTAACACATCCCCATCCTGCTCGCCAACATGTATGCCCAACTCAGGCTCCTTCTCAGTCTGGAGAACAAAGCCATGCCCATTTAGATAGAAATTTGAGGGATATATGACCTTTATTTCTACATAAGTGTTGTTTGGTCATGGTTAAATAAAAGGAAGCATTTGCATTAGATAAGCTCCTTTATCTCCTTTTTTTTTTTTTTTTTTTATACATAAAGTCCTCTTCAGCATTTATCTTGGAGATCTAAAATTCTTTCAGACTAGAACACCAGTACTAGAGTTTACTTAGGGGTGCACTTGTGACTGCCTAATGCAAATCATCTTTTATTCAACGGGAAACTTTGTGATGCTGACAAATATCACATCCGAATAATGGTTTAAAGAGATGGGAACAAAAAAAAGCAAAAGCAGCTATGCTTAACAAGGTCCGGGAAATGATACTGACATTTCATCAGAATTATTATGTCGTCCAGAAGAAAACAAATATTCTAACGAGAGGAAGATTGAAGGAGGAATGATCAATATTTCTCTGGGCCACTGTGGAAGCCCATTGGTCAGGACCTTTCAGTGAGTAAATTGGTTTAATATGTGTATAGAAATAGTTCTCGGAGTTGGATTTTCTTAATATACAATTATAATAATTTCATAGGTTCAAATTCCGCCCCCCCCTTTTGCAAATAAAGCAATAAAAGGGAACATATGTAAGTTTTTAAAGAGGAATCTCCTGGGAAAAAAAAACCCAAGTCACCACGTCAATTTCATGCCTTTTTTTCCAAGTGTTTTGGACTGTAAAATAAGAGCATCTTCCAAAATCACATTAGTTGAAGCCTTGGGTGGTTGGGGAGTGGAGGCCAGGAGAAATGTTCCAGTGAATTTTGCTTTCCTGAAGCTGTTGTTGAATTACTCACAGCCCATCTGACTCATGTTCTACATTCTGAACTCACCACGAGGCCTTGGTGCACTCATGTTCCTCTGCATCACAGGCTAGAGATATTAGGGAGCCCACCAGGGGAAAAGGGACTATGCCAGCATTGGCTTTGAAGATTTTCCTAACACAAAGGACATTGAAGAATAGAGTGTTCCCTTTTTCCTCTTGTGGCCCCATAAGTATTTGGAGAAAAGAGCCAAGGCATAACTGCTAGGGGTAAGAAGGGGGTGAGGGGGGCAGAGAAGAACCCACACAGGTAAGATGGTGTTATGAGGGGCCTCAAGCAATTGGGGTGGTAGGTTCAACCGGGGATTCCCATGTTGTTTTACTATATCCCTAAACACAGAAAGAAACCACAGGAGGACAGAACAAAATGCACAACTTCACATACAGAGTTTATTGCTTTATAAGTCAGAGTTGACATCCAGCAACACCAGGTCTCCCCCGGAGCTCTTCTCCAATTACTAGCACAACAATTAGGACCATTTTTCATGTAAAATCTTTATGCCTGCAATTCTTCATGAATTTTCCCAGGAAATTAACTGCATCAAATATTGCTAAGTGGTTTCTATTGACCCCATTCTCCCAAAAGGGCCAAGAATAGGTAAAGTTTACTCAATCACCTGTCTACTACGTGTTGATCATTTTTCTTGGCGCTGAGGACACAGCAGCACACAGAAACCAAGACCTTACTTCTTTTACCATATGTCTCAGTGATGGGGGATAGTTAAGATAAAAAAAAAAAAGTGTGTGTGTGTGTGTGTGTGTGTGTTAGAGCTTAATAAATGTCAAGAGCTGAAATAAAGCAGGATAAAAGGAGAGGAAGTGATGTGGGTGCTGCCTTAATTAGGTTAGGCAGGCACATTCTCTGATTAGATGGCCTTGGGAAGAGGCCTGCAGGAGATGGAGAGCCACACAGATGTATGCAGGGAGTGGATTCCAGATGGAGCAGACAGCAGTGTAGGTCTGAGGAACATTCCAGAGGCCAGTGTGGCTGGAACCATCAGTGAGGGGAGACTGGTAAGCGGGTGGCTCCTGGTGAAAAGGTAGTTTGTAAGAAGGTAGTGTGTGCAACATTGAGTTATAAAATGATATTACGTAAGACTGATTAATAATTATGTTCACAGAACTTATTAACTGAAAATAACTTTTAATAAAACAATAATTACAGAATTAAAGAAACTTGGAGATCATATGAAATCAATAATTTTTCTAGTTATTGCAAAATTGCTTTAAGAAGACAAAAGCAATTTAGGGGCGCCTGGGTGGCTCCGTCTGTTACCCATCTGACTTTGATTTTGGCTCAAGTCATGATCTCAGGCTCCGCATCGGGTTCCATGCTCAGTGGGGAGTCTGCTTGGGATTCTCTCTCACTCGCCCCTCCCCAACTCGCATACATGCTATTTCTCTATCTAAAAATAAATAAATCTTAGGAAAAAAAAAGGAGACAATGAAGGAAATTTAAACAGAAAAATAATTGTGAAGGGAATTAAGTAAGGCTCTCCAAAACAGGGCCTGTGTTTGTGCCTCAGATCCAATCACACCAGGCTTCTGGGATAACAGAATTCCATTAAAGGTCTAAGGGAGCATGAAGCTAAACTCTCTCAATAGAAGGGTCTGCAGACGCATTGCAGGAAGAAGAGGCCTTTCCCAGAGGCTAGGAGGCCCTGACCTTGTGGGACAAGGACCCCAGTAGGGCCAAGCCCTGCCACTAGCCCTTCCCACAGACCCTCTGTAATCTCACAGACTTGACTTGGCAGTGCCTTTCTGTGGCCCTCTTGACATGGAAACCAGAGACCTGCATGACCCTCCTGGTCTGTAGACCTCTAGTTAGGACAACCTCAGCAAGCTCCTGTCCTGCATGTCCGTGGCAGCCTGGGGTCCAGAGGGCCATGCACAGGCCATTTGTTCCTGCTGCATCTCGCCTACCCCGTGTTGGTCTCCTTTGTCTCCCAGAACAGCCCTCTATATCTGTGCCCACTACACAACTGAGGGTGACCTACCTACTGTCTGCCAAATGATCGTACACCAGCTCCTACCTGGCTAACCCAGACACTTTCTCTATATGCAGGGCCTAAAATACACCTTCTCCAACAAAGTTTGAAACCCTTCCAAATTGTTTTCTTTCTTGGGTGTCCTGTCTCAGTCCTAGGATACCAAAGGGCATTTCCTTATATTTTATATCAGTTACTCTTTTCATAGTTAATAATTCTTTATATTAAATTTTCCTCTGTCATCTGCTGTGTGGTTTCTGTCACCGGATTGGGCTGAGATTGCTACAGAGACCAAACTAGGCTATTTCTTGTTAAGATTTATTTATTTATTTGAGAGAGAGGGAGAGGAGGAGGGTGGGAGAGAAAGAGATTACAAGCAGGGGAGAGAGAGGGGCAGAGGGAGAGGGAGAAGCAGACTCTTCACTGAGCAGAGAGCCCAACATGGGGCTCAATCCCAGGACCCTGCTATCATGACCTGAGCCGAAGGCAGATGCTTAACTGACTGAGCTTTTAAAAAAAATAGGTTTCTAAAAACCTTTAACTTAGGTGATTTTATCTTTATGCAAACTCTTCCTGTATGTGTTTTCATAAAACTAGCATAAAAATGTAAAACTAAAAAAGCCAGACTATTCTCGCTGGTAAATGTTGGTGTTAAGTTATTGAGCAAAACAACAACAGCAGTATGCTAAGAAAAGATCATAGCATGTTGGTCAGTGTCACGTGTCAACTTGGCCAGGCTACAGTCCCCAGGTATTCAGGGAGACATTCATCTCAGGGTTTCTGTAAAGGGATTTTGTAGTTGTGACTAAAGTCCACAATCCATTGAAATTAAGTAAGAGGAGACTATCTTAAATGCTCTGGGTGGCTCTAATTCAATCAGTTGAAAGGCCTAAGAGCAGAGTTGCATCTCCTCTGGAGAAGAAATCTCACCTAGCTTCATGCCATGCCTGATGGCCTGCTGTATGGGTGCAGAGCTCACCTGGCCAGGCCGCAGAATGGCATCAATGATGTCCTTGCAGTCTGTCTTTTCTATCCAACAAGGTGATGTTTATTCTACGGATGGAAAAAATTATTTATGATCATGGGAATACTGGATTGCCATCAAGTCCTTACATCAAAATAAATGATCAATGGATTTAAAAATATATAAGAATACTACTGAAAAAAAACAATTGGTTGTTAAGGAGTAGTAAAGTCTTTCTAAATATGATTCAAAACTGAAAAAGCCATATAGGAAATAAATGAGACATTTGACCACATACAAATTAAAAAAAAATCTGAATTTTGCAAAATATTCACAATATGAAGTTGAAAGTCAAAGACCAAAAGAGGACATATGTACCAGAGGACAACTTATTTCCCTCCTGTGTAAATAACCAGCACAAATCAAAAAGAAAGAATTAAACAAGCCATAGCAAGCAGGCACAGATAGAAGGAGGCAGAACTTGGAAGTGGAATGGTCAGTGACCGGGAAGCAAATCAGAAAGGACTTTCCTTATTGCCAATTCAAGAAATGTAAATGAACAGAATCTTAGAAAGACTGATTGTAAATGATCTGGGTAAGGGTCCCAGGAAATAGAGATCCTCATACACCGTTGCTGAATATCAACCATTGGAGGAAAACAGACAGTACCCATTGTAGCGATTTTAGAATGGTCACACCATCTGAATCAGCAGTTCTATTTTAGGAATTTATCCTAAGAACCAGTCACAGTGTTGTCCAACATCTATGTGAAATCACAATCATCATGTGTTTATAAGCAGTGAAAAATTCAGAAACCAACAGAATGTGTAGGTATGTTCACCGCTGACCCATACGAGTGGACCATAGGGCCCATTTGGTGCACAGTTGCCCACAGAGCTCTCCCTCCTTCTGAGGCAAACAGGTCTCCAGAGCCACGTCCAGAATCACCAGAGTGATCCAAAATTCAGGAGAACTTCATTTTCCTGTTTTTTTTTTTTTTTTTTTTTAATTCTCTTAGTTCTAACAATCTTTTTATCTTCACCAGAGAATCCTACCCACCCCTAGTCAAATCTTCTAGGATGTCTGTCCCAACCTACTTTTTCAGTCCCCTCTCTCCTCGATCTCCATATCAAAGTCTGCCATCCTGTCTCAGATCAAAGCAGACAGTGAAGCTGGTGCCAGATGCTTCCTTGGCCCACTTCCATTTCTTCTCCAGTCCTTGCTGCTTTCAGAGGTTGTTGCTTCAGGTGATTGGTGCTTGAGTGTCTCTCATTCTGGGAACCCTGGTCAAGTATGCAGCAGCCCCCTTCCCGGAGCATCCCCACACCAGCCACCCTCTTCGTGCCAGGCAGATTCTGACCTGTGGGTCTCAGGGACATTCCTCAAGTCCTGGCACAACCCTCACTTTGTATATGGATGCTTCCATTTGGATACCCTGTTTGCGCCCTCCCTTACTGAGGTAACCAGGCTTGAAACTTAACAGATCTTCTTGGATAAGGACTTCCAGGAAACCCTGTGTTCTGCTTTCACCCATGCCATCCATCTCCAAGCCTGGTTACAAGTTTGGGTGGGAAAGAAGAGGGAAATGATGGATGCCCTCTGATGATGTGTATACAAGACAGAAGAGTAAAAGAAGACTCCAGTACCCTCTGTGGGTTGAATTATGTCCCTGAGACAGAGAAGTGGAAGTCTTAACTCCAAGGGCCTGTGAATGTGACCTTCTTTGGAAGTAGGCTTTTTGTAAATATGATCAGTTGAGACGAGGACACACAGGAGTAGGGTGGTCCCTTCGTCCTGTGTGACCGGTGTCCTTGTAAGTAGAGGTGAACACACCGGCAGGGAGAATGCCATGTGCTGATGAAGGCAGAGATTGGGTTGATGATGAAGGCAAGATTATTTGGTGTCTCTAAGACAGGGAAGGCAAGGGTTGCCAGTCACCACTGGCAGCTGGAAGAGGCAAGGAAAGACCCTCCCCTCGAGGCTTTCAGAGGCAGCCTGGCCTGGGGACATCCGGGTGAGAGACTTCTGACCCAAGAAAATACGTGTGTGTGATTTCAAGCCCTCCAGTCTGGGTAATCGGCTGCAGCAGGAGACCGAGCCAATCCTGGAGCATCCCTTCTTCTAGCTCTGCAGGGTTTTCCTTTAGATTCAGGTCATTCATCTAAAGAGACTGTGAGCTGCTTAGAGACAAATTATTTTGTTTTTTCGGTCTTTAGGTTTCCTAGAGCAAAGGTCAGCCAGCGACGGCCTGAGGGCCAACCTAGCCCACTGCCTGATTTTGTCAATATTAGCACCTAGTCACGCCCACTTGGTCCACGGCAGTTGGTGGCTGCCTGCCAGCCCCAGAGACGAGTCATCAGAGGCCATGTGGCCCACAAAACATTGACTCCTCGACCTTTTGAGAGAAGATTTGCCAGGCCCTACCCTAGGCCATAATAAACATTCTTCACATTTTTAGACAAGTGAAATAAATTGAATGGATTCACGCCTGTAAGATTACCCCATCAACTGGGTTCCAGCAGTGATGAGGTGTGAGACAAGGCCCCTTCTCTGCAGCTCGGCCAGGGGAAGATGGCATAAGCTCCTCACAGGATTTACAAGAGGGAAACTGCACGGTGATTAGGATGGATTTTCCAAGCTTTAGAAAAGCTTAGCTTTGTTTGAAAGAAAGAATTATTTGTGGTGGAGGAGAAGGCAGCCTGCCAAGAGAGGAGAGATTCCTCTTTTCTAAACAAAAGGGTTTCAAAGTGAAACCTGAGACAGGCGAGCATGGCTTTTGTATGGTCCTCCGAAGGCCGATTGGGAGGCCCGGAGCAGAGCCCGGACTCCGCGGCTCACCACATGGGTGGCCCTGGGAAACTTTTGCCAATGTCTCTGGGTCTTACTCTTCTCATTTATAAAATAAAAGATTTCAGTAAGGGGCTAAACCAAGGCGTGGATCAGAATAACCTGGGCAGCTTGTTGGAACATGGATCCCCGAGTATCTCCTTGGAGACTGCCATTCCACGATTCTGAAAGAGAACCCAGGGATTGGACTCCTTAAGGAGCAAGGGGGGGCTACTGAGAGGCAGCCCGTTGTCAGGCCTCCACGGGCTGACATAGGCCATCTCTGAATTAGTCGAACAGTCCTTCCAACTCAATGACTTTGCTGGCTCTTGATAACTCAATAACCTGCCCCAGCTTTCCTCCACGCTGCACACCACCCAACCCCTTTCCTGTGTCCATTTCTAGGGAACCACCCCCCGACACATGCACACGCACACACCCCATTAAGCTTCCTCTTTCCTCATGTTCTGGGTTTCTACATCGATGGAGGGAAAATGATGCAGTTTAAACTGGGCACATCGTATTCCAGAAGACACTCACCCCGAATTCATCTCAGCCACATGTTTCACTAAACTCAGAAGCCTCCTCATTTGCGGGGCGGCCACAGTCCCTGCTGACACAGGACCTGGGATGGAGCCAAAAGGTGAGTGGGAGCCACTGAGTTCTCTGTGCACCTGTGTTCAAACAATATCCAGAAACATATTGTGCTTTCTTAAATCAGCGAGCAATGAGAGCTGGCGGTTTCAACTCCAGGCCTTGGCATTCTCCGGTTTTGATTTTTGTTGTTGTTGTTGGTTTATGTCTTGATGAATCAAGAAGGTGAATTATTTCTGATCAAGTTCGCTGTATTATTCCAAGGGGTCCAAACAGCTCAGAAGATTAATTTATTGCTTTCCACCAGTTGGAACAATCTGGCAATCCCTAATTTTCAAATGGGATTGAGTTGTGTTCCTTTGAACAGATTGTCATGCATTTTAGTACGTAAGTAGAGGTTAGAGACACATGTGCTTACATGGAATGAGGCGATGAGTTAAGAAGCATGTATAAAAAAGAGGTTTAAACAGCAGACGTGAGCCATTCCCGCTGCACCTAGGGAGGGGAGTTGGGAATACTGAGAACTGGGTCTGTTTTCTCTCCTCTCTTGTCTTTCTCCCTGAAGTGGTTACCCTGAATGTACAGACTACAGTTGCGTTACTTAGTCTGCTTTGTTTAATTAGAAGATGATTCCATAAATAAAATCCATGCCGCGATACTGTCTGACTGTGTGTTCAGCAACTTACTTAATCTGCTTCTCTGGTACCTCAAAAGCAGCCAATAATTCTGGCCCCTCAGCTCTAGAGTTTTCCTAGCAGCCCCTGGGCAAACATCATCAGCTCTGTTCCGATGGGTCTCAGAGATAAGAATCCACTCCTGCGGCTCCCACCTGGCAGCGGGAGCAGGAACGTACTCTCTGTTTCCCCTTCTCACGTTTAACCCGGGGCGTCATAAGCACCTGCTCACGATGCAGAAGGAAGGGAAATGAGACCAGGATCTGAAGAGCAGAGGCGGAAGGCGTGTTTCCTGGACTCAAGCACCTCGCACATTGATGGAGAAACAGATACGTCATAAAATAATTGAAATACGGAGTTATAAATGCCATGCAGTGTAGGATTATCCTATTATCCTTAATAGTCTCTATTTTCCGCTGTGCATTGAGGTGTCCTCCCCAAGTTAGAAAGAGCAGTAAGGATGGTACCAGGGTGACCGATCCACTCTGCATTCTAACTCCTGTGGAGACCCTGACACGCTTCCAGCAGCGTGGTGGTAGTGGTCAGAGGGACAGCAGGGATTCGGAAGTCTCTGCTCCCCCCTTCTAACCTTTCAGGGTGCCTCCTTCAAGTTGTCCCCCGTCCAGAGTGCCACGGTGGGGCCTGAGGGCAATACCACGGCGACGTGGTGATGCAGACAGCCTGGCTGCCCCCTAACCGTTCATTTTATTCCTCTTTCAAAATACGGAGCAAGTTCCCTAAGGAGTTTGTCCCATTGTCCATCTTCACCGAGGTTCCCCTGAACGTGGCCTTAAGAGGAACGGACAAGGTTCACATCCTGGCTGCTCCCTCACCAGCTGTGTGTGCGAATCTTGAGTTTCTGTTTCCTCACATATGTGCAAAAGAGGGAGATAGTTGTGGCTCTCCGCTAGTGCCCTTGCGAAGCGGCATTGGGTCAATGCGCAGGAAGAGCCTGCGACAGTGCCCGGCACACGCCCGGCTCCATTGCGCATAACCCCGGACACATCTGCGTGTTGCCTCTGTCTGCTGCCCAGATTGCCTTGATGGAGGACCGTCGGTCTTGGGGTAGAAAGGGGCCCACCCGTACCTTAGTCTTCCCTCGACCGGGGGACCACAGTGGAATTCCATCAAGGCCACCGCGAGCCGTCCGGCCCTCGCTGGACACACAGGGCTTCCTCTGGCAGAACTAGTAGAAGCCAAGGGGACCCACCCCCCACATTTCCTCTCTGGTGCTGGTGTGCAAGCCTGTGACATATATGAAAAGGGGAAGGGCCCTTGGAGACAGCCTGTCTACACCCTTCATTTTCTCAAGACAGGGTCAGAGACACGGAGACGGAGGAGGGATTTGTCTCTGGCTGCCCAACGTCAGGGCTTGGACTGGAATCTGGGAGCCCCAACGCTACCCCCTGCTCGTTTCTGGAATATGGTAAGAGGCAGCGTGGTGAGTGGAAAGAACAAGAACTTAGCGAGTCATGGGGCCAGGCCCAAATCTTGGCTCCTCTGACGCGTCACCTGACCGTCTTTATCAAATAAAGGAAGATATTAACTCCTTTCTCACAGAGTGGCTGTGAGGATTAAAACAAGGGTCTGTGTGTGAAAGCACCTGGCTCGAAGCAGGTGCTTAATGAATGTTAGTTTCTTCCTATTGCAGTAGAACTTGGATATTTATAGATGCCTGGAAACAGGAGAGAGACCCAGAACTAACAAAGGCTTCTGACCGAGCAGCTGGCCCGGCGCCTTGCTCAGAGGTGTGCACAGGTGAGTGCCTTTAGGCGCCGACCTGAGCAGAGGCTGAGAGTTAGAGCAGAGCGCAGTGGGAGCCCTTTTTTTCCAGGAACACAGATTAACTGGCTCAGACGCTGTGGGAAAGGGAAGGTAGGTTGTGCAACGCGCAGGTGGCCCTGGGCACAGCAGTGACCAGCGTCAATGTCAAGGCTGTTTTCCTCTGGGCTGTGCCCCCCGCCGGGTTCGCGGGGCCCGTGGCCAAGTCAAACAGGGCTGCCCACGCTCAGGGCGGGCTGCACTGGCTCCGGGCGCTCCCAGGGACCAGAGCATCAGACTCTCAGGTCAAACGTTCGCCCCCCGTCACCGGGAGCAGCGCACCTGTGTGCCTATCACGCGCCAGCTGAGAAGCCAGCCCCCCTCTGTTCCTCCAAAAAAAAAAAAGCTCCCGGGTTTGCATTTTCTTTAAAGCATCAAGCACTAACCGAACGCCAAGGCCTCAGCCAAGTCTAAACATTTGCCTTGGCACCGGGCCACCCTAACACAAGGCCTTAACGCCGGCCTGGGCCGACGCGCCTTAAAAGAGATCCACACGTTGAAATTCAGCGGGATCAGAAATGTGCCAGGTAGACAGTTGAATCTGAAGATTAGAATCAAAGGGTGAGTCACTAAATCTGAGGCGGAGTCAGGAAACGGCAAAGCAGTCTTAGGGCGTCCTGGAAGCCCCTGGCACGGAGGACGCCTCCCCGCCACCGAGGGGGGCCCTGGGCCCCGGCCCCACTGTGCCCCCCGCTCAGCCTTAGCAACCACTGATCCTTCCTAGGACTGTGCTGCTGGTGCAAACTGTGGCTCACAGGTGAGAGGCGACTCAGCACAAGTCACAGGGCTTAGGTGTGATGGAGGCCGATATTAAATCAAGGTTGGTTTAACCAAAAAACAAAAAGCAACAACAAAAAAAGAGAGAGAGAGAGAGAGAGAGAGAGCTCACATTTTTTCTACCATATCCTGTTAGGAACCCAGAGTGAATGAAAAAGAAATGAGATATCCTCGTGATATAAGAGGCTTAACAAAAATTAACCCGAGTGTGGATTTCTTCGTAGCTGGCCGCAAACAAACGCTGAGAGCCTTGGCGAGGCCAGGACACGTAAGTTCAGGCTTCAGGGGCTGCCTGTGGCTCTGCTTCAATGTTCTGTGCCCAACCCAAGTGGAGCCCTTTCCACGACGCACCCCGAGGGGTTTCTCGTTGACGGTGCGGTGCCGGTGCCTTGCTGTTCCTTCTGCAGAGCACGCCTCTCCGAGCTCTGGTTTCTGAAAGCCGACCCACCCCCACCCCCACCCCCCTGCCTGCAGGACGGGTCTCTGGCTCTCCCAGGTCAGAGAAGGACACGCTGCAGCTCTGTGGGTGCTGGGTAAAATGCAGAGTCCTGGGTCCTGCCTTGGGGAAGTCTAGCGTGGACCCCCAGAATATCAGCTTGAACAAACATCTAGATGGTGGTGATGCAGAAGATGAGTGGGGTATATCTAGAGGAACACAGGCCTACGTTTGTGGGTTCCGCCCCATTAGAAACCTTCTTGGTATGCTATATGTTGGCACACCAAACTCTAATAAAAGAAATATACAAAAAAAATTTTTAAGAGCAAGTAGAAAATCTAAAAAAAATAAAGAAAGAAAGAAACCTTGTTTGTTCTTGTTCATATTTGCTTGTTTCCATATGTTTATTCCTACGTCTTTAGCGTCTTTAGGTTTCATGCAGGCGGTGTGCCTTGTCCATTTTTATTTTTAATTCTTCTAGTGTCAGACACTTCATAGAGATTCTACAAATATTTACTGAGCTGAATAGCTACTATCTTTTTAACTAAAAAAAAAATAAAAAGTTTGGGCAGCCTGGGTGGCTTGGTGGTTTAACGCCACCTTTGACCCAGGGTGTGATCCTGGAGACCTGGGATCGAGTCCTACGTTGGGCTCCCTGCGTGGAGCCTGCTTCTCCCTCTGCCTGTGTCTCTGCTTCTCTCTCTCTCTCTCTGTGTCTCTCATGGATAAATAAATAAAATCTTAAAAAAAAAAAAAAAAACAACCTCTGGAGTGCCTGGGTGGCTCAGTAGGTTAAGCATCCACCTTTAGCTCAGGTCATAATCTCAGGGTCCTGGAATCAAACTCAATGTTGGGCTTCCTGCTCAGTGGGGAGTCTGATTCTCTCTCTCTCTCTCTCTCTCTCTCTCTCAATCTCTCTCTTTGTCCCTTTGCCACTCCCCACTGCTCATTCTCTCTCTTAAATTAATAAATAAAACCTTTAAAACTTTTTAAAAATTAAAAAAAACTATTTGATAAATATTATTATTATTTTTTTCTCGTTGCAGGTAGAAAGTAAATCTGGGGAGGGATGGGGGGAATAAATAGCAGGTGTGGAGAGACAGGAGAACGAGGATGCTGGGAGGATGTGCCTAAATGAGGCTGTGTCTTGTGAACATGAACCTCCCAGCGGTGGAATGAGGGGGTCTCCTCACAACCTTCGTGTTCTGAGGGAAAATTGAAGAGGTAGGTCCCAGGATACAAGATTTAGTTCTCTTTTTCAACTCCAGTTGACTTTGGAAGACAACCTTATGAGAGCCCAGCTATACAGACAGGAGAGTCTGAGTTACACGGATTCCTCTAGCCCTTGGGACTCTAGCTACATGAGATAGAACCAGTTGGGTGTCTTGAAAGTCAATACATCTACATTTCAGATAAATTAACGTAGCTGCAAAAGGCCTCAAATATGATAACCTGCGTGTGGCCCCGGCTCAAAACTTCCTAAACACACATGCATTTAAACTCACTCAATTCAAAGATCATAAGGGAATCTAAGGCTTGGCCAAAGCGAGAACGTGTTGTAGGATTTGGAATCCAGTGTCTTCACAGTGGACTCTAGGAACCTTAACTTGAATCCTCGGGACAGCCTCCCCTGCTCCCATCCTCTTCACCTGGAGCCCAGATCTGTAGACCATTCTGGTTTGTGTGTGTTGTGTTCATCCCTTGCAGGAAGTTTCCTATCTTTTACCTTTTGCAGACCCAGGGAGATGTTCCTTAACTCAGCGGCTTGGCTCTCTTCTCCCTCTCCCCCATCTTTCTGTTGCTCCTAGAATGCCTGTTGAATTATAAGCTTAGAGGCAAACTCAAATTCTCTTTATATCCCATACAATTATTCCATAAGGAGGTTTGAGTGAGGTTGTTGCTAAGAATTCATTTGTAGCATGCACTGGCAGGTGGATCATACCACAACCTCATTTATTTACTCGATGTGAAAGAGGACTATAATATCACATTTTATATTTCTTAACCATTTAACAAGACAGTCTTTTTTTTTTTTTTTTTTTGAAAACAACTTTTACTATATCACTGGATACCAGGGATTTGGGGGGCAGATTTGGGAAACACTGCTTTGAATATTTAGGCATTTACAGCTTTCAGATCTACCTTGAGATTCTTTTAGGTGGATGTGGCCATGCCACAACTCAAAGAATTTTCAGTCCTCTACTCATTAACTAAGAAAAAATTAAAAAAAAAAAATCACCACCTATTATGTGCCAAGCACTTTTCAAAGGGCTGGGAAATATGATCTTCACTCTTTAAGGATTCACAGCCTAGGGATGCCTGGATGCTCTCTCTCTCTCTCTCTCTCTCTCTCTCTCTCTCTGTATATATATATATATATATATATAGGCTCATAGGCTACTAGGCAAAACCTAAAAAAAAATGAATGAAAACAGACAATTTTGATAAAACCAGGTAATTGCTCCAAAGGAGATGTGAATAAGGTTGATGAGGCCAAGGTGAAGGACTCTGTACAAATCCCTGACCTGACTGTGGGAGCACAGTTTCTGAACACAGATCATCTGGATTTGAATCCGGACTCTGTTTTTCCTCTTTGACCTTGAAGTAGTCACTTTTTTCTGTATCTGTGTCTCTACCTATATGTTTGTATGTATATACTTCCTCATCTGAACTTTGAGGTCAGTAATAGTACCTTGCACATAGGGCTGTGTTAAGGATACATGAGTTGACATTTGGAAACTACTTAGAGGAGTGCAAGGTATATTTTAATTCCTTTTGTGAATTCATAATAATATCTAGTTTCAGCATAAATGTCTATGAACAGCATTTCACCAGCACCATACCTTTGTACTTCCTATTCAATCTTGACGCTAAATGAATGTGACTGGTCATGTGAAATACGTGATGACCATTAGCAAAGTAGTGCTCCATCTTAACAATTTCTCATTTAGTTCATCAAAAAATTAATAAGCCTCATCATCCAATAGGGGTATGGCTCTTGGCTAAGAGAGAGGGGTATTAAGATCATCAAAGAACTTTCTTGTTTTAAAGTGAGCTCAAAGTTTAGTAGGACAGACAGGCATATGGTTCCAATGGACAATTATAATAGTGAACATTAACGTAACATGTCAGGAGAGTAGAGTTGGTTCACCTAAGCCACCTTGAGGGTCTCAGGAAGCTTCAAGGCACACCTGGGCCAACTTCTCAAGGGTGAATCGGAGCTGATGGGGCAAAGTTATGATGAGAAACATCAGTTTGGTGAGGAGATAATGAGAGGCTCCAGTGTGGTCCAGTTGGGCATAGGCAGGGCCAGGAAAACATGCGAAGATAACACTGGGAAGGGACTTCCTGGAGGCATGGCAAATAGGGATTTGTCAGCGGTGTGTTATTTGAATCTCTGAAGTAAAGTGACTTTCCCAGGATGACATCATGAAGAGCTGAGGCAGCAAAACCGGGCTGTCCTCCCAGAACAATACGAGGTGTACACAAAAGCCCATGCCAGGCTCAGAAAGGTAAATCAGCCCGGCCACTTCTCCATCAGCTGCGTTCAGGGGTGTGCAAGCTCACTCTCAGTCTGGGTCAGGCCGGGGGCTTTTGTAATGGCTTGGAAGGACTTGACAGGCTGGCCTCTCTGCTGCTGGCCTTCCTTCTAGGCCCCAAGGCAGCTCACTTAGAGTAGCTTCTTTCTTTATGTATCCAACCTTAGGGAAAAAAAGAAAAAAAAAATCTCAAAGCTCTGTTCTCCAAATACCTTAGGCTACTTTTTTCTACTATAATTCTACACGAAAATGTTGGGCCCATCAAAATGCTCCGAAGCGGGCATGAGAACAGTCAAGAGTACAACATGTATGGAGAATGGGGTCTTGCTAACAAAGTTGAGGTTGAGAGGTTTATGGGAATTATTTATATCCTACCATAGAAATTTTGAGTACCACCAACAATACTGAAGATGAAACCTGACTTTGCAAAAACACTTGCATGCATGTTGATTAAAAAAAAAAAAAGATTGAAAATATGATAAAACAATATCTGCTTTTGTCCTTCTCAGGCAGACAAAAACTTCCGGACCTCATGTTCTGCCTTTGGGCACGTGCTGAGTCTTCCCTAATCGGATGTTGCAGAGGAAGGCTAATTATTTCCTGAAGGTCTCTGTTTACTAAAGTCAGCATCAAGGCAGATCACAAGTATCGGGGAATGTTCATGGACCAGAATAAAGCACTGGATAGCAGGTCCTGTTTGGTTATTTTCAAAATGTCTGATGTGCATCCTCTGTCATGTGGTCCTCAAAGAAAACTTGGGAAATAGGCTGAAGATGTCATCCTAGTGTAGACTTTATGGATGTGGGGGATATTTGAGTTCCATACAGTCTGACAGCTGCCAAATGGTGTTTGTATCTTTGGACCACAAATAAAAAAACTCTACCCACTGAACCATGAAGAAGGTGGTTGAGTATCACCAACCTGTTTTGAGTTAGATGTAGCCAAGTGCAACGTTGGCCAAGCTATAACCTCTGGACATCTGGATCTCTCATCTGTAAGATGAGATAAAAGGAACTGTCTTGTGGGACTATTGCAGGGTTACATGGGGCAGCGGTATCTGAAGTGCTAAACATGACACCAAAAACAGAAATTTCAGTGATTTTTTTCTTAAGACATTAATACGTAAATTCCCTTTTCCTATCACAATTTTAAAGGATCTTTTCTTCTTTGTCATACAAAGTAGCTTTTTATAACTTAAGAAAAAATCTCTGGCTTGTTTCTGTTGTAGGAGAGACTCATGAGTGTCATTTTCATTTTTGAAAGTTGAACTGACCATTGCTGCTAGAAACATCGGGGTGCAGGTGTCCCGACGTTTCATTGCATCTGAATCTTTGGGGTAAATCCCCAAGAGTGCCTCAGTGTCCATCGAAAGATGAATGGATAAAGAAGATGTGGTTTATGTATACAATGGAATATTACTCAGCCATTAGAAACGACAAATACCCACCATTTGCTTCAACGTGGATGGAACTGGAGGGTATTATGCTGAGTGAAATGAGTCAATCGGAGAAGGACAAACAGTGTATGTTCTCATTCATTTGGGGAATATAAATAATAGTGAAAGGGAATATAAAGGAAGGGAAAAGAAATGTTGGGAAATATCAGGAAGGGAGACAGAACATAAAGACTCCTAACTCTGGGAAACAAACTAGGGGTGGTGGAAGGGGAGGAGGGCGGGGGGTGGGGGGGAATGGGTGACGGGCACTGAGGGGGACACTTGACGGGATGAGCACTGGGTGTTTTTCTGTATGTTGGTAAATTGAACACCAATAAAAATTAATTTAATTTTTTTTTTTAATTAATTTTTATTGGTGTTCAATTTACCAACATACAGAAAAACACCCAGTGCTCATCCCGTCAAGTGTCCACCTAAAAATTAATTTAAAAAAAAAAAAAAAGAAAGCTGAACTGACCCAGGTTAGTTACTTCACTGAGGGATTTGGTGCGTAGGGAGCAAAAGCTCCCTGCTTCCTGGTCGCTGGTCCTTGAAATGTACTTACAAGTAGGCTGTTGAGGAGACTGAAGACGTGGCCTTGCTAATGCCATTTTCCTTTGAGAGAAGCCAGAGGCAATGGACAGCTCTGGCCCTCTCTTCACCTGAGGAGGATTCACTTTGTCCTCTTTCTTTGAGACCAACATGGAGGATTCAATGTTACTTTGATTTTGCCTCTAAATCAGGTTGTACCCTAGTTACCCCTCCAAGCTGACGTATTGCATATCCAAGCAGAACCTGCCAAATCCAGAATGATGTTCCCCCACAGATCTGACCATTCTAGAATCTATGAAATTGTTCAAAAGCTCTTACTTGTTTTACAGAAGGAAACAGAAGTCACTGGCTTGGGATTCACGATCTGATCACTAGTTCCTTTCCTGTCCTGTCTCACCTCCCACCAGTGCTCAGACGTGCTCAAATCGTACGTTGAACAGTAATCCAGTGGATATTTTGTATATGTTGCTCTGAAGTGCACAAACCTACAGTTTCGTCACCTTCTTAACTGTTCATTCTTGGGGTTTCGTTTCTGGGCGGTCTGCTCAGACCCTCAGGATCCTTTGATCTGGTCTCCTTTAAGCTCTCTTGACTCCATGTATGACTCACTGTACCCTCTCTTCTACTGAACTATCTGACACATCTTTCCTCACTTGGGAAGAAGCTTGAGGCAACCGGCTCATCATTGCTGCACGCCATGTCCTCACAGTGTGGAACCCACAGGAGATGCCTGTTGGTACTTGTTGAACCAGTAAACCTGGCTTCCTTCTTGACCTCACGAGCTTAATAACCGCAATGCGTGTTTAGTGCCTACTATGTGCCATGTGCTGTTCTCAATGCTTGGGGTATGTGAGGGAGCAAAAAAAAGGCAAGACACCCCAACTTCTGGAGCTTACATTCCAGCAGAATTGTGACTAGGCTCCTTCCACTTCTCTTTCTGTCAAAAGAGCTTTTATTCACATATTCCTTCTCCTCCCCATTTCTTCTTTCATTTTTCCTTCACACACATATCAGAAATGAACATGCCTTTACCATGCATCAGGTGTTTTAAGGGAGGATTCCTGGTGTACAATGTAATGTGGTTTTTACAAAATAATTTACAAAAATTCTATGAGGCAGCCATCATTTTGTTTCTCCTTATGGAGAAACTGAGACCAAGTTGTTAACTATTCTGCTAGGATCCTTTTGACTGTGGGCAATAAAACACTGGCTTATCATGGATTAAACAACAGGCAATTTTTAAAATCTCAAATAACTAACTTCAGAGAGAGGAGAAACTTCAGGGTTGGTTGTTGTGTTTTCAGCTAACAGATAGGGCTCGAGTTCTTTCTAGGTCTCTGCTCTCCTGTCCATGTTACTGACTTTTGTCTTCCCCTCATCAACCCTTCTTATTCTAAACACAGCTGCCAGAAACCAGGGCCCTGCTGCCTCGTTCAGATCCAGTGGAAGAGGGAGAGTCATACACACACACACACACACACACACACACACACAAGCACACACAGTGTGAAAGAGAGACTGTAGACTTTCTTAAGAACCCTCTCAATTTTTTCCTTGCAATTTGCCTGAAATTTGTCACATGCCCATTATGCATCAGCTAATTGGCAAAAGAGATGGCACTACTCTTAACACTAATTATTCCCGCAGCTCGATCTGAGCTCAGTTCTCCAACTTGCATTGTGTCCAGGAAACACAAGAATAGATGTCGGGGAGTCAACCGCAGTATCCCCCCCCCCCCCGCCCTCACAGACGGCAGCAGGAGTGGGAAGAACCAGAATGTTGCTACATGTCTGAGGGGCACCACGAGTCAAAGCTGGCGAGGTGGATCTTGTCATCGCTGGAGGAAACAAAACAGCTCAGATGTGAGTGAAGAAGCCAAATTTTCAGGATCTGGAAAGAGGAAATAATGTGGAAGAGCAAGGAGCACGGAAAAGCCCAAGAGCTGAGGATGACTGGTAGGGCACAGACAGAAGAGCAGTCGAGCCTCTTGCTTAGAGACCTGGAGGGGCCGGGAGCGGGGATGCGGTCAGACTGCTGGAGGGAAGGGAGCTGTGTCACTAATGTCCAGTTTTTATCATAGGCTAAATTTTTGACGGGGAGCAGAATGTTTTTGCTAGGCTCACTCTGTGCTGGGGATGGGGCACACAGGCATTTGGACGTAGAAACTATAAATGATATTTTTTCACTTTGAAAATAGAATATGCTAAAAAAATAGAAAGATATTTTTTGATTCTCTTCTTTTATTCACTTTCAAAATTTTGGTTCGCAACTGAATATGCATATTTTTCAAACATTTTTAAGCCACTAAAATACTATGGTGAAAAGGTTGATACATTAGGCTTCAGTGGGAGCATAACAGGTACAATTTTTTAGGCGTTTTATGATATTGACAATTAAAGCTGAACACTTGCGGCTCCGTCACCAAGTATACACCTAGCATAGCCAACAGGAAGGCATGCAACCGTTTACAGATGACATGTGCAAGGCTGGTTGCAAAAGCCCTATTTCATAACAGTGCCAAACCTGAAATTACCCAAATATCCACCAATAATAGAGGAGAGAAGGTGAGACTTCCAGAATGACCAGGCAAGGAGCTCGGAGCTCAGCAGGACATCTCTCCAACAACGTAAAAACTAACTGGCTAAAATCATGTCAGAAAATAATCATGTGAACTTTCTGGAAGTTGTCCTAAGCACACACACATACAGCAAATAGGGAAAAATTAATTCAAGAAAATCTACTAAATCTCTATGTAAACAGTGAGAGCCTGTGGCATTTAAGCCACTACCTACTTCACTAACCTCCTTCCCCCAGCTCTGTGCTACAGAAGCTCTCCTGTGGGCCAGTGTGAGAAGGGGGTTCTCTCTCCCCCAGCTCCTAGTCTGGGCTACGGTTTCCTTCCAAGAGGGGCAGGCAGCAGTGTTTCTCATCATCCCCAACCCCTGTGTTGCAGAAGCTCTGTTCCAGACAAATGGGGCAAAGATGACCCATCTGTCTTCCCCTACTCACTGAGGTAGATGAGACTACTGGAACTTCTTTGGCCCTTGCCCAGCCTCCTCATAGGAAAAGGGTTTCACATCTAGAAGGGCAAGCCAAGAAAACCAGAGCTTGCCCTTCCCAAGTGCCCGTTGTAGAGAGAGGCTTTACTCTGGGAGAAGTGAATTCTTGGGCAGAATACTGGTTCAGTGATGCAGGGGCTCTGCCTTTGGGGAAAGGCAGGTTGTAAGGAAGAAGAGCTGTGTAGCTTTGCCTCGGGAAGCTAATTAGAACAGGATGAGATAAATCCATTCCTTTTTTTTTTTTTTTAGAAATCCACTTTTAAGGGTATTGTTGAAAAGAATGGAGATCATGGTGGAGAGTAATGAAAAGTAGGCTAGTAGTTCCAAGATACATGGAAAATGCCAGAACAGTCAGTTTATTAGGAAGAACCAGGAAAAGAGATGGTTAAGAAGAGCTCTCTTAGTATCAGAGGCAACACTGAGGTCAGGAAAGCTTGGGAGCATGTGCTAGACTACATCCAGTCAGAAGCGATCAAAGTAGGACATGGTGTAGACTTGCAGGCATCCCCCTCAAGGCATTAGAGACCCTTCAACAAACAGCAGAGAAGCCTCATTGGCAAAGTGGCTTAAACACAAGCTCTGCCCAAATACTGATGGAACTAGAGTCTGACCAGGGACTACAGATAGAAAGCCAGGCTTAAAATTAAAATCTCAGTCCTGGCAGCCTGCAAGGTTGTGCATAAGTCCAAAGCTGCATTCTCTCAAGGATTATCATAGAGGGAATCTCCAAGCGACCAGCCCTCGGAAGAGCATAGGGCAAAAAATCCAAACTCCCTAAATTCATAGCCACCTCAAAGCATACACTTATCCAATGACCAAGGTGAAAATATAACTGGCTACGGGACTTAAACCAACCTTTGACCAATAAGGAGTTTATGCAGACCCAGAAGTGAAGTTGCTAGATAGCAAGGCTAAAGGAATTTTAAAAATGGGGAGAAAAATCTGAGCAGGAACAAGAGAAACTGCTTTGCAAAGGAAGTGGATGTAATAGATTTAGTTTCAGCCAAGTCCATAAAGAAATAAACAAATGACCAGGCAAAGAGCATCCACCCCTGAGAGGGAAGATTAGTATTGAGAATGACTGCAGTATGTTACGTAGAGTGATCAGTTCCCACCAAAATTATAAGACATACAAATAAATAGGAATGTGTGATCCACACACAGATCCACACACAGGAGAAAAGGCAGGCATTTCAAAACTGCCTTTGAAGGTGAACTTGGCAGAGAAAGACTTCAAAGCAGCTATTATAAATATCTTTAGGAATCTTAAAGGTGCTTTAAAAATTAAAGGAAAGTAAGATGACACTGATATTGGATATCAATAAAAAGAAATTATAGAAAGACCAAGAGTTGAAAAGTATAATGAAATAAATTAAAAATTTCACTAATGATCAAGAATAAGACAAGGCTGCCCACTCTTACAATTTCTATTTTACATTTTACTGGAGGTTCTAGTCAGGGCAATTACACAATTAAAAAAAAAAAAGACACGCTGATTGGAAAAGAAAAAGTCAAACTCTTTCTCGTCTCAGATGACATGATATTGTAAATAGAAAATCCTAAAGAATCCACTAAAAATCTATTAATAAACGAATAAAAATTCAGCAATGCTAAAGGATACAAAATCAATATACAATACTCAGTTTCACTTCTGTACACTAGCAATGAATGTTCCTAAAATAAAATTAAGATAGTGATACCATTTATGATAGCATCAATAGGAATAAAATAAAACTTAACAAAAGGAGTGTAAGTCCTATATACTAGCACTATAAAACAGTAAGGAACTAAATTAAAGATCCAATAAAAGGAAAACATCCACATTAGAAAACTTAATATTGTCAATATGGCAAGACTCCCAAAATAGATCTACAGATTCAACGGAACCTTTCAAAATCCCAGCTGCCATATTTGCAAAAATTGACAAGCTTTTCCTAAAATTTATATGGAAATGTGCAGGACCCAGAATAGCCAAAACAATCTTGAAAAAGAACAAAGTTGGAAGACTCAAAATTACTGATTTCAAAACTCAGAACAAAAACAGAGTAGTCAAGATAGTGTGGTACTGGCATAAGGACAGACACGTAATCAAGGAGACAGAACTGAGAATCAAGAAATAAACCTGTATTTTATGGTCAAGTGATTTAGCATAAGGATTCTCAGACCATTTATTTGGGAAAAATCATCTCTTCAACAAATAAAATCAGGAAAACTGGGTATCTATACATAAAGGATGACTTTGGACTCTCACCTCACATCATCCGAAAAATTATGAACTTAAAATAGATCACAAATGTAAAAACTAAAACTATAAAATTCTTATAAAAATATAACTAAACACTAGTGACCTTGGATTGCATAATGATTTCTTAAGTGTGACACCAAGGCAAGAGTGATGAAAGTGAAAATAGTTGAATTAGGCTACATAAAAACAAAGTTTTTGTGATCGAGATAATCCATCAAGAAGATGAGAGAACAACCCATAAAATGGGAGAAAATATTTGAAAATCATTTAACTGCTAAGGTATTTGTAAACAGAATACATAAAGGACTCACAGTAACAAGTCAATTTTTTAAAAGACAACCCAGTTTTTACAATGAGTAAAGGATTTGAATAGATGTCTCTCCAAAGAGTGTATACAAATGGCCAATGAATATATTAAAGATATTCCACACCATTAGTTATTGTAGGAAAAGGCGAATCAGTAGCACAAAGAAAGACCACTTCACACCCACCAGAAGGGCTGTAATTCAAAGGAAAGAGAAAAACAGGTGTTGGTTGGGAGATGGACAAATCAAAAACCCACATACATCACCGGCAGTTTGGAAGATTGTTCAGCCACTTTGGAAAACAGTTTAGCAGTTCCTCAGAGTTTGTCACAGGGTCACCACTTCTCATAAGTTCTACTTCGAGATGTATCCTTGAGAGATGAAAATACGCATCCATGCATGTCTGCATATGCCTATTACAGCATCCTTCATAATAGCCAAGACGTGGAAACAACCCAAATGTTCATCAACTGATGAACAAATCAATAAGAAATGGCCCATCTGTATAATGGAATATATTCAGTGATTAAAAGAAATGAAGCACTGATCCATGCTACAGTAGACTGAAATCATCATGTTATGTGAGAAAAGCTGCTCACAAAACACCACATGTTGTATGATCCCATTTACACATAATCCAGAATAGGTGAGTATATGGCTTATAGAAAGCAGGTAAGTGGTTGCTTAGGGCTAAAGGGGAGAAGAGTGCATGGGTAATGGGCACCAAGTCTCTGGGTTTCTTTTAGGGAGAACAAAAACAGTTCCAAAATGATTATTAGATTATGGTGATGGTGGCACACAGCCTGTTAATACACTAAAAATCATCGAATTGTACGCTTTAAATGGGTGAATCATATGCTATGTGATTTTTCAATAACATCATTTTTAAAGGACTAAAACAGATAAATTGTGATTGATTTGTATGTTAATTACAGAAATGAGGACGAACAAATTTATACATGAAACACAGGTGTACCTTACAAAGATAGTTGAGCAAAAGAAGCCAGACACTGTTTGATTCTATCTCCATAAAAGCACTAATGTGTGCAATGGAATGAGAGATGGGGTTGCCTTTGGGAAGAGGGAGCAGATGGGGGAGGGCGCTGGACAGGGTGGGCCTCTGACCCACTACTAGTAATGCACATTTCCTCCATCTGGGTGCTGGTTCGTGGGTGCACTCCCTTTGTGAAGTTCATGGAGCTGAGCCCTGTTAGTTTTGCGTGGCTTTTCTACATGCATGTTCTATTTCAGTAAAAAAAAAAAAAAAAGATTTTTAAACTCTCTATACATCTTGTCTTTTTTTTTTTTTTTTTTTGTACACCCAAGTTCAGAGTTCTGGTGAAGAAGCAGCCAAGTGCACAAGATTCTCAGTTTGGCAACCGGTTCTCTGTTGGTTCAGCGTGATGTCTAAGAACCACACGCAGAGCCTTTGAAAAGGGCCTAGGTTTCTGGATCACGAAAGTGGACTGAAGATTGCAACTGCTTTCTCGTTCTCCAGGTTCCCATGGAATTATCAGAAAACATGTCGCTTTGCTTAAAAATAAGAGGAGGAGCCAGCAGTGGGCCAGATATTTTGAGATATCTTGGGAAACAAAACACAGATTAGATTGGATCGATGGAAAAGAAGAAAGGAACCGTAGAGGTAGGGTGTGGATGTCATCCAAGGCCACCCCAGAAGAGTCTCAGATTTATAGCCACACAGGGCTGAGTGATCACAGACTGACTTTGATGTGGAAAAGAATGGAGAGGTGCATTCGGCGCAGCTGGGCTAAGGAAACAGGACAGCGAGCTCCTGCTACCGTGGCCCACGTGCTGAGGGCCTGCAAGGAAGGCAGCTCCCCCCCAGCAAGAGCAACACTACGGATTATTCATCCTTGTCCCTCCATTGGCCTTGAGAGATACTCTAAGAGCTCACTACTCAAGCTGTGGGCTGAGGAGCAGCAGGGGCAGGGGGGTGGGCGGGTGTTGGGTGGGGGGAAGGCGCTGGTTGGAAATGCAGAGCCTCAGCCCTGCCCAGCACCTACCAGATGAGTCTTCATTTTAATCACCTTGGGCTGGGGAGGGGGGGTTAAATGCACATGAAACATTGAGAAACTTACCTGCTGATACTTTCGAATCTACTCTAACAGCATCGTTAGCATACATTTCAGTAATTACTGTGTGTTCTTCTAGACTCGCTGGAGAAATTTCCCTCAAACCTCAGTGCTAAAAAGCGAACGAATTCACTCATCGTGTTAGTGGCTGTTCCCCAGAGATGCAGAACCGATAGGATGCACATATATCTACACATAGAGAAAGAGATTTATTATAAGGAATTTGCTCATAGGGTTTACGAAGGAGAGTCCTGAGATCTGCAGGGTGAGACTTCACTGGGTATTTATTGAGTTGTGTCAAGGACTGTGAAAAGTGTTGGGAGGTGAGGGCACAGCAGTGAGCAGAGTAAATCCTCAAAGAGTCTGTAGTTGATCCCGTCAGTAATCCAGACCTTGTAAGGGGCATATCTTCCCATTGCTTTAGTTGTGAGGGACTTAGAATGATGGAAGCTACTATCCGTAATTATGTAAAATCCCTCAGCGTTACTTTTTCTGTACTACAGTCATTCATTTCACAGTCTTATTTTACTATTTTCCTTTCTTTTCACTTCACTCAGATTTTTAAAAATATTTTATTTATTTATTCATGAGAGAGAGAGAGAGGCAGAGACATAGTCAGAGGTAGAGGGAGAAGAAGGCTCCATGCAGGGAGATCAATCCCGGGTCTTCAGGATCACGCCCTGGGCTGAAGGCGGCGCTAAACTGCTGAGCCACCCGGTCTGCCCTTCACTCAGATTTTTCATACTTATTTTTGGTTGTTCCATATATATATGTTTTTGTTATCTTCTTGCTCTCTCCCCAGGACAGTGTGGCACAGTTGCCCAATGAGGATGTGCGAACGCCTCCTGCTGACCACGGGGACTTGGGATGCCTCTGCCAGCACACAGGCTAGCCCTGAGAGGAGGGATTTAGGGTACAGTGCCTGAGTAGACTAGGACTCCCCTCCTATCCCATCTCGCCTCATGTGGTGCTTTGCTAGCTAGTGCCTTTTCAGGGCGTCTGCCATTTACTCACTGACATTGCCTTCTGGTTTGGAAAGAATTATGTCTCCCCCCGCCCCCCACCGACTGCAAAGGTCATGTATTGAAGCCCTAACCCCTTAGGTGACAATATTTGGAGATAGGGTCTTTAAGGAGGTAATTAAGGTTGAATGAGGTCCCGAGGGTAGAATGGATCTGGTTCTGTATACAACAGATTTCTTATTTTAACTCCGATTAATTAAAAAAAAAAATTGAGAACCAGATCTTAATCCAAGATAGCCAATGTCCCTCTAAGAAGAGGAAGAGACACCTGTTAGGTACGTACGCAGAGTAAAGGCCATGTCAGAACACAGGGAGAAGGCAGCACTGCTGGTACCTTGATCTTGATGTCCAGCCTCCAGAACTGTGAGTGATAAATTACATTTATTGCACCACACAGTCTGGTATTTTATACAACAACGCTCTAGATCAATATACCTTTGTTTGGCTTGGGCCAGATGGATGCCTAATCTCTTCCCTGCAGCCCAGGACTAAAGCGCATCCTCCAGCGCCCTTCAGCTGCTCACCTCTTGGTCTGGCTGAGCATATCTATTTTCCTTGAGTAGCAGAGAGAGGCATTGCTCTCTGCACTAATTCAAGGGCAAAGAAGAGGGAGCAGAGAGGATTGAGGGATGATGTCCCTATTGTCCATTCTGAATTTCCTTGAGGCCCAACAACATGGTCCACCCAAAGGTTCTACTTCTAGCTATCACGTGTTTCTTCTCACATCCCCACATCATCAGCATGAGGATGAGTACAGAAGTTGGGGAAGTTCCCTTGGAATTAGCTGGGGAAGGTAAAGTCTTCTGCAAAGTCCTCCCTGCTTTTCTCACCACAGAATATACAGGATGAGCTCTGGATCCAGTGGGTCCACATATTATTGATGGACCAATATCCTCTATGTATACTATACCTGTCAGGTGCCACTGCTATGCATAGTTGAGACAAGACTGGGACAGAACCAGACAACAGGAACATCAATCTCTTTTCCTCCACATGAACCTGCCCAGTGATGTCTCACGAGTCATGCTAGTTCATTTTGTTTGGCTCTTTTGTCCAATTTCCTTTCCTATTGCAGTGGTTTTCAAGCCCAACGAGCTTCAGATTCCCCTATAGCACTTGTTAAAGGACAACTCCTGGATCTTTCTGGGATCCCAACCCCAGAGTTTCTGGTTCAGCAGGTCTAGATGGGAGCTGGGAACTTGGATGTCTGATAGATTCCTGAGTGATGCTCCTGCAGCTGGTCAGGGGGACCTCTTTGAGAACCTCTGCTATACTGTGACCCAGGGGGAAGGAGAGGGGCTTCTGGGTGATTACTGACTTTGGACCTGAAACATCTACACCTTGATAGGATGGCAGGCTGCAGACCCAATGGTTAGAGGAAGCTACTGCCAAGTGAAACTTCAGAGCCAGCCACACCTCTGCCAACTATTTAGGCTCTGAGTCAAAGTTCAGGACAGCCGTGGGAAATGTGGTTTTTAGCAGCATCGCTGAAACCCAAAACTGCCCAATTTTAAGTGTCAAAAGCCTACATCAAGCACTGGCTCTGCTTCTTTTCTTCTGGAGGAGTCTCTGCCATTCTGTATGTGAAAGTTTCAGCTGCTATAGTACATGGGGCTTGGCAGGGAGGGACATTCCACAATAATGAGATGACTGTGTCCTAGAGGGCTTGACAATGCTGAATCTGTGTATGTGGTGATTCCTTCCATCAGCCAAGCTATGGAGCTTGGAGTCTCCCTCCCTGAGACTGACATGCCTCCCTTCCGAGGTTCTGAGTCAGGAAGCCCCTTATAGAAGCATCTTAAATGATGTCATGCCCTCATACGGCCACATCTAGCCAAGATATGCCACTGAATCCATCAAAAGAAAGTCTTATGGGAAACATATTACTGTCACAAAGCTCATGCATTTTACTGTATTAGTGTAAGAGAATCTTTTTTTAAAATATTTTATGTATTTATTCATGAGAGAGAGGCAGAAATACAGGCAGAGGGAGAAGCAGGCTCCATGCAGGGAGCCTGATGTGCGACTCGATCCCGGGACTCCAGGATCACACCCTGAGCCAAAGGCAGGCACTAAACTGCTGAGCCACCCAGGGATCCCCAGTGTAAGAGAATCTCGCAGGGGGATACATAGCCAGATAATTATTATAAAATAAAGTCATGAATAGTGTCTATTAATATATTCACACCCATCGTTAGTGACCGAAGGTAGCAGAAGGAGTATATAGAAGAACTGTACAAATCTGAAAGAACTCCATGAGAACAACAGTCCGGGGCCAGATGAGGTGAAATTTATTCCTTGCAGTTTACTATCTCTGAGGACACTAGAGGGCACGACCTAGTGGATGTAACATTCTAAGCTCACCTAGATGGCCGAGAACTATATGAAGGCTCAGCCAGGTTTAATGTTCTCAATTTAGGAAAGCTAAGATGTGTATACCGTATGTTATTAAGATTTCCACAGAATGATAGAGGGGCCATGGAGCAGTGTTCAAAAGTCCAGACTTTGGGCTGAATTTGAATACTGAATCCTCCACTTACAAGTGGTGCAATCTTAGATAATTTACTGGTTGTCTCTGGGCTTCAGTGTCCTCATCAGTAGAATGAGAATAATGATAGTAACTATATGATTGGTTATTAAAATTCAATGTATATAATGTGCTTGGAATAATCCATAGCAGAATATATTGCTTATGACATAAGTAATCTAGTAGTTCATGAAGTACTTGGTATTGTTTATTAAATGAAAATGGGATTTTAGACATGTTATGCTTGTAATCATAAAGTTTGGTCACAGATAGAATTTCTATGGTGGAGAAGCTCCTTATTTTCTGATTCTGGTGGGTAAGTGAGATGCCCTTAGAAAAAGGCATTCTGGAAGTGGAGAAAGCCTGGGCCTCAGAGTACAACAGATTTAGGTCCAAATCCTGGATGTGTCAGTTCTCATCGATGACCTTGGGCAAGACCATCAACCTCTCTGAATCCCAGTCTCTTCTTCTATGAATAAATGTCCACGACTTATCCAAAGCACCTCATAAAAGTTGAAACACTGAGTAGGCCCTCCCTCAAAGGTGGAGGCCCGTGATTGTGGGTGCGTGCGGCAGGGGGAACATGGCACAGCAACACACTCCGACAGAACTTGGGAGTGCATGGGCTACAAAGGCAGATGACAGCAAGTTAGCCAGGCTGCCACTGCCCCCCTACCTCATCCACCTGGCAGCCTGTTACCATGTCTTCATGGTGTTCCATGAAATCAGGAGCAGAGAAAACAGTCGTGAGAAGTACCAAGACACTCTTGCCCCATCTTTTTTATTAACTGAATACAAACTCAAGTGAGTCCCTCTCCCTTTCTGAGACTCAGGTCTCCTGTCTGTAAAATGCAGAGCCTGAAGCACCTCATTGCTCCGAATCCATTGCAATCAACAGTGACATTCTGCAGGGTCCTGACTGAGCCCAAACGGTGATGCGGTCAGCTGTCCTGTTCTTACTGTTTGTTCTTCTGTTTGCTGGTGCACAGATCTTCACCTGCAGCCTGTTGGTTCTCTAGCCATGCTGTCTTCATAAGCCCTTGCCTTGAGAGACCGGCACCTGGCAATTTTGTCCTCCCTCTATGCCAACTGCAACTCCTCTTGCCAGTTTCCAGAATGTTTATACAAACGGGGAGTTGAAAAACCACAAATACTTGAGAGAACAAAGGAAAATTCGGGTATGGCAAATCGTATCTGACAAACATATTTCAAAAGGACATGTCAAAAGGCAGCCACGTGGTAGATAGAGAACGCCTGGGCTTCGGACCTTTAGGCATGACTTCACCGGTTCCCTGCACCTCACCCTCACCATCAGTGAAACGGAGACAAGTGAGAGCCAGGCTGCAGAAGCCATGTGAAGCTGAAGGTACCAATTCGTAGTTTCTAGTGCAATGCTTGGCACCAGAGTTGACAATGTTATTATCTGCTCTCTATAAGTTTTTGCTTTGCTTAAATATCAGTATAAATTAAAAGATGAAATCGAATGTGGAAGAGGAACTCATAAGGTGCTTCATAGTGAGGAGGCTGTGCCGTGGCGGGATACCAGGGACAGGTCTTTATGTGCCTGTAGTGGGGACCAGCTGGGCCGGTCCCTCCCCTCCCCAGGGGAGGTTTTGGGGCCTGGGGAGAGCACTGGGCCTGGGCTGGGGAGAGGTGGCTGGAGTCCTGGTCCCGTACTTGTCACCTATGGGGCCTCCACCAGCTCTCCTGACACTGGGGAAGCCGTCTCTGAGGAAGGCCGGCCCCTCGCGAGTGCTCATTCGCCCCCTTCCTGGGTGACAATGAACAGGTCACCGCGAGCGCCCTGCCATGTGATTCCCACACAGAGTACGGGTTTTCCTTGGCATGTTGAGGTGTCTGCTCTTTCCATTATTTTCAGCATTTGGGAGAAAAAGCACGAGTCCTTAGGGGAGTTGTCAGTGCTTCTTGCAGCCTTTGCCATAGCTCTTATTTTTGCGTTTAAAATGTGTTGCTGACATAATTTAATGTTCCCTCGCCAGCCGAGTTCAAGCAACGCCTAGGTGCAAAATGTTTAAATGCAGTCCCCCTCACTGGCAACTGCAGAGCTGCGGCTAGTGAAGGGAAAGGACGACCTCACCTGAGGTTTTAACTCTTTGTCATCTCGTGAATTTTTTTTCGCGACTTTACAATGGGTCTTCTATTTCTCCATCTTTGAGCAAACAGAACAGTTGGCAGATGTGAGGCTCCACCTCACTGAGTCACAGCCAAGTTCCCTTTTCATCAGTTTCTGCCCAAGTGTCTTAGCTTTGGCCTTGAACATTGACACATCACAGGTGATGTGCTTTTTGGGGAATTAATTCGAGGTCTCGATGTTTCCTGCATAGGATAGTTTGCAGGTTATGCAGCTCTCTGCTTGGACCAAATAAAAACAGTGACACACAGGCCGATCGAAGCTCCGTGTTCCCTTTAGCTCTCTGCCCTGTGAAGTAGGAATTCAGTCATTTGCTCATCTGGGTATCGGTTGATCCTTCCAGTTAATAACCCCAAGTGACGGCCATATATGCAAGGCGCAGTGCGGAGCAGTGCATGGGGTGCAGAGTTAGCAGGGAAGGTCGCAGCGGGGCTATGTGCAAAGTTATGTGTGTGTCAGAATTAACGAAGCACTTTGGCTGCCCTACACCCCATTGGTGCTTGGGCTCCCCTTGACCGAGGGATAATATAGGTGAGGTGCACTCCTTCCTCCGGCTTTGGACTCGGCACTTGTCATTGACCAGTTCTCAGCCCTTGGCAGGCCCAGGCGGGGTGAGTGACAGATGAAGATGCAGCCACGCATGCTTCTGTGCGTGTGTGTAGCAGGAGTGTGTGTATGGTCCGTGTATGGCATGAGCATGGGTGTGGAGTGCATGTGTGGTATGGTGGGCATATGGGGGTATGTGTGAGTATGTGTCTGTGATGTGTGTGTGGTGTGCGTGTGGTATGTATGTGTGTGTAGTCTCTGCATCCGTACTGTGACTGCGGTGTGCCCATATATGGCATGAACGTGGGGCATGTGTTACATGTATCTGTGTGTGTATGTATGTGCCCATGGACACATGAGCTGTGTATGCATGTATGTGATGTGTGTGGTATATATATGTGTGTGCCATGTGTGTGGTGTATGTATGTTTATGTAGTGTGTGTGGCACTGTGTGTATGCATGTGGTGTGTGTATGCATGTGGTGTGCGTGCAGCACGTGTGTGTATGCCTGTGGTGTGTGGTGCATGTGTGTATGCATGTGGTGTGTGTATGCCTGTGGTGTGTGTGGCATGTGTGTGGCGTGTATATGTGTGCGGCCTGCACATGTATACACGTGGTGTGCATGTGAGGTGTGCGGTGGAGGGGAGCTCATGTTCTCGGTTTGGTTACCGTGGACGACTGCCCTATACCCCAAGCAGAGAGAGCTCCCCGACTGCGGATCCGAGAGGATAAGTGGTGAACCCCGGGGCCCCGGGGAGCTGCCACCAGGTGGGGGTGAGGGCAGCAGGTGCAGCGGCCCCGGGACTGCCCCGTGAGTCCTGCGCTGGGGGCCCGAGGCCCAGGTGGGACTGGCTGCATGCACCCCTGTGCCCACCCCCCGCCCGCAGCCCCCTGCAAGCCCCCGCACCCCCTGCGCCCACCCCCTGCACCCCCCTGCACCGCCCCCCGCACCGCACCCCTGCGTCCACCCCCCGCCCGCACTCCCCTGCACCCCCCGCCCCCACCCCTGCGCCCACCCCCTGCACCCCCCCTGCACCCCCCGCACCGCACCCCTGCGCCCCCCCCCCCGGCACCCCGGCGCCCACGGCCGGAGGCGCCCCCGCACGCAGCGGGCCCGAGGCCGGTCGCCAGCGGCCTTATTTGGTGGCGAGCGCGGCTTGGCGGGGCGAATCCCGGGTCCGCGTCCTCAGAAGCCCCCGCAGCGCTGCTTCCCCGGTCCGGCTCCGCGGCCCCGAGGGCGAGGGACCGCCCCGCACAGCGCGACCCCGAGGCTAACTCGGTCCTGGGGCCCCGCGGGGGGACATTCACCGGACGCCCCGGAGCTGACCCAGCGCAGCCTGCGGACCCGGGGAGGGGCCTGGGGACCCGGGAAGGGGCCTGGGGACCCGGGGAGGGGGCTGGGGACCCGGGGAGGAGGCCTGGGGACCCGGGGAGGGGGCTGCGGACCCGGGGAGGAGGCCTGGGGACCCGGGGAGGGGGCTGGGACCCGGGGAGGGGGCCTGGGGACCCGGGGAGGGGGCCTGGGGACCCGGGGAGGGGGCTGCGGACCCGGGGAGGGGGCTGGGGACGCGGGGAGGGGGCCTGCGGACCCGGGGAGGGGGCCTGGGGACCCGGGGAGGGGGGCTAGGCTGGGGTGCTGGGGACCCGGCAGCTGCGGACCCGGGGAGGGGCCTGGGGACCCAGGGAGGGGGCCTGGGGAAGGGGAGGAGGAGCAAAAGGGCCCGTTCCTTGGGGGAGCAGGAGCCCTGCCTGGCCCTGGAAGCTTCTCCATCTCGGGGTGTCTGGGATTTCCCCCCCTGCCCCTGTCCTCCCTCGGTCCCTGGTCACCAGGCAGCGGCCCAGGGAGACGCGGTGCTGTGTGCGAGGCAACCTGGAGAAAAGTGTCGGGGCCCTTGACCTGAGCAGGGAAGCTGCGCATCCTTGGGGGAAAGAAAGCAGGTCCTGCCACCTCTGATTACCCCGGAAGCTAAACACATAATTTTCCCAGATTGCGACTAAATTTGATGCCAGTGGCCTGTTAGGCAGAAAGATCTCGTTTTCAGACGTCTGTCCTTCAGTGTGGTGGTCAGTGGGCTTTCTCTGTCCCTGGAGAGAGAGTCCCTATTTTAGGTTTGGGAGCCACAGGATTTCTGAAGCTGTCATCATCGACTAGGCCCAGCAGTGAAAGGCAACCACAGAAAATGTGCAAGGCAGGGGGAGAAGCTGGGCTCCCCTAAGACTTCATTTACAAGATGAGGTCTCCCCGCTGGATTTGGCTTGTGACTCTAATTTGTCCACTTTTGCTTTAATTCATCACCAGATATTGAGTCAATGCCTACATTTTCTAGGCCCTGCAGAGACAGCAATGACCTCAAACATAGAATCATTGCCCCGGTCGTGTGCATATTTATGGGGGGGAGAAACCAAAACTCCTAAATAATTATGCAATAAACGGCGGGTTGTGAGGCGGCTATACAGAAAAGCAAAGCGGGGTAAGTGACAGTCTTAACATTTATCCAGACTCTTTCCGTTCCAATCCTGCATTCAACCCTGTGAGGACAGGGACCTAGAACTGGTTTATTTTTATTTTTCTCCTTTCCCCTACATCTCACTTCCTGAAACTGGCCAGTCCATCTAAGTAAGACAAAGAAACCAATGACATAACACTTTGAAAACAAGCAATGCAAGTGACTATTTGTGGATGATGTGATTATATTTCTGTATGAAAAATAGTAGCAACAGTAAGAAAATTTAGTTACTGTAGGGAGTATATGCAATATATAATGAAAGGGGGATTTAGTATGGCTTCCACTTGTGAATATATCTATTTACATGTATACGTATGTATATTTACACACACACACACACACACACACACACACTGGAAGAAATAAAGCGCATGAACAAAAACAACAAAACAAACCACTTAAGAACAAACTTAGGATATATGTGACCTACAACAGGAACATTTAAAAATATTTCTAAGCATCAGAAAAATGCAAGAATGTGACAAATGAAAATGAATATTATATTTTTTATTAAGAAGGCTCATCTTTATAAAGATATTAAAATTCCCAAGGACAAATGGTATATGTAATATAAATCCTTTTTTATTTGTATTTTTTTAAGAAAGGTAATTCTTGTTTGGAGAGGGACTTCTGTTTTGTGTTTTTCATTAGAGCTGGCTGATAATAAAAGGGTTTCCTAACAAAGATACAGAGCCTATGTTCACTCAGTACTGTCAATTTGATAGAAAAGTAGGAGAACAGAGAAGTTCCTAGCTCTGTCTGTGATTGATTAGGTTAGTTTTATTACTATTGTTGTTGTTGTTGTTGTTGTTGTTTTCATTAGTAAAGAATGTAACTAGCTTCATCTATGGAGAATGGTATAGAAATTCTAAATAAAATTTCATTAAATTCAATCTGCACTTCATTAAAATGATCAAGTAGGGTGTATCTGAGTAACACATTGATGGCTTAATATCAAAATACCTACCAGCATGATATGACATGGATTTGAAGGGAAAAATATCATTTTAATAGATGAAGAAATGATTTAGGAAATTTACTAAGCATTCTAGACTTTAAATTCTTAAGATATTGGATACAAAATGCAAGTGTCTTGTTTTTGTTTTTACTACAGAATGGCATCTATCACAAATCTATAGTAAACATCATACTTACTGGTAAAGATAGAAAAATTTGCATTAAATTTAGGAAAAGATAAAAATTCTCATTATCACCAAAGCTTATTTTTCAACATTTTCTTCAGGTACCAGAAAATGCATTACAATGACAACAACAAAAAGAAATAAAATATCATATAAGAATTAGTAATATGGTAAGAAAAAAAATTAAGATTTTTAAAAGATTTTATTTATTTTAGAGAGAGAGCAGAGGGAGAGGCTAAGGGAGAAGGAAAGAGAATCTCAAGTAGGCTCCAGACTCAACATGGAGCCCAATGTGGGGCTCAGTCTCAGGACCCTGACATCATGACCTGGACCCAAATCAAGAGTCAGATGCCCAAGTGACTAAGCCATCAAGGTGTCCCATAACAAAATCCTTATTTGCAAATAAAGTTGTCTACATACAGAATTTATGAAAATCTAAAAACAAACTGTGAGACTTAGTGATAATTTAGCAAAGTTACTAGGTAAGTTAGTATCATATGAAAAATGATATGGTTTTCTTGCCCTCAAAGACAAATAAGATATAAAACAAATACACTAATTATAATAGTGACAAAACCATAAGATACATGGGACTCAGTCTACTTGATTTTTTCTTTCTTTCTTTCTTTCTTCTTTTCTTTCTTTCTTTCTTTCTTTCTTTCTTTCTTTCTCTCTGTTTTTATTAAGCGAAGCTCCACACTGGTGTGGAGCCCAACATAGAGCTTGAACTCATGATCCTGAGATCAAGACCTGAGCTGAAATCAAAAGCCAACACTTAATGGATTGAGCCCCCCAGGCTCACCCTCCACTGATTTTTCTTGTGAAAAGTATTTTTATAAAAATTATGGTTAAAGAGACTTTCAGTTCTAGAAATGGCAAGTTAGGGAATTAAATCCTTTCACAGAGGACAGCAGTCACAAAAATGCTGGATTAAATGTAAGAAAATTCTGAACACATCAAAGAGCTAGTAACATAATAAGAAATAACTGAGCTAAAAGCTAAGGGTAGACGATACTCTGAAGAGGTAAGCCTTATACTCACATAGGCTTTTTCGTGTGGGTAACAGCTAATCAAGAAGGAACATCTGCAATAGCAACATTGTGGGATGGAAAAATTAATGCTAAGTGTCTACCCAATGCCCAGCCATGCTTGAAGCTGGTATTCATAGTGGCTTCAACCACAAATTAAGTAGGAATCTGAAGTTAATCAGCCCCCGTGTGAGTGCCAGCCTGTGCTTGCATCTCTTGGGTCTTCCAGGAAATCTCAAACCTTGAATTTGGGATTAACGCATTCCTAGCAATACGGAATATGAAATACGGCTATTTCTCCCATATCCATAAAAAGGAAAGGAAGATCTTCAGTTAAGAAATATTTGATTTTCATATACCTCAACTTTTTCCTAGAAATAGTCTTAAATATTACAATCAGCACACAAAAGTAAACAGGCACCCCACAAAACAAGGTGTGAGGAATGAGACTGTAATAAATCAACAGACAACAGAAATGCAGTTACACGGATAGGTAATGGACACAGCTTGAAGTAGTTATGTGTCCTATACCTAAAGGTCTAAGAGCAAAGGGAATGGTGACAATAGACTGATAAATTAGAGAACATCTTATAGGTTGCAAACTGTTAAAGAGGCAAGAAAAAAAAAGTGGAACGATAAAAATAAAAAATTCTCCATCAAACCAAAGAAGGCAAGAAAGGAGACAGAGAAGCAGAGAACAATTAGGTCACATAGCAAGGACAAAATAAAATGGTTAAGTTGACCCAAAATACAAAAGTAGTTATATTAAAGCAGAAGGTACTAAATTCTTCAATTAAAACAACAAAGATGATCTGAATGGATTTGAAAAAGAGGAAGTGACGAGCTTATACCTAAGGGCATTAGTTATTTGTGGCTACAGAAAAATTACCCCCAAACTCAGGAACTTAAAGCCACACACTTTTGTCTTCTCATAGTTTCTGTGGATCCAGACATGGTTCTGCTGGGTCCTTTGCCTCAGGATCTCGAAAGTGTGCCAACAAGATATTAATAGAGGCTGCACACTCTCTCTTCTGAAGGCCTGGCTGAGGAAGGGTCTGCGCCCAAGCTCACGTATGTGGTGGCTGCTGCTATTCAGCTCCTTCGGGGACATTTATCTGATGGCCTCTGTCCCTCGACGCTGCCCTCAGTTTCTCGCCTAACCATAGGGCAACTCACGACGTGACAGCTTGCTCCATCAGAGCAAACACATGCAGAGGGTCCGAGAGAGTTTGGGTAAGGGAGAAGTCAGATTCGTTTATAACCTCATAACAGAAGCGATGTTCTATCACTTTTGCCCTATGTAATTTCTAGCAATGAGTGACTAGTCAACACTCAAGGACTGAGGACCACATGGGATGTGAATTCCAGGAGCCGGGGACCTCAGAGGCCACACTGGAAGGCTGCCGGGCAAAGCTTGCTCTATCACAGCTCTCTGCAATTTTACCTCCCCACGTAACACTCGATGGGTTGCTTGTGTGTCTATCTGTTCGTTATGTGTGTCCACCCCCTTGAGTAATATGCCCATGGAAGCAGACACTGCACCTGTTACACAGTAGGTGATCAATAATGCTTGTTGAATATGAGAATAAACACAATGCCCCACCTGAAAATACTTGAGAAGTTGGCTG
Source organism: Vulpes vulpes (assembly GCF_048418805.1). Taxonomy (NCBI): domain Eukaryota; kingdom Metazoa; phylum Chordata; class Mammalia; order Carnivora; family Canidae; genus Vulpes; species Vulpes vulpes. The sequence continues at coordinate 106,741,761 of NC_132787.1, forward strand.
ACGTGGAGAACAGGAGGGCTGTTCTCCCTGGAGGAGATTCCAGAAACCAGGGCTCCTGGTGGATGCAGGAGGGGTGGACCAGGGTGTCTCTGATTTATTTTCTAGCAGACGCTCTTTCTGTTCTCTGACCTCTGTCTTGGGGACAGCAGTTTAGAAAATGAAGGGGTGGCAGCACATGATTATGCCACACACACATATTTAATTGAAGTGATCTCATTTGTAGCAGACATTGTAAACTGAGCGAGAGCCCTGAGAGGCAGCCCCTGCTGTCCTCCATGGGTTGTTCACCTGGACCCTGGGTTTCCCGGATCATCCTCTGTAAATCTCTCCCCTGCCTCCCTGGCTTTTCCCCCTCATCATTTTCCCCTTGTGCCTTCAAGATGACTTGTCTCCCTCCTCCAGCAGTTGAAATTTGATCATCCCTTGTTTCAGGATCTCGTGGTATTCCATTTCTTCAACTTACACAAATTCTGGTTAAGGCTCTGATTTCAGTCATCCTCTGAAAAGACCATAGAAGGATGGCCTATGCCCCTACCTCAGAGTCTACTTCTCCCCCTTGCTCACTTGTATTCTTTAGCTCTAGATGGTCATGAAACTTTTGTGACATGACTGTGCCCTGCAGTGGGTTCTCCTCAGTTTGGACACACAATAAACAAATTGGTAAAGGTAAAGATAATGCTCACCACCCTTTCTAGAATTTCTGTTTTCCGGACCCTGTGCTGCTCTTTCATTAGCTATTTCTTATCCCTCTCCCCAAAGCATCCCTTGGACTATCAGCTAATCCAGGAAAAAAAAAAAAGAACTCATAACTTCGATAGTGGTTGTGAATTTCAATCACAGACACACAGAGATAATAAGTTTTTCTTTTAATGTAGTCAAAGATGTGCAAAGTACATCATTTTAGAATCTAGTAGCACATGATGTTTGTAAAAGATATGGGAAACCGGGTTCCCCCACTGTCATTCCTATGAATGTCATATGTCATTCCTATGAATGTCATATGTCATTCCTCCTCAAAGAGGTGGCCGTTTCAGGCCTTTTAGGTGATTTTTTCTGTAGGAGTGACCCACAGAGTTCTATAAAGCAACCATATGCTTCTATGTCTTGATTTTTCCATTTTAGCTGTTACCTATTGACTTCCTATTATGGGGAATAGGCCACTGATAACTACCCCAACCAGTGTAGACATGTACAGTCACATAGATATGTCCACAACCTCCTTCCCCCAAAATGATGACTTATGTGCATTATGATGATCATTCTCCTTCTTGTACATTTTGCTTCATTTTGTTTTAATACTTTATCTCTTTACTCATTCATATTTCTAAGTATCCATAAATAATGCATTCTACACCTCCTTAACCAGAGGGTAAATCTTAGCACATTGAATTTTTCTTTTTTTTCCAGGAAGACATTCATTAGGAGTCTTCTGTTGTTCCCTAACAAGTTAGATCTATGCCTAGCTATACCCATGAGAATTCCCTTTATAATTACCCTGGTAATTTGCCTATTTACTCTTTTTCCCCCCTTTGGGGTTAAGTTTTTCCTCTATTAAAATCCATCTTTCCTCTTTCATGGTTTAATTCTTCATTTATTTGAGTTCATCTTTCAACAAAAAGCAAATGGAAAGTAAAATGTTGATTTATCGTAAGACATTCTATACTTTTTCTTAATGGATGGTTTGAATACAAATAGGATCCTAGGTGAAAAATAACCTTTTCCATGATAATTTTAAACATATTGCTCATTTTCTTCTAGCTTCTTCTCTTGCTGTTGAAAAGTTCTATTTCAGGGATGTCTTCCTGAGTAGGAAACTGTCCCAGATCTTAGTGCTTATAATAATCATTTATCATTTATCATGATTCTCTGGTTTGGCTGGTGTTTCTCTTGCTGGACTTATATGGGCTACCTCATATGACAGCATCCAGCTGGGTCATGGCTTAGGACTGAGCTTCACTGGGATTTCCTCTCTTTGCAGTGTTTCATCCTTAAGGGGGCTGGGCTGTACTGGGCTGGGCTTCCTCACACGGTGGCAGCAGTATTCCAGAAAAGCAAGACCCCCAACAAAGTGGCAACTTATTAAGCATTTGATTGCAACATATTCACTAATGCCTACCCATTGGAGGGAGTAAGTTTCATGGTCAAGCCCAGAGTGATTATACAAGGGTGTAGGTTTTGGGAGGTTTAACTCATTGGGCACCATTGGTGTATCAGCCTACAGCAGTCCATCCTCCTGCTCCAATGATTCACTTCTCTCCATATGCAAAACACACTCATTCCCTAATAAGACCTTCACCCAAACATTATCAGGTCACAACAATGAGTTGGAAGCTCATGATCTCATGATCTATATCCGGATGTGGAGTAGGCTGTGTGGATTCTTTTGTCTTTCACTCAGAGATTTGTGGATTAAAAATATATATAATCTGCCTTTCACACATCTACATACAATGTTGATATGGGGACAAGATCACTGCAACAAAAACTCTGAAGAGGAACAGTAGGGATAGGAGGCATATAGAGGTCACTGGCCCGTAGCAATTCTGAAATCCAGCCGATCATGTCAGAGCCTGTGTCTGGCAGCAGGGAATCTTCTTTAATTGGGGCCAATTCTGCCTCTCAGAAGTAGTTCCCTCATTCATTATTTTTCACAGGATTCCATGGAAAATCCTCTGGGATTTTTCCTTCTGAAATATCTTTCTTTCCTAGAAGAAATAACCCATGGGTTGATGTTTCTTAGCCTCCTTCTTGCCTGTGAAAAGTTGAGAATCCCAGAGGTGTCTTTCTTTTTTCTTTTAATACAAACTTGTACAACCCTCTGAAAAATTTTGTTTCAAAATTTTACTGAATCTGGTTGTGATTCACTTCATGTCCCAGAAGCCATGCCCTTAATTCTGTTTGAATGAACACTCTCTACTTTGGTCTAAGTGTATGGCTGCAGTGAAGCAACACTTTTAAGATTCTTAGAAGTGTCTACTCCTACTTTAAGATGCCCTACTACACTAGAGTCTTAAAAAGGGTCTTGTGATCACATCCTTGATTTACTCTTTACCCCAAGGCCATTTCTTATTTTGAGAGTTTGTGTGAGCTGGTGAGCCTGAAAAATGTGAAACAATTTTATTTTTCAACCTACTAAGTCTGGATTGGAAATTCTATTTGCATTGAATAGTTCTCTCTAGCTCATCTTCATCATTCTGTATCTTTTTTTTCTTAAGATTTTATTTACTTATTCATTAGAGACACACAGAGAGAGGCACAGACACAGGTAGAGGGAGAAACAGACTCCTTGCAGGTAACCCAAGGCAGGACTCAATCCCAGGACCCCAAGATCATGACCTGAGCCAAAGTCAGATGCTCAACCACTGAGCCACCCAGGCATCCCCATCATTCTGTATCTTATCATATACAACAGAAGCCATTTGGCACTTTCGTTATTCTACCTAGGAATTGTATCTGCATGTGTAGGTTAATTTGGTACATTTAAAAAAAAAAATTTTCAAATTACTGGGAATGGTAGTTTTGCCACTTATTTCATTATAGTAAAGCATGGCTTATCATCTTTTAAGCCTGTACTATCCATACTATCTATTTATCACTGCATGTCCAGTTTCTGCTATCCCCCCAGCATCTCCAGCAACTACCCCATGACAAAGTGAACACTCCATGTTGTCTTTCTTACAGCAGGGCCCTGTTTCCAGACCACTTCCATTTTAGTTATCTATTGCTGCAAAACTAAGCATCCTAAAATGAGATGATGTAGTCTTTATGTCAGGCACCATACGCACTTGGGAAATAATATTTTCATTATTATGTAAGAAGATATTCAACGTAAAGATATAACAGCTTCTGTGTTCTATGTGAATGGTAGAAAAGAGAGTGAACACCAAACTGACAGATAACATTATTCACTGATTTTTAGAAATGTGAAACCTGAAGTTCCAATAAGGGGCTTTCCATGTCTTTCATCTCAACAAAAGGTATGCTACACCAGAACTGAGGGGAAGAAAAAAAAAAAAAACAGAGCATTTTATTTTAAGATGTAATTAGAGAGCCAACTGAAAATGCATTTATCTGGAACTTGGGAAAGGTGGCTTGGTTTGCCTTTGCTCCTATGAGTGGATTTCAATAACAAATAACAAGCAGAGATTTAGAAGAACAGGTTCCCAGTGTCATCTCTCAGACCAAGTGTGTGACCTTGGGCAGGCTACCTCATTGCTCTAGCCTGTGTTCTCATTTGCAATGTGGCAAGGTTAGGCCATCTGCTCTTCATCTTCTCCCCTAAACTTAACAGTCAATGACAGAATAATTTGAGCCTTTAAACAAATCTTCCCCATCTGGAAATTGGACTTAACATAAAAAGAAGACAGTGTTGGTATTTCGGAAAACTCCTAAGGCAATTTTCATTAAAAAATCTTGAGTTATTATTTTTGTGTGTGTGAGGTACCAATAACAATTTCAAGCTTTTATTTACTAAGAAGCTTGATCCCAAGGTAAACTAATGGTGGTAAATCACTTCTTTAAAACATGGTGATTGCCCCCCAGAGATTAATGTGATTCAGGTGATTAATCCAGCTTCTATTTAATTGCAGGAAGGGGAGAGTATTAAAGGATGAGGAAACCATTCACCTGAGGAGGGTGGGCACAGTTTGCACAAGACAGTCTGTGTCTTGATCTCTAACAATTTTATTTTCTTCTTGGAGCAGTTGTGTGTGGACAAACTAAAAGACATTCTCAAGAGCTTGTCCTGTAGGGATTAATTGAAAATCTCTCCAAAGACGTGAAAATACAGTGAATCTTTTCTGCCGTAAAATGAATTCAACTTTCCAAATTGACAGCGTAATTTCTTTTTTAGATTAATTATTTACCAGGTAATTATAGTTTATCACACAGAAGACTCAAATTCAGAAATGGAAAGACTCACACCACCTCTGAGACCTTATTAAACTTAGTATCAGTTTAAACAAAAACAAATACATCAGTTAAAGTCTCTTTTGGGCTACTCTACTTGAAAAATGTATAATTTTGGTCAAATAATTTAGTTCCACTGAGCTTTATCCATATAAGAAGAAATAATAAATGTGAAGATACTTTGTAAAGTATAAATTGCTATTAACATTTGAGGACTTATTTCATGATGTTATTTTAAATTATTTTATTGAGGTCTTCTTAAATTGGCAATTTAAAAGCTAGAAATAAATAAATAAATAAATAAATAAATAAATAAATAAATAATAAAATAATAAAAAGAATCAATGTTAACCATGACATTAACAATGTCAATGTTTTAGTGTACCATATACTCTAAGTTATTTAAAAAAAAAACTGATAGTTACAAATATTTGTTTAATTTGTGGGACAGAGAAAGAGGAGTTGCAAGGGTGAAAACAGGGACAGGGGATTGTATCTTTTTATAAAATATGCTCTAATTGTAAATGTTTTGCAGTTTAATGATTCATGCCCCTAACTTGACTTGATGTGCATGTGAAATAGTTAATCTTCTCCAAGTACCCACATTTCCCTTGGTTGCTCATTTATTTGTAATTATTCCCATTGCTTGTATTTCAACTATAAAAGAGTTATAAATTATAAGATACCAATAATTTTCATATGCAAACTAGCATCAGTATCTCTGACTACTTTAGTAGGATTGATTCCTAGAATCTTCTGAAGTCACTTGGCCCCTGGGCCAAAGTTATGAACTTGATACAAATTGACAAATGATTTTAAGAAAACTTTGCACCGACTTGTGTTCTAATAGATAGGTTGAGAGAATTATTTTTATAGCTCATGCTCCCCATCATTACCGTGTTTCTTTTTGTTTAAAGATGTTATTTATTTATTAGTGAAAGACACACACACACAGAGGCAGAAACACAGGCAGAGGGAGAAGCAGGCTCCATGTAGGGAGCTCGATTCAGGAGTCGATCCCAGGACCCTGGGATCACACCCTGAGCTGAAGGCAGATGCTCAACCACTGAGCCACCCAGGTATCCCTATTACCATGTTTCCAAATGTATTTCTCATTTGTAATAAGAAAACAGTCTTTTATTGTTTTAATTCACATAAGTTTTGTCATTTTAGAGCTGCACTATCCACCAAAAGAGTAGTCACTAGCCACAGATAAATTAAGATGGACGAACATTAAATACAAAAAAGATCAGCTCTTTAGCTGCATTATTTCAAGGGTTCAGTAGCCACATCATACTGGACCTTGTAGACCCATTGCCAACATTTCTGCTGCTCAAGAGGCTAGACTTTATTTTCATATATTAAATAGTTATTATCCAGATTCTCAATTGCAAATGACAAAGAGAGACCACTCAAGCCTGCTTAAAAAAATACAGATAAATTCAAGAATGTCTTAGTACATGATTTTTAACAAATATTTCCCTCTCTCTCTGTCCTGTGCAGACCAGTCACTTCTGTTGTGAATCTCTCCCTCACTTTCTGCCATTCCCTATGTTTGGTGGCAGCACTGATAGCTTGTGGTGTACCCTGTCCTCACAGCTAGTCTTCCCATTAGAGATTTGGCTTGAGTCATTTTAACCATGTGAATTAATTGTGGATCAATTTTTAAAGATTGATTTGTTTAAATATAGTAGTACTCAATTTTCGCACCTGGAACATAATAACACACCGATATTCACTTCTTTTTCATAGATTGCTAAAAAACTTTTATGTTTATTAGTTTTCATGCAGTTTACACAGAAATCTTGCAAAGCCTACATGTAGATACTTCATATTTCTACTCTTAGTCTCAATGTGGCCCCTTTTTTAAAAAAAATTTATCTTCCAAAAGCTTATTGCTAACTTCTAAGACAATTTCTGAATTTTCGGTATCTATTTTTCATCTGGCTATTTTGCTTAGCTAGCATTTTGAGTCTAATAGTTTTTTCAATTGCTTTTCTTGCGATATTTAAAGTATAATCTAGGCATAATAGTTGAATTGCATTTTAGTATAATTGGGTATATCCTAATCATTTGGTATATCTAAGTATACTTCTTTAAATTGTAAATGTACTGTTTTTCTTTTATATTTCAAATAGTTCTTAGTATCTTTGTTCTTGCCTTTACTCATTCTCTAGAACATTCTAAGCCATTTAAAATTTTTTATTTAAAATTCTTATTAATAGTTCTGACAGTGTTTTACTTTGAAAAAAATCACATTGAAAAGATTTCATACAAATTTTAAATGCATTTTGAGAAATCTTGGTCACATATGAGACATTTTAAAAACAGCGAAGGTGTTTTTGAAATAAACAGTATTTTTAAAGCATTTTTGATTACCAAAAATGTTCTTTAGAAGGGAAAATTGCCAATAAAAACACATAAGACAAATCCATAATTTATCATAGCAAATGACGATTTTAGTGATCTGGTGAGAAGGGACAAAATAGAAGGATGGAAGGTCTTCAGCGCCGTTTATAAAATTTCTTATTGCCACATTTGCACCTTTTACCTTCTGGTTGGATGACTACACAAAGGGGGCCGAGTTGGTGTGTGGTTACTCATCAGCATCTGGCTCGGTGGCAGGAGCACTGGTGAGCTTGGTGGGGACCAGCTGCCATGTCCCTGGGCCTTCTCCTGAGGGTGGCTTTTCCTGACTCTGGAGCTACAGCACTGAGGAGACAGCTGTCCCCGCTGATTGTCTTTGTCACCCTTGTCATGCTGGAGGTGTCCTGCTGCCTGAGTGGGGAGAGGCCGTGCAGGTGCACCCCAGGTCAATTGCACAGAGGGGTTGAGGGCTTCGGGGGCACATGGGGTAAGAGCCTCCACCTGAGCCCTGAGCTTGAGTTGGAATTGTCAAATGGGTCAGCTTCTCTGGCCATGGTAGAGGGAAGCAGTCAGCAATTTTGGGGGTGGGCTGAGTTTTATAGAAAAGGCAACACAAGCTATAAGAGCTCTTCCTGCCTCTACCTAGTTTCTTAAATTAATAAAAAACAATCGTGTTGTTGTTGTTGCTGTTGTTGTCTTAAAGGGCCAGCCTCCTAAGATATAAGGCTGTTGCTCCACGTGTGCTCTTTTGCTTTGTACCATTCTGTGGGCCCGGAGTCCCTGAGCTGGAACAGAGGTGAACAGGAATGAAATGCTGCAGATATTTATCATGTTCCAGGTCGTGTACAGGTGGAGCAAGCACATGATTCCCGGTTTCTCAGCTAGCATATCTACTGAGTAAGAGGATTAGGGTCTCTGTTTCTCACAATTTGTGCATTTATTTTCATTTTCTTGATTATCTCTTGGCTTATTTTTTAGCCTGCAGAAGTCCTGGGATCTCTGAGAATCCAGGGCAATGTAAATTCTCAGAAGTCTTTTTCCACCATTTTTGAAACCATCTGAACTTGTTTTAATACACAATGTAGAAAGTTAAATGGTTAAGCATGTAGTTCTCAATTGAATGTATAGTTAGGAGAAATGTTGCCTCTTTTTGGATCTACTGTCCATTGTTATCTTTAATGTATCATGCTGGTAGATTCTGCATTAATATACTTATATATTATACTTAATATATTTTATTGAAGTGGGAGAAACATTTAGCCATGCTAAATAAAAGTCTTCTTTAATTTGCTATGTGACATGAAGCCTTGGTAGAACTTCTGTTGATTTTAAGTATCTGCTTTGCCAGTATGTGACTCACTTCAGTCTTACAGATAACCTCTAAATCCAAGATGGGGAGCAAGGAGGAAGAGAAAAGAAAATCATAATCTTTTTTCGTAGCACCTAAATTCAATGCATTTCCAAGTTTTAAAACTGTAGCAAACTATACTTTGATTGGCACAGATGGTAACACTGGAGCAACCCCTTGGCCTTAGGCCATGCTCCTAGGTTTCATTTCTTCAACAAATATTTATTGTGTCCCCAGGCATGTACTCATCATTGAGGATAAAATCATGAAAAACAGATGTAGCTTCTCCCCTTTTAGGGTATATGTCCTGGTAAAGAGGGGAAGGAAACTGTTTAGTGCAATAACAACATTAGTAAAGAATAGCCCATTGAATAAAAGCATTGGCAAGTTGCACTAACTACAGTGAATTTTTAAAAGTAGCTAAGTTTTAGAGTCTTTTAAAAATATATATTTATTTATTCATGAGAGAGAGAGAGAGGAAGAGAGGCAGAGACATAGGCAGAGGGAGAAGTAGGCCCCCTATGAGGAACTCAGTACAGGACTTCATCCCAGGACCCTGGGATCACAACCTGAGCCAAAAGCAGATGCTCAACCACTGAGCCCCCCAGGTGCCACATATGTAAGTTTTAAAAGAGTAATGAACAGGGACCTATTTTAGGTAAGCTGGTTGGGAAAATCTTCCTCAAGAAAGCAATATTTAAGCTGAGAGCCAAACTATGAGAAGTAAAGGTAATTTAATGAAAGGTAGACAGAAACCATTAAACATGTAAATAACAGCATTTATAAAGGCCCAAAGGAAGGCAATTAAAAAAACAACAGCTTAATATAGTTGAGCATCAGAAAGATAAGCAGTGTAGCTGGAGAGTTGTGACCAGATAAGAGTATGGCAGGAGATGGGGCAGTGAGATGCGTGGGGGTCAGGTGATGCCAAGCATTGTCAGGCCATGATAAGGAGGGCAGTGAGAAGGGCATTGTCAGAAGGGCAAAGAAACATTGGAGGGATGTAATCAGAACTGTGCATGAAAGAAAAAAAAAGAACTGTGCATGATCTCATTTATAATTTAAGATCATTACTTGTACTGCTGTCTGAAGAACATTAGAGAAAAAGTATGTTAGGACCCCTGTAGGCGTCTGTTAACAATAATCCAAGGGAGGACTAATGATAGCTTGAATTACGATGGTAGAAATTGGGATAGAGAACACAGAACAGATTCAGAATGTATTATGGACACATGACTGAGGAACCTGTGATTGTATTGGTTAAAAAATACAAGAGGTGATGCAGGAAAGTTGTAAGGAAAGAAGAGAAGATGGTTTTGAGATTGGAGAAGCTCCAATCCCCAGGGGTTCGGTAGAATGAAAGTATCTGGCAAAGAGGATGTAAAAGAATGTCCAGAAGACATGAAGTTCACCGGTAGCTGAAAAGAGAAGACTGAAAAGAACAATTGAGCAACAAGTCCAATATTGGATTCAAAATTCATGAATGTAGAAGAAATGAACACTGCATCAAGAAACATACAACAAGAGTAGAGAAATAATCCATTAGCTAAGAAATGCTATAAGGTCCAAGGATGATTCTTTTTTTTTTTTTTTTTAAGATGGGAAATTCTAGGACAGTGTCTCTCTACCAATAAGTGTGATGCCACAGAGATTAATGAGGTATGAAAGAGAAGGAAGCCACTGGAGGCTGAAGACTTTGGAATGGGGAATGGAGACAGAATTCAAGGGCAGGTACAACCATGAACATGACTTCCTTTTTAATCGTTGGGCAGAGAGAAAAAAACTGGAGCATGTATAGATGGGTCATTGGTTTAGAGGTGGAAATATAATGGTTTATGAGCCTGATGATTTCTATTTTTAGTGAGTGTGAGGCTGCATGTGGGAAGAATGTGGAGATTTCAGTAACAAGAAAACATGAAAATATAATACTGGGAAAACATAATTTTATTGCCAGGATTTCGTATCAATTGAGGTTTGTGATTATGAATTTGAAGTGATTCTACCCCTGTTGTTTGAATCCTGCTGGTATGGATTAAAAATCAAACTAACCAATTGTGATGAGGAAAGCAAACCTAGTAATTAGTGATCCTTACCATATGTTGACACGAGGCTCGTTTGGTTGCCATGCCCACTGCCAAGCCTCTTGAGTTAGTTATTACTTTTCTGGCACTCCTTTCATGCCCTGGGAAACCTCGGTTTGGCTACTTGGCATGCTGCTTTTGGAAGCATGCCAATCCTTACTTTAAAAGTTCCCCAATAAATTTTCATCTAAAAAACATAATCCTACTTCTCCAAGAAATCTTCAAAAATCCTGAAATCTTAATATTTTCACCCCCTACCAATAATAGTCTTGTATGTTTCTATTAGAGCACTTATGACATTGGCCTATGGCAACAAACCCCTATCTCATTCTCATCTCATTCCATGTTGGCTTTCTCTTTGAGGCTGGCCATATTTCTGGCATAGAGCAAATGCTAACACCGACTTGGTTTTCTGATTAAAATAGTATATCCATGAAAAGGTCTTCCTGAACCCTCCCTACTGTTTTTTCCCCTTCTATGTTTAAAAACATCTATATCTACAACTTTCCCCTAGAGAGCACTGTCTTCCTTCACCCCATTGGTATCTCATGGCTCTGTCATGGGACTTGTTTTGAGCAATGACACGTGAGTGGAAGAAACACTTGTCACTTCCAAGTAGAAGCCTCAAGAGCTGGCACTTTAGTCATCATACCCTCTTTTCCACCTTGAGATCTTGAAAACATGTGCCAAAGGTGGAAGACCTATCAGTCCGGGCACCTGATTGAGTGTGATGAGCAAAACATTCGACCCTGGCTACTGACCTGGCCAGTGAGTAGTAAGAAAACTCTCAGCATGGTTTGTAAGTGTGTGATCCCCACTAGGTTGCTGTGAAACACTTAGTGAAACCACCACCCACAATAATTTAGAAGGCAAATATACCCCTAATAAGATCAAACAAAGAATTGGTCAAGTAAGTGGGAATTCAGTCTTGGGCTGGCGTAAGCTTGTTGTGAATGATTACATTTGATGAAAGTTGATGAGAAAGAGATGGATTCAGGGAAAAACTGTCCAGTTTACAAGCAGGAAAAAAAAATAAAAGAAAGAAATAGAAGGTCCATAAATCAACAATTCAAAGGGTTGGAAGATGCAGCTGGTTCTTAGTCTTTCAACTTTAAACAGCACAGACTGATTAAAACTCAGCCTTGTGACAAGGACCAAATCCAGGGGGGTCTTTGTACTCTTTGTTAAACCATGTACAATTTTACTGAATTACTTTCAGTTGTATAAAACAGTTCATGTAGAGAGAAGAATTGTTTTGTCTCTCCCATGGAAATCTACCAGACTCAAAGCAAAAGCAGCTAGATCTAGAAGGGGGAAAAAAAAATCCATGTTTAAAAAAGCAATTTTGAATATGGCTATTGAAATAAAGTAGCTAAGAGACTGACATTTTTGAGAGAGTTGACTCCAAAAGAACCACTAGTCTGAACTAAAGCAGAGGGATCCTTAAGACGTAGATGGAAGCTTGGGCCTACCACACTGCAGGAAGCACTCTAAGACATTGCTGAGAGATATCAGCTACTGACCTCTTCAAGTGTGGCCCCGTAAGATCATCAAAAGAAGGATAGGACCAAGAAACAATTTTTTGAGTGGATTAAGGAGCCTAGCAGGGTCTTGTAAAGGAGTGGCTGTCAGGGGTTTTGGAGTTTCTGTTGAAACTAGGCAATCCCTCTTCCATAGTGGTTGTATGGGTTTTAGGGAGGGAAGATTCTTTTCCTCCCCTCCCCTCCCCTCCCCTCTCTTCCCTTCCCTTTATTCAATATATAGATCTTCAGAGCAAAGGGAGTTTTGGCATGAATGGAGTGTTGGCAAGCAAAAAAGGGGAGTAAAAGTCATATTTGTGAAAAGAATGGCAGACTGTAGGAAACTGTATTGTCATTTATAGCTACCCGCTGTCCCTCCCAAGTGTAAGACACTTCCTTCCACTTTGACAAAAGTCCTGGCCAAGTGAAAGTGAGCTTTGTGTTGGTCCATGGTAACGATCAGAAATGACTTTAAGAACCAGTGTATGGTCAGCCATGTTCCCCTCTGTATCCCAGCTCTTAGGATGATAGGTTGAGATATAGCCTCATCCGCCAGCTGGATCCTAGTAAGAGCAGCCCCCTCCAGCACCAGCAATGAATTTTGAAGCAAAGGAGAGATAAACTGCTATTTTGAGCCGGGTTACGGCTTCATGAGTCTATTTGCATGTTTTCCCTGTAAACTTTGCCTCTTCTAACTCATTCCTCCTGGTATAGCTCTCCTAGCTTCCTGCTCCTTTTCTATCACCATCCAACATATCATTAGTCATGTAACTTTTTATGAATTGAAGTGAGAAGTAGTGTTACTTCTTCAGCTAGATATGCTTAATGAAGGATACTTTTTGTTGAGGAACTTTGATCAGATGCCCAGGAATCCCAGGTAGTACACTAAGCACATGAGTTAGAGGGACAAGAAAGAGATAATTTGGGTTTTCATAAATCATGAACTGGAATTTGAGGCTAGATAGGAGAGCAGAGAAAGAGAGAGGAGCAGAATTCCTGAGTACTTTATGGGACCAAGCTGGAGATGACAAACAACGAAGAATATTCCAGCTGTGGGGAAGTCTAATGCTAAAGCCGGATGACTCCGTTCTCCTGGGAGCCTTGCATGCCTGCTTGTAGGGCAGCCCCAGGGGAGTTCTGGAAGAGACACTGTTCTTCTGCAAGGGATCAAGCCCGTGTTGTATGCTCCTGTTTGCTTTTCAGGACACATAAAAGAATAAGCCCTTACATGAAAAATAGAAGCCAAAGTTGATTAGAATTATGAATTCCCAGGGATTTATAGAGATCTTGGAAAGAACAGAGTGATTTGGGCAGCATCTCTGGAAATTAAGGGCCCTGTTGACTCTAGTGGATATCTGCCTTATGTTTGTTTAATATAGATCTCTACCTTTTCACAAATTCCTTGGGTGCTGGGACTGGCCCTGACTCCTACAATGTGCTTATTTCAGTGCTTGCCTTAGTCTCAGGCATAGAAATAAGTGATGCATGAATGAATGAATGAATGAACAGTGATTGAATGAATTGAGTGGAGTTATTTATGTATGTATTGGTTTTCTCCACTTGAGTGGGAGTTTCAAAAGCCATATTGCATGTCTCTCAACGTTCCTACTAAATAACTAACATAACAATGTTTGGGGAGGTTAGGTATTAAAGTAAATTATTATTTTTTGGTTATTTATTTGTTGTAGTCATCATTGTTGTTTTAATTAACTCCATCTTCTGATCGACACCCCCGAGTCCTTGGAGCTAACCATCTTTGTCTGGAAATGTGGGCTGCTATCTCTGAGCCTGCAGGAAAAAAAAAAATCAAGTGGAAAATTATGACTTTTGAGGCCAAAGGTATATAGGACCAAATCCTAGCTCACTCAGATAAAATATTGAGCAAGTTCCTTAGCTCTCTGAGCCTCTGCTCCTCCTTCTTTAAAAAAAAATATATAATGAGGTGCTTGGGTGGCTCAGTTGATTGGGGGTCCAACTCTTGATTCTGCCTCAGGTCATGGTCTCAGGGTCATGATATCCAGCCCTGCATTGGGCTCCGCATTCAGTGGGAAATCTTCTGGACAGTCTCTCTCCCTCTCCCTCTGCCCCTCGCCCTGCTTTTTCTCTCAAAAAAGAGAGGGAGGCATTAATGCCCATGCTGTAGTTTTTACGATAGCTAAATTAGAAATCATGCTTAATGCCTCCTGCATTAATGCCCCTTAATACCCCTGAACTGATGGTAGAGGTTCAGTCTGTCTTGGCTCCCTGGTACAGGTCTAATACTACAGCAGCAAGGAAGAAAGCCCATCCTATTTCCACACAACAGATCAACATAGCAAGTTCTGGCATTTTCACATCCTACTTGAAGCTGTATGGTTTTCATTGCCCCTGGGAGATCATTTCTAACATTTACTATTGCCAGTTAGTGCTTGGTATAAGTAGTTGAGGTTACCTGATTCGAATATCCTCCTTTATGTAAATCATGGTTTCTCCAAACAAGCAGATAGACACAAAATGAATGGACAGAAAATTAATTGTACCAAATTACTGGGATTTTTTTTCTTTGAAACTTGGGCTCTTCACAGATTAAAATAAAGAAAAAATGTCCTATCCATTCAAATTTTTCTTTCTTTCCCTGAGTTCTGGAATGAGGGAGGTGACATGGAGGGAGAATGTAAATGGGATGTCATTTTCATTCTGAAATGTTTTTCAGACTTCACAATAGTTTAAAGTATACTTTTATGACATTTCAGTTAAAAGTAAGTTAGACACTAGACATAATAGTTAGCATGTGGAGGTCATCACCATCCTGGACTAGGATAGAGCCACAAGATGTGCAGTCACAGGGTCAGTAACATTAATCCCCCAGAGACTCGGTGTTCTAAGAACATATGCAGCATGATGCTATGGAAATGTTGAGGACCTTCCCAGAGGAAGTCTGGTTGTGGGTCTGATATCACTAACTACAGGCTGCAAAGCTTCTTCTGTGTCTGGGATCTGGGAACCAAGTCAAAGTCAAGATGACACCACCCAGGTTGTGGGAAAAGCACAGAGAAGTAGGGAATTGGCTGTAGCCTGTGAAGGTTGGATGCATCACTGATGCAGGTGGGAGGCCATTACCCCTGACACCTGTGCTATGAGCAGGAAATGACTGGTTCTTAAGAAGAGACAGAATTATATTCCTCATGGCTATTAGCATAGGTCAACAATGGGGCTTTGTGCCAGTTAAAGAAATTGTGCCCCTCTTTCCTTGTCAGATCTACCAAGATCTAAAAAGTCAGATCCCTGATACAATGGGTTCCATTTTCTTTTTCTTTTTTTAGTTCTCTTTTCTGTAGTTTTTGACCTAACTCAGAGATACTGAAATGGTAAATGGAATTTAATTTTTAAAAATGAGTTTGAGTTTAAGAAAGAGCACTACTGGTGCTCGTATGACATCTTTGGTTTTGCTTCATCAGCGTTGTGATCACAATCTTGCCCCACTAAAACCTTTAACTGGCTCTTCATTGCCTACAAGATGAGTCAATTTCATTTCAGCGAATACTCTAGATCCTCCATGAACTGACATCTGGCACCTTCTCAGACTATTTCTCTCTGTGCTGTCAGATTCCACACACAGGTCATGCTGAACTATGCGTGCCATGGGTCAGGCTGTTTTTCCACAGACTGGTACGTTTTCATTTTCATCAGTTACAACTGAACTCAGGATTTTCCTTCTCTATGCACCCTCCCTGACTTGTGCACATAGAACCCATCCCTCCCTCTTATGTACTAAAATTATATCTGGTGCTATGCCCATAACCAAACATTTGTGTTGTATCATAGTTAACATGTCAACTTCCTTCATACCTTGTAATTTGTTTGAGGAGAGAGAATCAGTCCAACTGATGACTAATCCTAAGGTTGGCACATAGAAGGCACAAAGTTTTGATGAATTGAGATAGAAAGTTCCTCTAAAGTAAAATATGTTTAATCGTTAACAAAAGTTGGAGTTTTAAACAAACAAACAAAAAACAATGAAGCCAGAAAATAGCAAAAGGACCAAGGAGGAGATCATTTTGGCTGATTTACCTCATGTAACCTTCCAATTCTTTATTCCTGTTATCAAACACCGTGCATATCTCATAAAGAAGCATGATTTCAAAAGTCATTAATTATTTTCTCTTTACGTCACAAAATAGAGACAACAAAATCAGCACATCAAGGGGAAGTGTGAGGCTTGACACACTCTTGGATAAGCCACGGCCTGTCTCTAACCACCAAGGAGAATAGGAACCAGGAGGGTTAAAACCCTAAACTATAGCCACTGTGACTCAGGCCTCAAATACAAGGGATGGAGGAGGCTCTGGTTACATTCGAGCCATGATGGATATTTGGGACACAAGTGACAGACAACAGTCTGACAAAAGGCTGTTTCCTTCCATCTGGGTGCAAAGCTGAAGTCCATCCTCGAAGACAGGAAATTCAGCCGCTGTACAGCTTCATAGAGCTCTTCCAGACCATTCCTAAGCAAAAGCTAGATTGTTTTCCTTTTTTTTTGTTTGTTTGTTTTCTTTTTTGCTTTTAAAATATGTTGAGGGATCCCTGGGTGGCGCAGTGGTTTAGCACCTGCCTTTGGCCCAGGGCCCGATCCTGGAGACCCGGGATCAAATCCCACGTTGGGCTCCCGGTGCGTGGAGCCTGCTTCTCCCTCTTCCTATGTCTCTGCCTGTCTCTCTCTCTCTCTGTGTGTGACTATCATAAATAAATAAAAATTAAAAAAATATATGTTAAATTGATCATATGAACATAATTCTCCGCGATGGCCCCAGCAGCTCAGATCCGCACAATATCATCATTGTGCACCCATTCTAGTTCCTCTCCTTGGGTTCTGAACTGAGAGGAAGCTCTCCCAGCTTTATTGCATGCCTGTCTCCCCCTCTCTCTCCTGAGGAGGTTTCCAGATGAGTCCTTGCTCAGTGATGGCAAACTCGCTTTCTCATTTATCAAATATCTATTCTGTGTCAGGCATAAGGCATATGTGCACCTTCATCGTTTTATTTAATCCTCATGACAAAGGGAATGGTAGTCACTGTTGTCCCCATTTTAAGGATAGAGGAATGCAAGAGCAGAGGGGTATACAAATACGACTTCGCTCACAGAGCTAGCTTATGGGAAAGCAGAGATTCCCTGGTTTGGGGCTCTAGAGCCCTTTCTCCTTAGAGACGATACTTCCTCGCCCTCTTCCCTCTGCCGGAGCATTGCCATTATTTCCCTGCTTTCACAGGTTATAGCCACTGAAGTGGGGCCAGCCAAGGTCATTTGTGATTTTTCTTAGCAGATGCACAGCCCCAAATGTAGCCAAGTACCACTTTTATTTATTTATTTTTTTATAAATTTATTTTTTATTGGTGTTCAATTTGCCAACATATAGAATAACACCCAGTGCTCATCCCATCAAGCGCCCACCTCAGTGCCCGTCACCCAGTCACCCCCACCCCCCTCCCACCTCCCCTTCCACCACCCCTAGTTCGTTTCCCAGAGTTAGGAGTCTCTCATGTTCTGTCTCCCTTTCTGATATTTCCCAAGTTCCACTTTTAAAAAATAGGTAATATCTCACAAATCTCACTGGCTTACCTCCTTAAAACCATACTGCACCCTTAATATGGCAACATAACCACTTTACCATTAACCAAGACCTACTCTATTTTTGCCAAAATTAATGATTACCCAAATTCGAGGGGGGAAAAATGAAAATGTAGAAAAGTAGAAAAAAAGTCATCTCTAGTACCCCAGTGCAAGGATACCAGTATTCAGAATGGATGGCTTGTTGTCCTAGTCCCAACAGACTCAGGTCCCTGCTACATGGTGGATCCAGCCTGGTGGCCCATGTGACACCAGAGGCTCCAACTCCCCAGAGGCAGCCACCAGTTCACTGAGAACATTGTGTCTCCCTCCCCTTTTGGCCTTTCTTAGGCCAAGTGTGCATCTAAAGCACACACATAGTTTGAAAGCTCACTTGAATATTGCAACTTCCTTCTACTAAAAGCATGTTTCCTCTGTCCTCCTCAGGAAGGGCTTGTTGTTCCTGTTACCCCCACGTCAAGAATAGGGGTCAGGCCACAGACTGGAGGTGGCACTTTATTTGGAGGGTCTCTGAGAATGAGCAAAATACGTAAACTTATTTATTTATTTATTTATTTATTTATTTATTTATTTATTTATTGTAAACCTATTTTTACTGCCTACCCCCTGCTGAGTACTTTGATGAGAGATTTTTAAGCTCTGTGAGAAGCAGGATTTGATCTTAATCTCTGTCTTTTCCCTGAGACATAGGACTGCTTCAAACATAGCACAGCATTTAAAAAGTACTGTAATTCATTATATATTTACAACAACAGAGTTGTAAGGTAAACATTCCTCCAAGCAGGGAAGGACCCGAAAAGCAAGGCTTAGCCAAATCCAGGGAGGTGTGCAAGGCCGGCAGTGGATAACACAGCCACCCTGGAAGGAGCTGCTCCCTTGCAAAGCCCATCTTTTTTGTTCAGGGCTGTTTGGCCTTTTCCCCGAAGGTGCATTTGATACCCTGCTGAGGGCTTCCCACAGTCCCGATTTCAGTCCTGACAAGAAAAATGTATCATCGACAAAGGCCTTATTTTAATGGATCCACCCCTTCCCACTTGAGCCCAGCCTTCTCACACAATGGATCTCCTAACCAAAGCATTTTGTGTAGGTAGACTCTGTTGTGCAAGAATTTCAAACTACAATGAACCAGAGGGTATAAAATGGAAAATCTCACCCAACGTGCCCTCAAGAAAATAAAACTGAAGGACCGAGAGAGACTGATTTCCCATAAATGCCAGATTTACAAAAAGGCTGATAATGTTGGAATTTTCTTAAATGATAGGGAATTCATCCAGGGTTGCCTCATATCAGCTTTGGGAAGTTTTGCTTTTGGTTTCTAGAGATGTGGAACAAAAAAAAAAAAACCCAGGTCAGGTTGATCTCACAAAATCAGCGGAATTGAGATTTGTTTGCGTGGCTGGATAGGTTTTTGTCAGCTCAGGGAATTTTTAAAGATGGTCTTCATTTGTTTTGATTTTAACAGACTAAATGAACTCTCTGCTCTTTACATCCCTGCTCATTTTTTTTAATTTTTTTTTTTATCATAGTCACAGAGAGGGAGAGAGAGAGGCAGAGACATAGGCAGAGGGAGAAGCAGGCTCCATGCACCAGGAACCCAACATGGGACTCGATCCCGGGTCTCCAGGATCGCGCCCTGGGCCCAAGGCAGGAGCCAAACCGCTGCACCACCCAGGGATCCCCCATCCCTGCTCATTAATACAGCCCACCCCAAACCCTCAACAGATTTGCCTATAACTTGCCACAGTTTGCTTGTCCTGAATTGCAACTCCTCAGCTACTCCCCAAAATACTCTTTTTGACAATTATGAGCTTGCCTTGCTTTACCTCTTTTTATTTAGGTTGACACTGGGTGCTAGAACGTTCAAGATAATGCTCTTTACTTAACAGTAGATACAGTATCAAGTAGTTTCTAATTCCTTCATCTTAATCAGGTACACTGACTTCTCTCCTCTCTCCCTTAAGCCCTTTGGCTCCATTCAGGAGTTTGAACTTTATTCTAAGAATATTGAGGAATCCCTCAGCAAACAGGTGAGCTGCCTAATCACATTTGCCCTTTAGAATTACTGATGTATCAAATGAAGAATGGATGGGAGAGAGGCAAGCCTGTAGTCAAGGAAACTGGTTCAAGAATAGTACAGGAGTCTAAGTGAGATATGAAGCTGATGTGCAGCGAGGAACTGAACCCTTCCCAAAGAGAATTCTGGCATCTGCTCTTTGAATCCTGGGAGGTGACCCCTGAGCCCTGGAATGTCATGTCTGAGGAGTGGCTTTTTGTGCCTGCAGGCCTTGACTCACACCCAGAATGATATAGGGTGGAGACTTTGGATCATGTTATGTCAGCTCAACCTCTGAAGGGACTACAGACCAAGGTCATCCATGTGGGCAGCCAACCAGATTTCCATGATTTCCAATACATTGGACATCAAGGCTCAAGTGAGCTTCTCTGGCTGGCGGTGCTCTGTGCATATTATCACACATCGTTGCTGAAACTATAATGCTGCCCACAACCGCACCAGGCCAGGAAAACTGGAAGTGCCATGTTTGGAACCCTTCTAGACACTGGCCTATCCACCCTTCTTCCCTTGGCCAATGTTAGTATGTGTCCTCTAGCTGCACTAACCTATAACCATGAGCATAACCACTTTGAGTTCCATGAGTCCTTCTCATGGACTTTATAAATTAAAGTCCTAATTTACAACTGGTGTTGGAAGTGAGGATGGTCTTGGGATTGTTCCCTCAAGAACAATCTGTGTCCGGACCAAAGAGTAGAGGTGGGAATGGAAGTGAGCAGAGGCTTACAAGAGACATTTAGGAAATAGCACTGGTGAGGCTTGTTGACTAGACATGGTGAGGGGAAGATGAGAAGGATTCATCAGGGTGGCTTTCAAATTTCTGACTTGGCCACTAGTGAAGCGCTTTGTGGTACTTACCCAAACGTGATTCTGACTTCCAAGACATTTTATTTTTAATCCCTAGGATAGAAACATTTTAGATACAAAATAGATGTCGAATGAAGAACGGTCTGGTATGGTGGGTAAGTTCTGATTAATTTATTAACCAGAATAGGAAATGATCATTAATTTATAATGGAATGTTCATTGGAAGATAAACCCCATTTTAGTTTGTAAATCAATCTAGGAGACCAGATTTTGGGTTGAATGGATGCTTGCATTTAGAGGTATCTTATTTATTTATTTATTTATTTATTTATTTATTTATTTATCTATCTATCTATTTATTTATTTATTTTTTATTTTTATTTATTTATTTTTTTTAGAGGTAACTTATTTATTTGTTGCTTGCTTATAAAAAGAGTTTAAGACAGGGGCACCTGGGTGGCTCAATCGGTGAAGTGTCTACCTTCTGCTCAGGTCATGATATCAGGGTCCTGGGATGGAGCTCCCCCATCTGGCTCCCTACCTAGTGGGGGGTCTGCTTCTCCCTCTTCCTCTGCCACTCCCTCTACTCAAGTGTGTGCTCTCTTTCTCAAATAAAAAGTATTTTTTTAAATAAAGTAAATTTTTTAAAAACTTAAAAAGAGTTTAAGACAGCTTTTAATGAAGAAATTAAATATTCTGAAAGATTAATTCCATCAAGCTAGGTTAATGTTCATTGTCTCATTTCAATTCAGGTTATTTCTGCCCAAATAATAGGTATTGCTCCTATAGTGTCTGAACATCTGGAACCCCTGAGAGTCATGAACAAAGCTTACTGCTTATGAGATCTCTTTTTGTTATGTTCTGTATAGACCACTGACTTTTTTTTTTTAAATCCATACTTGGGTTACCACAAAATTGAGTTTACAAAATCGTCTTTCTCTTTATGACACTGCTGTCTTATGGTTAAGGATAGATGCTAGTCATGGTTTTCTTGATGGCTTATATTTTTCTCACTTTTGTACTCTCTTTTCTTTAGTAGATTTAGGTTTTTTAAAAAGTTTTATTAGCTTTATTTCTGTAACCTTATTTAAATCATACCTTACAATTTAGATTTTGTCACAACTGGATTTAGTAGAAGCGGAGGAAGCAAGTTCACTCTTTTCTGACACATTGACACACAAAACAGAAGGGAACAATGAACTAGCAAAGGTTATTCATTGTAGACCATCAGAATGGTCATTTAACCAGAACCATCCCTGGTTAAGCTTTTAGAATCACTCTTGTCTCATTAGTATCACATGTATGTAAAGTTATTACATTGAAAGAAATCAGAAGACTAGATAACATTTCCTCCCACTCACTGCCCAAGGCGTGATACATGATAGTCACCATGTAATCAAGAGCAAGAATCCTTACAACAATAATACATAGGCTGATTAATTTTTAGGATTTTTTGGAAGAATAGATGTGCCACCGTAAGTCAAACTACTGAGTCAAATATAAAGTTCTACGCCACTGTTAGCTATATATGTTTTAATTAGCTGAATTCTTAGTGAATGACTAAGATCTATTTTTGTGTGTGTGTGTGTGAATTCTGTGAAGTCCAATTTTAAGGACTCTTTTCTTTACAAAATAACTTCACAACTTTTATCCTAGTTATTCATAACAAGAATCTTGTAAGGTGGCTGTTATGACAAGTTCTGTAAATAGGAACCTGAACTGTGGTGACAGACCAAGTGACTTGCATAAGACTGCACAGTGAGTTAAGAAAGTCCCACTGACCTCTACAACCATGCCACTCCCCCTTGCTATGCCATATTTCCTTCCAGGTGGGACACATCCACAAAGCAGGAAAATCACATTTAGTTCTTTTCTGAAGCACTCTGCCTTCCTTAAAATAGGGGTATGTCTTGATCATTCATGTGACAAGAAGAATCCAGAAGAATCAGGAAATCTCAATCCCAGAATAATATCTTGGTGGAAAATTGAAATGTTTGCAACTGGAAGTCCGGAGTGAAAATGGCTTCCTAACTTAAGAGAGAGGCTGCTGTTATCATGATGTTAATGATTTAAAAACAAACAACAGGAAATAAAAAGCTCTTACTAAGTTTGCGTTCATGCGTGGCACAGAAACGGAGGGGGTCCCCATGCACGAAGCAGCCAGCTGTCTACTCTGGTCACAGCCAGCTGACAGAAGGGTCTGGGACGGTGTGGGGCAGACACCGGTAGACTGCCTGGGCTTGGGGTTCTCTTTCCAGCAGTTGCTAACTGTAGACCTTTAGCTTCTCCAGACCTCAACATGCTCATCCAGGGATTCAGCAGTGGCCATACCGCGCATTCTTGCACAGGGGCCAGCTGTGCTGCAGCTTTGCTGGTTCTCTTTGGAGGCGAAGCCCCCGCACTGACAGTTACTGAGAAGAAAGAGCTTGGGCCGTTTCCTGATGTTCCTGGTGAAATGCTGCGTGGTGGGCATCCCATTTATGTAAGGCACATGAAATCATTTGTCTTCTTTGTCTCTTAGAAGCAAAAAGTTCTAAAGACAAGGCTGCATTTAGTGATAAACAAGGAATACAGGCAAGCAGTGAGAAACGTTTGAATCCAAGCAAAACTAGCACACTCATTTCTGGCTTTTATTTCCTGAAGTATTCCCAAAAGTCATGGACATTATTCCATCTAATTTGGAGATACTTAAAACCATTCATTGAGCAAATAGTAAAACCCATCTTCAGTGGGTTCATTATGTTTACACCAATCCTATTTAGCTAATGTTGCATTTTCTTAACTTGTACTTTCCATGGAGTAATTGTGAGTCAAAGAGAAAAAAGAAAAACACGTAAATTAATCAGCACTTAAATAGTAAACAGTATACCTAAATAGAGAATTAGCAGGAGGAACACTGGCAAAGGCAGGGTGCTTTAACGTGTATACTTCTGAGTAAACGTAACTTTCGATGACTGATCCTTTCTTTCTTTCTTTCTTCTTTTTTTCTTTCTTTCTTTCTTTTTTTTTAAATTTTTTTTTTATTTAATTATGATAGTCACACAGAGAGAGAGAGAGAGGCAGAGACGTAGGCAGAGAGAGAAGCAGGCTCCATGCACCGGGAGCCTGATGTGGGATTCGATCTTGGGTCTCCAGGATCGCGCCCTGGGCCAAAGGCAGGCGCCAAACCGCTGCGCCACTCAGGGATCCCTCTTTTTTTTTTTTTTTTTTTTTAAGATTTTATTTATTTATTCATGAGAGACACAGGCAGAGAGAGAAGCAGGCTCCATGCAGGGAGCCCGATGCGGGACTCGATCCCAGGACTCCAGGATCAAGCCCTGGGCCAAAGGCAGGCACTAAACCACTGAGCCACCCAGGGATCCCCTAACTGTTCCTTTCTTATTGTCATCTCAGTTTGCTGGATGGATGTTAGAAAAATACTGATGCATTTATCCATCTTGGGTCTGTATCCTTGGCAGGGCTGTAGATTGATGCAATGTGCATTTCTGAGAGACAGCAGCAGCTCCTCATCCTCTTCATTCTTTACCAGTGGGGGCTCAGCTGTGGGGACTTAGTGGTCTGGAACAGCTAAGCTCCTCTTGCCTCTGGAGGGTCACACGGTGCACTCACGCATGAGCCACTCTCACTCATTTTAATGGGAGCTGTGTGTGGTTCTGGAGTGATTTAGCCTTTTTACCCGATTCCACTTTGGGGACCCAAAACTTTTACACTGCCTTCCTGATTGGCAGTTTCTTGGATTCGGGCCACTAGGGCATCACCCATTTCTCACAGTCATACACGAAACCGGGTTACTCACATTGGCCAAACGGTATTCTCTAATGGTGTTTTCCAAATACAGAAGGAATGCCCAGTGGCGGCCTTTATCTGCCTGCCAAGTACTGCTGGTTGCCTGACATGTAGTACCTGCGGTCCTTGATAGCACCCTGTAGAGCAGGTGCTGTTGTGCCGTGGAGGTTAAGAGAGTAAGACCCAGCCAAGTGTCTAGCAGCAAATCACAAGGCTGCATCTCCTCTGTGTGCCCCTGGACAAGTCAGGCAATTTCTCTGAGCCTCAATGTTCTCATCTGTAAAAGGAGAATATTATTGTCTACTTCTTAGGTTGTTATGGGGACAGCCACATGGAACACATCACCAGGCAAGAGGAAAGAACCCCTCATTGTGCAAATCAGGTTGGGTTCAAAAGGTAAAAGCAGTCATATCGCTTACAGCATCCACAGCTTTCCTAGACAAGAATAAAATTCTGTAACTCTTCAGTCTTTCTTTTTTTTAATTTTTTTTATAATAAATTTATTTTTTATTGGTGTTCAATTTACCAACATACAGAATAACACCCAGTGCTCATCCCGTCAAGTGGCCCCCTTAGTGCCCGTCACCCATTCACTCCCACCCCCCGCCCTCCTCCCCTTCCACCACCCCTAGTTCGTTTCCCAGAGTTAGGAGTCTTCATGTTCTGTCTCCCTTTCTGATATTTCCCACACATTTCTTCTCTCTTCCCTTATATTTCTTTTCACTATTATTTATATTCCCCAAATGAATGAGAACAAGGGCAAAATCTGCTTCTCCCAGGACCCCATTTTAATAGAAATTAGATGAAGTCCTTCATCAGCCCCCTCAGAGCAAGTCTCATGGGTGGCACCTACCTAGTGGTTAGAAAATTCCTTTTTAAAGCCCATCTTCACAACGGACTTTGACTCTCTTCTACTTATAAAGGTCCATGGTGAACCCTCAACCCCATCTTCATCATGTCTGTCTTTGTTTTGTCCTTGGGAAAACCTATCAAAACCAAAGACTAATAATCCTTAAAGCAGTTATGCTGAAGTCCCTCCATCCTTGTTCTTCAGATAAAGCTGAGAGAAAGGGACATGAGGACTCCAGAGGGAAAGTGTCTAGTGGGCTAGTGATCACTGGCAGGAATGAGTATTGTACAAAACCATATTAAACATATTTATAGTTCTACTGGTCCCCTGTATGTGACTGCCACCCTACAGGACAAAGTCCTATCTCTGCCTCGGAATGCACCAGCACTTTTGCTGGAGAAAATTCTGTCTCCATATAGGGCATGCAGAGTCCTCAGACTGGGATCTCGCCTCCAATGGCTATGTCTCTGGCTGTAAGCACACACATTTCAGAAACAGTGAGTGCAGAGGGACTGAATTTCCGTGACTCCCTATTGAATTTGGGTTCCGGGGAAGCTGGGTCTGATAATTTAGCATGAAGGGAGTTTATCAAGGAGTGTCTTGGCATCCACACTTGTGGAGGGAAGAGAAAGGGAGCAGAGGGAGGACCTAGCTTCAGTGAAGACCTGGGACAGCCTCACATCTCTTATGGGAAGCTTGCGAGCCACAACAGCCCTTCTGAAGACTCTCTGACTTGGGTTGAGATGGCTAATGTCTTACTACTCATCCCCATCGCCAGCTCCTACTAGGACAAGTCAGGCATGTGGATCTTACCAGAGGAGGCACCATCTGGGGCCAGCTATCTGAAGCCAGGCAATCTCTGAAAGGCTGCCCGCCAATGCCTCTGCGCCCAGGGTCAACCAGTCCTTCAGTGAAGGACAGTCTTGCTGGTGCATCATAATGTCCATGAGTGTCCCCCCGACACACACACATTCTGCATGAGCTTCAGTGACCCAGTCTCTTCCCCTGTGACCACTCCCATATTCAGACCCATGGTGGAGAACACAGTGAGGATAGTTTCTCCAGGTCTTTGGCTTTGGATGTTCCAGGATTATGAGAGGACGGAGGGGAGGGAAATTGGATAGAAGGAAAAGGTAAGAGGAGAATGGAGGGTGAGAAGGAAGGCAACATTTAGGAACCAGCGGGTTGTGTAGGGCACTGAAGTAGGTGGTTTATAGCCTCCATTCAATGCAATTTCCAGCACTTTCCCTTAGAAAGCACCATGTGGCTAACTACCATCTTGTAGGTAAAGAATCTGGGGCTCAGTGAGTAAGTAGCAAGTACAACAAGTCTTTTGTCTCAAGTTTCTTTTGCTTTAAAATCCATGTCTGGAGCTGTGGTGCTCCTGGTTCTGAAAACAACCATGTGATGGCAGCGACACAGCCACATGCACCTGACATCAGCTTCCGGGGTCTCCACACGCCCACCTCCTCCCTGTCCTCCAAGCCACTGTAACTGCTCCCATATCTGGAGCTAGACTTACCTCTTCCACCTTTCTTCTCATCTCTTGCCTACAAGCATGTCATTCTCTAGCTTCAATAAATACATGTGCAAAGGATCTTGGGGGGTAGCTCAAGACTCACAGCTGTACAGTAGCCATCAGGCGATTTCCTCCCCACTCCAGTGCACCCCACCTGTATTGACCAAACTCCCTGCTATAAGAATGTTAGAGAAGGACTCTTGAGAGATCACAAGGGACAGCCAGATGGCTGACGAATTCAGGACAATGTACATTGGAAAGTACTTTCCCCAAAGTACATTTACATCACACGGTGCACCCTTACACGCCTGTGGGAACGGCTCTACCGTTTTATACACGGGATCTCAATCCACACAGAAAAACTTCAAGAGGCAGATTTTCCCCTCGTTTCAGCTCTGAGGAAACTGAGTACCCAAGGGCGCCCGAGTTGGGAGGTGGTGCAGCCCTGCTTCAGATCTGACTCTCTCAGATTCTAAGTCTTAACTTTGAACTTGCCCCGGTGAGACATAGACATCGACTATCACACCCCATCCTACCTCCTTAGCTGGGAGCCCAGCCTTGCAGGGGAGGTCCCTGTGAAGTGAGGTGCGGGTTCTATTTTATTCTCTGCTCTAGGACCCATGAGAGATGTAATCCTGTAGTTCATGTACGTGTACGCATAATTACAAACACATTTCAGGGTGTGTGTTCCTATGAAATGGTCAATATGTGTTGAATGTACTGGGGAGCATCTATCTTGATTTAGATATCTATGAACAATCGATTAGTATATCCTATTCACATCACCCACAAATAAGCACACACTCACACTCTCACACACACAGACACACACAGTCATGATGATCTTCCCTCTTGGGGATGTTTGTTCAGAGGCTGGCTCTCGCCTGCCTCCTTAGGGCGGGGGTGGGGGGGGGCTTGCACAGGTGTGAGTGTGGGTGGAATTTATTTTCTAAACAAGTGAGAAAATGACAAAATGAACAGAAAAACCACAAAGGCAGCTATGGCTGTTGATCTCGATTTTTTTTTTATTTTATTATTTTTAATGCGGACAGAAGAGGGAGAGGGGGAGGGAGGGAAGTGATAGGGTGGTTTAAGGAGTGGGTGGGGAGAGAGGGACAGAATGGAGGACAAAAGAGAAAATGGGATAAAAGTAACTTGGCCACACTCCCCTCTTAGAACAAACGAGCCTAGCTGCTGCTGCATGCTGTTGAGCCCATCTTATGAATTACCACCCATTAGCAGACGGGAGATACACTGCAGGGAGGTGTGAGGAGGCTGGTTTTCATATCGTCAAAGTACTGATGACTTTGCTCAAACCAGGTCCAAAGGCTATAACCACAGAGCTTGTGTGTGAGCACCTAGTCTCTTAGTTGCTTTAAATTGCATGACTCAGAGTGTAATGGCAATTCTTTTGGTTTTTGTGCTTCCATTTCTGTGAGACGCATGATTAAAAATCCGATTTGCTTTTTTGCTCGTCAAGCCTTAATCAGCTACCCTGCTGGGCTGGAGTGAGAGCCTCAGTAATCAGCCTGCTTTATAGGGAAGGCAGGGGTAGCGATGGGACGTGGGAACACTGCCTTCTTAGGGTTTTCCTTAAACTCTGAAAGCATCCCCTTCCTGCAACATTTCAGTCACAATCTGTGATCAATTAGCTAACTAGCTCCCCCTCTTGAAACTTTTCTTTCAGATAAAAACTGCTTAATGCTATCAAGAGAAGATTTAACATCAGACTAATCTTTGTTTATGGCCATCCTTGGAATCGATCATGTCGGGGGGTTGGGGTGGGGGGATGTGGTTGTGTTAAAAATCTGTCCAAAGCAAAAGCAGCAACTGTGCCGTTATTTTAATTACGTCTAACAGCTTTCAAGTCATCTTTTTGACTTAAAGGTGTTTTGACACAGCCTGAAAAGGAAAGGAATCAGAAACACTTACCTGCAGAGTTAGCTGAAAGCTGTCACGGGCTTAAAGAGTTAAGGCGGTGAAAATGTTTGTCACCCAAAAATACGAGTGTGTGCTACTGTCTGGAATTTGGACTCTTGACAAAATGCCGTGTCATGCCTTATTTATTTTGTACTGTTAATTATTTTATTTTTGTTTTGATCTAGACATTTTCTCTTTTCACCTTTTCATTGAAAGCGAGAAAAAGTCTTGACTATCTTTATAATCCAAGCAACGAATTTATTATGTGATGTATACGTTTCGGAGCAAGGTAACGGGGCCGCAGTGTGACATAGAGGTTTCAGAAGGTAAGACCAATAGCAGAGAGATACACTGAGCAATAATCGGAGCTCAGGTACTGTAACAAACTTCTATCTCTTCAAACCAGCTGTTCTCAGACACACTCGCGTATGTATTCGAATCCTGTGGAGAACTAACTCATTATTTATGCCTGGCTCTCAACCTCCGGAGATTCTGATTTCTTTGGTCTGGAAGGTAACCTGGGTGTCAGGTGTGTAAAAAGTTCTCCAGGTGATTCAAATGTGTAGATATGGTCGGGGCCCCTGTTTTAAGCAAACCATACTGCCCACATGCAATTTTATTGAGGAAAAATTGGCAAATATAATTGTATTTATGTGCTTGTGATATAAGGGCAGCCAGACACCCAGGATCTTCTCATTCATCCCCGTCTTGGTTTTGCTTCAGTGTTTCCCTCCAGGGCCCCAGACAGCATCGCCAGAGGTGGGGCTGCCAACCCAAGCCAGCAGCTGGACATGCCAGTTTGAAAGAGCTTCCCTCAACAACATGCCACAGATTTTGTGGGTTGAGCATCAGAAATGTATTTCCTCAATTCTGGAGGCTAAAGTCTGAGGTCAACTATCGGCAAGGTTGGTTTCTCTGAGGCCTCTGTCCTTGGTGTGCAGACAGCCACCTTCTCCCTGTGTCCTCATGTGGCGCCCCCTCTATGTCCTAATCTCTTCTTATAAGGACAGCTGCCATACTGGATTACAGCCTATCCTCATGACCTCATTTGACCTTAATTGCCTCTGCAAAGGGCCCATCTCCAACTATGCTCACACTCTGAGATACTGGAGGTCTGGGCTTCAGTTTAGGAACTGAGTTGGGGGATCCCTGGGTGGCGCAGCGGTTTGGTGCCTGCCTTTGGCCCAGGGCGCAATCCTGGAGACCCGGGATCGAATCCCATGTTGGGCTCCCTACATGGAGCCTGCTTCTCCCTCTGCCTGTGTCTCTGCCTCTCTCTCTCTCTCTCTGCCTATCATAAATTAAAAAAAAATTAAAAATTAAAAATTAAAAAAAATTAAAAAAATAAATTAAAAAAAAAAGGAACTGAGTTGGTGAGTGGGGAGGGGATTCATCTCATAACAGCTAACCAAGAGGGGTGTTTGCACTGCTGACATGAACGCCTTTGTCATCGCTCTCCAGTACCTGTGACTGGGAAAAAATAGTGTCAGAGAAATTAGGATGCACCAACGTTTCTGAACAGTCTTCCTGAGCTCATTTTATCAGTAAAATTAAGAGTCAAGGTACCAGCCAGGGGGGTTCTGTGGCCATATCAAAGGGCAGAATTAGCCTGAGGAATGGACTGGGAAATCTATCTTCCACTCCAAGGACCATCCAAAGGGCCTGAGAGGCTTTCCCAGGGTCCTGGGAAGTAGGGAGCCCCCATCTTCACACCCCTGGTAGGTTGAAGGAGGGTGGGCTGTTTCCTCTGATGCTGCTGGTTCATGGCACCTGGACACACCGTGACCATGATGACTTGGACACTAGAGGCCATGAGGCGGCTGGAAAGGCCGTGTTGGTTTTCCTCATTAACGGCAGAGCGGTACTTGTAGTCTTTCAGTGATTGGATCTTTGGACATTTAGCTTGTTGTTGGTCTTTCCTAAGCTTGAGCCTTGCACACCCCTTAGCATTTCTGGATTGGAGTTATTCTTTCTTTCTCTTCCCTACCTCTTGAGGTTGGATATATGTCCACCTTCATTCGTGTAAGAGAAGGTTCAGTGGGCTCTGTTCTCAGATTTCTTCAAGTTCTCTGACTCTTTCCACCCCCTTAGAGTCTCCCTTCTCCCACAGCCAGTCAGCCATAGCCTCGGTGTGAAACTCAGGGTTTACTTCATGTTCTAGAAACACAGGATTGCACTGTGTTCTAGACATTTCTATACGTAGTAATTGGGTCCTCTGTTTAGTGCTTTGGCATATCTGCATTATTTCAGGTCCTCTTCTTTGGCTTCATGGACGCTTTTGAAAACAACTCAGGGTCAAGACTAAATAGTAAAATTAAATGAATAAAGTGTTATTTTGAGCTCCCTGAGAACATGGGCCACCTACCCGTGAGTTTCTGACACTGTGTAGATACATATTTGAAATATAGTGAATTGAATAGAATCAGACTTAATTTAATTAAGCCAATCCATTTCTGTGAAAGCTGGGAGGGACCTATGACTCTGTCTCCAGAGATGAACAAACTCCAGGCAGGAGCGCCAGTCTCAGGCCATGCAGGGAGTCAGATCAGACCTGGGTTTAGCTCTCCATTGATCAATGCCTACATTAATTAATAGATAACATGCCTCAAGATTCATGAGCACTTTGCTTTAGGAAGATGTCAAAACAGGATATTATTTCACGGTTTCCCATTTAGCACATTTCCAAATGGCACATGAGTTTTAAAAATGAACCGAGGTGTGGATGTTAGAAATTGAAAAACACCCATTACATTCAAAACACACAGTCCCTTAGACAAGACCATGTGGCTTGCAGGCCACAGGGAGAAGGTCGCCCGTAATAAAGGAGCTGGATTGAGTTTGCTGATGGCCAGCCCCGCTCAGCTACTAACAGCCATCTGGATTGTCGATGTGGAGGCCAGATTGCTTGTTATGTCCACCAAGTGAGTTGTCTTGCCCTGGAAAAACAAAATACAAAACATCAACAAAAGAAACCTGTCATCTCCCTGTCTTCCTCCGTGGAAATGAGCTTTCTTCCAACTTGTGCTGGTGGCACAGCCACTGAGCTCATCTCTGCAAATCTGGAGGGTGACAGCTGCCAGCGGGGCGTTTGGACAAGAATCCGATGGGCAGGCAGAGGGTTCCAGATGAGGAAGCCACAAGAAGGCATTTGGTGTATTGTTCCCTCGTGCAGTCAGCAGGAGTTCAAGAACACAATACCTATTTATTAGCTGAATGACAATCTTTTCCCTCGCTCACTTTGCTATATAGAAAATGAAGTTTGGGGCTGTTTGTCTGCAGAGCCCTCATACTCTGCAGCTCCCTTTCCTTTGTTTCTAAGAATACGCAAATCACCGAAAGGCTGAAAATCTCTCCTAAAAAAAAAAAAAAAAAAAAAAAAGCTGGTCTGATTTGGTATTTAATTAAGGCTTTTGTCTCTGTTTTGGATTAGTGAATCTTCTGCTTAGAAGGTGGTTGTTCTGACTTTCCTTTCAAGTTTCTTCTTAAGTTGTATTAATTTTGCTGTGAATTGTTTTGAGATGCTGACCCAGAGGAGCAGAGCTCGTGGCTTTCTTGAAGAGTGTTCTCCTATCAGTGGAGTACAGCAACGCCAATATTTTCCCAAGTAAAATGGCAGCCATTTATCAAATCAACTGCAGCAATTTTACACTGCAGTCCTGCGAATTTTGTACCTATTCATAAAATGTCTGTCTCGAAAAGCACAATACATTTTGCAAACTGCTGCACAGGGGAAGCATCTACCAAGTCACTTTATTTGATGCAAAAAAAAATATTAATTTGTAATTGTGATAACACATCTTACACTGACCAC
The DNA here is from genome assembly GCF_048418805.1 of Vulpes vulpes. NCBI lineage: Eukaryota > Metazoa > Chordata > Mammalia > Carnivora > Canidae > Vulpes > Vulpes vulpes. The sequence continues at coordinate 106,774,353 of NC_132787.1, forward strand.
TGCACCAAAGGTGGCGGGTGGGGGTAGGGGGCAGGGGGAGGCAGGGCGTATAATCAAGGACTCAGATAAAACAGCGTTCAGAAATCCTGAACCACCTTTAGGATTTACCTTGAGATTTGCAGGTAGGGTATGGTGATGCCATGCTGTTCCATTGAAACAGGAAAACATTTATGGATAGTTTGGATAAAATTTTCTTTCTCACGAGAAGCAGAATTTATCGACTTTAGTTTCCTCAAGCAAAGATTTCAGAGGTGTGCTCAAGGTGTCTGCATGAAGAGAACAAAAGCTCATTTACAAAATGTAAGTTCAGGTCACCTGAACTCAGTTGGCTCAGTTGGTTGAGCATCCTACCCTTAGTTTCGGCTCAGGTCATGATCTCAGGGTCGTAACATCGAGCCCCACGTCAGGCTCTGCCCTGAGCAGGGAGTCTGCATGAGATTCTTTCTTCATCTCCCTCTGCCCGTCAGGTCGTGCTCTCTCACTCTCTTGCTCTCTCTTTATAAAATAAAGAAATCTGTTAAAAAAATGGATGCTAAGTTCCCAAACCTGTGCATATGGAGCAAGAGGCGGGGCTGAGGGAGGTATGGAAATAAAAGCAGGAAGACCCAGGCTTTTATTGAGCAGGTGCTAAGCAGCCGTCACCATGCCAGGACACATACACACACATACATGTTACGCATATGCACATATACAGGCACGTGTAACAAACCCAAGCGACATGTAGTTGCCTACATACTTGCTTCTGCTTTTGCGCTTTAGCAAAAGATTGCTTTCTCCGCCTGCAGTGACTTCTCATACAGACAGCCTACCCTCACCTCTGTTTTTTTTTTTTTTTTTTTTTTTTGGCAAATTCCTTTTCTGTCTTCAAAATGCTGCCCAGGTAACACCTCTTCTAGGAAGTCTTCCCAGGTTGTGCTATGCCTCTACCATCCTGTTGGCTGTTCATTCATTTGTGCCCCATAAATCCCCAAGACATTCCCTCCTAGATGTTTGTTTGTTGTGATACACTGTGATGACACTTAGGTTAATCTCCAAAGGTAGACCTGCCAGGAGTCTTATGAAACCTAGTCTGAGCCTTCATCTAATTCAGTTTCCATCATCAATGCTCCTCTTGTCACCCCGGGCTCCACCAGCATCAAAGATGTATGATACTCAGAAGACCAAAATGGAAGGGGGGCCTCCAACCTGCAATCATCAATGTGACTGCCAAGGAATGAGCAACCCTTCAAAGACTGGTGGCTCTGTCTCTGGGTGGCAGCTGGCTTTGGGAAGTTTTTGATACCACTAGGAAACGTGGTACACAGGGCCCAGATGGCCGAGGTGTTGAATAGAAACAGGGGACATTACAGAAAGCAAAAGCCAGATGGACAAGTTCATGGAGCTGGAAAGACTTGTCTGGGGAGCAGTGGGTTTTCTATTTAGCCAGAGATGCAGAGTCATGGGAAATGAGGTTTGCAAAGTTGCACACAGTCAAATGGTGGTGGTACTTGAATATGAAAGCTAGGGATTTTTTTTAAATATTTTTTTTTATTTATTTGAGAGAGAGAGAGATAGGTACTTCTCCCCTGAGAGAGCACAAGAAGTGGGGAGAGGCAGAGGGAGAGAGAGAAGCAGACTTCCTGCAGAGCTGGGAGCCCAACACAGGGCTTGATCCCAGGATCCAAGGATCATGACCTGCATCAAAGGCAGACGCTTAACCCACTGAGCTACCCAGGTACCCCCGAGAACTAGGGATTTTTTTTTAATTGGGCAATCTAGCATAGTTATTAGAAGTGTAAATTCTAGAGCAACATTGTGTTAGGGACTACAAACTTATTTTTTCCGTGGTTGTATGAACCTAAGACACATTTCCCAACCCTCAATTTCCTTCTCTACAAAATGTGACTAAATTATTATCAACATCATAGGGCTGCTGTAAGGATAAACTGAATTAAAATATATAAAGCATATAGAACAGTGCTTGGGATGTAACGACCACTATATAAGCATTGTTGTCGTTACGTACTCTTCAGTTCTGAAGGAAACGGGAAGCAAATGATATTTGGGGGAGCATTGTGATGAAAAGTTCAATGCATTTCCCAAAGTATTTATCTACTTATTATTTTATTAGACCTTCAGGCTCCAGAGACTATGCATATGCATAAAACAAATAAGGGAAGGTGCTGGATTCCTTTACCTCGGCGGCACCTTTATTCTGGCAGAAGCATGTGATGTGTTAAAACCTGGGTCTACCTGTGATAGAAACAGACAGGATTTGTTTTTTAAGAGATGTAAATTTGATGTTTAACTAACATTTATTTGGATTAGTAATAGGTACCTAAAATGTGTGGGAGAATGGCTAGTCCTGAATGTTACTAACATAGATTTACTATGCAAAAGCCACAAAAGGATTACTTAGCATGTGGAAAACCCATGATATCATTGGCTATAGATTCTTACTGCTAAAATAACAGCAAGATACACATTCGATACATAAGTGAAAGTGAAAAACAAGTTTTATTCTGATAAAGCCCACAAAAATAAAATAACCCCATTAACAGCTAAAAGGATGGTGAGCTATTGACATTCATTTTGCCTGCTAGCACCGCAAACACCACAGCTGAGGAATAAGTAGGCCAGTCGTTGTAATAACTGAGTCTTGTTCAGGATAAGCATGTGGCTTCATTTCCGTGAGCAGGACCCAGATTTTGGAGATAAAGCTTGAAACCTAAAAATGATGATTTATCAAGTATTTCAACATGGTTCTCTACCATCCCTTGCAATGTCATGGCAGAGAAGACAAGCTTACAGAGTCAGGTGGATGAAGTGGGTTGGCTTTTGACAGATTTCTACAGAACCTTCATATTATTTCTTAATATGTAGCAAGAAACCGGTCAAAGCAGATTCTTTCCTAAGGGAAATATGTTTTTAAGCTATATTTTCTTTTAACATGACTTAAATAGCATTGAAATTGTATTTAAAGATGTTATTTATTTATTCATGAGAGACACAAAGAGAGAGGCAGAGACACAGGCAGAGGGAGAAGCAGTTTCCCTGCAGGGGCTCTGATGTGGGACTCGATCCCAGGACCCTGGGATCACGACCTGAGTCAAAGGCTGATGCTAAATCACTGAGGTGCCCAAAACTGTATTTAAATATTGTGGAAAATATAGTATAAAACATTCAAGTATAGTTTTAAAAGGAGGAAAGGCCACAACCCCAGCATTATAACAAAATCAGGGTCATTTTCTCCAGTCTTCTACATGAAGAAAGAACTTGAGATTGCAGCATTTACATCTTGAATATTATTTATTAGTGCTTTATTTTGAAATAATTATGACCCAATTTAAAATAATCTGAAATATTTATAAAATCAGTACAGAGAGATCTCCTCTACCCTTTTCCCTGCTCTTCCCGGTGGAAACACCTGACATAACTATAGCACAATGTCGAACCCAGGGGATCAATACTGATATAATCTACAGACTTTATTCAGATGTCACTGGATTTCACAGACACTTGTGTGTGTGTGTGTGTGTGTGTGTGTGTGTATCATTCAAATCGGTTCATATTTTCTTTTACTCAAGAGTCTTTAATGCTCTATGAGTCAGCATATGATCCATAATTACCAAGCTTTTAAATATAAAAACTATATAATCACCTTACAGAAGAAAATAGATAATATTTTTTTAAAACCCTTCCAGCTTTGATTTCACTACTTTGAAGTATAGTCACCAAGTCGTGAGTTTTCATACAGCTAAAGGCAGAATTTGTATTTATTCTTACTTCTAAAGTTTGGTCGTTAACCCATAGTTACTTCTTTAATGTCTGCTCTTCCAGAGGACAGTACATTTCATGAGAGGAGGGGATGCTTCTCTTTATTTGCCACTTTATCCTCACTCTATCTGATATTTTTAGCTGGCACTTTAATTAGTATCCCTACTCTATCTTTTTATAGATACTTTTGAGTTAAATAATCAGTGAGTAAACAAAATATGTACCATCAAATTTTTAACATAGCAACAATTCCAGATTTACTGTTTAAAATATGTGAAGTCAACAACAACTATAAGAATGGCTCATACCCCCCCCCCCCCCAGGTAGACTCGAGAGGTGAAGGAAAATAAAGCCCCCTGTTTGGCTATGAAAATCCCATGTCTTGTCTAATATATCAATATCTCAGTGGTACTCAGTAGAGTGTGATTAAGTGGAGGTTAGATACCACCTTGGAAATTTAAGAAAGGCCTAGAAATAAATTCTTGCTTTTTGCCAGAGTGTTGACTGGTCATTCATTGAAACAATGATTTGGTAAGCATCTATAGAGAGACTTGAATGTGTCGGGAATTTGACAGGCTAAAAGACATGGATTTTATGATTTACTCAGAAATAGACAGGAAAAGCCATGATTACAGTGAGAAGGATAATTGGTAGAGAGACATAAACCCAAGGAATCTCAGGAAGACTTCTGATACTGGAGGGTAATGCTGAGGAGATTCTTTAGAAATATCTAATATTCCAAACTTGCACATGAGTGGCTCTATTTCACTTGTCATTTCTACTGGAGCTCATGCCCCCTGCCACAAGAGGGTGGACATTTAGAGCCTTTAAGAACTTTTGTGTACTACTGAAGATAGGGAAACATAAATCTCAAAGCACCTATCTGGGACTTCTCCTTGGTGAATTTGGTTTGCCTACAAAACTAATTACATGCCCCAAATACCTCCACTCTTCCAAAAATAAAAATATGTTTATTTTACAGATAAAGCTGGTATCTTGTTAAATGTTAGGTCAATACTAGTCTCTTTAAAATGAAAATGGTTGGAAGTAAGATTAAGGACTTCTACTCACTCGTTTTTGTTTTTGTTTTTGTTTTTGTTTTTTTTTCTTAGTGAACTACTATACTTATTTTTGTCTTACTGGTTAGCAGAATGAAGTGGGGCTAAAGGAGTGATCTTTGAAAAATTTTAATGGGAATGAGTTGAGATGGTGATTTCATTACCTAGAACTTCTTGGGAAGTGAGGCCTGTTTAAACAGCAATGAGTGGACCACGGGACCATGGAAGAGGGGGTTCATAGGAGGATACCATACTCAGCAACATTTGGGGAAACTCCTTTGTTGTTCCCTCTCTCCCTTGCTTCTCAAATCTTATACCAACAAGTTCATTGTGGATTAGTAGGATTTAGAGGACTGGCCTGAGAACCTAAGAATCCTTTATAAGCCTGACTTGACAAACAATTGTGGCCTAGCTTCTCAGTTACCAAATTTCAATTTGGTTTTTGGGCCACAGTCAGTATAGAAAGAGAGACTCTTTACCATACTCACAGCTGCTTTTAGAACATCCCGGGATATAAGGGCCCTAAATAACCCCCTGGTCATGTCATCGCCAACCTTTAATGAAAGAAAAGAAAAAAAAAAAAGAACTAACAGAGAAGGTAAGTGACTTATAAGGCATACTGCTAGTTAGTGTAAGGAATCTAGACTTGACCAGTGTCTTTAGTTAGCATTTATTAATCTATTGTCTATAATTTATTTATTGTTATAAATATTGTTATAATTTATTGTTATAATTTATTAATCTGTTGTCTATAATAGCCAGTGTTCTCCAGAAAAGAGCCAACAGGAGAGAGGAAGAGAGAGAGAGGTTAGTCATGAGGAATTGGCTCATGTGAAAGTGGAGACTGACAAGTCCTAGGACCTGCAGTCAGCAACCTGGAGACCCAGGAGAGCCAGTGGAGTAGTCACACTTCTAGTCTAGAGGTCAAGAACCAGGCTGCTAGCTGATGGTGTAAATTCCAGCCCAAGTTCAGATGCTTGAGACCCAGGAGAGACAACAGTGTAATTCGAATCTGACTCCGAAAGCCTGAGAACCAGGAGAGCCAATGGTATAAGTTTCAGTCCAAAAGTAGGAGAAGATCAATGTTTTCTCAGGCAAGCAAAGTTCCTTCTTACTCAGCCTTTTTTGTTCTATTTAAGTCATCAATTGATTAGATGAGGCCCACCCCCCACCAAAAAGGGTGATCTTATTTATTCAGTCAACTGATTCAAATATTAATCTCATCCAGAAATATCTTCGAAGATAAACCCAGTATGTTTGACCAAATGTCTGGGCACCCCAACACTCAGTCAAGTTGACACATAAGATTAACCATCCCACTGTCCTCCCTTTGTGTCCCTAGTACTACCCCCAGTCCCATCCCCACTCCTGCCTCTAGATCTTCCCTCTCTACACTTGTTTCTGATCCAAATGGAAGCAGCTTTCAGCTCTCCCTAGTTATACTCATCTCTTCTTAGTCAAGACATGTTGACTTTAATAAGGTAAAGAACTTTCAGGGTTGTCTACAGTGGAAATGAGATGCCAGTGGAAAGCTTAGAGCATTAATTCCTAAGTCTGCCTTGGTTCAGACAGACTCTGAGGAGAAGGGAAGTCAAGGGGCTTATAGATTCACTGCTTAGAAAAGCATTATGATGAAGGATATATATCTGTGACAGACCCACAGAGTATATAGGAATTAGAAAAATTGGTTTTATGTTTTAGAAAAAGCAGATTTGTCCTTGACTGGAAAATTGAAATGGTAATAGTCAGTAAGAAAGAATTCTCCATTCAGCTATGAATATATATATATATATCCCTCCTGTAATAAATTGAAAACAGTTTGCATTGGGGGAATTTTTAGAAAAATATGTATCCCTAAGTAGTGAGTGATTGTTTAATTAGGCAGTGCCCTCTTCACTTCGCTGTGCCCTGCCATTCTTCTGGAGTTGGAAGATACATTGATTTGAGGATGGCTGGGCCATGGGAGCACCAGAGCCAAATCTCAAGTGGTCCAGCCTAGAATCCACAATCCAGGTGAGGAGACAATTAGGCTTCAGAGGACATGAAAAAGCTGATAATGAGAAATCTAGGCAGGCAAAATGTAAAACACTAGGAGCAGCTTTACTGTATTGAGGAGAGCACGATATTAGAGTCAAGCTATTATGGATTTGAATCTCGTCTTTACACCATACACGTTGCGTGACTTTGATGAGGACTTGTCTTTATTTCTAAAAACTTGGATAGTAAGAACTTCCTCTACACAAATGCATTTGGCACTAAAAGCTAACACGTGGGGAAATCATTGGCACAATGTCTGGCATGGAGTAGGTGATTAATAAATGCTAACTAAAACTGAATATTAAAGAAGTGTGCACGGAGCAGAGGTCAGCAAGCCAAGGCTGAGGGTGTCAGGTTACTTGTGCATTATGTTGATGTGGGAAGGGCAGCCAAGACTCAGTGGTCTGAAGTATGGAAAGGACCAAGACTCTAGGTAAAGGCAGTGTGCATTCGCCTTATATAAATTCTCATGGAAGGACCAGAAAGAAATAGGACTTTTGGTCTCATTTTGTTACAACTATTTTTGAGAAAGTAAGACTTCTAAGAGCTTTCCCAAGGACACAGAGTTTGTTAAGCAGAGTGGAAGAATTCAAGACGATTTGCCCCCAGAGCCAGGATCTTGCCACAACACCTACCTCTCTTAAACTGAAGCTCTGGAGTCCCAGTTCTGGTGGGATGGAGCAGACTCACCCCATCCTGTGCCTTCCCTTTGAATGCAACTTAGAAGGAAACTGAAGCACTAAATACTTGAGTTAGAAGAAAGCAAGACTGCAAGTCAATGATCAAGATTCCACCTTAAGAGCTTAGAAATAGGGGCACCTGGGTGGCTCAGCAGTTGAGCATCTGCCTTCAGCTCAAGGTGTGATCCCAGGATCCTGGGATCAGTTCCACATCAGGCTCCCTGCTTGGTGGGGAGCCTGTTTCACCCTCTGCCTATGTCTCTGCCTCTGTGTGTGTGTGTGTCTCTCATGAATAAAAGAATAAAATCTTTTTTTAAAAAAAAGGGAATTAGAAATAAAAGAGCAAAATAAACATAAGGCAAACAGAATAAAGGAAATCATAAAGAGCAGACATCACAGAAATTAAGAAAACCAATAGAGAAAAATCAGAGATACCAAAAGCTTGTTCTTTGCAAAGGCCAATGAAATTGAGATACTTCTAGTGAGAATGAGTAAGAAGAATATGGAAATGACATAAACTTACCAATATCAGGATCGATAAAGGAGACATCAGCACATACCCTAGACATTAAATGGAAAATCAGGAAATTCCATGAGCAATCTTTAGGATCTTGAGAAAATGACACAACATTAATTTTCACATCTATAAACTGATATTATCATAAACATGAGAAGATTGTTGCAAGGATTAAATTAACATACATAGAAAGAGAGAGAGAGACAGAGCTTAATGAGGCACCTGATGTCTGAGAGGTGTTCCACAAATATTTCCACAATTTACAACTTCCATGGTGCTGCCCATGCCATTGAGGTCAGAGGAGGCTTAGGAGCTCCATGGATGGGGGAGATGAGGGAGACAGTTGTACATCAATTCTTCATTGAATAACTGCGGCCTGAAATGAGGCGTCCAAACCATGACTATACAAATAAGAAGCAGAGGGGACAGATGATCCTGGAACAGAGAAGGACTGGGACAGGGGTATACAGGGAGCACTTGTGGCAGGAGCGGAAGGAGGTGAGTGCCCTCCGCAGAGAGGATTACAAATGCAGAAGGGTCAGGGCTTGAGTGGAAATGTCAGATGAAGCAGAAGTCACCAGGGACCATGTTTACGTGTCCTGAATCCCTGGATAAGGAGTCTGGACTCGACCCTACAGGCAATGGGAGGACAAGGTACACACCAGGGATAAGGGTGCATTTCCCTGCTCATCTGGAATTTCTTTGTGCATTTTGCATTTGGAATCGCATACCTATGGCATGTAGCTTCAAGATTACGTTCATGTTTACTTCTTCCTCCACATTTCGCAGATATCCTTTATTTTTTGTTGGTGGATAAATACCTGCAGGTTTTCACACCTGTTTCCCTTTCAGGAGAATGCAAATATAAAAAAAATAATCAGTTTCTTTACTGACAGGTGGATGTTTAGTGAAGTTTCATGGCAATTAAAACCATATTCTAAATATTTAAATAAGCAACATAAAATATGAAAATAAGTTTATGTTCAATAATTTGGTGCACATTATTCAAAAATATCAAATGTTTCTTTAAAGCCTTTTGTTTGATTAGAGAATTTATGAGCCTTCAAAGCACTGACTTACAAATTAACAAATTTACAGCTCAAGCTGCTCCTGCGTAACCTGAATTGGCATCACATGACAATAAACAAGAGAAACATTTTGATGGGAAAAGAAATTGACAAGTTTATAAGATACCGGTTTTCTATTAGAATTGCCAAAATCATACCGAAAACATAAATAATAGGATAATGTCAGCTGTAATGGGCAGAGAGGATGATTTAAAAAAAAAATGATAGGGCTACTGATTCATTATTTGTAAGTTTTATGTTAAACCAAGCGGTTTTGAATATGTGGCCATTCTGTTCCAGAACATATCAAAAAACAAATATGAGTGGAATACAGAGAGTTGAGGTAAAGTAGGGAGCGGCCACCACCCCATGTAACAAAACTGTGCTCTCTCCTGCGAATACCACATGCTGCCTCGCGGTCTACATCACCTACTGTTTGCCCCCCAAGTTCTACTACAGAGAGATGTGAAAAGTCCACTTCTCTGGATGCAGGGTACATGGCACAGTTCGGGCTTTCAGAGATTTGAGATTTCTTTTCTTCCCCTTTCTTCTCTGGAAGTGACAATCCGATGTCCTTTGCAGGAAATCACCTTAACCAATCAGCACAGAATAACACCTCTTATTTCTTTCTCTATCCCTCATTAGCAGTGTATGCCCTATGCCAGGTAGGTTCTCGGCTCTCTGTGCGTGTACGCATGTACACATATATGTATAATAGCACAAACACGCAATCCCTTCTAAGTTGTTAGGACCACTCAGTTCCACTCACATAAGATGTGAAACAGAGATTCTTCCAGAATAGGGTGTGCAGCGCATCACACCATCCAAAGTCCCAGAGCAAGGGCACTATGTAGCAAGGCAGTAATTCCTGTTGACAGACTCTGGCCACACCATTCTTGACATTGGGTAAATTAGCCAGGCCAGGAGCAAATAAAAAAGAAGAAACAGGTGTGAAATCACCTTCCTGCCTCCCGGGATGAATGCGTTGTACACTAGAGGCAATGCACCTGCACTATTGTTTCAGAGGAAAAAATAGCTTTTAAGAGCAAATACTCCTGAGCCTTGATAGAGACAAGCGACTCCTGTGTAATTTGAGTATAAATGGGTCCCTGGGTTTTTTTTTTCCCCTTTTATGATGGTTTATATTATGTTAACTCTTTGAGGAGATGGTTCTAAAGCTCAAACACTTAAAGGCTTCTTGCTTTAAATAATGAGGGGAGAGGAGGCTGAGGACGGATCTAATTTCTAGAACGGCTGCAGAGGACCCCACACTGCTGTCTGTCCTGATTTCTTTGGGACCATGAGGTCCTTGGCTTGGTCTGTGCTCGCTGATCGCTCCTGGCTGCTCTGGATCACGCCCCTCAGAGGATCAGTATAGACAATATTTTGGTGAACGCCTGCAGCCCCATCCTCAATATGTAATTCAAAATAGAAATGTTAAAGGCATTGGCAGGAAATCACAGGAATTCCTGCTTTTTTCTATGCTAACTACTTTAGTGCCTTTTAACATATGCATTTTTATAGAGTTTCTTTTTTTTCCCCTGGTGGCTTTTTTTTTTTTGCCACAGATAGGGTTAATGCCCACTGGGTAATGGAGAGCTACCCCAATCTTAGATCTCCCACTCCTGGGCTGACCTGAGCACTCCACAGTGAGGCCCCCTGGCACCGATTGCCTCCTGTTCCCTTGGCTCTGCCCTGCTCTCAGCTGAAACAGGATGGGTGGGGGGGGTAGAGAGGTGAGGACAATGCAACCATAAATTCACATTTATTAAGTCAGACTAGTTCCACAAGACAAATAATAGTCTAAAATTGCTCTGAAAAACCTCTTTACCAGCCTCATTTGCTGGATCTTAGTTCCTCCCTGGGGCGAGTTGCTTTGTTCTTTGTTTCTTCCTGAGCCAAGGTCCTGCCTTCCTCTGGTAAATTCCTAATCTAGAAACTGGAACTTTGCTCCTAACAACTCCCAGCTTCCTGAGAGAAATGAGAACTGTTTCTGCTGGTCCAAGCTCCTGACTGTGACCTTTCCCACTGGGTCGGCTTCCCAACAGACATTCCGATAGGAATTCTAGAATCTCATTGCCAACTGCTTTGCCTACATTTCTGTTGTTCTCGTGAGTCCTTTGAATGTGTGTCATGTTGGTCAGAATGAACTCTCCGTTGGCTATCACAGGTGCTGTCAACACCTGCCCAGGTGGACATACCCAGCACCTGTTCACAGGCTGCCCATATCTGCTCCGGGAAACCAGATGTAGGCTGGCTGTGACTTAAGTGACATTCTAGACTCTTTGCCAATACGTACCCAGCCTATGTCTAATTTTCTCTGAACCCTACTACTGTGATAAATGGATTAGAAATTAGGTCCCAATGTTCTTCTTGATATTCCCAGATCAATCAAACATCTCCTGGATCTCCACTGTATGCTCGGTGTGGCATTAGACACGAGGGACGGACAAAGGAATAGCAATTGCCTTTGTCCTTGAGGATCTTACAAAGTATGATCTGCTTGGCCCAGATCCTTGCTCTTTCCGCTCCTGCCTGTGGGTCTTTGGGCAGGCTTAAAATAATCACCCTCTTTGTTTTCCCATTTGTGAAAAAGAGATAATAATTCTTACCTGTGCGGGTCGTTGAGAAAACAAAACCAAATAGCGTGTGTGTGAGAATGAGTGCACCTCGTGACATGATGATTTTCCTCTAGCATCTTTCTGGAGCAGCCTTACTTACTAGAAAAGTCACTAGGCTTTTGTTTTTATTTTTTCTTTTCTGTAAAATGAATTGTTGCACTCCATGTGGACCAAAGTCTTTTAAGTTTAAAAACTTCATGATTCTAGGTGTCAATACAGTTAGTTTCAAAAAATGAGTACGCTCAGCACAGCGTTATCCAATAGAACTTTCTACAGTGATGGAAATGTTCAGTGTCCATTCTATCCAATATGACAGTCCTTCACCCCATGTGACTATTGAGCACTAGAAATATGGCTAGTGCAACTCAAGAAACTAACTTCTACCCATTTTGATTAATTGAAATTTAGGTAGACTAGCGAAGGAACAGACTTACTTTATTCTCCTGTGTTTACGAACTGAAGCAGAGCAGAAGAGTCTTAGCGTAAGTCACTTTGGATGTCTTCTCTTCCAGAAGTCAAAATGGCACCCTCAGCTAAAAATATGTTTGAATATTTTTAATATTTAATTTAAATATTTAATATTTAATTTAAATATGAAGAGTCTTAGCGTAAGTCACTTTGGATGTCCTCTCTTCCAGAAGTCAAAATGGCACCCTCAGCTAAAAATATGCACCCCTCCTTTTGTTCATGCTGCTAGGGAAATGAGAGAAAATTGAATAAAGATACACAGGACAGTTTCCATACTTCTGTAATTTCCCCTGAATTGCTCACAAAGTGACGATTATTCTCCTCCCATTAAACATGGGGCCATCTGGGGCATAGATATGCAGGAAGATGAAAATGTGACTGCACAGAACCTATTCTTTAAACATGGATTTGTTCTTTTGTGTTGTGTGGAGGACAGAAGGATTTTCTGAACTTCTATGGGAGCATCCCGGCATCTTTATCTCTTTCACATCTGCCGCTGCGTGGAATTGATGGTAATCGGGGTTATTATTATGGTGTCTTCCTCCACTTAATACAAGGCCATCTGGGGTTTGTGTGGTAGGGGATGGATTAGCATTTTTTTTTCAAGTGCTCTTCTTCTTTAGTAAAAATATTTTACGGAAATTATTTCAGAGAAAGGATTATGATAATAATGATGATAATACTAATAATAGGGTTATTATGTGAGATCTCCTTTTTAAAAAGCCTCCAGTAAGCATAATCCAGAGCAGGCAAGGCCAGGAGTTGAACACCTGGCCTGGCCTCTGGAAGCGATCGTGAGTGGTTCGCTCGGCCTCGCGGGCTTCTCAGCAAACCAAGATTGGGACTCCGAATTGAAAACGTGTCAGCGAGGATGGTGGAAAGACCCTCAGTCACAGAGTCAGATGGCTGGTCCAGACTCGGGATCTGTCTGCCCAGCCTGTGGGTTTGTGGGCAGGCTTAAAATAATCACCCTCTTTGTTTTCCTCTTTGTGAGAGAGGGATCACAGTACTCACTTTTGGGGGTCGTTGAGAGAACGAAGCCAAACAGCGTGCACGAGGCCTCTTTGCACAGTGCTTGCTATGTGGTCTTAACAAATTTTCAAGTAAAAACAAAAATAACATTAGAATGCAGATGCCCAACTTAAGTGGCTTTTCAGGTTCCTTATTTCTTGACAGATTATCCCAAGAGCGGTTAATATTAGAATCAATGTAGCATTTCTACTTTGTGGTGTATAATTAGCTTAAGTTATAGATAAATGCCAAGAGGTGAATCTAAAACCTTATTTAACTTGGTTCCTAATGTATGCCTATAACATAGTGATGTACAGTGATAAGAACAGAATTCGGAGTCCTACAAAAATGTCTTTGAATTATTGGCGGAGTGCCCTTGAAGAAGCCATTTGTCTCTCTTAGCTAAGTGTTATTTACAGTAATAGTTGCATGAGGAAGGTATGTCACATGGTTATGGAGAAATTATTCAGGTTACATAATTTAATGTGGAATCTATTATGCAGAGGCACATAATAAGTGCTGGTTTTAATATATGGTATATGATAAATTATATATATATTTCCATTGGCAGTGTGTGTGCGTGTGTGTGTGTGTGTGTGTGTGATTCAGTTCTCTTTCCTTCCACTCTGGTACAGCCTTGTCCTTCTGTCCTGTGGAAATGATGTGAATCTAACTGGCTTGACTTTCTAGTGGCTTGACTGCTCCAATATGATATAAACTTTCATTTCATCTTAAGTATCTTGCTTTCCATTTATGGACTATTGTGTCCTTTGCCATCTACTCTGTTACTTTGGATGCCTGTCAGAAAGGTCTTCTCCTTCCTGAGATCCTGCCCAGCTCTGTCATGCTATCTTTGGCAGGTGGATTTAGAATGGTTGCATACATGAGAAAGCAGACTTTGTTTGGAAGACACTGAACTAAATAAAGGTACATTGTTTTCTAATAACATATGTTAGCCTATATTTTAACTTGATGAGAAAATCTCCTTTTAAGATTAGAAACCCAAATCTGTTTCCTTACACAAATATTTATTTTACTCCATTGTGTAGGCACGCGCCTCTGATATTACAGCACTGTCTAGGATAGCATATTTGCATCTGTTTAGCAAATTAGAAAAAAAAATGAGTCTGGAATCCTATATTCTTGGCATCTTTTCTGAGATGAAAAGAACGTCTACCGAAACCATGTGCCATGCTCTGAATCATGGGTCTGACCTATGCTTGTTCAGAGACTTTGAGATGTTAGAACCGGAAGGCAGCATGACATTTATGTGAGTCTTGGGACTCTCCTTGCAGATCATTTCCTTTGTCTTGCTGTTCTTTGAATCCCAGAAGTTGACCCCTGTGGGCTGCCTTTCCCAGGCCCTCAATGCAGGCGGCATTCAGGTGGGTCTGTTCAATAGGAAGCCCTCCTGGGAAATGGAAAGCTGGGGTGAAGGGAGGAGCAGGCTCTCTTTGTTCCTTCTCTCAGCAGGTGATGGCCCCCATAGCCGTCGTGTCGTGTCTTCCATCCTAGAGGTCCTCCATTAGCTGAATCTTCCCCGGGTGACATTGGCCCCTGTACTCCTCTGATGTCACTCTTTAATTTTACTTCTCCGTCCTAGGCCAGTTAGTGCCTCTGTTAGCCACCATGCTGGGGTTGGATTTGCAGCTCTCTCGTTACCTAAGTAATAGAGCTTTTACACTAATTGTCTCTGTTTGAAATACTTAATGTCTTTCTTTTCTTATTTGAACCCTGACTGATATACACAGTTTTTCCTAAAGGTTTGCAAGTTCCTTTCAAGACCACAAGTTTTTCAGAGCTTCTTGGGGCCCACTGTTGACTTAAGAGAGAGAAGGACAAGAAACAATTGGCCGTAGGACCCCAGTAGCTGTGGAGAAATGGTAGGCATTGACACGTGGTTCCTGCATGCATGATGCTCAGAGCCTAGTAAGAATAACATTGATGTGTTTCTGTGACTTTTAAGTCAGAGTAATATGTAACCTCTGCTCTCACTCTCTGCAAAGGTGTTTTGTTTGCTAAAAATATGACTGAATGAAAAATTAGTCAACCAGTTGATTAGGGGGAAGGACATTACATCAGTGGCTGTGAGGTTTGCCTATGCACCAGTAGGGATGAAAAATGAATGGAGAACAAGCATTACATGAATGAATGAACGAACGAATGAATGAATGAATGAATGATAAATCAACACAGGAGGAAAGAACACTATACCATGTGTTCTTCACAGCCGTGGGTTCATGCTACAGGTTGTCACCCACTGGTAGCTGTGGGTTTTTGTCTAAACTGTGGTATCGATTGGCAAGGTCACTTTGAGGAAGTCTTTCCTTCTGCCTGGATTTGTCTTCTCACCTGCAAAATGTGAAGTGTCCACCAGGCAAATAGACTTTATTGTGAATGTGAAATGTGACCTAGTACAGTGGCTGCATGTTTTACTCTAAGGAGAAGGAGGCTGAATGAGCCCGTGAGCTTCAGAGGACAAGAGTGCTGTGGTCTATTAGTGGTGCCAGCCATGGGGACACTGGCTACATGTGCGCCTGGATGGTGCTGTTCAGGGCAGACCTGGTCCAGTGTTCTGTTTCTCTATTTCATCTGACTCATTACAAACAGCCTTGCCTCAATCTTTCTCTGCACATGGAGGCAGCTGGAAGTTACTGCTGCTTGAGATCAAAAAACATGATCTTTGCTGATATAAAAGCAGTTTTCCATTGTAATCGCCTTTACACCTGCCTGTGTTCCACACTAAGTGAGGGCACTGCAGGGACAAGGATGTTTTGTTTGCACTGTTGGAACCTCAATATGAGATACAGGTTGTAACATAGGCTACACAGGAGAATTGTTGGCTGAATTTGATTCTATGTGACCTGTGGGATTCATCAGCAGATGAGAACCAGGGGCCAATATATAAGTATAAATATAAACTGTGAAGGTCAGTATGGGACAATCTCTCTCTCTTAGCCACTGGACCCTCAAAGCAGAGCTTCAGACAGGGACATGGATGCAGAGAGTTTATTTTAAGAAGTGGAATCAGGACAGAGTGAAACAAGGAAGGAGAGAGAGCTAATTCCCACTCGGGACAATTGGGAACTTCAGAGGAACCTGTACAATGTAGGGGCAGAGGAGGCTGTAGTTATGGACCAACTTCCATCCACTGTCTGATGTTGGAGGGTTGCTCCATGCCTATGAAATTGCTTAGACCTCTGGGCTCGTGCAGGCATGGGAAAGCTCAACAGTGGCCTTGGTAGGGACAGAGGAGCCCGGGGCAGAAAGCAAGAAGTGGCAAAAGGTGTACTTAAGTACACCTAGTTGCAGTGACTACAACGAAGAAACAAGATGGGCAGAGAGGATGAGGAGTCACGGGACAGGGCAGATGCAAAAGCTGAAGACAGCTGCTTTCTTTAGCTCCTTGGAGGTGACCTGAGGGGCCTGAGACACCCGTGTGCATCTCTGCTCTGCATTCCCTAATGGCAGAGTTGCCACATCCCAGTGACAAAGCAGGAGTACAGCCCCGCAGAGGCCTCGCTTGTGCCCTTGGCCTTTGGCCAGCAGCTTACCTGGACTTGAACTGTGCGAACCCAGGACCAATTTTTGTAGAATTTGGGTAGGGCACAGTGGGCACAGGATTGTAGCGACTCCTTCCTTATGATTCATATGGACTCAACTCTCAAGGATTTGAGGCTACCTCAGTTGTACTGCTCAGCTCTTCAGCTCTTCACAAATGCTCCCCATCACAAGGCAGCCATTCAGACATCCCACAGACCCCTAGCACGGTTGGGGAGGAGGCAGGAGCAGAGAGATAGGAGGAAGGCATCAAAGGTGTGAAAGGGGTCGGGGACCAGGACTGGCACACGGAGCCATGTGTTGCGCAGCTTAAGTATCAATGATAAAACCACAACATTAATTTTAAAATGTAAGATAATCTCTTCTCTGTTTTTAAGAGAAGTTAAGGACTTTTAACAACTTCCAGAGCATTAAATATGAGGGAAGAATTGAAAAAGATTTGGTTACCTCAAAATTAAAGCACTGTTCCAAAAAGGAATGGGGGGAAAATGATTTTGATATTTAAATAGGAGAGAGATTAATATCCAAATTGTAAAAGGAATATCTAACAGTCACACGAGGAGATCTTCTAGTCATTAGTGGCCAGAGAAATAAGAAATACAGAAAACTATTACTACAAGCTTATTACTATTACTACAAGCTTCCCTCCTCCCACTAAAAAAAATAAAAATAAAAATAAAAATAAAATAAAAGGCTATAAAAGTAGGTGGATACTAAAGGTTGACAAACATTGGGGAATACAGGGACACGTTTTCTAGTGGGGATGTGGATGGCACAGCCATTCTGAAGACCAACATGCTCATAATCAGTCAACTAGAGTGTAGATGCAGACTGTGACTCCAGCAATCCTTCCCCTGGGACTGTCCCAGGAAAGAAATTCTCTCACATATCCATAAGAAGACAGGGACAAAGATGCTCATTGGTTACTGGTCCTCATAGCAGAGACCGGAAGCCGCATGTCCCCCCAGGGGAGGGCACTACCACGGTGGCAAACACACATTGTAGGGTAGTAGCGGCAGTTAGGGCATAGTTCAGATGCTTAGCTATACGTGTAGTACCATAGACACATCTCAAAGATATAGTATTTCATGGAAATGCAAGAAAAAGACTAGAGGCACAACACAGAGGTAGTCCTATCGGTAACACCCATTTTGAAAAAAATCTCAGAAAAATACTCACTATATCACACTAAAACGGTTGTATGGGGAATGGAAATGTGTTAGGATGATAGGTTATAAAACAAGAGAAACAGGAACCAATGTTAATCATGCACAGTGAACTGAAGAGTGTGTTCCGGTCCATCTTCTGCATTCCCTGTGCTTGAAGTTAAAACTCAGTATAATACTATATGTAACCCTATATTTCTCCCTACTATAATATGATGAAGAGATAATAAAGGAAAATGATGAAGTTGGCAGGAACGCACAACCCTATACAGAACAGCTTGGCTGTTACACCTACAGCTGAGGGCTAACACAGTCGTGGTGGTCACTCAAGTATCACCAGTAGTGTCATCAGAATGTTAGGGTTTTTCAGACATGAACTTTACTATTGGTAAAGTTCCCATAAGAGAAAAATATAATCTCCCCTTGGCTTGCAAAGTAGGTGTGTTCTCAGAAAGTTCAGTGAGTGAGAAAGCTGTACAGAAAGAGCTGTGTGTTTCTATCTGTAAAATGAAATTAGGTTCTAGGTTCAAATAATTTCCAAAAAGCTTTTCACCTGCATGAATTTCAGGTGAGGGTTTTGAAAGTTCCACAACATAAAGGTTGGTTTTTTTGTTTTGTTTTGTTTCGTTAATCTCTAAATCATTGTTCCATGAATTAGAATGCATCCAACATCCCTGGGCCTTGCCTACCAAATGCCCTCATGTCACCCCCTAAACACTGTGACCGGAAGGGCACCCAGATTTGAAGGTTCTGCCTAAGGCAAAATGCTGCCTTCATTGATACCTGTTGAGGCAGTGGAATTTCAAATGACTGCATAATGGAAAGCCAACTTCTTTCTCTCCATATTGGAAGACTTTTTAACCTTCAATCTAGGAATTTGACTTTATATGGCATCTTGAAAGCGAAGGTTAAAAAGGTGGCAACGTCCCCTCTGAACTGGCTTATAGGAGATGAGAATTTTGTTCAAATTTGCCTTGGTCGAGCAGGTCTTGGTGGTAACTGTCATGCTTAATCACCAATCTGATGAATAACAATAGAAGCAATGAGCAAATGGTTATTTCCCAGGGAAAATCCAAAATCCTGGTTCAATTTGAAATAACTCATGCAGCTTGGAAAAAGCTGAAAATAATCAATGATTAACCAGAACATGAATTCTGGGAAACTATGAAAACTTACAGTATAAGCAATTTCTGCTTTTAGAAGCAGAATTAGTATGGTATTGGCCTACTTTAATGTTTTTCAAACTTTTAAAAAGGAAAATATCATTTTCAAACAAGCTATTAGGTAGATCCCTAAATATAAAACAAGTGAAATCAGTATTTTTTTATTACAAATGTATTTTCTAAAAAAACAAAACAAAACAAAAAAAATGTATTTTCTAAGCTCAAATCTATAATACCTCATTATTATATCAAGCAGCTACAAAATGAAGCTGTTTTGTTGCATAAGCACTTGAAATCAAGGGTCATGGCAACTCAGTCTCATCTGAGAGAGCATCTACTTTAGCATCTACTTTATTCTGGTAATTTCTTATGGTTGTGCAGGGTTTAAATATCTTAATCCATACAGATAGAACCACACAAGTAGCATTTTTTTTTAAATTTACTTTGTACTCTCAGAATAAACTGTTGCAAAAGTTTAAGATATAAATGAGAAAACATTTTTGTTTAAAATTTGAATGAGTATCTAACTTCGCTTATAACCAAACCACAGTATCTAAGTGTTCTCATAGTCAAATCATAAATTCAAAGCTAGAGGAATAGCAAAACTAAACAAACCAAACCAAACTAAAGCAAATAAAACAAAAAAGGAATCACTTAAGCCCGTGAACTACCCACAGTAAGACATAATCCCACAGAGACATGTCATATGTTCTCCTATTATCACACAGATGGTAGCAAAACCGAGATGGGAGCGTGAACCTCGCAGGGGCACCTGACCCTTGCCTGGCATCTACTGAGCAAAGCGTGTTGGGCTACAATAGTGCACAGTACACATTTGGACTTGACATGAGCACAAATCTTTGCGTAGGCCTGAATCATCTGAGGGCCGGGGTAGAGCTATGGTCTGCATCGTTAATGATATATCTGACAGGAATTTAAAGATATTCACAGGATACATGCGAAACATTTTCCGAGATAGGCCAAAACAGGTTGGGCCAGTAGTACAGATGAATATGTTGGTGACCTCCAGTGTGTTAAAATTTGGTAAAGAACCACACCATTTAAAAAGTGCTAAATATGTATAGTAAAAATGAAATTCTGTACTACCATTTATACTACTGGAAAAATCACTTATAGAACCTGTCCTACTTGAAATTGACCTGCATTTTTAGGCAAAAACTTAGAAATATATTCTTAGCACCTCAGTACAGAAGAAACTAGAAGGAAGCTGACCTCATGGTCTGCATTGACTTGCTGCTCCGTGACTACCAGCCCTCAGATTCTCTTGATCCTGAGTGTTCTTACACCCTATTTTAATATTAATCACTACTCTATTTACTGAACAAGGTGGCTTTGAGAATTAAATAATTGAGTTTTGTGAGATTGCTTTGAACATTCGAATTCCCCATGAATATTAAAGACGTATAGCTTGCCTCATGAACAAGATCTAAGTCTTCACATGCTTGTTGTGAGAGGGGAGATGACTTTCCAACACAGACTCTTCAGTCCAAATAGAAGCTTAATTATAAGGTAATCACACTTAAGAAACTTTGAGTTATTTTAAAATGTTATTATTTATTCCACTATGAAGTATTATGTACTTAGAAGAAGAAATGAGAAGGAAAAAAAATCACTCTTAGCACCATGGCTGGAAGACAACCAATGTGAACAACTTGGTTCACTTCCTTCCTGTCTTTTATTTCTTGTTTATAGTTTTATATTTAAGCATGGCCATGTTTGCATACAATTTTTATTTCACTATTTTGTCTTCATGTTAAAACAAATATTTCCTCATGTCAGACCATAGATTTTTATAACTGCAACTTCAAGAGTACACAGCAAGCTGTTTTATTTTCCCCAGAGGCAACGTATCTGACTTCTATTTCTACCTTTGCCCTCGGCCAACTGTCTCGATCTGTTCACATAATTTTTTTAAGTTCATAAATAAGAAATGGTGACTTTTAGGAAAAGAACACTTTTAAGATCAGTCAGTAGGTACTTAATTCTATCTAAAGCATGGGGTGAGAATTTATAGGGGGCGTTAAGTCTCATTGTCTGATAAATTCAGTATCCATCAATATAGTGTATATCACGCCATCCCACCACAGGGTCAAGACCATGGGAAAAGAAAGGACATAAAAGCAAAGCACCAAGACTCTAACTGGAGAGAGTACAACTGGAAAGAGACTGTCTGGTACAGTGGTTGTTGCAGGCTGAAATGTGTCCTCCCAAAATTTATATGTTGAAGTCCTGATCCCTGGTACCTCAGAATGTGACCCTATTTGGAAACAGGGTCTATAGAGAGGTAATTAAGGTCAAATAAACATCATTTGGTGGGCTAAATCCAATATGGCTGGTGCCCTTATAAGAAGAGATTAGGATACGGGCACACACAGAAAGAAGACCCTATGACATAAGGAGTGAAGACATAAGGAGAAAAAAGCCATCTGTAAGTCAGGGAGAGAGGTTTCAGAAGGAACCAATCCTGCCCAACACCTTGATCTTAGACTTCTAGCCTCCAGAACTATGAGGAGATAAATGTCTGGTGTTTAAGCCCCGCTGTCTGATGCTTGCTTGTGGCAGCCCTGGCAACCTAATCCAATGTTGATGTACTAGGGGGCAGATCACCTGGGATGAAATCCCAGCTCCATCCTTACTAACTGTGCTTGACTCGTGCCATCCATTGCTCTGGTTCCACATCTATGAGTTAGTGACAACAGCACCTACCCTCACCCACTGTACAGAGTTATATAAAGACTGAGTAAAGGTATCTAAACCATACCTGACATACAGGCAATTCTATGTAAATGTTAAGTTTTTGTTATTTTATTAATGTAAATATAATGTAAAGAGCATGGGCACTGGCTTAGACAGCATGAAGTTTAAATCTGCTACTATCTAGCTACGTCTCTACAGGCAAGCTCCTTGGAGAGACTCTTCTCATATGAAAAATGGGGAAATTATGGCTCATGTGGATGCCTCTTAAATGCAGGCTATCCAGGCGGAGGGAATTGTGACCTAGTAAACATCATTCCCTGTACCCAGCCCTCAGCCCCCTCGTCTACCAGGTGGGGAATGAAAGACAGAAATGTTGCCGTTCCCAGAGGCATTTTTGAAGGAAAAAGAAACAGAGTGGGAAATGATGCCCAGTCAAAGTGATCCAAGTAATGTCCCATTTTAGGAGTGAATGAAAGTCACAACCACCAAGATCTCACATTTCATTTTCCACTTCAATGATATAAAGGACTCACAATTTTTCCTACTCGAGGTCAGGATTATTTCCCAATAATACAATAGCTGATTGTCCATGTGAACCACTGGTCTCATTTGAACTCTGCTCTTCAAGATCTTTTCTTACAGTGTCATGATTTTGGAAGGGTTGTTTCTCTATCTCATGACACAGCCTCTTCTTTGGATATCTTTTGTGATGAGTATGCACTTCTCTGTGTCCCAGAAAGGAGACGGAATTACACACAGGAGCCCTGTTCCCCAGGTCTCTCTGCCTTACTATGCAATTCATCTTATTATTCAAAAATATTTGTGGAGCACCTCATAAGTGCAAAGCTCACCCCGGCACTTTCACATGCTCTATTTCCTCGAATCACCAAAACTCATTAGGATACCATCATGGTGTACATGTATTACGATATGGAGACCAACACCCAAAGAGTTAATCCACTTTCCCAGGGCCTCAGAACTGGAAAACCCATAATTGTGGGGTGTAAACCCAGCCCTGCTAGCTCTGGCTGCCTTATGTACAGGAGGTCACACTCCTCCCATGAGTCATATCTTGGTTCACCTGTCCACTTCACCTGGCCTAAAATTCCCAATGAAATTCATATGAAAATGTTTCACAAAGATATAATTTACACTCAGGACTAATTACACTGAAATCTTTGAAAAAAAAAAAAAGATGCTAATAACCACACATTTTGCATTAGTGGATCTGATTGACTTTCAGTTCTCTGTTTTCTTCCTAACCTGCAAACTTGGCTCTCATCCTTTTCCTCCATTTTATCACTTGCAAGTATTTCAGCCTAAGCTTCTCTCACTGGCTTCCACTCCTTGCTCCCTCAGTCTTTCTCCCTTCCTAGGATATAGTCATTTTCTCTTGGAGGAATTTTTTGTCAGATGGAATCCCTTGTCTAGTGAACGACGTATAGTAGTGGTCATTTGTCCTCTCCCCCACCCCCTGCCCAGTTAAACACTGAACATTCATTCTCTTGGCTTCTTAGCAGGTTGTGCTCAGCTTTCTATTCTGACAGTAATGATGAGGCAATGGCTGAGACTCAGAGCATCAGTCCACACCTGGGCCCACCAGAATCAGGAGGCAGCTCAGAGGCTCCAGGACACTGCAGAGCGGGACTCTGGCTACCTGGCTGGACAGTCAGAAATCTGCTCCTTGTTTTCTTCAGGGAAAAGAGACTCCTAAATGGAGTCACCTAGGAGAGATGTTTCCATGTTCCTGTTTCCAGGAACTGATCAGAGACCTTTTCTATTAGCCTGATCTGGGCCTTACTTACACAGCAGCAAACATAGCATTTTTTTTTTTTCAAACACAGTATCTTGAGGAGGCTTTTCATTTGATCCAGTGGCTTCTCCTCCCTCCTGGCCTTTGTGAGCATGAGCTCATTACTTTGTGTGAGCCTGGGTACCTCACCTCCAGGATGGTAACTATAACAACCATATTTGCCTGTTATGAGTGGAATTATACCCTCACAAAATTCATATGTTCGTGTTGTCACCCCAAGTACCTTAGAATGTGGCCTTTTTTGGAGATAAGGCCTTTACAGAGGTGATCAAGTCAAAATGAAGTCCTTAGGGTAGGTCCTAAATTTATATGACTGGATTCCTTACAAGAAAGGGAAATTTTAACACACATGCATAAAGGGAAGAGGATGTGAAGACACAGGAAGAAGATGGGCATCTATCCAAGACAACAAACCTAGAACCTTCCCTCATATCCCTCAGCAGGAACAAACCCTGGGACACCTTGATCTTGGACTTCTGGTCTCTGTAACTATGAACTAATAGTTTTCTGTTGTCTTTCATTATGTGGTGCTTTGTTACAGCAACCCTAGCAAACTAATGCACAGCCTTAGAATTTTTTGTAGGATTAAATGAAATCATATATGTAAAGTGCTCAATAGTTATACAATGAGGCTTCAAAAATGCACTATCATAATTACTGTATTCATCATATCACCAATGGCACGACATTGTTGATATTGAAAAGGAAAGTTGTACTCTACGACCATGCCAAGACCCTCAACTGCCTCCATTTAAGAGCAGGATGTCTCTGTGTGCATATGTCTGTGTGTGTATGTGTGGATGTATGTGTGTGTGTGTCATGAGAGAGAGAGAGAGGAAGAGAGAAACAGAGAGTAAGAAATGCATGTTTTCCATTTCATAGTTTTGCAGCAGAGTAAATAGTGATTCTTTACCTCTCGTACCCATAGTCACATTGCTCATAACATGAGGATTTGGGACCCAACATCTAGAAACTTGCGAATGTCTCTTTTTGCTCTAGCATCGAGGTAGCCATGATTGGGTGTGATTGGGAAGTATTTTCCTATCAGCATAGAATTCTGAGGCTGTGTAAGGGCATTGCATCCAGAGTGGATTCTGGATCTCTCACTAAATATTTTTGGGCTTTTTGACAGGTTAATCGCCTTCTCTGGACCACCTGCCAACATGGAGGCAGAGCAGAGCCTCAGACCATCAATAAGGCCTCTAAGAACCCATGACTCACACTTTGATACTGACGGTCACCTAATTTAGGTAATAACATTCCTTCCATCTGTGGGCAGCCCAATCTCGTTGAACAATGCAGTGCATCACCGAAAAAGTGTTGTGTTTTTTTTTTTTTAATGTAGTTTAATCATCCTACTGCCATACGATTAGCATTTTCAAGTGGATCTGAGTTAGTTGAAGCAGATGGTTTATCTTCTCTTATAGTGTTTCGACTTGGACATTATATCATTTCTACATCTAACTCCGTCCTTGCAGTGCTCAAGGAATCATTCCAAATTTTGCGCACTGTGTTTTGACTTATTTAATGCAGACGTACTTTACCCGCGGTAAACATGATTACCAAAATACTTTAACTTGAGAGCGTCTGCTTTCCTCTCTGGTGTAATTAGTCACAGTGCACTCTTTCTGCGTTTAGGGGAAAGGGAGGGGAGGGAAGGAAAGCACCACACGCAGCATCTTGCAAATGTGTCTTTACTTCTCTCCAGCTGCTTGCCTCACTCTTTGGAGTTTTCAGAGTGTCAAACTCTTGAAACAAGGGCAGAAAAGTGGAAAGTTCCTGGAGTTGTCACCTAATCACACACCTTCAGAGACAGGGGCTGAAAGACCCCACCAAAGGGAAAGCTTTGGAAACTGAAAAGATGCTTGGCCTTTGCTGCCTTAGTCTCTGCCCCGGGTTTCTCAACATGGGGGTGAATATTTCCTCTTTGTGATCAAGAATCAGCCAAGTCCCTGTGAGTAGTAACAGTAACTTAGAGCCTCAGAACATCTCATCAAGTCATAGGACACATTAAATCTATCTCCCCAGAGATTTTACACTGAGGGAGATAGCCACTGAAATAATGCCTGTGTGAACCGTGCAATCAGGCTGAGCTTGGTCAAGTCAAGTAATTAAACTTTCCTTACAGAACTATCGTGAGGTTCAGAGTTGATATTTGTTTAGCTGCTAAGAGTGTGACACAAGGCAAGCTTTCAATTAATAGTGTCCATTTTGTTTTTTGAGTAAACTAAGGCTCAGAGAGACCATCTGTCATCTAATAACAAAGAGATCTAGATTTAAATCTTAACCTTTTTTATTTGTAATCAAGGAATAATGTGCAAATAGTGAGATGCACAGATTTCTAGTATATATTTGATTTCTAACCTGTCTGGCAGCACCAAACTCCATTCTTCAGATACCAGGAGCCACAAAGACTGCAACTGTGTGCCTGAGTCCTGGCACCAGTCGTAGACACCCTGGGAGCATCCTGGGCAGGACACTGTTCTGGGGGGGTAGGGGAGCAATGACTAAGCCTTCTCCATAGATTCTCACCCAGTTCGCTTCCTTCCTTTCAAGGGGTAAGAGCTTCCATTTCTGCCTGCTTGGGTTTACTCTTCAGTGCCTTCAAAGATATATCTATGTCTCTATCCATGAATCTATGTACTCATCAAGTTTATTAGTTTGATAACAACCTATTCCCAATGACCGCACCACTGAAACCCAATCTAATTTTGTTCATATGTCTTTCTCCTTTAAATATTCTTTTCACTCACATCATACCATTTTTTCCAAAGACTTACAAAATCAAGAGAAATATGTCCACACGATATCTGCACATAGACGTATAAATACGTGCATACACACTGCCTGGGTTCTATGGAGACATTGTAGTTATCCCCAACCATAACCATATAATTTCCTGTCTCCTAATTTCCTTCTTTTTTTGGGGGAAAGATGATATTTCAAAAGGAAGGAGAGGGTACCTCGGGAGGGCCATGAGATCCAGGTTAAGTGAACAGAGAACATGCAGGACATGTTTTATGTGAGTTTAAGGGAATGAAGGCATTCACCAGTATAAAAACTGAAGTAAGACACTCTAAGGAATAGAGAACATTGAAGAGGCAGGTGCAGATGAGCAGGATTGGACAGAGCTTCCTTGTCTTCTCATTTATAAATTTTCAAAGGAAGGAAAAGTTGAGTTCTGATTGTATCAATCAAGAAGTGAGTCCGTGAGTCTTGGTGAAAGTAGGAGGTGGTTGATAAACTGATTGTTTGTAAGCACAGAGAAAACCAAGTGGCACTCCTCAGTCAGTGAGACATTGGCTTTACTGAGACTTTGCTCTTCCCCCAGCTAGAGCCACCTTATCCTACCTCCACACTCAGTTTCAAACCCACACTGTCTTGAGTGATTTTAGCTGCTGCAACCAGTGGCTGGGTGGTCTAGACTAAGGCCTGCTCCCCTTCAGAGGGACTGGGCTTGGGGTGAAGATAAGATCCTGAAGAGCTCCATCCAAAGCCCTATGGGAGCCTCAGGCAGTAGGAAGCATCTATAGTACTAATCCTATCTTTATTAAACATTTTGATGTTTCGTTCATTATGGACTTTTTTTTTTTGCATTGACTTTTATTTTATATTTATTGCATTAAAGCAGTGTTTCTCTTGACTATGGAGAGTCTTTGGTGGTCTTCAAGTTTGTACTCACAGTGGGTGGATCATCCCTCTCATGGTGCTGCCTCCCATTCCCATTGGATCAGTATCCTAAGGTGTACCTGGGCTACAATTTTGTTCCCTGAATTAGTCGCTGTTCTGTTTCCTGGTCTTTGGTGTGAGTCCTTGGCTCAGGATTATATCTGGGCCAGTTTTCCTAAGACCAGAGTCCTGATGCTCCTGCCAGCCCCTATGAGTTTCTGATGGTGGATTTCCATCTAGCACAGCTCCTTCCCACAAACTATACAATTATCAATGTCTTTCTTAAATTTCCAACCATATCTATCTTCCCTCACCTGTTTGATAGACATGTTCAGGCCTTGTGTGATTTTAGCTATAATTTTACATCAAAGAAGGTAAAGCCTTAAAGGAAACATGCTGACCTTCCAGGACTTTCTGTCACATTTGGTTCTCAATGAATGTTGTTACTTAATTGAATGAGTTTAACTGATTATTTTTATATAAGAGCAAATAATAATCTCATTATTAATATTTTCTCTTGAAAGGTATCTGCTACCTATTATGATGCAAAAAATACACTATTTTTGGAGGTAATTTTCATAACTCTAAAATTATATTTATCTTCCTCACCTTCACCTTTGCTGCCAAATGAAGAAAATATCTTTTTTATTTTTTGACTCTCCTTTGGGGTAAGAAGTCAGCATATCTGTGATCAGTTAGCTCAGCCACCTCATCTTACAAACCAAGTAAGCATCCAGAATAGTGCCTGTCAATTAGTTGACCTTCAGTGTTCGTTGAATGAATGAGTGAGTGAGTGAATTAACAGATGAATGAGAGCAATGATCTGAGAAGATGGATTAATACTCCCAACTGAAAAGATACCCAAAACGAAATTTTGAAAAACTATTTGAATTTAGAAACTTAGCAAGACAAACAATGATTACTGAGGATAATTAGGAAATCCTTCTCCCTCCCCTTTCTTTTCTTTTCTTTTCTTTCTTTTCTTTTCTTTTCTTTTCTTTTCTTTTCTTTTCTTTTCTTTTCTTTTCTTCTTTTCTTTTCTTTTTTCTTTCTTTTCTTTTCTTTCTTTTCTTTTTTTCTTTCTTTTTTCTTTTCTTTTCTTTTTTTCTTTCTTTTTTCTTTTCTTTTCTTTTTTCTTTTCTTTTCTTTTCTTTTCTTTTCTTTTCTTTTCTTTTCTTTTCTTTTCCTTTCTTTGTTTCTTTCTTTCTTTCTTTGTTTCTTTCTTTCTTCTTTCATTTTTTTGTTACTTCCATTCTTTCCTTCTCTTGGCTGTGGATCCTTTAAGTCTTCACAAAGTTAACAGTCCTGATAGAAAAATGTTTTGTGAAGGAGAGATGTGCTAAGCTAAAGTGCAAAGGATATGTAAGAAGCTTCCAAAATGATGATAGGGTGTAGGGGAGGGTCAGAACAAAGGATTCTGGAGCCCAATTTTTGCAGCTTTGAATTTTTATTAAAGCCTTCTATCCAACTTAGTAAGTTGCTAAGTTGCATGACCGATGTTTTGCTCTCTATTTGTCTTAATGCCAAATAAGCTCAGAAGCATGTGTGCAGGTAGTTGAAGTCAGAATGATTCAAGAAAGACAATATTGCAAATACTTGCTTACATTCAGTGTCTAGTGCCTTAAGTTCAAGATACTTTAGATGTCTCCAAGTTCGAGATGGAAATGTACATTTGCTTCTACTCCATCTCACTGAATATTAGAGGAAGGAAGAGTGAAGGCCTCTCATCTAATTGTGTTTGAATAGTTACATCAGTCCTTTAACTCTTCTGTTGATGAGTAATTGTCTGAGTTCTTTGCTTTAGATTAGAGGGATTCAGGCAAAAAAGGAAATTTATGAAATGACTACTGTTTGCCAGATGCTGAGGTCAGCAATTAAATTATAATATATATATATACACCTATACATGATTTATATATAATTTATATACAATTTCATTGAGATCTCATAGCCTTATCAGTAAAACAACAAAAACAAAAATAAAACTCACAAAACATGGAGGTCCAGAGAGATGGAATATTTTGTCTAAAGTCAGTGCCAGAGCCAGGATTCAAAGGTAAACATCTCTAACTCCAAAATCTGTGATCTTTCCACTATGGCCCATTGAAATATCAGCACACACTAAACTTCGGAGTCATTACATTTCCTACTTGCAAAAAAACTATCTGCCGTTGATGCTCAGACAAGCCCAGAAGGATCAGGTAATATGCATTTTCAATGCATCTGTCCAGCTGGGCACTTCGACTCCCTACATAAAGACTAGATGAGTAGGAATTTTAAGGAGAGACTGCCAAGAGTGCCAATTACCCACCTTCCAGAGTCTGTGATTGTGTAGGTCTGGAAAAGAACTTATTATTATAACTTTTGCAAATGATTTAAATAATTCAATTTGAGAAATACTGTCCTAACAGACTCATCAAAAGTAGACTCATCCAAAATTCTTCCTTATTGATAACCTAATTAAATTGTGTATTTGTTCTTACAAAACAAACAAACAAACAAACAAACACAGAACAAAAATATAAAAACACTTTCTTTGGTTTGAAAGTATTCCCATCCAAAAATGAAGGGTGCTGTATGAGATAAGAGTAAGTCAGGCCCTGATATCCCAGTTCAGGCTGAGAAGGTGAGATGTTATCAGGGCAGTGATTAGCCATAGAAGCAGATAAATGAGGGATACTGTAAAACTACACGTGAGCCTGGCAGGGTGTATTCCATGCTTATTTATTTTAACATTAATACCATTGTGTATTAAACACTGCAATAGAAACTAAGGTTATGGAGATGGACAAGATAAAACCTCTGTCTGCCAGGAGTCCACAGCCCAGTGAGATAGAAGTGAGAGCATGTGGTTTGTACTCAGGAGGATGGAAGTGCCATGACAGAAGAAGACACAGAGGCAACGGAGAACCAGAATTGGAGGAGTGGCAAAGTCTCCAGTGAAGGAAGCATCTAACCTGAATCACACAAGAACTGGAATTCTGTTTCAGTGTGACCTAAGTAGTCATTCTTTGAGAATATGCAAATTTGAGAGAACAAGGAGTGATAAGAGACAAGCCAGAAAAAGCCAGGAGGACCACATCAAGCGCTTTGTAGTCTGGCTAAGACCATTGGTCACATCCTGTCATAGAAAGTGAACCCAAGAACATCATGTGTGCGGATGACAGGAGGACATCTCTCATTCTGGAAAGTCTCAGAAGACTTTTAAGAGGATCCTGAATTTAAGACCTGACAAATGTTTGGGGTCTTGTGGGAGGATGGGGACCAAAGAATATGCTAGCCAAATATTATAGTACATGTAAGGTCTTGTGTTGGAAAAAACGAATTATGACACTTTGGAAAAAGAAAAGAAAAAAGCTGAAGCAAGAGGAAAGGGGGGTAAGACTCTTCCAGTTCTTAATCCTTATGAAAATTCTATGAGATAGATTAATTTTATGTGTCAACTAACTGGGTGAAGGACACTAGCTGGTAAACATTATTTCTGAGTCTCTGAAGGTGTCTCCAAAAGAGATTAGTGTTTGAAGCAGATTGAATTTTTAAAAAATGACCCTTGTCACTCTGAGTGGGCACCATTCAATGCTTGAGGAGTCCAGCAGAACTGGAACATGTATCTTTTCTTTTAAACTCAAAATGAGACTTACAGCATCGGCCTCCTGATTCTCAGGCCTTGAGCTCAGACTGAATTACACTCCTGACTTTCTTGGTTCTCAGCTTGTAAGTGGTAGAGGTGGGACTTCTTGGCCTCCATCATTGTATAAGCCAATTTCTTTGATGAGGCTTCTCTTATATATATACATCTACATATACCCTACTGGTTCTGTTTCTCTAGAGAACCCTGACTAATATGGGTAGGTATTTTTATTCCCATTTGGCCAATGAGAAAATCCGGACTCAAAAGAATAAATAACTGGAAATGTAGAGATGGAATTTGGACATGAATGCCTTTGACCCCAGAGTCTGGATTCTTTCTTTGATGCCATAAAGTTTACAGTGTCTGGGAGGATCTGCATGTCTTTGCTTCTTCTGTGGACACCATGTCTGCCACTTTCAAAGATTTGCAGAGCTTTTCATTCTATTTGAACATAATGGTTTGGGTAACATTGAAAGAACATGTTCCATCCATCCTGTCACTGTAAAAAGGAAACAGGCAAATGATTTTGGCATGAATCCAAGAAAGGAAGATAGCAAGAGGGAGAAAAGAGAAAAACAGGTAGAGTTCCAGTTTCCATTACAAGTCCTCCGTTAGGCCAGTGAAACCCCCTTTCCCCACAAGAAGTTGTCCCGCAAAGCTCCATGGGAAAAGGAGCTGGGGGCAGCCTGGCCTGGATGGGAGAGCTCACATTTTCCCACTTCCCTCTCCAAGCCCAAGGCAGGAGACTAATTAAAGCCAACAGGACTGGCAGCACTTGACCTTTTGCAGCTGAAGACACACTTTGAAATTTATAGGGAACCATGAAAGAGCTCAGCCTGTTTCCAGGACCTAAATGGAGGTGACAGGATGGGCTCAGTAGCCAGAACTGGCCATCTCAGCCCACAGAAGAGTGGTGTGGGAGTTGACTCATTCCAGAGAGAGACACACCACCTGGTGCATCTGTGGCAAAGCTGACGTGTGGTTCCCTGGACCATGTTGGAAAATCAGATGCCTTTAATGTTTCTGCCACCTACATGTCTGTCATTCTGGTAAAGTCTGGGTTTGTGTTTAAAGAATTGTCTTTTCCAGGAAAACCACCTTAAAAAAAAATAGACTCTTCAGCATCAGGATTTTGTAGGTTTAACAGAAGAAGGAAAAAGGAATCCAGGAAGGAGACTGTGGAGCTGCTGCATCCCACGGGCCAACACTGGAGTTCAGGGTGAGTGGAGGGGTCCAGGGACAGCATCCTCCCGTTGACGTCTTCAAACACCAGTTCAGTGCCCCCCTCTGAAACTTTCTTTCCTGGAGTCTGACTCTAAAGAAGACTCTTTTTAAAGAACAAATTAAGAAGAAGTTGGAGTTGAGACGTTACAGGGAGCAAAGAACCGAGGGGAGAAGATGAGAAGGGAAGCCAAGGAAGGCTGAGCTCCGGCCCCTGGTCCTAGCCCTGCAGACCCTGGTGCCCAGGGACACAGTGACCATCTCCTCTGTGTGGTTCACATCCTCACTTTCGATCTGAGGATGCCAAGATGGCCATCTGGTAACCTGAACCTGCAAGTCAATCTAGGCCCCACCCTGGCCAGCACATCTACGAGTGGGAACACCAAGGTCAGCTTTGCTTTCTAAACAGCTCTTGAACCTGCCTTCCTCCAGACTGTTCCCCGGTGGCTCCACTCCCATGGGCCTCCTTGGCCTGTGGAGCCATAGCATCCAAAACTGTTCCTCTCCTCCTGCAACGTGAGTGATCTCTCCAGCAGGTTTATGTGCTTCTGTCAGGTGGCCTCTCCTCCCCTGCTTCAAATTCTCCATCAGGACTCCAGGTTTTCAGGGTAAAATTCAAAGCTGCCAGCTTATTTCTCACAATCTGATCCTTTGCAATCTTGCTAAACTTATCTCCACACCCCCCCCCCTTTCCGTATGTGGAATAGTCACTCCACCATTTCCCCAGACATCTTTCTGCTTTACTCTCTCTCTGCCTATTGATCCTTCTATCTCAAATGTTTCCCACGCCACTTCCCCCAAGAACGCCCTTCTCTGTCTACACATCCTTGGGTATCACCTGGATGTCCATCACCTGCACCCCCTGCATCCCTCCTGGCCCCTGGTGGGACATCTGGTTCTCCCTGCAGTCTCTCTTGCCCACCAGCTGCCCCTGTGTCCTGCCATCATCTGTGTGTCCCAAACACACCACACGGGCAGCGACACAAGAGAATAGTGGCCAACACCTGTTGAACAAAGACGGGCGTGGGAAGGAATAAAATGGAAATGGGAGAGAGAAAATGGGGAAGTAAGGCCTGCTGTGGATGAGCAAAGGTGCCATCTTGGGAAGGTTTGGAAACTGAGTTTTCAAATGTCATAAAGAGTGGGGAACAGAAGCAATCAGACTTCTCTCCTGGGCTGCGTGGGAATGGCTAACCTCAGCCCAGCAGGGAGGTAGATCTTCCTGGACTAACCCGCTCCTCTCCTCGGTGGCCATGCGGTCTCTTGCCCACACCCTGGGTGCTGGTGTTTGCTTCCCGTTTCCTGCCTGCCCACTCACATGTGGTTCGGCCTCCTTCTCATCAGGGAAGCTATTTTCTCCCACAACATATGCTTACTTTTTATTCTACCCATCTTTCTGAAATGCTCACATCCCTCTTTGACATTTGTCAAGATGGCTTCACCTCCTGAGGATTTTGCAAAGTCACTTATTTAGGGGCTTCCTGAGAGCTGGGAACTGCTCTTGCAATTTAGGGATCCGGCCACCAGGTGGCAGGACGGTGATCAAACTGCGAGGCCCTGACCCAGCCTGCATTTCCCTGGATGCCTCCCTGAGCTCCTGGGCCCCCAGATGCCTCCCTGAGCTCCTGGGCCCCCAGATGCCTCCCTGAGCTCCTGGGCCCCCAGATGCCTCCTTGAGCTCCTGGCCCCCCCAGTGCAAGCACCCCTTCTGCCCCCCACTCTGGGGTCAGCCTGCAACCTCTGCTTGGGCGCTTCCAGGGTCAGGAGACTATGTGGCAACCCACTGTGTACTCAGGGGAGTCTCAGAAGTAGAGGCAGGAGATAACAAACCAACAGTCTTTGCTGGGCAAACACTAGTGGTTCAGCATTTTCACAGGAGCTGGAGATACAAAGTGCACATCACCTGACAAATTTTCCTTTCACAAAAGTCAAATTCTGTCTTGAAAAACCCGCAGACCCCTGACTGGCTCTCAACGAGGCAGTATGTCACTAATCCACATTCCACAGCCCCCAGAGCTCCTTGCCCCCGTCCCCAAAGGGGTGTGCCAGAAGAAACTAAGAGAAAACAAATAGGCCTCGGTGACTCAGTTCCCTGGGTGTTCTCTTCTTTCCCCACCCATAAGGGAAAGACTCAAATGTCCCTCCACCTGGGTCCCCTCGGTCTGCCTGAGTTAATTCACTCACCAGCTGCTAAGGCTGTTCTGTCCTTGGGTGAAACTTGGCCGCTCACCCGCTCTTCTGAGCTGCAACTGAGCCTGGCCTCATTAGAAGCCATGTGGCCTCCAAAGCTGGCACCATGGCTGTCCCAGGAGTCAGCCTGGATTACATCAGCTTCCTCCGAGGGCCAGAAGCAGATTGCACTCGTTTTCCTCTTTCAAATTGATGCTGTCTTTTCGCTGCCTTCGGATTTTGCTTTCTGTCTCCGAGACCCATCTTCAGGTCCTACCTCATTGTCAGGTAGGGGTGTTGTCCTGCTTTCAAAGGATGCACTCTTATTTTCCCTCTAAGCTCCAGGTCTCAAACCAGGATCTGTCGGGGTTATGGTTCTGAGGAACGGTTGTCCAAAGTATTATCTTTCTTTCTTAAGGTTTGCCCACACGTCTTGAGCAGCCGGTATGAACGATACAATTTTTGGCAAACGTGAGAGCATGATCCTTCCTGACAGATGCTTAGGAGAGGAGCAAAAGCTCACGCAGGATGGTTTTGTGTTCGGGAGGCTTATTAGCATTCCACCGGCCTGACCCTCACTAGGTTGAGAGGATGCAGAGGAGGCCTTTTGATAGAATTCACAAGACTGGAAAAAGTCCTATTTTGACCTTCCGATTTCATTAGTTCTATCTTTCAGAAGTGTGTTGAATTCAGGCAAGAAAACCAGCGCATACTGAGCACCTGCCGTATATATGTCGAGTGCTCTATGAGTACGCTATGAAATCCACACTGGGACTCTCTAAGAATCCTATTATTATCCCTTTTAAAAAGCTTGAAAGTACCTGGGTGACTCAGGAGGTTAAACATCTGTCTTTGGCTGAAGTCGTGATCCCAGGGTACCCGGATCTAGCCCTGCTTTGGGCTCCCTGCTCAGCAGGGATTCTGTTTCACTCTCTCCCTCTGCCCCTCCCCATGCTTGTGCTCTCTCTCTCTCTCTCTCTGAAATAAATAAATAAAATCTTAAAAAAAAAAAGGTGAAGCCTGGGAACCAAGAGTGTGTATATTTAACCCATGTTGCACAGATAATAGAGATTCAAATCAGGGAACAATGCTAAGTCTGCTTGGATTCAAACCTTGCTCTCCTCCAAAGTAGTGTATTTCCCTTCTAAATTAACTTTGACTTCTTTTTCTGGTTATATAAGCAAAACATGCTTACTGTAAACAATTTGAAAACCATAAACAAAATCCCCCAAATCACCCTTAATCTATTATTTAGTAATAGCCATTATTTACATTTAGGTATATTTCCTTCCTTGGTTAATTTCCCTGGATAATCAGTTTGTTCATTAGCTACATAGAGGTAGGCAGGCAGGCAGACAGACAGACAGATCAATCGAAACACATTTTAATTATTTTTCTTTTAGAAATTTAGGGGCTCATTTTCTCCTACAATTAACAATTCTTCGATTACAGTTGTGATTTTTTTTCTTCAGGATCTGGAAATACTGCCTCGGAGTGTGAGTGCATTCATGATTCTAGATGCCTATGTCAGATTAACTTCTAGAAACAAATTAATAGCAATTCACAGCCATGTGTATCTCTCTCATGTTGGAAGATGCAACAATATAGTGACTTCTATGATCTTCGCTTACTTTTTCAGAAGAAAGTGGCATCTCCTTTTAATTACATCTCCTTCTTTTAATTTTTACTACCACTATTAACTTATTTTCAGTTGTGATCATTTTTGGTCATTTTTTACAAATTTACTATTCTATGAATTAATTGTATCTTTCATTCATTTTCTCTAACAGAAGTTTAGATGTTTCCATATTCCAAATTATAGGCCTCTTTTCTCATTTTTTCCCCTCTAGGTCTATAATTTCTTCCTTCACATTGTTGGAAATGAAAGAGCTAGCTTCCCTGTTCATAGTCACCCCTGGAACCAGTGCCAAACTCTTTCTTTGGAGACAGGCTGGTTAAGCTGGAAATGTCCCCAAGTCCTAATTGTGGCCAAAACTCTTACGTTGTTGACCTGTCATTACATACCTATTCCTCCCCCCTTCCACTTTGAAAACCAAATTCAGACTGTCCATGTATTGACCAAATCTTGCAAGCAAATTTTGGTTTACTGATGAGTTTTTATTGTTGATACTTAGCATGGAAGATTCAAAGATATTCTCTATATAAAGAAGACTCTTTATTTTTTCCCTTTAGATACAATAGTTAATTTTTAGAAGGCATTTTAGATTAACTTGATTACTTAAAAAACTTAATTTTTGAGGTTTATTTTGGGTCCTTCCAGCTGCTTAGAAGATGAAACATTCTTTAAAATAATCTTGTGTTGGGGTGCCTGGGTGACTCCGTTCATTAAGCATCTTACTCTTGATCTCAGCTCAGGTCTTAATCTCAGGGTCGTGAGTTCAAGCCCCATGTTGGGCTCCATGATGGGTGTGGAGCCTACTTAAAAAATGATAATAATTTTGTGTTTTTTGAGGATCGGTTATAGTATAAATATAGTATTTATAGTGACTGCTAATCAATCAGTAAGCATTCCTGGGATCAACTGATGAAATAAGCCTTCCCTTGTCTCCAGCAATCCAAATCTAAACTATACTCTCTAAGCTCAGGCCAAGCCCCTTGCCAGCCCTGACCGGACTACACAGAAAGTTGTTGCCTTCTCTGAAGTGGTATTTTCCTGTCCAGTCTCCCTTGGCACAAAGCAAAAACCAGCCAAATGTCATTAAACTTCCCATGTGTTTGCATTTTATCTTTTCAACTAGCTTCATTAAATGTGCATCCATTCAATTCAATTTATTCAATGATTTATTAAGCTCCTCCTAAGAAAGACTTCACAAATTTATGTAATTTTACACATTTATAAACACACACACTTGCAATATGACACTATTCCAGGGAAAGATGAAGAACACTGAGAGACTGAACCACAAAGCAGAGTGTGAGCCGACTCATCACTAGCCTGCAGGAGCCTATTGCTGAATTTTGGGGGAAATTTTAAGTTAGTTGTTAAACATGGCCATTATTAAAAAATCAGGTGTGCTTACTATATATCTCTCCCCAAATTTTCATTTAGTGACATCTTTTTGGTAGCTTGGTATTGGCCATGGTTGGAGTATTTATACCATAGAAATTGGCAAACAGTATAAATCAAAGCTTGGTTATTGCTTTATTGATGGACTAGCCTTAAGAAAATGATGGAGACAATGTTGATGATGCGGATTTAACTTAAAAGTATGTTGTGCATGTGGTCACTACCCCGTGAAGAACACAGAAAACTTGAAGAAATATTCTTCCAGTATTTGAATCCTGTTACCGGTTAGGCGAAGAAACCTCTCACATCATTGAACGATGGGTGACATTCTGACATACATAGTGAATATGGTTTATGTGAGAGTGAGAAATAGTTTAACAATAGGCCACATATCAGATTTAATGATAATAAACTTAATGGGAAAAGAACTTTCAGAAAGGGATACAACTCAGTTTTCACATCATGGTTGAATTGCAACTGTAGATCAGATATACAGATATGTAAGAGTTTGGCAAAAATTGGTGAAAGCATTCTGTAAGAATGAGCTGAACGATGAAGAGCATTGTATATTTTATCATTATGTGTAAATGATGTCCTTTAGTCATCCGGTCATCCTTTATGAGTAAAATTTATAATGAAGCTATGTACATCTGTATATATACCAGCATTATTATTATTATAATTATTATTATATTATCATTATTATTATTATTTGGAGCTTGTTAAAGATTTATCTGCACACTGCCACGTATTCTTCTTTGGAAGATGCAGTCATAATGAATTTTGAACCAGAAAATGGAGGGCTCTGGCTACACTGCTGGCATCATCTCCATACCCACCCTGGAGATGCATCCTTTCCTACAAGGAAATATGGAATTTATGAAATATCTATAGTATAGGTTTTATTCAGGGGCCCCCTTCAGAATAATCTCATTTCTGTTCTGCCTGTAAAATATCTAAACATGCTTTCTTCTTCTAAGCATGAAAAGCATATAAATCAAATCTTCTTCTTAAAAAGGAACCCAGAAAGAAGACTTGAGCTTCCTAAGTATCACTGGGAGCCTCTAGATAGTATCTTCTGAGCTGTCCTATGACACACGATTCTCTAGTTCAGAAGTTTTCTTCCCTCCTCTACTCACTCTAGCAGCTCTCCTCCCCATGAGAAATCCCATAGGGTGGAGCCTCATTCCAGAACAAGAGCCACCTAACAAAAATGAAATCACATTTTGTAAAAAAAAAGAAATAAATCCTTCGGGACTCATGAAAGCTGCCTCGGACCCTTACACGCCGATCACGTTGCTCATTTGCCCTCCTGGTGTGTAACTGATGGTGTCTATAGGAAGATGATTCTCTTCAGCTTGACGCTCTTTTGCCTATGAGTGGGGTGTTTAATGTAGGTTTCTCTGGGTTAAATCACGGAGAGGAAGGCCTCCTGGGAGGACACAGTGCAGAGCTTCGGTGATGTCCTGCAATCACCCTGCATGAGTTCACCTGTAACACAGCATCAGCTGAGGAAGTCTCACCTGAACCACCTGCACTAAAATGCTTGGTTCGGGCCTCCTCTCCCTTTCCCTACTCTCAAAACCTTAGCCCTAACTTTTCCTATAAAAACATACCCGTTTTTGATTCCTGAAAGGTTTTTTTTTTTTTTTAATAGTCAGTTTTTAAATTCTTGATAGAATAAAATCATTCGATTTAATGAACAAGGAGTGGCTCCTGAAATCCATCTATGTGCATTTAGGAGGTTTACACACCAGGAGAGACTGAGGTTTTCATATTTAGTTACGTATGCGCAGATGAGATAATCATGGTTTAATGAAAACCCTCAGTTATGAGCTAATCAGTTCGGCTTGGTGACTATTGGTCTGCTATGGCAGGACAAGAATAATTAAGTGACACTTCAAGGTATGGGAAGAGCGTCAGGCAGAAATTGATGTGCCTACAGAAGGCTCCAAATGGCCGACGTTTAATGGTCCTCTCGACGTTGCCATGGCAACTCACTTTGGTACCTCACATATCCTCAGTGTAAGAAAACAAGGGGCAGAGTGTTCCTCGGAAGGTGCAACCCCCTTTAAGCAGATCTATAAGCATCGCAGATGAACAGAACTTTAAACATTCCGCCATGAATATTCATGAAGTAAGTTGTTTTTTGTTGCCTGCCTAGTCAGCAGTCACAAAACACATGGTGTGTGTTGGCAGCATCTTGCCTAGGTAGAGGGCTATGGACTGAGGCAATGGCAGGAACCAGGACCTGTGAGGCTGACTGACATTTCCATCTGTAGCGAAGGCTGGTAATTAACAGGAAGGAGTATGCCTGCAGCATTGCACCATCTGCTAGGGAAACGGCTCAATAAGAAAGGAGCTGGATAGCATCTCAGCGGTGGCGCGATCTGGTTCCGACATGAGGCCGGGCATCTGTTAGCTGAGGAGACGGACTATTAGGGAATTCGACTGGGAATGAACAACATGGAAAGAGCACTCTGACCTAGCCCATAAAAGCAACTCTTCAGAACTGGTGTCTTTTCATCTTACTTACCCAAGCCTTCTGAAAATGGTTTGCTGGGGGACCATTACGGATCTGTTTGAAGTAACACAATGCTTTCAAAAAGGCTGTTTTATTCCAACATGAAATTCTTGAAATCAGGATACAGCTGTCATCTTTTGACAATAGAGCTAATTTCAGAGCGAGGATATGAGGTTAAATTCCTTCTTTTGTCGTTTAGATTGGGGAGCAGTGGGGGTGGGGAAACAAAATGATCCTTTAAATGCCACGCGATTCAAAATCAAGGAGACAAAAAAGCTCTGGGATGCCCTGGCAGAAAGTGAGCAGAGCAGAAATCACCCCAAAGTTCTTGTAATGTCTTCACATTCTGTTTTGTTTTTTTTTTTTTTTTTTCATCCTGT
The DNA here is from genome assembly GCF_048418805.1 of Vulpes vulpes. Lineage (NCBI taxonomy): Eukaryota > Metazoa > Chordata > Mammalia > Carnivora > Canidae > Vulpes > Vulpes vulpes. The sequence continues at coordinate 106,814,611 of NC_132787.1, forward strand.
TTCCTAATGCAAATCTTCGTCGTCATGAAAAACCACATTTCAGGACTTGGGGCATTGACCCTCCTTGAGTAGCCTCAGGACCTCATCTGAAGAGGGTGTTGGTGTGTTAGGTACCAAATCTAGAAATGGGAGTCCAGTTCTTCATAGGGTCAGTGTGTATCGGGGCAGGATGAACGGGCAGATTGTCTTTCGCACCTCCGCCCCCATATTCTTAGGAGGTACATAAACTTCTTTTGCAGGAGCACTCATCTTTCAGAGGGGTCAGCAGACAGAAACCTGGGTGTCCCCATCGTCTTATCGGTTAATGCCACCTTTAAGAATATAAATGTGGCATTAATCTCTCAACCATTGGGGAGAAACTATTGACTCAACCATCTCTGTCAGGTTGGAGCTCCGAATCTACTAACACCATTCCTCTGACTGGGACTACTGACTCATGTACAAAGTCCCCCAGATGGCAGATGACTTGAATTTGTGTGTGTGTTACTGTTACTAAATCAGAGTCATTGAATGATATTTACTGAGACCTCATGGTACCATATGGAATCAAAAAATATATAGACCTTCGAATTTAAATTCATCTGAGAAAAGTGGACACAGGATTCTTATTTAGAGCATTTTTTTCCTCCCTCCCTCTCTTGTGAATGCTGATTATTTTGCTAATCCATAGGAATGCTGGTGTCTGAAGTGGTCAGTACGAAACAGATTGAAAAATCTCATCTTTTACTAGATAGGAGAAAAATAAGAATGACATTGACTGTGAAAAAATAACTCATATCTTATCCAGTTGTGCTCCAGTAAAGGTTTAATAACTGTCTCTCAGGGGAGGGGATAAAGAGGCCCTGATTTGTAGCTTTTGCCAAATTCCATGGTGTAAATACTCCCACCGCGGCTGATTTCAAATTAGCCATGTTGAGACTTAAGAATAGATTCATATCAGCTTTTGGAAGCCAGTGGGGATCGATTCCAACACACCACTGATTTTATCCCTTTTATGCCTCACGTATAAAGAATTGGTAGCGCCAGTTTCTGTTATGCGGGTGAAAGTGGTCTGTTTGATGCGGTGCAGTCACTCTCTTCACATACCAAAAGCAGAGTAACTCATACTTGTGTAGTGTATCATAACCTGTGAAATCAATCCCTATTCCTGAATCCACCCAGGCTCCTTCATAACCTTGCTGTCTAGGCAGAAATTGAGGCTCAGTGGCATGCCGTAGGCTTATCATGTAGCAAGTGGGAGATATGAACTAAGTAAATGTTAATGTAAGAGTTTACTTCTAAATAGATAGTTGCTTATCCGGGACATGGCCACTGTTTCTCCATTTCTGTTTTGTGCTGTCTTGCTTTGCTGCACTTTAGCCTCAACCCTCCCCTGTTACCTCATCACAAAGACACTATTTGAAGTTGCCTTGGAATATTCATAGCAGTGCCCTGGAGGTGGAGGACATTCAGCACTTTTTACCCATTGAGCTGCTCAAAACGTGGCTCTCATTCCTAGCCCCCTTGTCCAGTCCAGCAGACTTGGGTTGTATCAAAAATCATCACTCCAGGAACCTGGGCCTCAGCCTATGTTTCAGGAGCTCACTTAGTATTACTCATGGCTCGTGAGTTTTACCGATTAAGCAATTGAAAGAGTCATTATGAAGAAATCTGGAGTAGGACACCATCCTGGCCAAGTGAGAAGCTGGAGAGCATCACAACACTGCAGATTTAAGAGACAAACCTCATGGCTAGAAGCCTCGCTCAGTCATTCAGTCATTTAACAGAGTAGCCGATCTTATTGAGTGGAATCCTATGTGGTAAGTAAGTACTTTGCTACATATGGGGGATGCAGAGATTAATGAAACGGTTTCTACTCGTAAGGGTCTCACCCTAAATATTGTTTTTCCAGAGGAAATAATTCTGGCTGTGAGGTCTGCAAACTCTCTAAACAGGCATACCACTCAAAGTCACATAATAAATCAATAAGACCATAACTTCTCTGGAGAGAGTCAATTACAGGATACTTATTGGAAAGTGAATGACTCAAATTCAACATGAAGATCCTCATAATTCAAAGGTCTATATCGTGCATGATAAAGCATATTTGGTGAGATGAAAGACTTAAGGCTAGAAAGAGCCTTTTCAGGGCCAGGGCTGCTGGCTGGATGGCTAAAACCAGTGATCCCATATGGCCACCCCCAGCCCATGTATGAAGATGATAACTCTGATTCACTAAGAGATGAATTTAAATTATTTTGATGATTGACTTTTTTTGGTCACTCAAACTCTCCCACATTTTCCGCTTATCACTTGGGCCTACTGGCAAATATGCCGGTGCTGATGTGGGAAGTAGAGAGCAGCATTCACTTAGAAGACGTTGGGAATGGCACCTCCGGGAGTTCTGCACAAAATATGCAGAGGCCCTGGGTCTGCAGTACACAGAATAGATCCAGGCTCGCCTTAAATACGACTATGTCAAATGAGAATTACACTTACATAGCACTAGCTGAGTGAACACAGCGCATTAAGTTACCTGGTCAACTGCCCTGTTGAAGTCCAAAGAGATTCCACCCGCGTCAGGGATGGAGTTGGGATTCTTCATGGTTTTCATGAAGAGTTTTCTGCATGCCTTCCTCAGCACTATAAATATGAACCTAAAACAATATTGCTGTTGGGATATATGCTTCACTTTACCTTTGGGGAATCAGAATTATTTACTAATTCGCTAAAAGTTGACATAAGTGCCTATCGCATGGCAACCACTGTTGTAGACACCTGAGCTATAACAAACAAAAAACAGACAAAGCCTTTACACACACACACACACACACGCACACATGCATACGTGCACCACATCAGATGATGGGTGGCCGGAGTGGGTTGCAGCTCTTCTAGGCAGAGTGGTCAGGGAGGGTTCTCTAATAAGATATATTTGATCTGAGACCAACGTGAGAGGTTGTGGGAGCCAGCTACAGACTGCCAGGAGAAGGAAGGGAGGCACTGGCAGAAGGATCCAAAAACCCATGGCCGGGTTGTCTGGAAGGACCTTAGTGGATCCTTGGGAAGATAAACTACCATCCTAAAACTGTCTTTCTCAGTATGTAGATGACAGCTGGTGAAGTTTTACCTTGATATATTCTGAAACTATTAAGCACAGAGAAAATGGCACAAGGGCCCAGAGACATCACCACAATGTCACCTTAAGAAAACTGATGCTCTCAGGGTATTTGGTATCCCACCCTTTGCATCCTTACTCTGCCCTCTAGACTGTCAGTCCTTGGAGAACAGAACTGGCTTCTTCTCCTCTGTTTCCATGCAGGGCCTGGTAGGCAGTGGCGATGTGGCTTCTCTTTACCAAGTTGTATTTAATTCATGCCAGACCTTCTTTTTTATTAAAATTTCTCATTACTTTTGTATTACATGAGTAATCTTGTGTTCATTTTAGAATAGTTCAAAATTTAAATGAGAGTAAATTAGAAAATAAAAACACCTCTTGTCTTATTAAAAAAAAAAATTGCTGTTAGTGTGTTTTAAATATTTGCCATACTTCCAGGATGCTGTGTATATTTTAACTACCTAAAATGGATTCTCTTGCTTGTTCAATTTAGAAATTTGTTTTACTTTTCTCACCAAATATTTTTAAATATCTTTCATATGGGTAAATTCTCTTTTATACAGATAAAACGTCACTTTTTACATCTCTGTAGTGTTGATCAAAATTTATTTGACTAAGCTTTTATTACTGGGCATTCAGGTTGTTTAATTTTTTTTCTTGTTGTGAAAAACGTTGCGTCAAACATAATTAACTAAATCTAAACATCTTAAAAAATTAGCTAACATTTCATACGATCTATTTCTCAAAGCAGAGTTAATAGGTCAAAAGACTTTGACCTAGTAATTTCCCCTCCAGTCTTCAGGATCCTTCAGTAAAACAACAGGATGTATGTAAGCAGATGTTTTGCCTCGCTGGGCTCAAAGCTGGAAAATGCTCTCCATACTTCTGTCCGATATAGCTTCTTAGCATCCCTGATATGTGTCCCCTCCCAAGAGTGCCTACTTGGTATCAAAGGATGAACATCATTTTGATTTGGGAAGTGCCTGATGCCCTCCTTGCCTCCTGCGACCATTTTTTGTGATTCTATGAAAATGAGCACAGTTGTTCAAGTATGTAGCCGGGAATTCTGGTGAGGAGTGCAGTTGTGCTGGATGGTGATTATGAGTCATCCTAGATAAAAATTATCTCTTGCTCAGATCACAGTATAGCTTCCCACAACCATAAATCCAGAACTTTCCCATCAGAAATATATTGTCTCTAGGCATTGATAACCAGTCAGTGAGTGAACTTTGTGAAGTGGAATCCACAGAAGAGTCACATTTAAACCACTGGCCAAACAACTAGTGGAAAGGAAGAGAAAGCTTCGTTGTGTGCTGGTAGCGAGCCAGATCCCCTACAGGGATAAATAATGAAATAGCTGCTAGTGGTTCTGAGAATATAACCAAATTACATCTTTGGAGGTCAATGGATGATAAAGCCCCAAAGTCTGGCTCCAAAGGCTGTAAATATACATCCTCTTCCTGCCCCACCCTCCTAGGGCCTGCTAGACAAAGTAGCAAGAATGGGATATAATGGGGACCCATTATATAGGTATTTTCAGAAGAGATGTGAAGTGTTCATAGCTTGGGAAAATCCTAAAGCATAATTTGACAAAATCTCCATAGATTCCTAGGATTGGGTTTCTAGTACACAACACAAAAATCTCATTCTCAATCCTGTTTGCTGTGGATTGACAAATAGAAAGTTCTCTATAGCTGGTGGGATTTTTTTCTTGCTCCTTCCTCTCTCTTCAACTCTCTCTTCCTAATATATAAATATAAATATAAATGTAAATGTAAAGATATAGATAGATATAGATATAGATATAGATATAGATATAGATACATTTTTTTCCTGCCAGCAGGTTTCCTTTAGCATTCAATCAAGGGCAATATGTCCTCAATCAACATTTTTTTATTTTTTATGCCACACTGTCCTTTAAAGCTTTCCACAGCTGGTTGGCAACTGAATGCTGCCAATATCCTCTGAGAGCCTCCCCTGTTGTGTGCACATCGGTTTCCTACCCAGAGCTCCCCAAGTGCCCTGGAGGCAACTTGACTTGGAGTGTGTCTGCTTCCCAGGCTGTGGCAGCATTCAGGGTTTACAAGTGCCTGGAGCCCAGCCCTTGGGTCACCAGGAGGAGGACAGGGAGGTCAACAAGTTAGTAGGAAGCAGTTGCTGTAAAATGGGGAGCATTTTGTACAAAAAAAGAGAGAGAAATCTGGTATTTAATCTGGGGGATGGTAAATATGTCATGAAAACAACAGAAACACATTCTGATGGAGGAACAGAGCTGAACAGGAATCAGAGACCTCGTGTTCTTGGCACTGCGGTAAGTTACTCGTTCTCAATTCTTAAACAGTCGGTGAACTTATTTCACAATGCAGTTTTAAAAAGGAAAACATCGGACTAGTCTCCATCAACACTATCTACCCTAATATCCCCAAGTCTCTTCCTCTGGCCTAGGACCTGTACTAAGTATGAAGATCCATGAAGTGGCTGCTGTCAGAGATGTTTTGAGTGGACAGAGCCCTAAATAATGAGCTGTTAACTTGCTTGCCTGGGAAGTGCTCCTGGCTACTCTAGATGGGAAGCACTCTTAAAGTCCTTTTTTCCTGCTCACATGTTGAGTGAGAGTTCCTCTGGGAAATCAGTGCAGATAGGAGCTGGTCCCCATACACCTGTGTGTTTTATCTGTGGAATGATTACTCTGCAAGAGTGTCCATGAATCTTCCAACTGTTCTTTATAAGGGACTAACTCGCGTCAACAATCGCACTGAACTGCACCATTTCACCCTGCACGACTGTCTACTGTGTCTGCACCGCGGCCTGGACATTTGAAGAGGAGGGAGGTACGCATCAGGATGAGACACTGCCAAAAACCAGGGTTTCTCGGACCTAGGATCGACCCTCAGCTAGACCTTTACTGATCTTGTGATCTTGGAAAGTTATGTGCCCTCTCCAGGCCTCACTGAACATTCAGTGAAATAGAGGCAAGTTCTTTTCATCTCAAAGACTTGTGGCAGAGGTTTAGTAAATATTGTCTTATCTTTACTAGGATGTTCTAGAGGTGTCTCACATTTCATGGGGCAGAAATCTCCCCCCAAAAACTCAACCCTTGACCCTATCTCTCCCCTACTCCATACGTCTCCTCGTACTGATATCTAATATATCCCTATCTCAGTAAATAACACAAATATCCAACTGGCCAAGCACAACTTTAAAAGAAATCAGATCCCTGTCTTCCCCCAAATCCAATCTATCAGTAAGGTCTATTCACTAAAGAAAAGTATTTTCCTAATCCATCCACTTCTCTCTGTCCTCATTTCTACCACTTTGGTCCAAGATATCATATCTTGCTCAAATTAGTGATACATGCAACATACAAGTCTTTCTGCATCCGTGTGTAGCACTCTATAGTCGAGACTCCATCCTGCCTGCAAACTGATATTTTTAAATCCAAAATTATACTTTGCACGTACTTCTTACTTCAAGCCTTTTTTTAAATTTATTTTTTATTGGTGTTCAATTTGCCAACATATAGAATAACACCCAGTGCTCATCCCATCAAGTGCCTCCCTCAGTGCCCGTCACCCAGTCACCCCCACCCCCCGCCCTACTTCAAGCCTTTTAAAACCTTACTATTAAAATAAATTCTGAGTTCCTGACCATGGCTGAAGGAGTCTGCATAAACTCCAACTGTCTCTCTGCCCTCCATACCCACTCACTGTATAGTTTCTTCTCTGGATTCCAGCTAACTGGGTGCCATGGTTTCCTTCATTGTCACCAGTCTCAGGTGATCCATCATTGGATTTCAACACATGCTATTCTGTGTTTCTTTGTCCTCAGATCTTTACATAGCCGACTGCTTTGTATCATTCTGCTCCCAGCCTAAATGTCACAACTGCAGTCGCTCACTAGCTAGCATGTCACCGTGCTTTATACGAATAGCAGTTATCACTATCTGAAAGTCTTAATTATTTATTTATTTTTCCATCTCTCCTTCACTAAAAGATAAGCCGCACTAGAGTAGAAGTCTAAGCGACCTGAGGGCTCTGGATTGTCACATGTTGAAGTAGAATATAAAAATATTGTTAGAAGGTTGGAATACGGGGGACTATTTTACACGCACACACAACACAATCTTTTATACACGTATACGAAATACAGGCTTCAGAATCAGCCAGTCTTAGGTTGGAATCCACCCCCATTACTGGTGGTGGTGCAACCTTGGAAAAATTACTGAACTTCTCAAGCTCAGTTTTCTCATTTGTAGAATGGAGATAAAATCAGTACTTTCCTCATAAAGTTAAATAGAGATTCAGTAATAAATATGTGTACAACTTTTAGCAAAGTTCCCAACACATTATGAATAGCTGAATTTCAGATACTTGTACTTTTTCTGGTTGTTTCAGCTATTTGTACTTCTTCTGGTTGTTCAATCAGCTCACTATTGAGTGTGGTGTGAAAAGAGTAGAATTTGGGGGAAGCTTCTGATATGTTTGTTATTTATTAAAGACTTCTTTAAAAAACCTCTGTGCTGGGCAGCAAGGTGGCTCAGCTGTTTAGCGCCACCTTCAGTCCAGGGCGTGATCCTGAAGACCCGGAATCGAGTCCCACATCCGGCTCCCTGCAAGGAGTCTGCTTCTCCCTCTGCCTGTGTCTCTACCTCTCTCTCTCTCTCTCTCTCTCTCTCTCTCTCTCTCTCTCTCTGTGTGTCTCATGAATAAATAAATAAAATCTTTAAAAATAAAAATAAAAACCTCTGCTGCATTTTGGCACACAAATATGAGAAAAACATAATCCAAATATAGTGTCAACGTGTCTAGATATTACATCATTGGTCTACTATTCTTTAAACATTTGGCCCTCGTCTGTAAAATGAAGATAGCATGAGCTGCCATGTAAGGCTGGTGGGTGAGTTAGTCTAATGTGTATAAAGCGCCTGACCACTCATGAATATCAACTTTCATCCCTTCTCCAGTCATGCTTTCAATCTACTCTCACATGTATAAAATCTATTTGAAGAAAAGAACTGATAACCTGAAGGGGCTACAAATAATTGATTGCATCAAAGCCATCAAGAATGTACTGAAACAAAAACATTTAGAGAATCTTCTACATCTTTTGTGCTGGTCGAGTAGGTAGGTAACCAGGTAGGACAAGACACAGTGTTCCGTTTGAAAGATCGTCAGGACACATTCGATTGTATCCAGGGAGTTTGCAGATGTTACAGCTTGGAAACTAGAAATGTGTTTCAGAAAACCCTATGTTCAGTGTCAGCTTCTTATTGTCTGTGACCTCGTGCCTTGCTCAGTAGAATAGATTGAAATAATCTAAACTTGGTGTTGATGGAAATAACACTGAATTTAGGGCCAAAGGTCCAACTTAGTAGCTGTGAAAACGGGAACATTTATTTCACTCTTGGACACCTGGAGGTTGTCCATCCATAAATGGGGCAAATAATATCAATTTTCTTTCTGTCCAGATCATTTAGTGAAGATCAATTGTCCAACAGTTAAAAAGGTTGTAAAAGTGATTTTCAAATGGTAGAAACTAAGTAATATTGTTAGAGGTTAGATTTATCTATTCTATCTAAAATCAGAGAGTAAAATTAGGACACGGAATTGTATGAAGGATAATTTCCATTCATCATAAGGAAAAACTTAATGACAAGGTTAGTTGCTTAATAGTAAAATCAGCTACAGTGAGTTCTCTGTCAGTGACAGCATTAAATAGAATTAAGATAACTATTTAGGGACAGTTGAGTTGATCTTTCCACGTATCATTAAACCATATAAAAGCCTATTAAATATTAGACATGTTATAATGATAATGCAAACATATTTTAAAAAATTAGAAATGAGATGTAGATATAAGAAGAATTAACCGGAATCTAAATAAGTAGAGATATATACCAGAGTTAATCTTTTGAAAATGCCATTATCTCCAAAGTGTTTGATGGATTCAATACTATTCTAAGGAAGATGCCAAATGTGCTTTCACGGCACTTGGGGTAACATTATTCTAAATTTTATATAGAAGAGAGAAGAAGGGTCATGGCCAGAAGGATATTCCAAGGTAGTTTAATAGGTCCTGGAATTACTCTCTCTTTATAAAGAACTGTAACACTGCACAAACTTTGTGAAGCAAACAATACAATATTGTTTCCAAGCACTAAATAATAGGAGGGTCCTGGCTCCACATTCATCGGGTGCTCTGACTGGGACCCTTCCCCAAGACGTGGTGTGGGCATGCGGGTCCCGCAGGAGTGGTAGTCTCACTGAGTGGAAGAGGCAGACATTGGAGTCCCAGAGTGCCAAGGCGATTAGAACTTGTGGACTAAGATCAAAGGAAAGGGAAATGCATGTGGTGTTGGAAACAGGGGCGGAATGTTGCGTGCAGATTCCCCACAGGTCTGATCAAGGCTGGCTTGAGCATGTGTACAGGCATGACAAACACAAGATTTTTTTTTTTTGCAACATATTATTTATATTGTATGTATGAATTTGTAGAATAATGTTTTCATTTAATGTCATGTCAGAAGATTATAGCGTGTTTTTGTCTTTTCTGAGTTTTGTTTTTTTGTTTTTATTTTAACTGGTTTTAATGCTCCTATGGCAGAAAGTAGATTAGGAAGGTTTCAGGTGCCTGGTGCTGGAAGGTCCCTTCAGCTGCCTGGCTCTTGTGACCAAGCATTGCTGTCCAGCCTCACAGAGCGCCACAAATGTCCAGATTCAACAAGGTGAATGAGCCCTGCTGACATACATTGCTGATTCTCTCTCATTCTTCTTATACTTGTAGTGTTTTTCATATTCTGAATTGCATCAGACTCTTGGGGAATCTGTATATGCATTTTCTCCCGCAGGAAATATCCCCACTGTCCCCATCATGATAGTTTTGCATAACAATCTCTTCCTCAAACCTTTGTTTCTGCCAAAATGCCAACCTCAGAGTTGCTGACTCTGCTGACCCTCTCTCAACAGGTTCCATTCCCTATTTCTGGCTCTCACATTGCCTGTTGAGTTCCTATAAAATATTTCTAACATATAATCCTAATAATCGTTTGCTTATCCTCTGCCCCTTTTGACTTGCAGCCCCCTGAGGGCAGAGCCATATGTACCTCATTCTGTCTCGCATTCCCTGACTAGCAGATCTCACTCACTTGCACACTGTAGGCGCTCCATAATAATTATTCAATTACTGTCCGGGGACTACTCCAAAGAACATGTCAGCTGGTTTGAAAAAAATTGTCTGACACCAATTTGATAATTGTGGTCATCTGTAACCTGACTATAATGACTCTCCTCTGATTTCTGTTAGTAAGAAGAGTAAATCTGAGTTGCCACAGCTTGCCCTCATGACTTTGCTCTCAGAAGTTTTTCTGAGAGCAAAGAAATGGAAGTTCACAAGAGAAACTATTTTTTCCAATCTGATCTCGTAGCAATATTTCTCTTTTAAGCTTTTATTTGTGTAGTGATTGTTTAAAGTAACATCCAGGTTACAGTTCATCTTTATATAGCTGGTAGATTCTGAATTTTCGGTTAATTTTCATTGCCAAAAAAAGCATTTAGGAACTATTGACCATTTTCCCTGTATTTATGTTAACAGAGCAGAGATCACATTTCTCCTTGTGGTGAAGGGCTTCATTCTTTAGGGGACTTAAGCAAATGTGGTTTCATTGAGAAATTGTGGCTGCTCATCATCCACATGGCTCTGATCTCTGTCACATTATTCTTTCCTCCTTGACCACGTATATTCCTAATCTTGCCTGTATCCTAAGGGCATCCTTTCAGCAGGGATTACTCAAACTCAGCTGTGCTGATTGCATTATTCTTCCTGGTTATAAGCATTTCATAGATTTCTCGGAGAACTTATTTATTTTCTTAGCTCTTGGGTAGACGTTGTTAGATCAGATTCTAGAGTTGATTCCCAGGACTACATTTAAACTACAATGGAGGAAATCAAGTTTGTCTGGCTCACTGTTACATCACCAACAACTTGCTTGGTGCCTGTCTTTTACTGGGAAATGCTAAACATGCCTGACTAAGTGAGGATTAAGAAAATCTTTCCTGCTCACCCTTGAGAGAAGGCAGATGAAACCATGAAGAGGGACTTGAGTGCTTAATCTTAGCAGAAGCTCAACCAGGTATGGACCTCAGATTGGTGGTTGGAACATTGTAACCATGAAAGAATGGGATTCCATCTGTGACCTACATTTCAATGTTTTCATTTTTTTGGCAAACAAATCTGACTAGCAATGATAACTTGCCTATTTTCTTCCTTGGTCCATGTCTCTAAGAGCTGCCATCTGAGGACTGTTATTGAGTCCTGCACTTAAGGTTTCAAATCTGAAAGTCACAAGCTCATTATAGACATATTTATTCCCTACCAATGTTTTCTGGACCTAAACAGATGGTTTGGACATCACCCAGCCTAGTTTAGTCTGATCTTTTTTATATCGAAACAATATTTTATTATCATGATGAAATTGTACAGCCCAACAAATAATGTAAATGCTGGATTTTGGCACTCAGAAAATTTCCATTTTAAAAAGTCACCAGAATAAACTCTTATACATAGCACATGTCTATCAACTGCTTTCTTGTTTGTCTCAACAGATATAAAAATGAATACCTTGCTGAAATATATCAAAGATAATGGGTTATGCCTTTTTATTCACTGACGACATCATTGATACCATTATTTTATTTATTCAATCTAAAATAATTTTTGAATATCCACTATGTAAAAGGCATTATGTTACACATGTTAGAGATACAGACACAGAATCGACACAACACAACAATCCTGCCATCAAAGATCACTAAGTAGAGTGGAAAAAAGAAGACATAATCACAGCAACTCCTACTCCCCTACAGACAATTGAAGAGCCCTTAGATTTCACTTTGAATAAACCATATCATCAAAGGTTAATACTAATGGAAAGAGGTAAATAAGGAAATATAGACAATACAAAGCATCTATTCAAACATTTAAGACTTCTTCCTCCCAAATGTTACAGTTCAACTCAATTCCAAGTCATAATATAAGACTGTTTTCTAAGATGTTTTTGAAAGCATACACTTTACCACTGGAGATGGAGAATATTTTAAGTCGAAAATGCCATATTTCATTTCCCTTCCTTAGATAAACTCAGTATGAGGTTTTCAAGGGCGTAGAGAATTTTTTTTTTTTCCAGAGGAGAAAGGAGCCCTAGAGGTTACCATGGTGATGTGGGTCCCCCACCATTGACCATCAGGGGATGTTGACTTCTACATCAAGAGAACAGAACACCTCCAGGAATGAGAGCAAAAGCAGCACAGGCCCCATTTAAAGTAAACACTTTTCTAGTCTTCAAAATGTTAAGAAGCAATTGACTGAACTGTTTCCAGAAAGTTGCCTTGGTGAATGTCAAACGTCACCCTCTCTCCTTGTGTGGATCTCGATAAGGCTGTGCCATCCTGTGGTCCATGTGCTATGGATGTCTTCCCGTGTTCCACTGCACTTCACGTATAACCCCAGTATCAGTACAACCTTCTCCTGATTCTAGCTGTTGTTATCTCAGTGTGTGGAGATAGTCTGTTTAAAAATACACAGGTTCAGCCTCCACCCACTTCATGAATGGTATCATTTTTCACTAGATCTCCCCAGACCTTATTTGGATCTTATTATTTCCTTATGATGTATCTCTGGATATGCACAATACTGGAAGGATTTTTCGCTTTGCCCTTTCAAGAAAGACCTCCCTGAAAACCAAACAAAATCAGAAATGAGCAAAAGCTTCATTTCTCTGCAGTCCTACGCCTTAATTTCCTGTCTACTATATTTTCATTTAAAGTATTTGTGAACCTGGGGCAATGTTTATTTTCATGACAAACATAGTTTGGGGTTCAGAGTAAAAGGACAATGTTCAAATTCTGTAATGTTTCTTAGATTTACATACTTCTTTTTGAGGGGAACAAAATAAAATTGACTTTCTTTTTTTAAGATTCATTTATTTAGTTGAGAGAGAAAGAGAATGTACATGTGTGAGTTGGGGGAAGGGCAGAAGGAGAGAGAATCTTTAAGCAGACTCCTCGCCGAACTTGGAACTCAGACCCAGGGCTCAACATAAGATCATGACCTGAGCCGAAACCAATAGTCATAAGCCAAACTGGCTGAGCCATCCAGGAGTCCCATACGCATTTCTTCTCATCTTTAAAAATCATCTTTAAGATTGTTAGTTCAGCCATTTGGTGCCTTCATTTATGATGTTACACATCTCATTTATTTTTAAAGATCACTGTAAAATGATTGTAAAAGTTCATTCTGAAATGTAAACTTCAAAAAACTAGATTGAGGTGTCACCAACCCATGAAATGCATTGCTTTGTGAAGAGAAAAAGAGATGTACATTTCCCTTCACAAAGTGCAGGGAGGAAAAAAGAAAGAAAGAAAGAAAGAAAGACTGATTAGCAAGAATGGTTTGATTTTCCAATGATTTTAAGATCTATCTTTCCTAAGAAAAACCTCTTTGAAATTGGCAGCTTTTTTTGTGGCTATTAAGGAAAACAAAACAAAGCAAAACAAAAAACTAATAGGAGTATGTCAGTAGCTCAATTTATCTTCCAAGCATGTGAACATTAATCTACTCCTGAGCAAATGCCCTTTACGAGATTGTACTATTACAAGGGCATTAATAGTAAAAGAAAAATGACTTGACCTCTGTATTTCTCCATATTTCCTTGAAATGGAGCAACAATGATAGTACTAACACACAATTAAGCCCTTGATTATACACTCAGCATTTTCTTCTGGTTTTTCTGTAGAATGTCCCCCTCACCTCGCCTCCCGTTTAAGAAGCATAATTATAAAGTCCTTAATAGGAGCAGCTGGTATTTGACCCTGCTCGTAGCATGGCAGGCTGTGGCTGGCACATGTAGATCCTCTGGCTTTCTCAACCTATATGTGTCCAAATAGCACTGTGTTGAGGGTCCCCAAGACTACCTTCCAGTTCAATGACTTGCTAGAAATATTTACAGAATTCAGAAAAGATGTTATTCTTATGGTAATGGTTTATTCAGTGATAAGATACAGATTAATATTGACAAAGGGAAAAGACACACACAATCCAGTCGTGCTCTCGCAGTGGAGTAGTATGGGCAGCATTTAATTCTCCAGCAATTGTGTAAGACAGTACTTGCCAAGTGTTGCCAAATTGGGAAGATTACTCAAGCCTTGGTGTCCAGAGTTTTTATTGGGGGTCAATCATTTAGGCCTGCAGTGTCATATAACTGGCATCTTTACTCAGTCCCCAGTTTCATCAGAGATCAGAGTGATACAGCATGGTCTCAGACTCCAGGCATACAAAAATAGACACCCAATGTGAATCTCCCTGTTGGCATAAACTATTTGTCATGGTCCAAACCTCAGGTATACAAAGACACTCTTATCGGGCAAGATATTCCAAGGGCTTGGAACTGTCTCCTAGGATCTGGTCAGGATCAGTCCTTTTTTGGTCAGGATCAGTCCTGAATATCTTTGGAATGTGCAGAGTTTGGGCAACCGAGGTCTGCCAAAGTTACCCATGTTACACATGTTAGATAATTCTCTTCTCTACACACGAATTCTGGCTTTCAAGATAAAAATATAAACTAAAAAAATGTATATAATAACAATTTTAAAATAAATAAATAAATAATAATTATTATTTTAATAATAATAAATAAATAATATTTATTTACTCCAGAGAAACCACATCTCTTTCAGATCAATGTCAGTTTGCTCGATTTGGTTTGACCGTGAAAATGATAGCAAGGCAAACTTAGATGTGATGTGGTAGTTATTATTTTTTTTTAAAGATTTTATTTATTTATTCATGAGAGACACAGAGAGAGAGGCAGACACATAGGCAGAGGGAGAAGCAGGCTCCATGAAGGGAGCTTGACATGAGACTCGATCCAGGGTCTCCAGGATCTCTCCCTGGGCCAAAAGCAGGTGCTAAACCACTGAGCCACCCTGGCATCCCCAGTGATGTGGTAGTTAATAAACAAACAAAACCAGGCAATTTTAAATGGCATTTCTACCTTCCTAATTGTGAAATTTGGAGCAAATACTCAAGTTCTCTGGTCTTCTCTTTTGTAATCTATAGCCTAAATCCAATAGGATTGCTTTGAGAATTAACTAATGTAAGTGAAAACACCATTTTTGGCTCTTGGGAGGATAGATCCTCCAAAAAGTATTGATACCATGAGGGCAATATTGCTGGCAGGAAGAGAAAGACTGATACAAGAAGAGATTAAGAGCATTTCAGTGTATTGCAAATCTCTTCACATCATGGTGTGTGCAGAAAGTGATCAGCTTTATTCAACATGCCGGAGGAAAGAGAGCCTGTGGGTGGAACTGGACGGAAGGCGGCGAGCTACCTGGCCTACGGGACGGGTGAGGGAATCCATGTCTTGGCCTCTCTGGGACCCGTCATGGCAGAGGCAGTGAGAAGTTCTGTCTGTTGTTACCCACAGACATGTTGGGCCTGAACGGTGACCCCACTCCCTGGTAACAATAGAGCTATGACTGGGAACTAAAGAGACACCCTGTCACAGCACAAACAACCTCCTTGACTCAATGATTTTCAGTTATCCTGTTGTCCCTGACAAGCCATCTGTGCTCCCTGGCACCTCCTAGTTTGCACAGAGCATAAACAAGAGGAAGTAGAAAGTGGAAACTGAGCCACAGTCCAGACATGATGGAAATGGATGGATGGATGGTTGGAACTATTTAGAAACTGGGATGAAAGATTAAGGGAGTAGATATTTTATTTCATAATTTCCTTCTCTTCTAAAAATTGCTGTTTGTAAAAACCCAACGTGAGATAGCTAACTTTTGTTAAAATTTGTCTGTCGTTTTCAATAAGAGACCTGAGCTATATTAGTAATTCTCAACTCTAGCTACACAGCAGAATCACCGGCAAAGCTTATAACAAAACAACACACAACAACATCAAAACAATGAAGTCAGGGTCCAGCTGTATCCCCAGAGATCCTGATTTGATTGATGGAGATGAGCCTCCAAGATGAATACTTCTTGAAGTTAACCAGGAGATTCTGACGTCTAGCCACAGAGCTAATAATTCTGAATCCTCTTATTCTATTATCACTAGGGAGTTTTCTATCAATAATGATGTTACCAAAGAAAGAATAAAGTAGAAAGTAAACACTAGCCTTTGGATGAAGTGCTTCAAGCGCTTTTATTCCATTCAGAGGACAAACCCATTTTAATTTTGAGATATGGTCAAGGCAAGGATGTACTCATGGAAGAGGACTTGTATGTGCTTTACACTAGACATAAAGATTCAGTGATCCAGCTAAGAAAAATATGCCCATAAAAAGAGCTGTTTGTCAACAGGTTGACCAAGGATCCTGTGTGCCCTGGGACCTAACCTGGTTTTATTATGGAAAGTCTCAAATTCCAAGAAACCCTTCAGTCCTCGGAAAAATGACATAGCCAATCATTCTATATATACAATTTAACCTTTTAAAAACTGGGTATCACTCTTGGCTGAACTGCTGCGTGTATAGAAGCAAAAAAAAAAAAAAAAAAAAAAACCACCCTTATAACTAGTTGCCCTTTTGTTCACAAGTCTCTATGGTTATTTTAAAACGAACCAACTAATTCCTCAAACATAAATAAATGCATAGATAAATAGATAAGAAAGAACACATGCTGTTTGTGAAGTAAGTATTTAAAGTCTGAATTGATTACAGCGTTTACGCCAGAGATTAATTAGTGCCAATATCTTCCCTGTGATGGTACCTGTCTATTTAAGAAAGCGATCACATATTTATTTGATCTCTTAAGATCATGTCCATGCCTCTTTCTCATACTCAGGTTGAGATGAATCTATTTTCCCAGTAAATCTTTTTTTACGCCTTGTATGCAGATCAAGGTGTTATCCCCCATGTGATCTAACAATCCTTATCCCTCATTTTGCACTCCTTATTTTAATTTGCTGCCAATGCCTGGCGCTATGTGTGTATAGAATCATGGGCCAATCAGAACGTAATGTATGTTTGGGATGGCATCGGTGCAGAAGCAGCCACTGCCTTGATGGTGGGCAAGTGTGCCAGTCAGCTTTCACCAGGTCTGGGGGCGGTAACAGAGATAACCACTACATCTGTGGCTTACCAAAAACTAAATAATTATTTTGTGCTCATGTTGCTCCATGACTTCTGTGGTTTGCCTGCAGTTCTGCTCATCACATCTTTTGGTTGGGGACCCAGGCTCAAAGAACAGTTGCTTGGGGACCACGCCATCTCTTGGCAGAGAGAAAGCACAAGGAGACCAGGGGAAACGCAAAACAGGTTTAAAGAGCTCACTGTCTGTTAGGCAGAGGAAATCATAGGGCCGTGTGCAACATTACTGGGGCACTGATATGTCCTCCCCACACGGGAGGTGCTGCAAGTCACGTGAAAATGAGCGGGGACCTCAACTCTTCACATAGGAGGGCAGGTGAACAGCCAGAAATGACAATCCCATCCATCACAGAAAGCTGTTAAACCTACTTCAGCCCGGGGCCTTCTGCTAATAAAAGATGGAGTGTAAAACCCACTTTCTATGGCTGCTGGGAGAATTGAGTTACATAATGCATGCGCGGCATCTAGGAGCATGTGGGCTCCTAGAAGGGTGTTCAAAACATGTATTCTCTCTCTTCCAGCAGATCTTATGAAATATTTAGGGGCCCATAGGTTTTAATGAACGTTGAGACACACTCGTTGGCAGGACAACTCAACCTTGGTGAGCTAAACACTAATGACACGGGAGAAGACAAGTGAATGTGAGCAGAGGGTGGGGGGCGGTGTCTTCCTAGCCCCAGGATTTGGGGCAGACCAACTGGCACTACCCTAGAACCCAGCTAGAGTGATTCCCACAGAGCTCCCGAAACACTACTCCTACAGTGGAACCCAAGGAAACTGCTGGAGTTCTCCCTCCTACGCGCTTGGGCGCAGTGTTGAAGTGAGCTGAGCTTCAGTTTCTTCAATCATAAAAGGGGAATAGGCGTGCCACCTTGAGAGTGATATGGAAGATAGGAAGTAATATAAGTACACCACCTACCGACACCGTAGTAGGCAACAAATAATTATTGCTAAAAACAAGAACCAGGTCTGAGGGCAAATTAGCCCTTTATTCTTGCTGTTTCTCATGTCTGAGACCAAAAACCTCTGCCCAGAGTTGTACTGAAAAAACCTTTCAGCTGATTTCTGGATGGTTCTCAGGAATCCCGCTCAGTGTTCTAGAACCCTGGTGCTCTAAAAGATTCCAGGAGCCGTAACTTTCACCCACTCGTTTTGCAGAATGAGGAAATTAGGCTCAACCAGGGGGAAGTCATTTTCCAAACTTCATGTGGCTACAAACTGAAAAATTTAGGGGGAAAAAAAAACTAAAATATCTGCATAGTTAGCTGAGGATTTTCGACTTTCTTGTGGTTCTTCAGAGGGTTTGTGTCCCCCCCTCACCCTGTTCTAAAGGTGCCTGGGATCTAGGAAGGGGTAAAGTAATCTGTCAAGTGAGCTCAAGATGGTTAAAGCATCTTCACTCGTGGCATGCACAGACATCACAGCAAAGCATCTGAAAAAAAAAAATTATATCTTACTTCTGACTAACGTAAAGTATCTGGAGACATCAAACCTACTTCCCTGGGTACTGTTGAATATTCTTGTGTGGGCAACAGAAGCAAAGCAAAACACAGACTATGGTTTATAAAGGCTGTAATGATGACTTCCAACATTTAGGGTACACGAAAGTCAGTATGATTTCCGATTTTCTTCTGTAGAACGAAAAAGAGGGATTTCTTTTTTTCTTTTTTTTTCTTTTTCTTTTTTTTTTTTTTTTTTTTTTGCTTGCCTCAGTCATACCACTAATTATTTAGTGGTCTTTCAAACCTTTTGTAATCTCTACTCGAGAAAGCCCTGAAAGATATTAATTCTTAGCCATGTGCCTCATAAATGAAGGCCATTCTGCTATACTTAATGACAAGGCTGAGGCAGCAAGATGTCATTTGCTTTTTTCTCGGTTTTTAAATTGCTTTCTAAATGAACTACAGCTGTGAGGGCCAGGTGCTGTGATCCCTTTAGAAAGATCAGGAAATGATGAAATCCAAAATTTCAAAGTGTGATGGATGTCAGCTCCCGATTTGGTGTGTGTGAGGTCACCCCGTGCACCTGGTGCCATCTCCACAACAGAATTACTTTTCTGTGGAAGGAAAAAAAAAAAAAAAAAAAAAGGAAAGAGGGAGAGGGAGAGAGAGAGAGATGCACATGTCTAATACGGGTGCAACAATAAGAGAAACAGTTTATAATTATCTCTTTGTTTGCTCCTCATCTAGATGGAAATGGTGAAACGTACAGTGGCTCCCCACCCCCACCCCCTTCCCATTGTAGGTGTCGCTGCTGTATTAAAGACAAGATTTTTGTGAATCACAGACTTGGTGTGGTGGCGACTCAAAGCCACTAGGAAGCAAATGGCATGTTACAGTGATGGGAGGGGGGAGGGAAGAGGGGAAAGTGGGGGGAGTTTATTAAGACTCCTTTTCACTTAATTAACTAACACGAGTACCTTTAGTCCTAGGGACACGGCTTGCTCCAGGAGTTGGCAGCCAGATCTGGGGCTGAGTGGAGGCTGCCTCTGAAGGCGGTGAGAGGAGGGAAGACCTGGGCACCCCTGCCCTGAGGGAGTGCAGGCCATTATGGGGGCACCCCTGCAGGCATTACCAGTCATTGCCCAGCTTGGGGCTCTAGGTGAAACCTGTTTCATCCAACAGAGGAAATAAAGACTGATTGTGCTTTTTATCTCCCACACCGACCCCCCAGGATACGTATTTGTCAGAGCTGGCTGGCTGCCAGGGTCAACCTCATTTTCTCTGGGATGTCTGCCCAGCCTGCCCCCGGGAGGGGTGAGGATTCTCGGAGTCCGCAGCCCTTCCACTTGGAACCATTCTCTGGGGCATTGAAGTTGACGGACTCGGAGACAGGTGGTACATGCCCGGTGTGAGGCGGGGCTGGAGCTCGGTCTTGGACCTAAACCTACAATGAAGGAGCCCTTGGAAGAGTCTCTGGACTCTTGATGCCCTACATCTGTAAAATGGGGATAGATTACCTTGTGTTGGTGAGGACTGACGGATCCTGCAGAGGTGAAGTGCCAGGAGAGTGTTTTGCACAAAGCTGGCAATGTAGAAATACTAACCTCCCCCACCTCGTTGTCCCTTAGACTGTGAAGTGGAACTAAAAGGGCCAGAGAATGAGACCCCAGAGAACATGCGACATCCAAGCCTGGTGCTTCCTAGGCATCTGGCTGTACTTAATGACCTTGGCCTCTCTGAGCTTTAGCTTCCTCATCTGTGCAATGGGAACAATAGAATATTCTATCGCACTTGTCCTTAGAAGGATTAAATGTGATGCTAGATGTCAAAGCGCATTATATTATGTCGCAAGAGGATTGAGGGGCTGAAGGGAGCTCTCCTCCCCAAATGGTGCCTATTCCTTTTGTTTCCCAGCACACTGTTGACTTCTGGATCCCTTTCTCCTTCAGCACTCATCATCCCCACATACGCAGTTATGAGCATCTGGCAGGTGCTAAGTGAGTCCTGGAGCAAGTGATGGTGAAGAGAATGAAGGACAGGGGGATCCCTGGGTGGCTCAGCAGTTTAGCGCCTGCTTTCAGCTCAGGGTATGATCCTGGAGTCCCAGGATCAAGTCTCACATTGGGCTCCCTGCATGGAGCCTGCTTCTCCCTCTGCCTGTGTCTCTGTCTCTCTCTCTCTCTCTCTCTCTCTCTCTCTGTCATGAATAAATAAATAAAATATTTATAAATAAATAAATAAATAAATAAATAAATAAATAAATATCTTTAAAAAAGAGAGAGAGAATGAAGGACAGGATACTGAGCTCATATTTATCAAAGACACAAAACCTAGCCTGACCCCAGCCAAAAGGAAAGGCTCTCCAAACCAAATAGAAGAACCCAATAGCAATCCCTCATTTGAGAAGTTTTAGAAATTAAAAAAAAAAAAAAAAAAATGTTACACAGCCAAAGCCCAAATGAGAGGAAATCAAAGTCTAAGAGAATAGCAGAGGCCTAAATGGCTTAACTGTTGGTTGCTGCTTTGGAAGACTTTGCCTTCAGCAGCCATAAATGTGGGATTGTCTCCTGTTCCATAACCAGAGCTATCCTTGTGGGAATCCAGAAGGGAGGCCTAAAGATCCTGATGCTGGCAGGCCAGGTCTCGGACCCAGAGTGATCCCATACAACCAACTTAAAGGGTCTTTGTCTTCAAGTAGAATGGAAATCAAATGCGAGGCAGCAGGAAGTGAGAGCAGAGATTATTGAAGACCTAGAGCAGATGCAGATGGAGCATCTAGGAGACCCAGAAAAAAAAAAAATGGAGGATGAGCCTCATCAATACTTGGGGTTGAGTCTTTTATTAAAAATTGTGGTCTGATACATGTGTCCTCTCAGGCATTGAGGAACTGGTCAGAACAAGGGCAGGGGCCAGGTGCCCATCCATAAGTCACTTATTCCCTGGAGCCAAGAGGGTCTTGGTGTCAAGATGTCTAGTGCCAGTGGTCTAGAATATGTACATAATGGCCTCACCCAGAAATTCCTCATAGATTATCTATTCTGCTAGAAGACTCCAAAGAAATCATGAACTCCCTGTCCCTTACAAGGAGGACACATATTAAGGTATATATAAGGAAGGGGTGCAGGTCTTAGTAAGAAGAGTAACAAACAGGAAAGGAAGCAAAAAGCAGATTTTTATGGAGTCCTTCAGTTTCCCTATCTCAACACCAGAGTCCCCTCTATTCCCCAGAAGGATGACTTCATATGGTTGTTACCAGTTATGTCATCAGGAAAGTGGGCTACTCTGAGCCAGGGCTAACCTGGGAGCAGCCTGGTGCTAAGGAGGCCAGCTGTGCTGCGCATCATTCGCTCCAAACCTTGAACCAGGATGTGTGAGTTATCAAGAGCAATGATTCCACTAGTGGGAGCAGGACCAGGGTCCTGAGCTCTACCCTGCATTTCCACCTGGGTGTTTACTCTCACCTCAGCATTTCCCCATCTTCTCTCCCAGATGGTCTCCTCTCCAGATCTCTCCAGGTTACTTTCGCTTCTGGCCATTCTCAACTTGAACGGGTGTCTCCCTCTCTTCCCCAAATCCACTTGTTCACCTCCTTTTCTTCATAGGCCTGATGGTCAGACTGAGACCTTAAGTGAGAGTAGAGGTTGCTGCTATAATGCAGAGACATGGCCACTAGGTCACCTACGTGCAGAGTGCGGAGTTGGCCACCTTTGTGACTACACACTCTTTCTTCCACATTGTTTTCAGATGACAAGGTGACCCTGGCTGGGAATGGACTTCAAGATTTTTGAACCCTAGATGAAAAGACCTAGAGAAACTCTTTAATTTGCAAGCCTTCTGTGCTTCCTACCAGGTGGAGGTCAGTATTTACCTTTGATGTAGACTGTTCTTTTCTTCTGGGAAAACCACCCTAAGGACCTTTAGATATGCAAATGTAGATCAAAGATCCTCTTCTGGAATGGATTTAAACTGCGATGAATAACAATGTGGAAGATTCTGTTTACAGGGAACAGAGCTACATTTCAGAGGGTTATCTTCTTTTTAAAATAAGACTTCTTTCCCTGATTAAGACAACAAACCTTAGGGGATCCCTGGGTGGCGCAGCGGTTTGGCGCCTGCCTTTGGCCCAGGGCGCGATCCTGGAGACTTGGGATTGAATCCCACATCTGGCATCCCAGTGCATGGAGCCTGCTTCTCTCTCTGCCTCTCTCTCTCTATGTGACTATCATAAAATTAAAAAAAAAAAAAATAACACAACAGACCTTAGATTGAAAATTATTGTTAATTTTTAGAGAAGATGGTGTGTGTATGTGTGTGTGTATGTGTATGGAGACAGTGGTTTTGCGTGTGTGCTCACGTCCAAACATTTGCCCTTAGAAAATCAAGAGTAGTGACCCCCAAAGACTGCTTCAAAGATATGCAGAGCTGAAGGGAACAATTTGGAAGGAGCCTGAGTAAGGATGGGCACTGTTCCATCTAGACTTGGAGACAGTTCTACAGTGTCCAGGCAACTTCTAAGCCTACAGTACTTTGGGGTAAACATTTTCCCCAACCCTTCCTTTATGCACTTGTTTTCAGGTTTATATCATATTCTGTTCTCAATGTGTCCTCCTGTTGGTCAAAAATCTTTTAAATTGAGCTGTCCAGAAGTGAATGGGCAGTCCAACCAATACAAAATAGGACCCAACTATGGCCTCTTTAATATTTTTAGAAATTATACTTTTTCTAATGTAGTTGAAGGATACATTATCTTTCTTGGGTACCGCATTTCAGCGTTGACTCAAACTCAACTGATTAAATTTATGATAGAGGAAACTTTTTTTTTTTTTTTTGAGAGGGAGAGCATGCATACACAGCACACAAGATGAGGTGGGGATGGGCAAAGGGAGAGAGAACCTTAAGCAGGCTCCATGTTTAGTGCTGAACCCAACACAGGGTTCAATCTCACAACCCTGAGATCATGACCTGAGCTGAAATCAAGACACTTAACCAGCTGAGCTACCCAAACACTCCACAGAGAAAACTCTTAAATATAATCCCCATCTTGCTGAGATTAAGGTGCTTTCTTAGTTATCAAGTATAAGATATCTTTCCCATTAAACTTAATTTTGTTGTATTTACATCCATCTATTTTGATCTTTTTATGACCTAGAGCAGGGCTTGAAGACACAGCCCTCTCATTAAACAACTTTAGGTTGACATTGACTTTTTAATCTGCTTCTTTTGGGGCAGAGCCTCTCATCTAGTGAAAAATCCTTTTAAATTTACCATCATCCAGATGAGCCCCTCATCTGGTATCTAGACCAAAATACCACTAGACATGTTACAGAATACCTTGCTGAAGTTCTGATCTATGCCTTTTCTCCCGAAATACCTGCCCAAAACTCTGGCAAAATTAGAAACCAGTCATTATTATGCACATATGTAAGACAGTCTCTGTGTATTATGTTTACTCTGTTAAGATTCATACACACATATGATCCTACCTGGAATTCACACCAAAGCACCCGTCCTGCTTTTTACAAATGCGAAAGTTGAGAGTCCTGTGGATCAGTCACAACCACAATCAGAACCATGCTAGGCAGGCAGGCTGGCTCCATCTTACTGCATTTCAGAATTTCTTCTTTGACCCACTGCTTGCGGCTCCAGCCCCAAACTTTCACCAAATCTAGTTATCAATTTGGCTTGTTCTTAACAGTCCCAATAAAATACCCAGAATTATAACATTTCAGAACTGGGGGGAATCCCAAGGATTCACCTGACCTGGGATCCCCCACACTGCAGAAATCTCCCTGCAGCTCACCACCAACAGGGCAGCCCCCTCTGTGTCTGTGGTAGGGGCTCCTGTGGAGGGGCTCTTGTTTTCACAAGGCTGCCCATTTCATGAAAGATTGGTGGTTTCTCTATAAGGCGATGGAGAGCCACTTCTTCTACCTTCTTCTCTAGGGCTCTAGATCATTCCCTGGCACCTGCCCAGAGTAAGTCTTTTTCTACTTTGGGTATTTGAAAAATTGCCTTTGCCTTTCTTCTCTAGACAATGCTTTCCTAAATATTTAACCACTTGCCTGTGGCCCAGTTCTCAAACCACCTCACAGGGCCTCCTCCTCTCTGTGCTCCAGTTTTTCAACATCTTAAAATGCGACACCCATAATTAAACAGAATGCTCCAGATGTGGCTTGATTGGCACAAAATTACTTCCTCTTTTGTTCTGGACTATGTTGTTTCCTAATGTTGTTTACTGCTTTTTCTGTAATTATTATTTCATACTGGAGATACTTCTGATCCTGAAATTCCCTAAAGCCAGGGACCTTTTTCCCTGCATGGAGTGAACAGCCTATTTCCCAATATCCCTGTACTACTGGTTGCTTGGACTTAAGTGTGGGATTTCAAATTTGTCCTTGTTAGATTTCATCTCTAGTTTTACTCCATAATTCAATGTATTGAACCCTCTGAACTTCCATAAATACTGTTTAATATTTGCATAAATACTGTTTAATATTTGCATGTCTAATGAACATGTCTTCCACATTTTTAACAAAATCCTGCATAAAAATACTAAATAACATTCGGAGATGAGTCCTTCAGGCTATATTAACTTATCCATTGCCTCTTTTTAGTATTCTAACCTATTGCAATACCTTTTGATGCAAGATATAAAAGAGATTTGTACTAGTTATCACCGTTCAAGACACCGTGGAGATACAGAAACACACAAAGAGCTTAGCTGCTAATTGATGAAATAAGTCTAGCACAACTGGAAATGACCCATTGAGGAAAATAGATGATTAGGTAAGATACTGATTTAAATAGGCATCAAACATTTTTAAGGATTTAGGGGATTTAAGGATTAAGGAATTGCAAGAGCCAGGGGGATTTCTTTCTTTCTTTCTTTCTTTCTTTCTTTCTTTCTTTCTTTCTTTCTTTCTTTCTTTTTTTCTTTCTTTCTTTCTTTCTTTCTTCTCTTTCTTTTTTTTTTCATGTAGAATTAGAATCTGGAGTTGCCTATAATTACAATACAGTGTGTTATGTTATTAGAAGAAAATTATGTTCCAAGTGCTTATACTGCACAGTTGGGAATATACTGTGCAGTTGCAGTACAGAGGATGAAAGTTAAAATACCAGGCACAGGTGTATGGGAATTTGGGAGAGGGGACAGGTAAGAAGCAAGAGCCAGGCAGAAGAGGAAGGGCATTTGAGTCCTAATGATTCACCTTCACACATTTATCCTTTAAAACTTAAAACTTAAAAACTGTTTTTGGAGTTTATACTATATGCCAGGCACTGTTTTAATGTGTAGCAGTAAAGAAACAGACAGAACTTTCTGCCCTACCAAAGCTGAATGTACCAAGAGGGATGGTCAGAAATGTGTTTGACAGGACAGTGTAAGTGCTAGAAAACAGTGAAGCGGGGAAAGGGGAAGAGACAGGGACGTGGAGAAGGTAGAGCTCCGGTGGAAGACTGGAATGTGAAGACATAGGGTTGAGCCATCCTCTACTGGGGGGGCTGGGACTTCTGGATTCTCTTCCAGCAGACTGACCAGGGCTCATTCACATGGGAATGCCAAGATTCCAAAAGAAAATGCAGAACGAAGCTTAGGTTCGGAGCTGGCATTTAAGACACATTTCAAGCAAGTCATGGGCTGAATTCAAGTATGAGTGAGGAAAGATCTTTACCTCTTCGCTGGAGCAAATGACAAGACATATGGCAGATGTCATGGATACGGGGAGGGTTGAAGATTGTGGCCAGCTTTGTAATCCTTCTAAAGTGGAGGCTATTGCAGCATCTAGGTGAGAGATGAGAGTGGTTTCCCAAGGGCAGCACTATAGGTGCTAGAAGTTACTGAATTCTGGATATAATTTAAAGGTAATGACCCAAAGGTGAGCATGAGAGTGCAATGGAGGAAAGTCTCAGTGATGATGAAAGCTTACAGCCTCCACAATTCGAAAGTTAGAGTTACCAATTACTCAAAACAGGGAAGATGGCAAAGAGGAGTGGTTTGGAAGGGACAATTAGAAGCTCAGTTTTGTGCACGTTAATGTTGAGATGCTTACTACAAATCCTAGAAGAATGTTCAATAGGAAGTACTGTGAGAGTATGGGGTTCAGGAGAGATTTCTGAATCTGTTGGTATATTTGGGAGGCATTGTGTGGGGATGGCACTCAACTCCATGGTAGAGATCCCAAGACAAAGGAATGCTAATAAAACTGAGAGAACCAAGGGTGGAGCTATGGCATTCCGTCAGGGAATGTCCTTTACTTATTGGTAAGGGACATAAGAATTAGTGACCAGAGAGCAGAACAACCATAGGCAGTACTAATAGAACATGCTCAATGGGGCAGGAACACAGTTAGAAACGAGGCAGAAGACAAAGCCAATGCAAGAGATTGAGGCCAACTTAGGAAATCTTGCATTCCATGCTGAGGACATGGATTTGGTTGGAGGCAAAACTGTCATTATGGTGTTTTAAGTACAAAAGATTTTTCTTCCCCGTCCCCATGGCCTGGAGACAGTCCAAAACCCCCAATTATTCTGACAAAGTCTCCTGAGAAGACCTGTTCAGGACAGCAAGGATGTCATAATATGTCAAAGACCTGAATGTGACAACCCCAAGGATTCTCTAATTCTAGATTTAAAAGGATCTCAGATCATCAACATAAAAGTGATCAGCCCTAGAGTTACTTGGCTCAAACTTCTGTTCCTGTAGGTCTCCTAGCATTGCCATAGTTGAACAGCACATGATTGCATATGGAAGTAGGTTGGGGCAGGGGATCCAGGGACAAGTCTTCTGCAGGGAGGCAGCTTTCTATTCTCTCCTTGGAAGCACTGGCAAGTGATATTTTGAGTTCCTTGGTAGAACAGCTAAGGAATGGAGAAACAAATTCGCTGAAAAGGACCGGTGATTTAATTTTATTCATCCTGTATCAAATTTCTGCATCTTGCAGTTTGGGCACAACAGGAGGTGACACTGTTAACTGTTACTCTTTTCACTTCCCTTTTTTCCCCCTCACTGAACATAAACATATCATTACACAGTTACACTCCACTATATTTAGAGTTGATTTTTAACTATCTATTAAATCAAACAGGGAATCTGGGCTATTTTACCTGGAATCAATGGGACTGCCTGGGAAGATGGATGTGTTCAATGGGGGAGGATAAGACAAGAGTGAGAGCCACATTACCAACAACCATATACCCCCAGGAGCCTTCATCCTGCTCTTTGGGGGAGGTACAAGTAAGCCACTCTATTTGGGACAGGGCCAGCATCCTACCCACAAACCACCCTGCAAAACTCTTGTCTACCAGTGACACAGGCTTCATCTCACTCACAAGGGAGAGATGGAAGGGACTCCAGAGTGTTCATAGCATCTATTCAAAGTAGTGCACTCATCAAAAACACATGACTTAAAGTAGCCCAAGAAGCCAGGGCCATGATGTGCAGTAGAGAACAGAAGTTTGTATTGTTAAACGAATTTGGAAAGTTCCATTTATTTATCACCTTCTTGGAATCCTGCAGTGCATATCAGCATTGTAGGCAGTCAGGAGCACTGTTCTGAAGAAACTTTCCTGATGTCATTCATCCCAAGATTTTCCCATTCTATTTTACCATGGAAGCTTCTATTGCTGATGATGCCTGTTAATGTTTATAGAACTAACAATTGTAGAACACACTGTAGAAGATGTTACTACAACTCATACCAGCATGGTAGTTTACAATGTGCCAACTGGACATTACGTGTGGCCTTATTACAACAACGCATATGAAGAGACGGAGATATTTTCTCCATCTAATGATCTGAGAAATGGAGAGGTTGAGTGGCATTCAGATCCACAGAGATAAATGACGGTGGAATCCTGAATAAGAATGATATTCTCATGATGCTTATCCAGTCTTGCTTCCTTTATGCAAAACAGTACATGCTTGATGGAAGATTGAGTGAGTATCAGAAATTGGAAATGGTGGACTGGGTAGTACTGACAATGAGTGTAGTGAGGAACAGGAAAATTGGGGGGAAAAGATTGAGAGGGCATAGAGTTCATGTTACTAAGCTGCCCTTGTCTATATCTTTAATTCTTCTTTATGTCCTTTAATCAAGTCTATTACAACAAGGTTAAAGTAAATATGGACATGTGGCCAAACAGGTCCCACTCTTCCAGTTGGCCACATCATTAATCATTAATTATCTGCCAGCCTTGTCATGAGATGTATTGTTATTTACTGTCTGGATATGTATTCATTTTCCTGATTGTAACTGAATATTCTTTCCATCATCTCACTCTGTCATATTTTTTGCCTTTTCTAACATAAAAATGAATGATGGGAATCTCAGATAATAAGAGATATCTAAGAGAATCTTCAGAAATAAAGAACACTACTACTTATTTGGAAAGATACATTTAATATGTACACCAAACCTTTTTGTGAAATTTTCCAATTGAGAGTAAAATCACGCCAAGTTGGTAAATTAGATAGTCATAGGTTACAGATTCTCCATACTTTCTTAATAAAGGGAAAATGCCACATGTAGTATGGGCAAAGAGAAACAGGATAACATTAAGGGATTCTACAATGTGTTGAAGTCCTGGGTCAAAATGGCATTGCTATTAATAGATGAAGCCACAACCCCATTTTAGTGTGATGGTTTGCATGCCAAAATTTGCATGTTTTTTGTACAATTTAAATACATAATGACTTCATTCTATTACTCCACACATATCATTGAGTATCCATTTGGTGCCAGCTGTGGAGGATTCAGAAATGAATCCTTTCCTTCTTATTGCTCACAGTCTACTGGAAGCACTCAACCTCTTTTTCACATCTAAGAACAATGAAACTAAATGTGTGCCCCAATCAATAAAACATAAAACAAAATGATGGTAGTATAACTTTAACAAGTTATAGTTAATCAATAAAACTTCCCAATACCTATGTATAACCCGATTCCATTAGATACTTTGCAGAATCCATCAACAGTATGTAGGCTCACTGCAGTCCTAAGGTTCTCAATCTCCTTGGGGAGAGAACCATAAATTCATAAAACCAATACACCAAAAAAAAAAAAAACCTATATTAAATAAAATGACAGTAGATGTGAAAGTCACAAAAGTTTGAAATTTGTTGCATAATGTCCTAGAAGATGAAACTTATAAGTTTGTTATGAAAGAGCTTCCTTTGCTATAGTTTATATTAGAAGTTTCTGCGAAAGAAGAAGTGAGTCCTGAAGGATAAATATTTTGTGAGTGGCAAGAAAGAAAAGAGATTTTCCAGACGACATTGTTCACAGAGGCTTAGGGTGAAGAATTGTCAGACTGTTGAGGAATAGTAAGTAACCAGGGAGTGCCTGTTCTTTACAAAGTTCTGAAACTGTAGATGTCACTTAGTACCTCTCTTGCTTGTGTGTTCTGCACAGCAAAACTGCCATGCTGTCTCTTATTCCAATATATCAAATTCATTCTTGACTTGCACTATGCCCTTTGTCCAGAATATTCTTCTCTCTGCTGTTTTCCTAAGCAACTCTACTTTATCAATTATATGCCAGCTCATCAGAAGGACATTCTCTGACTCAACAATATGAAATAGCTATCCCCTCAATAGCATTTCCATTTCAACCTGTCTTCTATTACCAGTTTAATTCTATTTATAGGATTCATCAGAGTCTGATAGTTTTACCTTCTTTTCCTTGTTTGATTGATTGACTGAACAGCTGTTTCCTCCCTGTAGAGCCACACTGCCCAACCCAGTAGACAGTAGCCAAACCTGGCTATTTATAGTTACATTTAAATGAATTAGAATAATTAAATAAAATTTAAAATTCTAGTCCTCAGTTCCAAAAGCCATATTTCACATACACAGGAGTCACATTTGTTTAGTGATTATGATCTTGGAAAATGAAGATATAAAACACCTTCATCACTATGGAAGTTTCTATTGTATACTATTGCTCTTGTGGGTAAGTTCTCAGAGATCTAGGGACCTTGTTCTGTATAGCACTGTATCTCTAGTACTCTAAAGAAAGACTGTAAAGTGGATACTTGTTGATTGAAAGAATGGATCAGTTTCCTAGAGGAAATAGATCATGTAGAGTAGAAAAATGGGATGAATCTATGACTTGATCCAGATACTGAAAGGACTCACATGGTGAGATAAGGATTTTATACTCATGCTTAAAATCAAATGAGAGTCATTGAAAGTTTTCACAATTCAAAATATCATGATTGAATATGTAGCTTAAAATGATTCTTACATAAGCATGAGCAGAGAAATTGGGGATAGGAGAGACTGATAACAAGACCAGCTGGGAGGTTTTGGTCACTGTAAAGACACGAGATGACAAGAGACTGAGCTGACTTTGACAAGGGAGAATCAATAAAATTTGGTGCCCATGTTAGCCAGAAGACATTATATAATATTGAGATCATGACTTCAGCATCTCTGTGGTTTTGCACAAAAACAAAACTTTTTTAAAAAATATATGAAACATTGAATATAGAATGGCAGATAGTTCTGCTCCACAGAGTCACTCAGGAACCCAGGCTGATGGTGGCTCTACTATCTATGTCTACATGGTCTAGAACATATGACTCCCTTAGTCACTATGGCAGGAAAAGAGATGCTGGCAACCCCAGGTGGCTTTGCAATCCCTCACTGCTAACACGACACATGTTATTTCTATGGAATATAATTAGCCAAAACTAATCACATGACTGATTGCAAGCATCTAGGAAATGTAGATGAGCAAAGAGATTCATCTATATATTTATTTTATGAATCAATCTGTCCACCATATTAGTAACAGGATGAGAGGAAATAGGGAAAGAGAGAGGAGTCACATACATCTCTGAACTTCCCCACTCATATACAATTTAAATCTGTATAAAAACATAAATTTAATCTGTATATAGTAGAATTCTTAAAGATTTTTGCCTATCCATTATTCAACATAATGTAAGTGGCACCAGCATACCATCCTAGCAGATGACAGATAATGAAGAGATGAATAATAATATACAAGTATACTGATTATGTGTCAAGCACTGCGAAGTCTGGGGTGAACACAGCCAACATTATCCCTGCTCTGACTGAGCTTAGACTCCAGTGTATAAGACATATAACAAATAACCAATCTCACAATTCGCTAATTATAATTTTATGTGCTACAAAGAGAACATATAGGATTATACCATAAGAATAGTTTATTTGTAATGTTAACCTTTTTTAAATTTCTGCCTTTGTTCCTTTAATATTTCTTTAATTCATATTCTTTCAAGAATTTACAACATTCATCAACTGAAAATAATAAGAAAAGAGAATTCATGGTAAGTAGGACTTTAGTGAGTAACTCAAATAATCTATTTATTTATTAAGAAATTATTCACCGAGATTTCCCTGGGATATTGTACCACTGAGTTTTGCTAAATCACATAGTTTTTCTTTATATAAATATCTAGCTATTGTGTAGGGATCAGTACTTTGTTTTTGCATAGTGCTTAATGTAATGTTGATATCCCAAAATATGTTATAAGTTGAGAGAAAACACATCATAAAGTATATGCTAAAAAATAAATAGAAGGATAGCATATCAGCTCGAATTTTCCAGACCTACCACCTTATTACTTTGTGGTGCTTTCTAAGTGCCCAATGTTTGACTACTGAATGAAAGCTGATATGTAGAGATAATCGTCAACTATGTATCTGACTCTAAGAATTAGGCAATGGTGCTTCCAATGACTGAGTTGAGTTACTCTTCAAAGGCCAGAATTGTCCCAGTAAAGATGCTTTGTGGCATGGTTAACACGGGGATGGTTCTATTTCAATAATATTTCTGTTATGCTATTTGAGAAATAAGGATATGGGATAGGTATCATCAGTCCCCAAAGTGCTCCATCCATCTGAGACTGAGCATATTTTCTGTTTTCTTCTTTTCCTTTTCAGTGCAGATATTTTCGGATCAACTCATTTCTGGCAAGTGTCATTGGAGTTCCAAAAATGGTCTTCTACTACTTAGTAGGTTCACGAATAAGAGGGCTGGTGCCATAACTCACCTCCCAAAGAATATAAACCCAAATGATATTCCCATCTTTGCAAATGTTTCCCTTGTAAGATACAATAACCCCAACGACCCTGATTCCTGTTTTCAAGCCCAGTGCCCTCTGCGTCCTCTCCTGTTCTTTGCTAGAAAATTCCTCAGTCTTGTGTGACCCACAACAATTGGAAGGGCATAACGTGCACATTTCCCTTCTCTGACTGCAGAGGGGTAATAGACCCTCACAGCACCACTGGCATTCCTGTTTCCCATTCAGCATTGTCTCTTTTCCAGAAACAGGCACATTCAAACTCCGTGCTGGATTCAGCTTTCAAGCGTTCATGAAAGGGGGCAGTGCAGCCAACATATTGCTGAAGCTGCAACATCAGTTTGATGATACAGAATGCATTACACAGCAGTGGGGCCATGTTTTGCTTTAACTGAAGTGCCAATGACTCAGAGATGAGCTTTCTTTCTTTTTTCCTCCCCCCTCCCCATTTTAAAGGCCTAAAGTATTGTGCATATAACATTTTCTGGCCATGCTGTAACTGTGGTTTCCCCACCAGCGATTGCCCACATGATAATGGAACTCTGCAATAATATTAGGGGTGTGTGGAAAATCTATGGCCAATGTAGTCACTCAAGCAGTGCTCAAAATCTCTGGGTTAGGGCTGCAATGGGAGATAACTCGCCATAAGATGAGCTGCCTGGAACTCTGCAAAATACATGCTTCAGTGCCTCCTGGAACAGTCCAGAGCTGTGCATGCTCTCGCAGGGGAGAAGGAAATGGGCAACGCAGATGCCAGGAGCCACAGATTTTTGGTTTTCAGTATAATGACTGATTTGATGGCTGTTTTACTTATTTTTCAAAGGTAATTTGGATGCTGTGCTCTCAAAATGTCACCACCAAATACTCCTTTCATATGGTAGAAAGCCGTTCTTGGCTCTATTGTGCTGAATACTCCTTGTCTATTTTGTCACAGAAAAGTTAAAAAGTAAAAAACTTAATATTTTTTTAAAACAAAAAATGGAGAGCATAAAATTTCATCAGGCACAAACTTAAAAATGATTGGATTTTGATTTTCGGGGGTAATATGGGCTAGCCAATGTGGAGCTGCTATGTAATCAATGGTTTCTGGCATTAAGTTTGCATATAGGAACACCTGGGTTTGTGTAAATTAACCTATGGTGCCTGGTCAGAAGGAAAAATGGCCATCTCATCACTATGCCAAATCAGTTCGATAA
Source organism: Vulpes vulpes (assembly GCF_048418805.1). Lineage (NCBI taxonomy): Eukaryota > Metazoa > Chordata > Mammalia > Carnivora > Canidae > Vulpes > Vulpes vulpes. The sequence continues at coordinate 106,848,568 of NC_132787.1, forward strand.
CAGCCACTAAACAGCAAAGACAAAAATCACAGACTTTCGATCCCAGAGGACAGACATTTGAATTAATCTAAAATTCTTCCATAGCAATGATTATACGGTTTACCTCCCATGTCAGAGAGTGACAACTTCAGAGCATGATAAGACTTCCGGATGATTAAAAATGCTGCTAGAATTTGTATAAAATTCATTTCTTCATTCACTTGTTAATGACATACAAGTCAACGCTACATCCACCTGCAATAGTAAACAAGACAGGTGCGCCCACCTCTCAGGAAGCATATGATTTAAGGCGAAAGCCAAACAAGCAATTACACTAAAGAGTGATGGATGGTATGTTTGGGGAAGTACACAGCGCGGTGGGAGCAAAGGCAGGCGCACCTCACAGGGCCTGGAGGGCAGAGCAGAGGCACGAGTAAAGTCATAGGTGAAGGGTAGCTGGACTGGAGCTCCTTATCCCTCCCCTGGCGGAGTGTCCTCAATGTCAGGTACAGGTGAGTTTGAATGATGGGAGAGGCTACTGGCTTCTCTGAGGAACTGCTTTATTGTGCCTCCCTCCTTCTTTTGGCCCTCTGTGTGCAGGAGCAAATGCAAAGCTGAAAGAAAGGACTCCATGGCCAGTGTGGGGCTTGCACACCCCTCGTTGGCTGCAGAGAAAGCAAGGACTCCCTTCAGGCAGCAAGACCGTCCCAGGCTGCTCTGTGGCCCAGTGTTGAAATCCTGTGGTAGGAATGTCCATCCTGGGATTCCGTGCAAGGAGCTCCTGTGTCCTCCTGGACCTTTCCCCCTGTCCGCTCAGCTGTGTGTCATCTCAGTGTGGGATGGACCCGCAGAAGCCTGAACCACCACCTGGCCTAGGATCCCTCAGCCTAGGGGGAGGGTCTGGTTCTAGCTGGTCCATCTGCCATCAGTGAAGACACATCACTCATTTTCTTTTGAAAAATCTTGACAGACAATTCACCTGTAGTAATAAAGAGGATTTTCCTCCAAGCAAAAAGTCCACATCTAACCTAACAATTTTAAGCCAACACTTTGCCCTGATTATGTGTTTAATCAAAGTGAGCTTCTCCTGCTTATATATGCTAACCCTACATAATAGACGCTGCTTCCAAATCTTCCTTCAGACTCTGTGTGCTCCTAAACATGAATCCCACAGGACTCCCCGGGGCAGAAGCAGGGCCACTGGCTCTGCTGCAGCTGATGGGGGATCAGGGGGAAGAAGGAAACCCCTGGGAACAAATCCTGCCCCCAAACCATCCGACCACAAACAGCATGAGCACAAAGGCTCAAGAGAGCTTAGAGACTAGAGTAGGAAGGGAGAGAGACAAGGTGCCATGGAGGCCCTGGCAGGGGGCCTACCAGGGAGAGGCGGTTATGTCCCCTATGATAAGGACAACGGAGAGACAATTAGCATATTTTAACAAGGGGGTAAAACCAATTTGATTTCTGTTTTGGAGAGATCTGTTCTCATGCAACAGATATATAAATATACAACAGCCATACACGTATAAGGAGGTTTTTTTTTTTTTTATTCCCACTTTCCAGATCTCTGCCCCAGACCACAGAGCTAGGGGGTGACCGCTGCGAGCATCGGCTTCACATGCACACCACCAAACCAACTATTTCCAATTCATAAACCTTTCATAACCAATTTGGAAAGTGCTGTACGAAGAATGTCATTCCTCAGGTGTTAGTAATGGTGACATCCTATAAAACGATACCAACGTTTTCCCTTTGTGACAGTGCTACCGTTGTTTATTTAGGCTGAAAACAGCTTAGCCCCTTTCTAATCTTTTCTTACATCGATTAGATACATTTTTCATGGTAAGACAATGATGACAATATAGCAGACGAACCCCAACTTTTCCTCTTTTTGAAGTTTGATCACAAAAGTAACTTAGGGTAAAGAGTTAATAGACATTCCTTTTTGGAGTAACTTTATTTTGTTGAGGAAAAATCGGTTAAATTTAAAATTCTGTGGAGAAAATTCACTTATTATGGAAAGAAGAAATCTGCTGAACCACCCAAAAATAACTCAGGCGGCGAACATTCCTCAGCTTGCTTACAGTATTGATATATTTCGTTTACTACTTTGATTCCATCTGCCAGATATACCTGGTTTCAGATGGGGTGGTATTTGCTAGCTGAATTAATGAAGAATACAGGATCTTTAGAAAGAAAAAAAATAACCCGTTTGATGCATTATTTAGGCCAAGTTATCATATATGTGTGAGTGTGTGTGTGTGTGTGCCCTTAATGTCACTTTAAATCATAAAATACATAATTAAAATACATCCATCAATGCAGAGTTCTTAGCACAGATCAAACCCATATTGCTTAACATGATCTGATGAAATAAAATATGGATTTTTCAGGATGATTTTTTTACAAGCTAAACAAAATTAAAGGACAAATTTGGACTTGATAAAAACAAAAAAAAATTGCTAGTAAATAATCTAGGCCAGTTCTTTATTCTTTTATTCAGACTATGTGGTTATAAGAAGTAGATAATGCTTTTGAGTGCTTTTATGGATTTTAGGAGCTCTTCTCATACAAAATCTCTGTTAAGCCTTTAAGTGTTGTTTTAATCTCCTTGGGAGACAGGGACCTGAATTAGACAGTCTCTTTGTTGGAAGATGGTAAGGACTGGGTTAGGCATTGAGACCCAAATCTGAAGGGTACAGTTGGTAACCTCAGGTGAGTGAATGAATTCCAGCATGAGTCCTGTGGGCTGTACATTGGAGACGGCAATACCTGTCTCATAGGATCACTGCCGGAGTTAATTTTATTAAATGTATATAATATTCCCGAACCATTTTACTCACTCTCAGCGTGACCCATAGAGATGTACAGAGAGTCAGGAGCTGAGCTCCTAGGGACAGGAACCAGCTGGGACAGGACGTTATCTTCAATTTGTGCAAATGCAGATACTCTGATGTTGTGCAATTATGTGCATGGGTATGGGTGGGAGAGAGTTTGGGAAAGGGGCTACTATAGCTTTTTCTGGCCTCTTCCAGACTCTGAATTATGTGGCTCCTGAAGCCAAAGAGTTACAATAGAATAGAATGATCATCTTTACACAAACTTAAATTTCTCTTGGATGGCTCTGTTGCCGCAGATAGGTTAGCTCTTTTTTTTTTTTTTTAAATTTTATTTATTTATTCCTGAGAGACACAGAGAGAGAGGCAGAGACACAGGCAGAGGGAGAAGCAGGCTCCCTGCGGTGAACCTGATGACCCTGAGCCAAAGGCAGAGAGCTCAGAGTTCAACCTCTGAGCCATCCAGGCATCCCAAGGTCAGTTCTTTTTGTGTCACCGCTTTGGACTGGTTGATAAGGATATTGTTTTGAGGTGAGAAACTTTGATTCACGGAGTTTACGTAGAACAAACCAGGGTGGGAGGATCCTGTACTTGATGGGAGATCCAGAGATTCTGAGCTTGATGTAGAGGAAGATCACAAAGCATTTGACAACTGTAAAAACGTGTAAGATCTCTCATGACACAGTTCATGGCAACTCTCAACTACAATGCTTCAAAGGCGGGAAAAAGAGCCTGCTCTCCCCAGGACAGAGGAAGCAGCAATTATGGCAGGGAAAATTGGGAGTTAAAATCTTATTCACATTTATTTTCAACAAATAACAACATGAATACTAATATTCCTAGTATACTGTTAGGTCCTATCAATGGGGGAGTTGGGACAGACACAGTAGAGCCACATCTGAGAAGCCCTTACTCAGAGAAGGAGTGGAATCGAGTGCCTAAACGGGCTTCTTCGAACAAAGGATGGAGGTGTGTCCTGTCTGCAACAGCTCTAAAACTTTTGTGTACTTAAGATATGTCTGGGTCCTGGCCCAGAGCTTGACCACTAGAATCTGCTTACCTTGCCAACTCGATGAGGCTGCTCAGGCACTGAGAAGATCCATCATGGGAGCAGATGTAAAACATCACGTCAATTCCAGTAGGACACAAACAGAAGCCAATGGTACTTTGCCTCTTTGGAATCAAGCAAAATAAACGGAATCAGTAGGACTGAGAGGGCATTGAAATTGGGAACACGCCTGGATCCATCCACTCATCCCTCTATGTACTCATTGACTTTTTCTTCAGTAAATATATCCTGAGTGTATGGCTGTTGCTTCATAAACTGGCCCTGAAGAAGAGACTGAGGAGGTAGGAGATAGGCCACTGCAGACGGGTCACTGGTGGGTTTAATAAACAAGGGAACTTACTTTCAGGCCTGTCCTGGGCATCACAAGACAAGACCTCTGCACTCGCCAGGATCTTAAAAGTTTACAGAGAGGCCTCCACATGGTTCAGGCACGACTACCATCCAGATGGTCTTGACACCACATAGCTCTCTCAAGGCTGTGTCCTTGAAAATGCCTCCATGCTGTGGGAACGGTGGGTAGAGTGCACATGTGAGGACATGGGAGAGGGTGAGGAGCATCCCAGTGCCAGTGCCCTTGACTGGGAGTCATGTCCTCTTGATGAGGACCCTGGATTTTAGGTGAGGGAGGAAGCCACTGGAAGGTCTTCAATGGAAGAACGAGGGGATCTAATTACATTTTAAGAGATTCCTCTGGCTTCTGGCTCACTGCCACTGGAAGGAGGAGGACAGCTGAAGCCAGATGTCAGCAAGGAGCTCCTTACATCACTCCTCACAAGTCTGATGATGGTATTGGAGGTGGGGTGAGGGCAGCTCAGGTGGTAAGAACTTACGGAGTCTAGGGTGTCTTTTGAAAGAGTTGGTGACCCCTAGCCTTTGGATCTGCTTTGAAGGCATTCACTCTCACTCATCAACACCTGGGCATTGTGTGTGCAAGGCTCTAGGCACTACACTCTTGGGGAATCCTGAGGGTCCACTGAGATTTACACATCAGATGGGAAGCAAAGAGCCCTGGGAATATCTCATGATGTAGCACACGAACTTCAGATGTAGAATGTGCTCATTTGGACACTGAGTTTTGCTCAAATATCACTGATATTTCGAGAGAGAGAGAAAGTGCTCACACAGGTGTGATAATGGTGCATTCTACTGATGAACAAGGTGTATCTCATGACCACTGATTTTCAAAGATGGGCTTTATTATCTCTTTTCAGAGGTGAGAAAACTGGAAGCCCAATATCTTTAACACTTTGTCCAAGGTCTTAAAGCCAAAATCTAAAATTGCAGGCATTGCATTAACAGGCCTGTCTTAAAATAGACTTCCTGGTCTTTGAACAATATTGTGCCACCTTAATACCCTTGATTGTCATCTAACTGGTACTTCAAGGCTTTTTTTTTAATAATGTGGGTTTTTTTGGTTGTTATTTTTATGAGAAAAATCTTAGATGAAAACTTTAAGCAAAATTGTTAGCAGATACTATAGGGTGACTCCCTCAACATTCATTTTCATTCATTAGCTCCCCACCTCCCTTTTCTAGAAACAGAGGGAAGACTGCTATAATTTTTATGTTCAGTTTTGAGCTAGTGGTAGCTATAGAAGACAATTGTGTCTAGTGAACTATATGTGGATATCTGCTGGGAAAGTCTCCCCTTCCTAAATAAAATGCAAAGTCTTGCAAAAAGAAGGCATTTTATCTATCTATCTATCTATCTATCTATCTATCTATCTATCTATCTATCATCTATCTATCTAGGGAGTGAGCTGGGGTGAAGGAGGGGCAGAAGAAGAAGGAGAGAGAATCTTAAGCAGGCTCCACCCCCAGGGTGCAGCGTCATAGGGGCTCAATCTTCTGACCCAAGATCATGACTTGATCCCAAATCAAGAAACAGATGCTTACCCAGCTGAGTCACCCAGGTGCCCCTCGTGCAAAAACAAGGTTTTTAAAACCTTGTTTTACCTTCTGATGCCTAGAGATTCAGCAGCTGTCTGGCAACCATGAGAACAAAAGGCACATTAGTCATGATAGCAAAGCAAGAAGCTAAGGATCTGTTATTTTGTTGTTTTATTGTTCATTGTGAGATCTTTAATATCACGAATCTTATCTACCTTTAAACTTTGTGCTAAGTGAGGAAGTTGAGCCCTTTTTACATATTTTAGACAGTTTGTCAGGAGTGATCACACATTTAACTGATTTATTCTACAACCTGCTAAGCTGATGTGTTTCTTCCATTTTTCTGTGTTTTATAGTCTTAAAAATAACCTTAGCGCTCAAGGGATGCTTGAGATCCCATAATTTGACAGTTGAGGAGACTGGGGCTCAGAGGGGAGAGGCCTGAACAAGCAAACACAAAAGTTTTGGTGGCAGATTTTCTGACACCAGGCTCGGTGTTCTTGTCACCAAATCCAATCATTACATCCATCTGAGAATTCAGTACTGTACTTCCTCTTCCCTTTCTCTTTCTCTTTCTAGAGCAGCAGCCTGCCTATGGAATTGTTAGTAATGCCTTGTTGTTGGAGATTCAGAAGCTGGAGCTGGAACCAAGGGGGACAGGTTGCTGCTGGTGACCCCAGATGCCCACAGTACATCTCCGCCGTGGCACCATGACCAGGGTGAACTGCAGGGCAGTGCAGCGAGCTGACTGTGGGAAACAGGTGAAGAAAGGTATATTTCTGTTACCTTTGAATTCATATGATTAAAAAAAATAATATTGAGATTTTCTTAAAGTGGTATTTGCAAGTGGGGCGGTTCACTTTGCTAGGAACAATGTAAAAACTACGACATAAGAATCTCTAAAGGAGGCAAAAGTCAAGAAAGCATTGGATTCAGAAGGGTGGGGGGATGCTGTGTGTGCACGAGTGTGCAGCTTGGAGTTGACACACACAAGAAGTCACCAAGAGGAAAAGAGGAACAACAGACTTGGTACAAAGAATAATAATTCAAAGGGACCGATCAAGGAAGCGCGGGGTAGAGTGTCATTGTTGCCCGCTATTATTTGGTGTTGGTCCTGGGAAAGGGTATGCATCCTGCCAGTGCTGTGTGGCTCTCACAGTGCTTTCCTGGGGGAACGGTGTACATCCCCATCCCTGACTGGGGTTGGAGCAGGAGGGGAACTGGTGTCCCCCAGTCTCCAGCAGGTGCATGAGCCCTGGCTCTTTTCCCTCTTCCATGAGCATAGCAGACACTGCTCCTCACCCAGAGGTGGGTTTGGGAGCATGACACAGAGCAGGGCTGTGGAGCCCAGAACTGCCCTGGAGGGAAGAGCCAGTCTGGAACCTGCGTGAGAGAGGAGCCTGGTTGGTATGAGTAGCTGAGGCTCCGGGGAGAGGGTTGTCTGCTATTGAAACTCACCAAACCACAACATACCGAGATCTTTCAAATCCTCTTATTAATATTGTCTAATAACAATAGTAGAAGAGAGGCCCACAGACACGTGCCAGTTATAATAAATGATATATATTTTTTAAGATTTTATTTATTTAGTCATGAGAGACACAAAGAGGCAGAGACACAGGCAGAGGGAGAAACAGGCTTTATGCAGGGAACCCGATGCAGGACTCGATCCCAGGACCCCAGGATCTCACCCTGAGCCGAAGGCAGACACTCAACCACTGAGCCACCCAGGTGCCCCATAAATGTGTTTAGTACTCGTAACCATGCCTGAACATCACAGACAGCAGCACTGCCTTGGAATCAACGACACCAGAGGTAAGAGATGGTCTGGGATCATGGAGCCAGAGGCCCACTTCCCAATAAATATCTTTTCCTTTTATTTTTCTATTTTCACCATGTTTCCTTGCCTTCTTCTCTCTCCCAATGTCCCTAAATATAAAGTGGAATCATACCCCCGAAGCAGCAATGCAGAGAGGATAAAGTAAATCACTCCTGCAATTCACAGGAGCTGCTCAGAAGAAAGTCTGTATAAATACTGGCTCTAATTATAACACTAATATGGCTGGGACCATGAAGGCAGAGACAACCGACATATGGCAAAAGTTGCAGGCCCCAGAACTGCAAAGGAGACGTGCGCGCTGAAAGAGAAAGCAGGTTGCCTAGGGAAACAAGGCCATCCTGCAAAGCCTGCACCCGGGAAGTTTCTTCCGAGCTGCAGGGCGCCAGCTCCCTGAAGACAGCGAGTAGGACAAACTTCTGGGGGTTGAGGCCACCCGGGTGCGACTCAGACTACTCTAGCCCCATCCTCTGATTGACTGGACACCATGTGCCAGACACCGAGTCCCCGCAACGGGGAAATAAGTGAGACATGGTTTCCCCTCAAGGCATGTAGAGACAGTTGAAAGGGAGGAATAATTTAGCCAGGGCCTCAGCACAATGTGACAGGGCGGGGGGGCTCCCAGAGGGAGTGTCTACTCAGCCAGGGGAGCCAGAGAGGGCATCCCAAGGCGTGATCATAGTATGACACAGAGAGGAGAGGGGGGAGCTCTGAGTCAAGCCTCCCTTCCTCTCTCAAGTCTCCCACAGGCCAGAATCTAGCTGGGGCTGCTGGGACCGGAGGGGAAGCACCCCACACACAGTCAGACCCCCTGGCCCAAGGCCCCTTCTCTACCTAACTAGTGTGTGGCTTTCCTGGTCTCAACAGGCGCCTGCAGCTTTCCCGGAGCCTAGACTAGGGCTGAGCAAGAGAGCCTCTGGACTCTTCCCTAAAGCCACATGGTTTCCCTTTATCTGAGGTTCTGGAAAACCTTAGGAGGCCTCTTCCTGGGAAAGCACGTAGCTCCAGGGCCGCTCTGCTCCCCAGCAGAGAGCCCGGGGCAGGTGTGACGGAGGCTCGCATGGAGGTGACTAGGCTGCTCCTTGGTGGTTTGTCTCCTCTGAGATACTTTGGTTCACCATTTGGTCCTGGTTCGTTATCCAGGCCAAGACGTGCACACAAGAAATAAAGGTTCACATTTAAGCAATTAAATACCATTTTGGGTGTTCGAAGAGAGAAAATTGTCTTTGAATTACCCTGTTCAAGGTTGGTGAAGTGGAATGAAGTGAGCACTTTCATACACATCAGAAGGGAATAAAAGTCACACGTGTGTTTTGGAGAAACTGGAGCGAGTGTGTGTGCACACACGTGAGTGTGCATATTTTCAGAAGTTACGTACTTTAGCCAAGTAATTCCACTTCTGGTGATTGATGACAATGAAATGCAACATTGGCAAACGTGTGCGTTCTGGGTTGTAAAGAGAGTCACTGGACGGTGCGTGAGGAGAAAGAGCAGAGCCTGCCCGTGCCCATCAACAGAGGGACTAGAAACGTCATGGTACATCCAGAGCAGCGCAGACAACTTAAACTTTATTTTTAAATAATTCAGTGGAAATTTGAGAAATTGCTACCCCATCACATGGAGGGAAAGGCAAACAGCTAAACCTCTGGGGCTGTGTATCCAGGATAACTATGCCACGGTGGTAATAAGGATGTCTTCGGATTGTAAGACTCTATGCCATTGCCAGTCTCTTCTTTGTATATTTTTTTCAACTTTCAGCTCACTTACGATGAGCCTGGATGGCTCACAAATCATCTTAAAAAGCATTATGGAGAGAACTGGAATGGAAACCCTCCAAAGGCTGTGGGGTTGGTCTCAGGAGGGGATGGACGGTGGCCACCTGGGATGGCATTGAGCTGGGCCCAGGGTGAGGGTTTGCTCTGTCTCCCGCAGTCACTGTGGCCCCAGTGGTGGCCAGTGAGCAGACTCGTTCAGTCCTTCAATGCACATGGCAGGTTGTTCTAGCAGCGGGTCACTATCGTGTCTAGAGATAGGACTCACCAACAGAGGACCATGCCATGCCTTCCGTGATCGCTTTGGTCAGGAAATGACATCACACCTTCCTTTACCCTCTTCACTTGGCTCACTTTCTTGAAACCCAGAGCCACCTCTGGGGCAAGCTGCTTCTGGAGCGCTGCTTATGCCACTTGTACTGTGAGAGGCTCATTTGTCTCCAGGCCTGTCTGTTCACCCTTCCCTGCACCCCCAGCCCTGCACACACACTTGTGTGTGCACACACACGCACAGGCGTCCTGAGCTGAAGGGCTCTCTGGCTAAGCTCCCTCAGCCATCAGCTGCTGTTTATTTCTTCGCCTCCTCATTTGGCTCCTGGGAGGATGTTTCAGCAGACTTTTTAGAGAAAGAGAAAAAAATACAATAGCTCATTAAGCTAATGACCCTTAGCCAGGCGGGCTGCAAGCGAACAGTGGCAGGGACAATTGCGAAGAAGCTTTCCACTGCACAATTTCCTACATCAAGTATTCTTTTTTCCCTCTGCTTTTATCTCTCTAACTAAGGAGCATGTCAGAAGCTGCTGCTACCTGCCTTTTGGGGAGGGGTTTTAGGTTCTGCTTATATTCAGATGGGAAGGGACTGTGCCCTGGAACACAACTGCAATGAAGAGATTAATGGCAGTAATGACACCTAATAATGCATGAATGCTTTTGAATTTAGGAATCAGGTTTGTGCCCTGGACTCACTTAATCCTCAATCTGTCTTTGAATGGCCGGCACTGTGTTATTTCTAGAAAATGAGGAGTTTGCAAAAGTTAAGTCATTAGATGAAGATCTGGCTTCTGGTTAAAGACTTAGGTTAATACCAAGCGTTGGGATTTGCCCAAATGTGTTTTCCCCTGTGTCTTTTCAGCCTCACCCGGCAACTTTCCCATGAGCATTTTATTTTGTCTATTTTGCTGTAGGTTTATGGAGAGAGCCACCTCTGATCTCCCCCGCTCTTCACCAGTGTTCCCCAGTGTCTTGTCCAACTGAGCCTTGGTCTCCGGACGGCCTTTTCTCATTCTAACAAGATAGTTATGGGCTGACAAGAAGACATTGCTTTTGAGCACAATCAGGTGTTCATATGTCCAAAGGCATTGATCTGCTGCCCTCGCTTGAATTTTCTTGTTCACTTTTATGAAGTAAAGAGGAAGTGGTAATATTGGTCACCTAGCCTTCATTTGAAAACATTTCCAGCACATAAACACACACACACACACACACACGCACACCCACAGTTTGAGTCTTCGTTCTTCAAACAATTTGAGGTGAACCAATAAGGATTTATACCCCCAAAAATAATAAGCAAGAGGCTATAAGCAAAGCCTTGGAAAATACAAAATGGAAGGGGAGTCCAGCACATAAATATTCAGGCTGTGAAGCCCATACAATCATTTCTGTTGAACGGCAAGTTTAGTTCTGAGCTTCCTCTTAGCCAAACCAAAAATAGGAAATATGTTCATTATATTAATCACTTTCTGTCTAATAATGATGGCTATTTATTGAATGCATCTTACAGGCGAGGTTCTGTTCTGGGCGCTTCACATGACCTAACTCATCCGATCCCTCACAATCCCCACAATATGCTCTGTGATGCCATTGTACAGAAATGAGCAAACTGAGGCAGAGTGAGGACACAGAGCGAGGAAGAGCTGATGGCACTCCGACTCCTGTACTCGGATGCCAGAGATGAACCCTCATTTCTGAACAAACAGTAGAAAGAGAAAACAAAAATGTCACTTCGTCAGGAAAAACAACACATTTTCTGGCATCGGAATTTGAAAGAACTATTCTAACTTGCTGCTTTATGTGGAGCAAACAAAATCTCACAGTGATGTGTCCTCAGTAACATCTACCCCATACTGCAGGTCCTGCACCATCCCTTACTGAAAGCTGAGGACATTTCAGTGTTAACCTATTTTATTCTATGGGCAGAATTCGACATAGCTTAATGTTTCAAGTAATGTTGGATTTGAAGGCCAAAGCATAAACTCCAGAAACAAGTAGATTTTTAAAAATTTCAACAAATTAAAAACTACCCAATTCTCCAACTTGGAATGTGTTGTTCAAAGTCCCTGAAAAAGCATGCAAAGCAAGCAGATGGACTTTTGAAGGGAGAAGAACCCCCCCTTTCTCACCCATGGACTGCTGTGATTGACAGTGCTGACCGGATCTATGCTTCAGATTAAAAAGTTCTGCATCAAAATTGAACATTACACCTTACCTGTCAAAGTCATCAAATGGCATCTACTACACTGCCCTAAAAGGGAGTGTTTGAGACAAATCAAATTTCTAAGCTACTCACCATCTGTTTTGGCTGAAAGTCAAGAATATTTATTTCTTGTGAGGTATGGCACAAACCCGGCTATCGGTAAATACTGAGAATTGGATTAGCAACTCTGAACTCTTTGTGTAATTCAGACAGCTTGGCCCCTCCCAGATATTTTCGATAGTCATTTCAAAGATACTTAATTTTTTTCTGTGTTTAGGAGCATTTGGAATGAGACATTGTCTTCTTTAGAAATGAAGAAGCTGCTTATTTTAGTATAAGATAAAATCACTAATATACTATATGTGCAAAATCTCCTATACTCTACTCCCAAACCATCCATCTTAACCTTGCTTTGAGGAAAGCAAGGCACTAGTGTCAGTTCCATATTCAGCATTGGAAAGTCTCAGAATAGACTTTTGGGGGGAACCTTTCACCTAACATGTGAGAAGACAAGCCAGCCTGTCCCTTCAAGCACAAGCTTAGCTTCCTGCATCCACTCAGCTGGGTGGCTGCCTTCCTGGTTGAGCTCGTCGGGTCTCAGTGGAGACTCAAACCCTGTCCTCAGCCTCTCCATATTTCCATAGAGCCCTGAATTCTACAGCCCCTGGTCCCACTACTGACTGCTTCTTTCCCTGTGTTTAATATATATATATATGTATATGGAAAATGATGGGACGCTCGGGTGGCTCAGTCAGTTAAGTGTCTGCCTTCAATTCAGGTCATGATCCTGGGGTCCTGGGATTGAGCCCCACATTGGGATCCCTCTTAGCAACAACTCTGCTTCTCTCTCTCCCTCTGCTTCCTTTATCCCCTGGCTTGTGCTCGATCTCTCTGTCTCTTTCAAATAAATAAATAAATAAAATCTTAAAAAAATATATGGAAAACATTATAGTGAAGCCTTATATAGTCAACACAGAAATAATAAATGCTAACTTAGGCTTTAACAATTTTAATTAAAAGTAGAATTTTACAGATAAATCGAATCACTTTTATACTTGAAATGAGTGCCCTCATTTGATGCTCCCTCTCTCTAGAAGCAATTTCTATTTTAGATTTGATGTATATCTCTCCAGCTTGTGTTTCAGACTTCTCCACATCTTTTTCTGTCATCAAAAACATTGTAATGCTTTGCTTATTTTTGGATTTTGCACACATGAAATCATACTGCATGCATCACTCTGCTATTATAAAAACTACTTCTACTCTATTACAACTCCTAATTAGTTATGAATTGTGAGTTGAAGCCACCACTGGTTTTTAGATATTGATTATTACTCAATAAGCATAGTAAACTCTTTAAGTTTCAGTAGTTGATAGATTATCTTGGATTTTCTATGTAGAAAATAATTTCATCTTCAAACTATTATTTTGCCTCTTTTCATAGTTCCTATTTGTTTTTCTTGTTTTATTGCATTGGATAAGATTATTGAATAGTAGTTATGATATCAGGATGTTTTTCTCGCTCCTGATTTAAATGAGAATGCTTTTAATATTTTGCCAATATGTGTAGATTTTGATAAATATTTTGAGTAAGCATACTATATCTGATTAAGAAGATTCTTTTCTACTTCTATATTGCTATCAATGTTTCTTTAAATAAATTAGTTTTCTCTCAAATGTTTTTTCTTCTACTAAGATGATCATATTCCTTTTTTTCTTTTTTTCTATCTTTATTTTTTATTTTATTTAAATTCAATTTGCCAGCATATAGTATACCATATTTCTTATATAATTTACTGTATAATGTGATAAAACACATTGGTAGTTATTCTTATGATGAATGATAATTGTATATCTGGTATAAAAATTTGGTAAAGAAATAAAATATGTGTATGTACTACTTGTCTTGGTTTAAGCTGTTGTATCAAAAAATACCATAGACCAGATGGCTTAAACAACAAGTTTTTTTTTTTTTCCCCTCACAATTCTGGAGATTGGGAAGTCCAGGTTCAAGGCACTGGCAGATTTGGTGTCTGGTAAGGGCCTAAACCCAATTTGCAGATGGCCATCTTCTTACATGGTGAAAAAAAAAAAAGGGAGAAAGAGAGAGAGAAAGAAAAGAAAGGGAGATCTATTGTCTCATTTTTTTCATAAGTGAATTAGCCCATTCATAAAGACTTCACCTCATAATCTAATTGCTTGCTAAAGGCCCACCTCCAAATGTCATCACACTGGAGATTATATTTTGGGGATACATAAATATTCAGTCCATAACACTGCTGAATCATACTTCCTAGGATTTTATATAGCAACTTCTTGTCTAACTTTTATTTATTAATTTACTTATTCATTCACCCATTACTTAGGACCCGTGGGTAGAGAGATGAGGAAGGGAGATGCTCTCCATTGAGGTATATTCTAGCACAGAAACATATGTAAAGAGGACAAATAAAAAATAATGAGGTACATACAATAGGAACACAAAGGGATACATATAATCTTTATATATGTGTGTACATATGTCTGCATATAGTCTATGTATGCTTATATAAAAAGATAGAGATAGATAATAGATAGATAGATAGATAGATAGATAGAAGATAAACAATTTCATATCTCCCTCCATTCCCCTCAAATATTAAATGTTGGAACACTTTAGAGCTCCTCACTAAGTATTTTTTTTCCCTCTGTTTACTAGCTTCTGTTGCATCCCTTACAGATATGATCTCACACACATATTCCTTGGATTCTAAGTATCAGAGCGAGACTACTGACTCCAATTAATAATTTCTATTTTTATGTTCCTAAGTCAGCTGCCTCCTTGATATTGCAGCTTGGGTGTCTAACAGGGATCTCAAAATTTAAATGTCTAAAACAGAATCCATGACCCCACACCTCCATCTCAAACCTACTTACACAAGGCTTCCCCATCTTAGTAAATGACTTTACCATTTGGCTAGTTACTCAGGATAGAAACTTAGGAGTTTTGTTTCTTAGGATATTTGTGTCCAGCTTTTTCTCACCTCTAAACTATCAGAACTATCAAATCCTATAGACTCTATCTCCAAAATATGTCTCAACTTAGTTCACTATCGCTGCTTTTCTCTGACAGCACTGAGGTTGACAATCTTAGCAAAATATTCCCATTATAATCAGAAGATGCGTTAGATCCTCTCTATCCTCCAAATCATATCACATCATTTGTCAGTATCTGGCCAGCAATATATATTAAATAGAAGTAAGATACCTTACTTTTTAAAATCCACGCGGCATAATTATTTTTTGCATAGGAACTTATCCAGAAAAAGCCTAGGAAAGAAACTTAAACTATTTTAAGTATTGTGAAATTTATTAAAGTAATGAAAATATGTAGAGAAATCCAGTAGCTTTCCTCAAAACCGCTTGGAAAATGTGATGACAAAATGTAAAATGTTCCTCCGGAACAAAATTTCATAATATTTAGGAACCTATCATCTAGATTATGGATATCATATTTTGATGCCTCATTCATCATAGATTTCAATAAATCTGTGCCTGAATATGAGGATAAGTAAAGGGATAAAAAAATGAGTTTATTGGTATAAAATCAGTTCAGCTCCTATGCCAGTCCAGCGAGGACTTTAAAAACTTTTTCAATAGCTACATGCATAATATTTTATCACACACAGTTGGATATTTTGATTATTTCAATTTTATTTGTTTTTGGGTTGTAATGAAATAAATGCAGATATTATTTGGTATTTCTCAGTCCATTATTAAGAGTTATGCCTGGTACCAAAATTACTGGTTAGAAAGGAGGATAATATTTCAAGGACCCCTGATTCAGACAGTCATGCCGCCCCTGTCTCACTGTCCTTGCAGGACACACCTCCTCTTCCTTGTCCCATTAGTGCTCATCAGTGGCTCTTACTATCAGGTCATCAGCAAATATCTAGAAACAAAAAGAAGAAAAGCAAACAGCTTTGGCCAAAATGACCCCAGTTCCTTGTTCTGGACCATTTCAAGCATGGGAGAAACCCAAGAACCTCCCCTGGGGAAGTTACAGAATAGCAAAGGCTCAGGCTGAAGGACTGAAGTGCATGAACTGGGTGGCAGTTTGTGGACTAGAAAACAGGCTCTTATGTGCATCCATGGACATTCCTTTGTGAGGAAAATGTAGATATAAACCTCTCCCTGCTTTTTCTTAATTGATTACAATCTGATTAATCAAAATGTGCCCGTGAGTAAGTTATCATTAACCACCTCAATAATTTTCCATTCTGGCAATTTAGAATCACTTTGGAGTATGAAAGAATGGCCAGGTCCCACCCGAAGCCAATTAAATCAGAATTGCTGGAGGTAAAGCCCAGGCCAGCAGTGCTTTTCAAAGTTCTCCAATGATTCGGGCATGCAACCAGGGTTCAGTATGCCCACTTCCTGCCTCAGATGGTTAGCTGAGCACCGAAATGCTCATTCACCAAATGCCTTGTTCAGCAAGGGCACCTGTGACCTTGGCTGGCCTCGGCGGCTCAGGAAGGCTGCACGGCGGTGGTGTGACTTGACATAGGTCTTGAAAGACATTTAAGTTGGCCTGGGTATGAGAGAGATGTTATACGTAACAGGCAAAAAGAATGGCATGAACAGAAGTAGGTCAGAGAGATAGGAGCAGATGTTGCTCCAGGCAGGAGGGCTGGAAAAGGAAAGACTTCAAACTAAGTGAACTGAGAAAAAAATGAGAAAAGTCAGTGTGGGGCACAACTTCACTTGAAACGGTGGAGTTTTCAAACTGGTGGCCCATGGCCCCCATCAGACTGATAAACATGTTTGTTTATCTCACGCGATCATTTTTCATTTGAGGCAACATCTAAAAATTGGGAGTTTTCACGTAAAATAAAGTAAGATCTGTCAACATCAGACCTGGGCTTTCACATGACACTAATTGGCCAGAGCTGCTTGGTTTAGGTGGACAAACATTCTTGGTTGCCCTCGCAGCCCTGAAATGCTCCCATGTGCTTACGTCACCTACTTGCTTCTGGAAGCAACTGTCCCTCACTCTTCCCTGATGGACATGGCCTATGTCTAGAGAGGTGGCATGGTGAAGGAAAAGGTCTCGAGAATTGAACTGGGTTTCCCATCCAGATGACCTTGGGCAAGTTCCCTCACCTTTTAGTCTTCAGGATGGCAATCTGAACAATGAGGATGTGATCTCTGAGGCCCTTTAAACATTGATATGCTTTGGCTCTAACTGGAGATGGATCAATCCCACCAGAAACTTGCATGTACGTAGTAAGTAGGGTCAGCTGCCAATGGCAGGGGGCCCAGAGGTCAGGAGGGAGAGCCGCAGAGGTCCTTTGACTTTAGTCCTTTCTTTGAAAAGAAAAGCTTTGGGTGAGTGTTCAGCCCCACTTGTCTCAGCCATGGCTCAAAGAGCTATTGACCTCACCTAACTACATTGCACAAAAAACCAACCATCTCCTAAGGATCCAGTAGTTGATTTAAAAGGATAAGACTACAGAGTTTAAATGTCCCACATATTCTGAAATGAATCTGTGTGTCACATCTGCCTGGGTCTCTGAAACCCTTCCCTAGCCCCACAGTACTTAGAGTTTGGGCTGTCATGAGCTCTGCAGGGAAACTGGGACTGTTGGCTTTCTTGAAGGAGCCTAATTTGCAGTGATGTGTGATATTGTAAATCAAAGCAGCAGAGAGATAATCAATAAGATTAAGTGCCAAAAGTTCCCTTAAAAAAAATTCTTTATGAAAGGCACACGAAAGACTAGATAATCCAGCCCCTAACTTTTTAGCAGGAAGAAAGGTCAAGATGGGGAAGGTCTACCAACCTGAAAGAAAACGTCATTATCATTGTTCACGCTGTGATTCTCAACCATTAGAAAGCACCAGGAATACCTGGTGGGCTCGTTAAAAACCAGATTGCAAGGGCCCATGTCTTGAGTTTCTGATGCAGTACAGTTGAGGTGGGGTCAAAAAATTTGCATTTCTAAAAATTTCCCAGGTCCTATTGGTGCTTCTTGTCCAAGAATTCTACTCTAAGAACCACTGCTTTATACAGTGTCTAATTTAAAACAAAACAAAACTCCACACAGCAAGGAATCTGGTGGATCTCAGCCCATAGTGAAGCTCCAGTCATGCTGCGTCTCCTCTGCATCTTTATTTTTCTAACAGTCAGCTGTGAAAAGTCACGAATTCATAAGAGATCTTGAAATCCAAGCAAGAAGACAGAACAATTTTTAGCTCTTATTTACATTGTCCTCTTCACCTACAGGTCCAAACCTATCTACCATGCATATCTCAAATAGAATGGTACTTTTCCCAGGGAAGACTTCCTTCCAAAATGCTACCTCTCTCATAGGAAGATTTCCCAATCCTCCAGCTGGGAATAATTTTTCCCTCCATGAACTACCATTGCATGCACCTGCATTTCTCATGGTGCCCATCTTTTCTATGTTGGTGTATGTGTGTGCTTGTGTGCGCATACATTTATTTGTCGTACCTCCCACCTTCCATACTCTGGGTAATCAAGTCTTGGACAGTTACTAAGCATACATTTTTTTTTATATAAAAGCACCAAAAAAACTGTGATTTAAGTGCCTGAAAAAAGAAACACCTCATTAAACTGTGACTAGATATTGACATTACACACTCAGAAACGCACACAGACACACATGCACATGCATCCATTTAATGAAAAAATAGACTTGCCTAAAGGACTACATCCCCCATAGACATGTATTTTCATATGTATATGAGGCTGTGGCTTGTGTGTGTGCGCGTGTGTGTGTGTGTGTGTGTGTGAACCCTGTTTCTCTCTTTGGCTCTAAGTTCTGTTTTGTATTATGTTCATCTGCATTAAGTCTGTTTGGTGTGATTCTTACAGATGGCATAAAAGGGTATTATTGAAATGACGTTTCTAATAGTCTGGACATCTTCCAACACATAGAATCATAGGACCAAATTCTTTCATCTAATTAAGTTTGAAGATAATTTAGCTGATTGATAGTTGGGGTAGGAAGAACTTGTCTAGACCAGGGAGCCAAAAATGGCACATGCTTTAAGTAATCCCACCTCCTGCCACTTTCAGAACTTTCCATAAATTAATTCTGCTAATGTATTTCCTAAAATGTACTTGAATTATCTGCAGCAGAAATCATACTGGGAAATTTGATCCATTTCCTCTGCGATGCTTGTTATTATAAACCCAACTCTGTATAACCATTGTAATTTCTTTTTGTCTTTTCATGTCTTTATGAGTAAACAATTTGCAAAGTTCAGGAGCGTCAATTAACAATGGAACATTTTTATTGGCAGTTCTTATTTTACATTCTATTAGTGCGTCAATTAAATAATGCAAAACCCTACAACCCATTTAATAAACAGATTATTCGAATCACCTGCAGCCCATTACAGGCCATTCACTACTTACTCTGGTTTGCAAATCAAGACTGTTGACCACAAGGGAATAAAAGGGAAATGGGTGGATACCCATCAGGTTGATGGCTGGACAAGCCACTCAGAGTTTGTTCCACGTTGAGACATGTCTGCAACAGCACCTTGAGAACACAGAGGAAGCCGCTCCAGTTACAGGGCACTCCGTCCCTTCCTAGTGGGGAGCCCCCTCTGCAGAGAACCACTTCCCATTCACCCGGGAACTCCCGCCCTTTACATGTAATAGGTACTTAATCTCTGTTTATAGGAATGAATTTGAAACCCATACTGCTCTTAAACTTCCACTTAGTGTTCTACGGAAATTAAAATGATGTAATCTTAAATGTAAGTTTATAGAATTTGAATTCTGACATTATTCTGTTTAATTATTTAACCAGTTAGTTATCTGGTTAATTTTGTGGGTTCTCAGATGCTTTGAATAGAGAAAAGTCCAAATATGTCTATTATTAGAGGAAAAGGAACATGTGGGGTTTTTTTTGCAAACCAGAGAAATCTTACATTATCTTAGATTTTATCCAGATAGTGCCATATTTGCTAAATTCAAAAGGAATTCTCAAGCAAGACAAGGAATCTCTCCACTCTCTCACTTGTGTTGTCAAGACTCAGTTATGTTACAGAATACGTTCCATCCCAAAAATATAGCTGACAGCATTTTTTAGGCAAATCCTTCATCTCTGCATCAAAGCCACTCAATTTTCATTATCTAGTATTTTAAGACCAATTATCTTTTAATATGAATCCAAAATTATTCTCAAAGCTGAAGTAAATGTTGGCTGCCTTATCCATTTGATTTCTTTATAGAGTTATTTAACTAATAGCTATAAAGCCACACACAAAAACTGGGGAAAATGGATGCAAAAAATGTTACAAAGCTATGCTTTTCCTTAGTAGTTTCAGTCACCTGCACCTAAACGTATTAAAATTATGAGCTACTCATAGAAATGCAATAAAATATTTCAAATTGAAGCTTTGTTTCTCTTATAACTTCTACTCCAGTTTTTATTTTTTAAGCAATTAATTCTACAACTAACACTCGGTGATGGATGTCATTCAAACTGCAGAAGCTTATCGGGGAGTTAAAAGGATAAAATCAAGTAGTCATTCTACTAATCCCTTTACAAGGAAACAGCTTTCTGCATAAAAAGTGGAACTTATGTGGCCATTAGCAGATGCTACATCAAGCGACCAAAAATATACACATTTAAATTCTTAAGCACAATCTATGAACACTACACAGATGGTTTCCAAGAAACTGTACCTAAATTGATTACGATAAAAATGATCTGCTGCAATTGTTTCTGTCAAAAGGGAGAACAGAATTTGTCCCAATGTGTCGCTCTGCCCACTCATGCAGAGAACCCAGCTGCTGGGACAGATGTTGCTCTAAGCACTTTATTTTAGGGTCATTAAAATGGTTACAGGGGTTAGTCATTCACTGTTTTATAAATTGTGCTTACTAGCTGAGCTCAACAGATGCTGGAAAACTTCTTTGTAGTTGATCAGAAACAAAGTTTCACGTCAGATCCCATCTACCTTGTGTTTAGATGCAGAAATTAGGAACAAATAGGAGTGAATAGTCAAACAAAGAAGTGCATGCAAATTCCGGCACGTTTCATCTAGGAAGCCATCTTAACATGCCTGTGTTAATAATGCTGATGCTCACCTTAGAGCCCCCTAGGGCTGGTGACACAAAACAGTCTAGAAGGCTTGCATGAGTTCATTTTACTTAAGAAGTTTGGGGTCTCATATTAATATTGTGTAAATGCATTTTAAAAATTGACTCAGGAGGCCTATGTCATTGTTCTTAGCAAGGTGTCCCACAAAATTTGTCAGGCAATCATACAGATCTTCCTACTACTCTTCTGAGCACTCTTCTTTAAAAGATTATTTCTAAGCCTTTCTGGGAATGTTGTTTTGGCTCTTGCCATTAGACACATCGGTATTCCCGTTGACTCTGACTTTATATTATGGTGTATTGAGACGGCACCTAGAATGTAAGCAAAAGCCAAGGCATATCAACAGAATTCGTAAGAAATGATAGGCATACGTGTGATCCTGGGAGGTGGCTGTCATATTTAACTTCATCCGTGTGATCCATACTGATGGTGATTTCAACTATTACAGTTATTGACTTTGAGGAAGCCAGGCTGTAGAATGGATAAACAATAGTGGCAAAATTAATGGTGGCCAAAGGATACCACACTCCCTTATTGTGTAGGAAATTCAGAAATTGAGGGCACATCTTGCTCGAGAGCCAGGGTTGTAGAGAGAGATGAGATAAAAGGAGGGGAAGAGAGTCACAGGGCCACACTGGGAGCCATTCTAGAGGGAAGTGTGGTCTAGATGCCTGGATCTGCAGGTATTGTGAGGTTAATATGACTTTCAGGAAGGAAGGGAAGAGACTTTGGCTACTCAATGAGCTGTAAGGCTCAGAAGAGAGTTAAAATCAAGAAATGAATGTGGAGATATAAGAATTCTAGTTTTGGAGTTCAAAGCTTGTAGGAGTAATTTGAGAGCAAGAATCTATGAGAAAAATAATACAATTCTCCATTGATATTTCCCATCAGCCAAGGTTTGTTTGAGTGTGTTAAGGTAGTGGAAGGGAGAATAACTTAGCTGTACGTACTTTCCAGAACAGGCATTTCATGATCATATAGCTTGAGACATGGATTTGAACCTTGCTGAGCAGCTGGCCCAGATTCCTAATTCTTATGGAAAAAGAAATCCAAGTACAGAGAGGTCAAATCCAATTGTTTTCCACCTCTTAAGTCTTGAGACAGCATACCCTCCCCCAAAATATGTATTTTATTGGAATGAGGTTGTCATTGTCCAGGAGATTTTTCTTCACCTTAAAGTGATCTCAACTAGGCTTTACTGCTATGTCTTGTCCACATTTCTCAGCCATACAGTTATTTTTTTAAGGTTTTATTTAAATTACAGTTAGTTAACATACAATATAATAATTAGTTTCAGGTGTACAATACAGTGATTCAACAATTCCATGCAATACCTGGTGCTCATCACAAGTGCCTCTTTAATCCCCATCACCTATTTCAGTCATCCTCCTACTCACCTTCCCTCTGGTGACCATCAGTGTATTCTCTATGGCTAAGAGTCATTTCTTGGTTTGCCTCTTTTTCTTTTTTTCCCTTTGCTCATTTGATATGAGTAAAATCATATGCTATTTTGTCTTTCTCTTATTTTACTTAGCATAATACTCTAGCTCCATCCATGTCTCACAAATGGCGTGATTTCATTCATTTTGATGGCTGAGAAATATTCCATTTTACATACATAGATTGATCTATCTATCATCTATCTATCCACACATATACATACCATATACACATACATAATATTCCTTTATATATATATACACATACATACATATATATACTTGTATATACATATATACCACTTCTTTATCCATTCATCAGCCAATAGACACTTGGCTGTTTACATATTTAGACTCTATAGACAATTTATTATAAATGGTACATGCTGGGGTTGATAAAACACATAGTTCAAGTCTTCCTTCTATTCATCTGCTTTCTACCCCTATATAAAGATTCACATTTTCCCATTTTGTAAACACATTGTAAGGGCTGAAATGGTATTTAATAAACTTAGTTTGCAAGAAGAAAATATTAGCAAAATATTCCAAAAATACAGTATCAACAATGTCTTTGCTATTGGGACATTGGGAAGACTATTTTGTTATTTGCTTATTTTAAATAATTACTTCTGTGCATTATAATCCTGTTGAATCACAGACTCTTCACACAGTTGATTTGGTTCTTCACAGTTTATGCTACACCTTCATATGTATTAAATTGCGATATTTGCATCATATTTTTAAAATAAATTTGGAGGTGGGAAGATGTAAAAACCCTTGATAATAGTATTTTAAGAAAAAATATTCTTCAAATAATTTCTTCTCTCTGGTATTATTTGGGCACGAAGGACTAAATTTACACTCTTCCACCTTGAGTGCCTTTATACAATGAGAAAGCTGGATCCGCTAATGAGTAGTTCAGTTTTGCATTGAGCAGTTACTATTATGATCTTTAGAAGATGGAGCTTTCACAAGATGAAATATCCCAAGGAAACTTTTGGACTGGGGACGTATGCTGGGCTATTTTATAAGCATTTATAAAATAAAGAATTTATGGAAATAAGCCATTAGTGAAACTAGAATCTGTGATCAATATTATGTCATAGAGTTCCCAGCTCCCATTCATAACTACTTTAGTAGTGGTCATTCTTCCCCTGAACACCAGTTCAGCTTGGCACATAATGTGCATAAGACACATATGCATATCCTATCTCCACCAAAGTCTAAATCCTCTGAAGGCACTAACTTTACTTCTCTCTCTGAATCTGCTAAGTATACAATGAGCAGTTTGTCTTACCCAGTATATGCTCAATCAATGATGAGTGAATGGTAATCAAAAGAGATAATTGTAGCTTTTACTTTGGAGGAAATGATAGGACCATGATGAAGAAGATCATGCTAACAAATTGGCATATAGAGATAACATATGGCAATGAAGTTTAGCTTAAGTGTATGACCCATATTCCAGGAAATATGGTGGCATAAAGGCATACATCAGACTGTTCATGCTCTGAAACTGTACAAAACAAACTTTAAAAGTATGTAGTCCAATGTATCAGGCAGTGTGCTATATAAGGTATTTCTAAAATGCAAGTTCTTGAAAAAGTGGCCTGTTATCAAGAAGTGGGTGAACAAAGAAGTATTTGAGAAGCATTTTCGCATAATCATACCCTTCTTCCTTTCACACCAGGAAGGGTGCACTCTATCAACTTAAGTAATGGGGACTTAGTGCAGTTATTAAGAGAAATGATGTTTTAAAATCTTAATTTAAACCTTTTAATTGATCTGGTTTTATGTGGAAAACTTATGGGAATAGCTCAAGAATGGGTTCAACAGGACTAGATGGGAAGCTGTTATATGCAAAATATATTGGTGATTTGGACTGGGTTCGTGGTAGTGGGTATTAGAAAGATTTGGAGATTGAGCTAACAGAACTTGATAAAGTATTGGATGTGGGCATGAGGAAGGAGATGTTGATGACCCCTTGGTCTGAGGAACTGAATGCATGCGGGTACTATTTCTTCAGATGAAGAGGATCAGAGGGGAGATTTTAAGGAGCAAGATCAATAATTCAGTTCTGTGCATGTTTTTGAAATGTCTATGAGGTCTGTCCAAATGAATACACCCAACAAGAAGCTGTGGTTCTAGAGTTCAAAAGATAATTCTGAGCTGGAGATAGACAGTTGGATGCCTTCAGCCTATATATAATATTTTTAAAATAAAAAATATGCCTTTGAATTTGCCAGATGGTAAAAACTTGAAACTTGAAAATATACAACAAAAGATAAACAAAGGGAATAGCAAGTAACATAGCAAAATAAGAACAAAGAAAATGAAATTATGGAAGAAAAAGCAAATCACTGGTAAGAATAAATGTAAATAACAAAAAATAAACTACTGGAAGAAGGGAGGCTTTACATTGGGCCAAAAAACTACAACCCTGAATTAAGAGAGATAGGCCTGCAATAGAAGACCTAGAAAATATGAAGATGAAGGATGAGCCCAGGCCAACCAGGCAAATTCAAACACATGGGGAGCAAGGAATGGAAGTGAGACCTACTGAGATGTTAGCATCAGAGAAGCAGCAAATCCCATAAGCCTGGAGGACAGAACAGAGCTGGGCTGTATGAGACTGCTGCTCTAAGACATATTCTGTTTTTTTTTTTTTTAATTAATTTATTTATTTATGATAGTCACAGAGAGAGAGAGAGAGGCAGAGACACAGGCAGAGGGAGAAGCAGGCTCCATGCACCGGGAGCCCGATGTGGGATTCGATCCCGGGTTCCCAGGATCGCGCCCTGGGCCAAAGGCAGGCGCCAAACTGCTGCGCCACCCAGGGATCCCTCTAAGACATATTCTGAAGACCAGAGAGCCATTTGTTGCATATGATTTGTGAGGCCCATCAGAGAGTTCGCAATGGGGGCATCATGGAAGGATCTGGGTGGTTTGTCCCTGTGTTCAGATGAGAAATCAATGCAAGGGAGCATAAATCTTCAGATTATACCACTGCAACCTTGGGACTGCACCTAAGAGTCATCCTTTCCCCCCTCCCATCAGTCTGTACCCAACCACTGGGATGAGCTCTAAAAAAGATCAAATCTGATTACCCCAGGGTCCTGGTTCAGCCCTTCTGCTCATAGGACTCCAAACCTGAATTGTGAACCCAGCCTCCATTTGATGGCCTCTGCTGATCTTTCTCACTCTCTGCAATTTCTTCACACAGTCTTTCATTTTCTTAAAAGATCTTTGTTGTTGCAGTGCTGTTACATAGGCTTCCATCTTTCTGGAAGACCATCTCCCCTCCAGTTGAAGTAATGTTCATCCTTTCTTCAGATACCAGGTGAGAGAGCGTGCTGGGGGGACCTTTCCGGATTCCAGCCAGCATTTCTCATTACTACCTGTTCTTCCCCTTAAACCACTTAGCAATTTGCAATTAATTATGTATTTGTAATACTGTCACATTGTCCAGTAATTCTTAAACTACCTGTAATCTTCCCTAAGCCACACACCTCATGAGGGTTGTTATGTCTTATCCATTTTACTCAGATTTTTATTCTGTGTTTAGTTCTAAGACAGGCACAGAAGCAAAACGTTTCCTCTGCACCTTTTTAGTGACTATAATGATAGATGTATGGTGCTATGGGAGACATGGGGATATGGAAAATTGATGGATGAATGTATATTGGGTGGATTAATTCACCCTGGGACATTCTTTCTTGCCAATCTGATAGTTGCTAGAAATCAGTGAAAGAAAGAGAAGAGGGGAAAAGAGCACTTAACTAATTCTCTCTTTGACTTATTTCTATGGGACAGTTTCTGTGCATTTGTTTCTGTACTTAGGTGATAAGAGCTAAAAGTAGGGATCTCATTTGCTTCAAAGGGGATGTTGGCTCATTTTTTCCATCAGAGAAGTAGAAAAAGAACAGAAAGGACTGATAACTAAAAATAGTGAAATATGTTTAGCCTCATCCCTCCCAATCTCTTTACAACATAATCCATATAAACACAGGATGTTCAAATGAAATTTCAGTCATGTGTGGTGGCCAGAATCACCAAAATCAGTGACAGAGAGCACTGGCAGTGGTAGCCACACTGGCCTGCTGCTTCTTGTTCTCCTCCCCATTCATCCTTGGGGAACCTTGCTGAGTTGGTTCTGTTGGTAGGAAACTTCTGTCCATCCCCTTAAGCGGGTGGAAAGATGGCTCCCCTGGTCTTCCTTAATGATGAGGATGGTGATATTTTGTTGATGGGCAAAATTTATGACTTTAGGTAGCATTGATTACTGAAGCGATTTTGAAGATGAGGCAGCTTTGGAAAAGATGAACCACACAGATTAACTAGATTAGAAAAAAATTTAAAAGACATCTCTCTTTGTTCCTAGGATACTATACAGATTAATTACTTATTGTTTGTCATCTATTTCAGGCTGGAGACAAAAAGCAACAAATGAACAAACAGGCTGTGAATTAATCAATGCTTGAAATTTCTTTATCATTCATTACCCTGTGGGTCTTGTCTTGTCTTTTCTTTCTCTTTTTTTCTCTTTCCTTTCCTTTCCTTTCCTTTCCTTTCCTTTCCTTTCCTTTCCTTTCCTTTCCTTTCCTTTCCTCTTTCCTTCTTTTCCCTTTTTTCTTTTCTTTCCTTTCTTTTCTTCTTTTCGCCTTCCTTCTTCCCTTGTCTCCTCTTCCCTTCTTCCATCCTTTCCTCTCCCCTTCCCTCCACAATCCCATCTTTATTTTTAGAAATCTGTCTGGACAGTTAAGCATGTAACAAGAGCAGGGAGGTCAGTTCAAATATGTAGCTTTATTATTACCTCTGTAAAAATCCTACTGTCATACAATGAGATGGATTTTGTTTCAGAAATCAAACCTATTGAGGGAAAATACTTAAGGTGTTTTTTTTTGTTTGTGAAACAGAAACAAAAAATAAGAACTCCAAAGATTAATGTAACAAATTCACCAAAATAGGGACACATATGTAAATGATTAGATTTTTCTCACAACCTAGTTGGGTTGCATATAATTTTATATAAATTGTTCTATTTGGGGGGGGGTAGTGTGCTGCTTATTATATTTCTTATAAAATTAATTATGCATTTCTTACAGACAAAAAGTGTATTTTTTAATATTTTAGTATAGGTCTGGTCATAGAATTATTGCCAAAGTTATTTTTAAATGGAATATTATAATAAAACATACATCTAGAGTGTCTCAAATCATGTTTTTTTTTTTTTTTTTTTTTTTTTCTCAGTCACTGCTCTGTAAGGTCTAGCACCTGGGCATTCCTCCCATGCACAGCAGAGGAGAAAACAGTCCCCTTAATATAATTTCATTGTTCATGGATGTGAAGTACTGTGGACTATTGGTTGGCAAATAAGCTTTTCCTTTATAGCATATATATTTAGAAGCTTTTTTAATGTAACAAAAACAGACATATGAAAATGTCCCCTAACAAGATCACTGACTTAAAATATTTATTTATTATTTGAGAGAGAGAGAGAGAGAGAGAGAGAGCAAGCAGTGGGGGAGGGGAAAAGCGAGAGAAAAACTCTAGCAGACTTCCCGTTAGCACAGAGCCTGACATGGGGCTTGATCTCATGACTTCAGGGTCACAACCTGAGCCAAAATCAAAAGTCAGATGCTTAACAGATTGAGCTACCCAGGAACCCCAAGATCACAGACTTTAAAAGTAATATGGATGGTATTGAATTCTCTAGAGTCTAGTCACATAATTTCCTTCTGTTATTTTAAAACAAAATCCTGGAGAGAAAAAAAAATGTTTAAATTTTAATAAAGTAATACATAAATGTATATATACCAAATATTAAAATAAATACAAAGGAAGAACAGAAAGATACTATATTCATAGTTTAAAACAGATTTTTTTTTTCTAATTGTAGATAATACCTCATAAAAACTTTAGAAGATACAGAAAATAATCAGGAAAATAAAATACACGAAAGCCCATTGCCAAGGGTGTTCCATTGTTAATATTATACTGTGTTTTTTTTTTTTTTCTGGTCTCACAAACAGGAGGCATATTAGCATAAGACTCAGAATGGAACAGCCCATTTCTCTGATCCCTGAAGATCCTAGGGATTGACAACTTGAGACAGATGGCCTGTTGTAAAGGCTCCAGTTCAAGGCCAGAGCCTCTATGTGGGTAAAAATCTTCCCTGCCAGGACTTCTCTGCATTTTCTCCTGATGGTGCCCTAAGAGACTCTCCACTGGAGGAGTTTTGATAGTCCTTCTTGGGGTTGTGGGTGGAGGACACACATGAGGCTGGCATACCTTGAGGTGAGGCTTGGGGGCAGACCGTGGTGAACAGTAATATTCCAGTAGGCTGTGTGTTGGCTGGCTCTGGTAGGCATGGCTGGGGGCAGTGCAGCTTCTGTTTCTTTGGCACAAACACATGCTAGTCTTATTTTCTGCTTCAGCATTTCTTTTCCCATTAATCATAGAAGATCTAAGAGGCTTTATTTGCTTTTTTATTTTGTTTTTTAATTTGATGGCTGCTATATCAGGAGGGCCCATGTCACAAGATATTAAAATGACAAAGTAAAATCAGAAACATGATCAAATTCCTAAGGCTTTCAATTACTTATGCAATTCCCTTTCCATAATATAAAATAAGAATCTATGAATGTTCTATATATCAATATGTGATATGGTAAGAAAGATCCCAGAATGTTTTAAGGAAATATAATAAAGAATTTTTGAGAATTGACATTCGTCCCCAGACTTTCTTATGGGTTGCTTCAGGTGGGGAGATGATAAAGTAATAACCTAGAAATAAATGTGTTTTCTGTGTTTAGCAGAAGTGATATATGTGAGTACCTTATTGAGTGCTCAGCCATAGGAATATCAAAGCAACTGTTTGAATAAGCACACACTACAGCACAAAGAAATCACTGAGCAATACAGTATCTCCGTACTTTTGCATTTGGTGTTTGCTATACTTGAAATGCCCTTTTCTTTTCTTTTCTTTTCTTTTCTTTTCTTTTCTTTTCTTTTCTTTTCTTTCTTTCTTTTCTTTCTTTCTTTTCTTTTCTTTTCTTCTTTTCTTTCTTTTCTTTTCTTTCTTTTCTTTTCTTTTCTTTTCCTTTTCTTTCTTTTCTTTTCTTTTTCTTTTCTTTTTTTTTTTAAGATTTTATTTATTTGTTCATGAGAGAGACAGAGAGAAAGAGAGAGGCAGAGACATAGGTAGAGGGAGAAGCAAGCTCCCCCTGGGGATCGCAGGGCCCTGGGATCATGACCTGAGCCAAAGGCAGATGCAAACCACTGAGATACACACATGCCCCATCTTTCTCTTCCTTTATCCACCAGCTTGAGGCTGCGCCCCCTTGGAGTCCCCTTCGGCGGCGGTGTGTACAAAGGGGCGGCCGGGGCGCGCGGGTTTGTGCAACACTGGCTAATTCCTACATTATTCAAAACCCCTTCTAGAAAGACATCCTTGACTTCTGTAGTCCTAGTCTCCAGAATGCACAGACATTCCCAACTTACATGCTTCTCTTGATTCTAGTGGTGAAAACATTGCTTCTATTTGATTCCTAGCTGTTTGTCACCCCATCATACTATAATAAGTCAATTCATCTTGAATAAAAATTTAAATAATTTAATGGAATTCACCCAGAATTTGATATCAAAAGAAGTGAGATCAATGTAACCCTTGAATACATTATCCAATTTAAATTAATTTTTGTATATGGTTCAAGTTAGGGGTGAAATTTCTATTTTTTTCACCCATATCAATATTCAGTGGTTGCAGCACCATTTGTTAAAATACAATTTTATTATAAAAAATAATGTATTCATTCTATAAAAACATGAAAGGAAAGGGAAAAAATATGTGAAAACTCATCAGTCTATACTATTTGCTATTGTCCTTGGGTTTGTTTTATGTTTACAAATATAACTCCATCTTTCTTGTTTTTATGCTCTCCTCTATTGCTATATCTTATAATAATCCCACTTCTTCAATTATAAAATGCAAAATTTTTACATTTTAACATTTGCAAAATGGCAATAAATCTTACTTTTTTTTTTTTTTTTTTTTTTTAAGAATAAACAAAACTTCTTTGAAGGGCACATAGAACATGATTTGTCCTGGGTGAAGCATTGTGAACTTACTCATGTGTAAGATTTTCTATTTATTTTACTGCCACCTCAGCTGAGTTATTCTCATTGTAGTTTCCAAATATGACTAAAATATAACGTGAATTTAGTTAACTTGAATTTCTGTTTGTTTAAAAATATTTTTTAAAGCATTAGAACAAAATATCTGAGAACTCCCATCTCAACAAATAAGGAGTACTTGGTACTGATTTTTCCTTTCCACTAAAAACAAGTAGAAAAATAGACACAACACATAGAATAACATTATCAGATATTGGCCAGTGGACAAAGTATAACTGTGATTCCTGAGATGAGGAAAACAATGAGTTGAGCCCTATTATCATCCTTATTTTCTCTCTGGAGGCATCTTATGGATCTTGTTTCAGGAAGAAGTAACTCACACTGAGAATGGCAAAACTATCAAGTTGACGAAGAAGAGATGATAGTTTATGGAGACAAAAGTAAATAAAATTTAAATGACAATGTATTAGACAGAAGGGAACTACATAGATAAGGAATTCCAAAAAAATATAGAATTGCCCCTTTGAGTCTGTTGTTGGAATCTAAGTTTTGCATGTATAAAGTGAAATATCACAAGGTTGGACAAAGAAAAACAGTCACTATAAGCTGATCAATTTCCAGAACCTAGTATGGTTGGAAGGCCAATCGGACAGAGTAAAAAGACCATATTTAGCACCTAGAACGTTTAGTAAATATTCCAGAAGAATTATGTCACATAGATTGGATTAAATTAGCCCTTGATAAAAGGTTTTTCTAGATATGGGCTAACAAAACTTCATATCAAGCTCAAAATAATCATGATCATCCATGAATAACTTAAGTCCTTGCCAAACAAAGTTAAAGAATCTTTAAAGGAAATAATGAAGTATAACAATCAAAATTCAATAACATAATGTCACAATGCCTATTTTCCAATAAAATAAAATCACTAGCATATAATGAAGCAGGAAACTGTGATATATAACCAGACCCCCCAAAAAAGAGGGAGGGCAATTCAAATGAATTCAGAAACAACAGAAATTATATAATTCCTGACCAAAACTATAAAACTGGTAGCATAAATATATTCAAATATTTAAAGGAGAACTAGAACATGATAATGGAAAAATTACAGATTTGTAGAACCAAATGGAATTTTTAGATCTGAAAATTACCTGAAATGAAAAATTCACTGGCTGATCTTAATTAAAATTAAAAAGCCTAAATACTTAACAGAAACTTACTGCCCTGTGTGATAATATCAAGTGGCCTCATTTATAGGAATTCTGTGCTCCAGAATGGGGACAGGAAAATATTTTTAAAAAATGGATATATATTTTCAAAATGTTATGAAGATTATAAACCTGTATTGCATATACTTTAAGCTATAGGATGGACTCCAATTAAAATCTTTGTTAGTTAAAAAAATAAAATAAAAAAAATAATTTATTAAAAAAATTTTTTTTCTTCAGATGTTGAGACAGCACACACACACACACACACACACACACACACACACCAAGAGGATATCAAACAGCTTACTAGTCACATAATTAGACTTCTGCTGGGTTGAAGTCAGGCTTCTCAAGCTAGTCTGAGAATGCTTGAGAGAGTAGGCAAGGGGATGAGAATGGCTGGATTTTTTATTATGGTTAAGAATAGAGCAGGGTGAAAATTCACCGAGGGAGACAGCGCTTGGGTTTTCTCTCCAGCTTTTTCCAGATTAGGGAGGAAGGGGA
This sequence comes from Vulpes vulpes, assembly GCF_048418805.1. Classification (NCBI taxonomy): domain Eukaryota; kingdom Metazoa; phylum Chordata; class Mammalia; order Carnivora; family Canidae; genus Vulpes; species Vulpes vulpes. The sequence continues at coordinate 106,880,836 of NC_132787.1, forward strand.
AAAAGGAAGAGGGGGGTTTAGAAGCTGTCACTCCTCAACACTCACAAAAAATGGTCAGATGCTATTACAACCCACAAAGATAAGAAACTTAAGAAAACTCAAGCAGAATAAACACAAAAATCACACCAAAGCACATCATGATCAAATTGCTATAGTACAATTTGAGAAAGAAAAATTTTAAGGAACAAGAAAGACACACACATTACCTGTACAAGAACAAAGATAAGAATGACTACAGACTTCTTGTCAGAAACAATGCAATGTGGTGTACAGTGGATCAAGATCCTTAAATAGATGAACAAAAGAGGCAATCTCCCTCTCTATTCCCCACTTAAAACCTTAATTCTCTTTACAGCAAAAACTCCTTTAAAAATGAAGGCAGAGAAAAATGTATATCTATTTTGGGAAATAGCTAAGTTAGATCATGCATGACCCATTTTCTTGCAAATGACAAGTATAAACTCTGTAGGTAATGCAAAATGCAGCTACCTGAAGGCATTGGAGAGTCAACAGAACTTTCAGATTTAGAAGGTAGTACACAGCTATTGGAGAAAATGATACACAGTAGAGTTACTTATATCATAGCTTTTAGCATGGACCCAGGTGAAATCAAATGCAAATGGAGAAGAAAAAAAGAGAAGAGGAGAAGAGAAGAGAGAAAAGAGAAGAGAAGAGAAGAGAAGAGAAGAGAAGAGAAGAGAAGAGAAGAGAAAGAAAACTCAGAAGGAAAATAGTAAATTTGGGAACCCCCAAAATTGTTCTATCCACATCTATGGCTGGAGCAGACTCAGAGGAGCTCAACCAAACAAAAAAGCATACCAACTGGGTTCAGAGCTTAAAAAAAAAAAAATACTACTAATAATAAACAGAATATTAACCTGAGTCCAACCAAGCCAATTGCCTGCCAAAAAAAATGACACACTTATTAAAAAGAACAGAAACCAGAATTCCCACAACTCATAATTCATGATATTTAGAATAGATCCCCTACTGTCATTTTTTAAAAGATTTTATTTATTAATTCATGAGAAACACAGGCAGAGGGAGAAGCAGGCTCCATGCAAGAGCCTGATGTGGGACTCGATCCTGGGACCCGAGGATCACATCCTGAGCCAAAGGCAGATGCTCAACCGCTGAGCCACGGTGTCCCAGATCCCTTACTATCTGATCAATAAGTATAAGACATAAATTATTAATATCAAAAGTGAAAGAGTGGGCATTACCAAAGATACTGCAGAAATTTAAAAAAAGATGATAGGAAAATAGTATAGGCAATTTTGTGCCAATAAATTTAACAGATTAGATAAAATGGAAAACTCCTTAAAAGACAGTAATTAAAAAAAATAATAAACTGGCCTAAGAAGAAATAGAAAAAAAATGAATAGATTTCTATCCATTAAAGCAGTTGTGTTAATAATTTAAAACCATCTGAAAATGAAAACTGCTCACCTAGATGGTATCATTGGTGAATTCTGTCCAAGATTGAAGGAAAAAATAGCGGCTATGTTACAAAATTCCTTCAGAAAATATAGGAAGAAGTAACATTTCCCAACTAATGTTGTGAATCCAGAATTACCCTTCATAAAAACTAGACTAAGGCATTACAGGAACTGGAATATTCATCATGTCCAGATACCACACACTTAATAAAGTATTAGCAAATTGAATCAAGAAATATATATATGTATGTAATATATATCATATGTCATGCCTTGCGGGGGGGAGTTACCAAAGAAATGCAGGTTTGTCTTAACATCCAAAAGTCAATTAGCACAATTGATCATATTATCAGAACAAAGAAAAAGAAACATGATCATCTTAATAGATGCAAAAAAAGCATTTGACACCATCCAACACTATGGAGAGCTAACAACAGAGCAGTAGTGAGATTAGCTCTGTAAGATGGGGGCTGTGATGATAGAAGGAGGGATAAATTTAGAAAACAGATGGGAAAATGAGGCAACACGGGTGGGGAGTGGGTTAGGGGCAAGGCAAGGGATAGAACAAAGGGGAAAGAGAAACAAGAATTGAGCAAGTGACAAGGACAAAAGAGAGATAAAAATGTGAGAATCTGAGACAAAAGCAAAAAGAGAAACAGTGAGGGAATGTAAGAGGCACCTAAAAAATCTGAAGACTGATTTGAATATCCGTGAGGATTTTTGTTTTAATTTCATAAAATATTTATTTTATATGGTTCTTACACTGTGATAAAATGTAGGTGCTGACTATTTATAGGTCCTAATATACAATTTCCTTGGTGTCATTATCCTGTACAACTGTCAGTGATTCACGTGTCCCAGAGCTATCTTTGTCACGCGTGGTCTTCACGTGTTCAGATCAGAGCTATTCGGTTGCTGTTGCTAAAAGGTCATGTCTTCATGACCCACCCCACATATCCTGACTCACCATCTCTGTGGGGCAACCTAGGGATTTAAATCTTAACACACATCCCCAGGTGATTCCAAATACAGGAATGTCTAGAGAAGCAGTTGAAACACTTACACACAGAAAACATAAAATAGCAAATCACTTAAATAGCCCCCTTCATGGATTTCTGCAGTGTGAGCAGAACCTATCATTTGGTCTCTACGTCACACAAAAAAATCTATGTGGAAGGTAGACTTAAGGCATCACTGCAGGAACCACTGACTGCGGGGCTGTTGCTATGCGTGCTCACATACTGTCCCATCTTCTAAACTCAGGGCCCTTCTCCAGAACCATCTGCTGCACAAATCTAGCCCATGGTGACCATTTCTCCTCTGAGCTCGTGTGGTACCTACTGCCTGTCACCGCCTCCGCAGCCGCATCGTGGACGTGTGCCAGGTCAGGTTATAGCGTGGTTTGGGTTGGTTTTCTCTCCTAACCTCTCTGGAGGCTCCTGCAACACAGGAAGTTAGCCCTGTTCTTTTGTTCGTGCAATGTCAGTACTCAGAAACAGTTTGTCGACGACGGGGACAGAGGGCAGAGCATCAAAGGCCGATGTGAGCTGCTCTGTTCACGGGATCTTGGTCATGGGCCATGACAGTCACCATGGCTCTCAGCGCAGACACTTGGCCGTTTCTCTGCAGCCTCTCTCTTCTGCTCAACTCACGTAGGTTTTTAATTCCCAAACATCTTGCAAATCCATCCTCAGCACACCATCTCCAAGCAGCTGCCTCTCTTCAGCACTTGTTTCTGTCCTCGGGATTGCACATTTCCACCTCTTCTCAGCCTCCAGATCCTCTGAGCTCCCCGCTCCCCCTCTGCCCACCCTGTCTGTGCAATAATGCAAAAGATATCTTTAAAAAAATATCCATATGGTGAAGTCCCCTCCCCCGTTTAAAGTGCCACAGACACTTCCACCTGTCTGTATGATGATGAATGACCACCGCCCGATGTTGATCGTGTCTGTCCTGACTCCCCAGCTGCAGGTCACGTACTGTGTTCCTGGCAGTGTGGCTTCAGGGGCTCCGTTTCTGGAGTGAAAAGGAAACCTAAGTTTGAATGCCACCTCTATTACTTGTCAGCTCTTTGACTTGAATAAGTTCTTCTCTTCCTAAGCCTCAGTTTTATCATATGCAACAAGAGGACAGTAACAGTACTGTCTCATCACGCTGTCACAAGGAGTCATGGAACTAGTGTGTGCCCAGCTAAAACCAGCACCTGCGATATAGCTCGAGCTGAATGAAGTACAAGTCATTACTGTTATCTCAGGCCTTTGTGTCTCCAAGCGATTCCTTCTGATTAGATTAATTCTGATTAATCCTTTCTAGCAAACTCTCACTCTTTTGTTTTTGTTCATCCACCACCTACTCAAGTCCTGCTTTCTCTGCAAAACTTACGGATCATCCAGGTCTCTTGGTTTCCTAATTTCCAGTACACGTTTGACCTTATATTCTCAGTCATCTAATTCACTGCAGTGTAAGAGTTAAAAATATAAAAATATATGCCTTCCTTGATGGACAGGGGGGAGGGACCCTGCTCTTTTTTTTTTTTTGTACCCCCAGAAGCTATGACAGTAATGCTATGACTTTTAGTCATCGATCAGTTGGTTGAAAGAATGAATGGCCATGCAATTTCAATATATATCTTCCAAGGGTTGTTGTCATCTCTTTAAACATAATAAAAGTAGCATGAAAGCATGTAGGATTTTCAGAGCAAAAGAGAAATAATCATTTATTTCCTTCAAAATATAGCTGAACTGGAGGAATGGGTGAGTGTAGAGAGAAACAATACTCTGAGTGAAATTCCTCCATGGTCCCTAGTCCATCTAGATCCCAACCATCTTCCCAGAGGGCCCGATATTGGGAAGCAGCCTATTCCCATATACGTGGCGATGACGATGTTCTTGCTTCAAGGATACAGGGGTACAAGTGAGACCCCCAGCACAATTCCAGATTGGAAGATGCTGCCGTCCGGAGTGTGAAAGCAGCTCTTCTATAAGGCTCTTCTTTGTCATCCGAGCACAGAAAACTGTGCTGAGCTTTTCTTACTGTAGCTTTCTTGACACGTTGGCCCGTGACAATTTCAGGAAATGTGCTTGCCACCGGGTTTGGGGCGATGTGTTAGGTTAAAAGACCCATTGTCTGTGACTTGGAAGCCCGGGTTTCCCAGGCCTCTGCAAGCAGGCAATCCTCTGAAAACAGCTTTTGTCTATTGCCACAGTGCAATCACTTGCCTCATTGTTGAATTCAGTTTGAGAAGAAAAAAAAGAAGAGGAAAGAAAAGGAATTGTCATCTGCAGCTGCAAACTCCAAAACCTTCTGGGGCTCAAGATACATCAGAATTGCCGAAGCTCTTAGAAGAATCTTTTCTCATTGTTACCAGACTTGTCCACCTTCAGTTCACCTCTCAAATCTTCTCCAATCCAGCAAGGATTATGCTTTCTGTTATCTAAAACATATCACAGACTCTATGATGATTAGCCAAGAAGCAGATTTGTTCTTCAGTAAAGTAAAAGCCTATCAAATTACTCTGCTACTCTACCTTCAAATGGTCTCACATTTTAGCAAATAAGTAGATTTCTTATACATTTTTGAAAGCTATTAACTGATATCTCAGCAAAATAAGCACCAGCCAAAGTATTTTAATTGCACACCAGACCCTTCCCTTGCTGTCATGTTAATTGTAGATTTCCCTAATTGAGAATCTGTGGGTGGGTATCTGCCCCGGAAGCCTGGTATGTGTCAAGACATCTGGTTTGCTAATCATCATAGTTAGGCGACTAACTGCGAACACCACTTCTCCCTGGGACCCAGGACTCCAACGCAGAGTCGCTTAGATCTGGAGCTGGCTGGCGAGGAGGCTAGGGAAATGGACCAAGATGGGGGTGAGGTGGCTAGCTCCTGTATTTGCCATCCGTTCTGGCTGGTATGGACTAACTGTTCTCGTGGTACAACCTGCAAGCTTTGCCAATCCACTGGTAATTTTTAAAATAATACTGTTAAAGAATGAAATGCTTTGTTGCATAGAATGTGTCTGTCACGTTCCAGAAAAACAGAGCTTGGATAACCGTGTTCAAAAGCACACGGAGTTATTGTATATCCCCCCTTTGCAGCTTGCCAGGATGGGCTATGACCTCGGACCGCTCTAGGACAATATTCGAGGAAAAAAATTATTCTTATTTAATTAAAATATTGACTTTATCGAGCTAAAACTATAATTTTAGACTCAGATAAAATAGTACTTATTTTCCGTTGTTTTCTCTGTGTGACGTTGGACAGATGGGATCTAATCTCCTTTCTTTTCACTTCTCCCACCTGTGCTTTGTCTCCCTCAAGCCATTAGATGGAGTGAGCAGGGAGGTGAGAACACCCTGCCTGGTGTCCACCGCACAGCATTCCCGGGGAGTCGTGCTTCCACTCTGTTGCTAGAAGTCCCACCTCATAAAGTAAAGAGATCCCTACCCTCAGAAGTAAAGTGATCATCAGTTTAGGTTCTAGTCCTCTGACATGGCCTAGAGTAAGCCCAGGCAGAGAGCTGGGAAAGTTGAAAGTGGTGAATTCAACACGGATGCAGTAAATATTTTCCAGCCTCCATCACCCTTCCAGTGCAGATTTGAACACGTCTCTGAGGATAATCTTAAAAAATAATTCAGACAGAAATGACTGTGAGGTGTACCTGATGAAAGCCACAGAAATTAAGTCACAAACACCAGAAAAACAGAAATCCCAGCACATAAACCTAATACCCTAACAGAATTCAGCCCTAATGGAAATACTGCAAAAGTCTTCAGTGGAAACATTGAACAAGTGTGTTTTCCTGATCTCTGTGGGTATTCAAGGAAACCACTTAGCATGCGCTTGTAGAGAGAAATGTAAGCAGTTGATCACAAGATGGGACAGGGGATCGGTGGAAGTCTACGTCTTGGTGTCAGCACACTATTGCATACGATTTTTATCTTCCGGTTCTCTGGCCTTGACATTAAGTTCTACACAGTTGCACTTTTCCTCGTCAACTCCCTCCAAAAAACAATGTCCCTCAACGGATAAATCAAAAAATTGTGATCCGATACTATTCAACAGTTAAAATCCCCATAGAAGTACAGTATGAATCAGTAGAAAAAATCTCTAAACAGAGATTTAGCAAATACAATATAGATGATAGATAGATAGATAGATAGATAGATAGATAGATAGATGATAGATAGATAGATAGATAGATAGATGATAGATAGATAGATAGATAGATAGATAGATAGATAGATAGATGAAGAAAACACACATGCAGTGTGATATCATTTATAAAAAAACATTCAGACCTACAAATGTATTGAGAACGTCTCGTGATAAATAGTAACTCTTTAAATACTTGCCGAGGAGTATGCAGGCTGCTGGCCTGACGGGGATCATCTCTGTGGGAGAATCAGGGGTCGGCGATTAGTGCACGGGCGCCTCGTCCTCTGCCTACTGTTTATAAATTCACTAAATCATCCTCTGTGGCAAACACGGCACAGGTGGCCATTGGATCAAGTTGGGAGTGGTACGTAGGTGCTCAGTATTTTATTCTCTATTTCTGTCAAAGCGTTTGCAGTAGTTCACAAAACAAGAGATGGTAAACAAATAATGTTGGTTTTAAGGGATGAAAACTAAGAGTTTACTCTGGCTGCTGCAAGGATTATAAGAAACTCTCCTAGCTCAGTCCCTCAGCTGCCAGCTGCCCCCCGATTGGAACACACAGATCCGTGTGGTGCATTGAGTTGGAGGCTGCCTCTTGCCTCCAGAGAGCGTGCTAGCCACTCAGAGGAACCGGGTAAATGTTTCTGCTGGAGTCAAAGCTATCTTTCAGTCTGGCATTCAAGATCCTCTATGATCCTGCCCAGATGTCCTCGTAGAACACCAAGTCCTGGCAGGTCTCCACATCTCACCCACTCAGCCGACCTGAGGCCCGTCACTGGCATCACACACTCGCCCTGGCACCTCGGTGTCTGAGGCTGTGTGCAGTCCCTGCTTTTCTGTCTCTGGCACCTGGGCACCTCGCCAGTGGCTGGGCCAGATTACTATTTGCCCTTCGAAAGAGACAAGATAATTAGGCTCTCCCATCTCAGCGCACCTTGTCCTAAGACAGTCACAGGGTACTTAGCCCTGTACCGCACTCTAGGTATCCGATGGCGTCCCCATTGGCTCTTCTACTCTCCGTGCTGTGAGACCCTCACCGACAGTGCCCTGACTTACCCATTTGGCCACACGCAGGCCATATCTTAGACGATTATAAAATGCTGAACAAAGTAATGTTTATGTGAGATATTGATGAGGATTCAATGACTAGAAGGTCATGATTCTGGAGACCTACCGTCTCATAGATCACCAATAGATTTACTTATTTTTTTTTTTTAAATGTGTGTGTGTGTGAATGAGTTAAAGCAGTGGGAGCAACAGCTGGTACATAGGAAGTCCTGAGCTGGGGAAGGGTGTTGTTACTGGTGGCCCAGAGCTACGTTGTCCTTTGCACACATCTGAGAGGTGTGGAACACCTGTCTGGGGCCTTGGGAAGCTCTAAAAGTCCCTGCCCTTTGGTACCACCGCTGAATTCCCGACCTAGCAGTGGGCCGTGTGAGGGGACACAGTGAGTGTGAGAGCAGGCTTTGCAAGCAGAGCAGGGCAAGGCTGGGAGATGACTGATCCTCCCCACAACTCAGCCTGGATCCGTCCAGCTGTGAGGATGCTTTGCACTTCCCAGTGTTATTTTGAAGAACGAGACAATCCAGGTAGAGGCCCTAGTTTCAACACCACTCCCGAGTGGGGCATGGAGCAACCAGGCCCCAACTCATTGCAATCCAGGAGCCAGGGGACAAGGGAACAACCCAGAAGTGGGGGCTTATCTCTGTTATTGCCAAGTTTGTATTTCTTATCATTTAGGGAACAGTGGCCTGGTAGGAGTGATACTGAGCTTAGACTTTGGGGTCCTGGTTCAAAATCTGGCCTTAACACAAACAGGGAGACTTTTGTAGAGTCATTAAATTCTTGGCCTCTGTCTCTTCCATCATTAAATGAATATGAAACCGCCCCCTCACCCCGTGGCTATGGGGCGAAGGAGGGCCTGTGTTGTGCCAGCTATGGGTTAGAGCAGAGACTGTGCATTAGGGCACGACGAGAGCATCTTCTTTCTCCATCACCCCTGCTGCAGATTAGTGAACAGATATGTAGTAACCGTGTTTTATGTGCCTGGCACCGAGCGGGTTACTAATGACGCAGGGGCTCACGATACAGATGTGCTTCCTGCCTCGTTGGCTTCTAATCTGTGTACTATGTACTCGATGTCTTAATCCAACCTACTTTTACTTAATCAGTAAAATACACTTAAGAGTGAAGACATCTCAACTCTTTTATGGTCAGGGAGCCAGAAATCTGAAAATGTTAAGTAGGACAAACAATGGTGCAGCCCATTCTGATGTCAGAGTGCCCGCACCGTGAGAGGTACAACATAAAATAGATGTCAAAACGTCTATATGGAGTATTCAAAGACCAGAGAGTGTTTTGGAAATGGGAGTCTACTCAGGAGAAACCTATAAAAGTGTCCCCACACCTGATTAGGCACACACTGTCTGTCCCATCTGTCCTTTGTTTCTTAGATCTGGGACTCTATAGGCAGGATAAGGTGTGTAGTCTCTTGGCCCAGGTGAGATAATGCTGGGAACGGCCCCGGGAAACGGGGATCTTGCCCACCTTGGGGCGAGGGTGTGTGGGCTTCTGCTGCAGCACCCAGGGCTGGCAAATGGGACTCCTTACTGCCCAGCTGTGGGATCCTGATCCTCGGGGATCAGCTGTGGGGCTGGCTAAGAAAGGAGGGTGAATCTTAGTACTTAGTACTTGGGCCGGTGCTTTTGGGCTGGAGGTGATGGGCAGGAAATTCTACATTGGGAAGAAAAGTGCAACTCTAAGGTGGGCGAACAGAGACAAGCACCCCCTTGCCGCCCCCTGAGCTCACATCTGGAGGAGGCTGGGTCCGTCACACAGCTAGTGCAGGAGGCGACGTCTGAGCCACAGGTCCCAGCGAGCTCCTCTCAAGCCGGAGGAACAGACACCCTGCACTCAGGGCGCCCCGCAGTCGGCTGCACCTGGGACTGTGTAGGTGTATTTTTCTCCTCTTGTTGATTTGGTTACCGAAAAGAGCTTTTGATGGCGACCACATCCTTTTACTGAGTATCAGGAAAGTTTATTAAAAGTGGCTCAGAGAACACAATAAAACCCCCAACTATCTGATTCAACGCGGCGTACCTCACTTTCCTTTCTCTGTCACCCAGGTAGGAACACGCGTGCCTCCATCAGCTGTATTTTCCTATTTGAAAGGAGGTTTCAGAAAGCGAGATAAGATAAACAGCAATGGTGGATAATAAATCAGAACATATATAGGATTCTTTCTCAAAAGATAGGCTGAATTTTCACTCATCGTATAAGAACGCCTGCATGCCCGAGTGACAAATACTGATAGGTTTTAACCCATTCTGTGGCGGGTGCTGTTTGAAGAGGCCTTCCCTCTGGCTCTCACTTTACTGCCCACAGCGGGTCCTGCAGCCCAGGGAAGGTGGCTTCAGCTTCATGTGTCACCTCCTTCATCACATCTCCTCCTCTTGGAGATGTGAGTATGGGTGTCGCTTCCCCTCGGATGGTTTTCCCCACTACCCGAATCTAATCGAGGTGGCCCCCTCTGAGCCTCGGGGATCCGCTGTGTCCCTTACCTCTGTAATTCCCCAGTTCCACATCCATAATGCCCAGGGAGGTAAGCCTGGTGAGGACAGAGACCGTTTTGCTTTGACTCATCAGGAAGTGTGAGTGTGTCCCCAGCACCGGGCCCACCACGGGACTCTAGATCACTGTTTGTTAAATGAATGATACACAAATAATTCCATGAAGCAAAAGTCCTCCTTGGTCCAGAAAACGGAGTCTGGGGGGTGAGGAGGGTGAGGTTAGAAGGAAATGAGACAGGTGTCCAAACAATGATTTTCATCTACAAGCTGTGAATCACCATCACCGTGAGCACTTGGGGGAAGATGCCGGCCTTTACCAAGTGGAGAAGACCAAGGCTTGGCAGAGGATGGGACGGGGCATGGCAGCAGGGGTGTGTGTGTGTAGGGGCTGCGCAGCAAGAGCACAGAAGAGCATCCTAAGCAGAGAGAATGGTACCTGCAACAGCAGGAAGGAGTGAAGAGTGTAGGAATGCTACAGCTGTGGCCTTGTACCGATCCAGTGTCCATTTTACCCTTGTTCCAGCCAAGTGGGGTGATCAGAGATATTTATACAAGATACATTAATGGCTCGCCAAGACCACTGGGTAAGTGGAAGAGGCTGAGCAAGAGCCCACAGCTCTGGCACTTACAAACTGTGAGGTGTGGACGAAGTTGCAAGCTTCAGTGTCCTCATCTTTATAATGTGCATGCTAAGTGCCTACTTCATGAGACTCCCCTGAGAGGTTAAATCAGGAAATAGATGTGAGTCCGAGAATCTTGTGGTAGGTGCTCAGCAAACGTGTTTTCTTCTTTTTCCCTCCCTTCCCCCCTTCCCTTCTGTATTACTGCCACATGCCCTCTGTCTACCGTGCTCTGTGCCATATATTCTCTTTTTTCCTCCATCTTAAGGTCCAGACAGCCTGTTTGTGCAGTGGGTCAGATTCCTGCTCCTCTGGAGGCTGTCCAGTGCCCGGGCCCTGAGCAATCTCCCTCTCCATCCCTGTCCCCTTGGAGCCAGCACGGCAGCCTCACTGCGTTGCTGCTCCCCTCTGCCTTCCTGGGCTCCCACATTTCACCACTCAGGGTCTGAGTTACACACATCTTTACTGTTTCAGAGCCCAGCACTTATTAGAGGCTTAACACATGCTTGATGCTGATGAAACTCTCTTTCGAGTCAGAATTACAGAACCATCACAGTGTCGGGGCAAAGGTCAGCTGTCCTTTCTGTGATGGTTAATTGTGAATAGAGGGAGCAGAGAGCATCGTGTGTTGAGGTCACCAAGTCATCAGGGCAAAAAAGTCATGGGAGCATAAATATTTCTGCTTTTTAAAAAAAATATTTGTAAGAGAGAAGACTTTTGGAAAATGTCATTCTTTGGAATGAGCTAAGATGTTAAATACATACAGCTGAGTCACTTCAAATTAATAAAGAGCAGACACGGGCAGGGCCACCAGCCTTGGTAAATCGTCTACTTCGCATTCAGCACGTGGCCTTCCATGTATTACCCATATATTAGTGCATTTAATCAATACTCATTAGATGTTCTACAGAAGAGATATATGCCACAAACCTGATGACAGTTTACCCTGAGGTAATATCAACTGCTACAAAATCAGTTTTTTAAAAGGAAGTAAATAACCTACAGAATGAACTGTACTGTACTAATTAATTCTGTTACACATTTTTGAGTAAGAAATAACCTCTGAATCTCAGTGACGTAAACCACAAAGATTTATTTTTTGCTCATGCTCTTTATTGGCTGAGGCCATTTGCCATTTCTTCATTGCAGGACTCTGGCTGAAGGAGCAGCTCCAATGTGGGACATGCCCTATTCCTGGCAAAGGGAAATTCCACGACCACACCACACCACAGCTCTCACAGGTGCTGCTTGGACGTGGCCCAAGCCACTTCTGTCCATGTTTCATCCAAAGCAAGTCATGGGCGCAAGCCTACATGAATGGGACAGTGAGAATACTCTTCCTAGATGGACAGGGGAGAGGGGAGTCACTGCAAGCCACAGGGCAGTGGATATGGGCTCTTCTTTGATAGGGAAGGTGAGTGAAAATTTTGGAATAATATTAAATTTTAGGGCTGAAGTTGGAAGCAGTGATGTCTCCTTCCAGATGATGAGAATCAGATACCATTAAGATCTACAAACTATGACTTTCTCTGCTCTTACCTCTTTGGCATTCCACAATGGGGCCAGTTAAGCAGGACAAAGTTATAGAGAACTTGAATTAAAGAATTGACACAGAAAAGACAAAAGGATGAGTTTGAGAAATATTTAAGATCTGTAATAACCAATAATAATTCATAGTTATGAAATTCTCAAAGAATACTGAAAAGGAAAAGACGATATCTTCAAGGTTTTGGACTTATTTCCTGGCCATCTGGATAGAGATGGTTTTGTGGTATTATGAAGCCACTGAGTTTACCCTTTAGGGCAACCAGGTCATTGATTATTCTTTGCAGGTTGATTTGGTTTCAGACTGCCGTCACTATTTACCTATCTTCCCACAAGAATGGAAGACTTCAATAAAGATACATATGGCAGTCACTTTGCAGTTTATATTGTCATAAAAGCTGTTACCACTGGCTTTACTCAGGAAAGAGTGGTCGCTAACAGATACAAACAGGTGGGAAGCTCCCTGCACCTAGTGTCATGCCTGCAGACCTGAAGGGGACTCCTGGAAAGTCCAGTACCAATGGACAGCGGTCTAAAAGCTGCATAAAAATGGCAAATCTCTTCTAAGAGAGCAATATTTAAATGTCACCAGAGATACTAATATTTCAAAGTTAAAACAACGGACAAGAATTTGGAGTTTTAACTGGTACAGAAACAGATTTTCTAATTTCACTTCCAACAGAAATGAAATTTAGATAAAAAATTAGATCAAAAAGTAAAACCATAGCAAAGATTCGAATTTCAGGATTTGTCATCGCAATTTCTTTCCCCTTATTGGCCCTTTAACTTTTCCCTCTAATTATAATTTGCTAACATTTTTTATAAGAATGAAACCATTTGGGATGTAAGCATTTGTTTGAGTGCAAGCTGAGTTTTAAATTAATTTCCCCAGAGAAAATAAAGTCTCCAAATGGGTCATATTAGCCACAAAGGTTGAGTTGTCTGGAGGTATTGTAAAACCCTAGAGCTGAAACAGTCTTGAAAAAAAATGGGGGCAATGATTTCAATTATTTTCAGAAGAGCAGGAAAGCATCAACCTACCTAATGGAGTGATGAGACATTGTTTTACAAAACTAAGCAGGAGGAATGAGGTCCATTCTAAAAGCTATCAGAAATGGATAATTTACTTTTAAAAAATCTGTCCGAGTGTCCCACATCGGACAAGGCTCTGAGTTAGGTGCTGTGCGTGTTACAGAAATTAAAACATAAGTTCTACTCTTTTTTTTTCATAAGTTCTACTCCTGAGAGACAAAAAATTTAGTTTAGAAGACAAAGCATGTGTAACAAAAGATCTTCATATCTGGTAGAGCTACGTAAGTCCCAAAGGATGTTTTTGGGGGGATTTGTGCATTAATTTATGTGATTATTCCTCAGATATTTGGGGAGATCTACTAGATCTAAGCAATGTGCTCTATACCTATGATACAGCGTAAAGAAGGCAGAGCCCTTACCCTCCCGTGGAGGCACAACTGGAGTTCAACAAGAGACTTGCTAACATAGAGGCATAGATGGAACGCTAGTGACGAGTATGGCATGTGCTTTGAGATCAGAATGAGCAAAATTTCATTTCTCCCTCAGCAATTATTTTTGTGGTAATCACGAACTTACATTTCCTGTGATTTATTTATCTTGTTTATAAAATTAGGAATATTTTACTTACTTCAAAGAACTAGACTACCAGTATAATGGGGTTGCATATGTGAAATTCAGACACAAATCAGCACACCTGGGAGAAATTGCATATGGCAGTAGTAGTAGTAGTAGTAGTAGTACCATGAGAACCAGAGGAGTGAGCAATCCCCCCTTCTTGCCAGGCAAAGGCAAAGTATCATGAAAAGAAAAACAGCTTCACACGCGCGCGCACACACATACACACACACGCAAAAGATAAAATTGGAGGGGATTTCTCCCCTTCAACTTCCTTGTGAAGTCTAATTTTATCCTTTAAAACTCATGGTGTTTCCTTCCCTGGGAAGACTTCCTTCCAGGAAGAGTCAATCACCCCCTTCGTTTCTCCTTCTACTCTACAGAAGTCTACTGCAGCATTTATCACACCCCATTGCTAAGTGCCTGACCATGTTCCTATCCTATTAACCTGTAATATTTTTGACGGGGGGATCTTTGCCTTTATCATCATCTGTGTGCCTCTCACTTCTGGCTCAACTTAGTATAATATGATGCTTGTTGAATACGCAACTAACGAGCAAGACTGCCACTGAACTTCCTGGTACCAGAGGGAAGACGAGACCACAGGAGGAATAAGCACTGACAACATTTATCTTTGTGCTTTAGGAGCCGGGTTGTGTCAGCACTGAAAAAATAGGCACGCTCTCAGCCCATGGTAGATGCTCCCCTGCAAAAATTGCATATTGAATCTAGTATTAGTTCATTGATTCTTACTGCTGTCAGCATGTTAGTCTTACAAACACAGATTTGATTGGGCCACTGTTCTTGAAATGGTCTATTTTGGATTAAACACAAACTACTCATCATCTTTTCTGAAGTTTTTCTGAAACTTGTGCTATTTTCACCCCGGTCACCTGAAACTCCTTCCACATGCCTCCCGCCCCTGTCTATACAGAGCTTCTGCACGTTCATGAACCCTTAACACGCTCAAATTTTATTGATAATGATTTATTTATATTTGGTTTAAAATTATCCTTTTCTAGTGAGATAGATAATAATTATACCTCACTGTATTTTTTTTCATTTGTGAGATGAACAATGTTTATGTCTGTTGATTCTTTGTATTTGCCTTTGTGAGTTATTTTTATATGCCCTGTCCATGTTTATATTATTGTATTTCTGTTTTCTTGTATATAGATAGATTATGAATTCTTTAATGTGTACTTCGTAATTTTTTTAACAACTTGCTCTTAACTTTGCCTATGACATTTTTGACATGTAGAAGGCTTTTATAAATATAATCCAATCTATCACTCTGCCTTTGGTGTTATGCTTACGGATGATAACTAAATTTAATCTTAGATCCAATGATGTAGAAAGCTATACCAGGAAAGAATTATGAAATATTTCATTTTGAGATGAAATCTTTAGCTATTTACCAATGTCAGACTGTAACAAGGTATGATGATTTGAGGGTTTCCGTGAGGAGAATGGGAATATAAACCATCCTGAGTATTCCAGATCATGCTCAAATGCCAGGTTGAACAGGGATGAAGCAAGTGACTCAGAATTGAAATGGCCATCGACCGTGCTGATACACCTTGCTTTTTGTTTAGGAAAACACCAGATTTGAGCATATTGAAACTGACATTTTCAAAGAATGCAATTTACTTTAAAAAAATGTTTTCTGTCTGTAACTTAAAGAAGAGATGGTATTAGAACTAGATGTTTGGAAACCTGGCAGTGGATTTTTATTTTGCTTGACTTTGGGCCTCAGATTATCTTATTTCTCAACAAAGAGTTAAACCCGAAACATCCCTGGATCTTAAACTGTGAATTTGCCAAAATTTACATTTTGAATAACCTTAAATACACACATAGTGCAATAACACCTTTTTTTGTGACCTCAGACAGTGAATAAAATTGGTGTTGGGTCATCCCTGTGCACATCTCTGCCTCTGCTAGAAGATACTGTTCTATGTTGAGTGCAAGGCTACAGAAAAAGAGAGTGGGTCTTAGAGCAGGAATCATTTGAAACTTACTTCTGCCTCTTGTGACCTGGGGAACTTTCTTTAAAGCTTTCTTTTGTCGGAGGCAAAGATGTCGCATGGTATGTTCAATGGAAAGTTCCAGATGCTTGGCACTTGCTAGACCCTAAGTAACACATCTTAGGGTGCAGCCTTGCCAGAAAGGAAGTAGCATGGAGAGACATGGGATCTACAGCAGATGACAGCTGTACTCCTTCAGACTCAGGCTTTGCACCTATACATTTGGGTTAAAAAAAAAAAAAAAAAAAAAAAAAAAAGCCTGACTTTAGGAGTGCAATCATGAGTAAGGGGCAAAAGGTACATTTCTCATAAATCCCAAATAGATTCTAAGTCTCTCTGAATATTCCCATCAATATTCAAACTATGATATCATCCTCTCTAGCTAAAATGCAGCTTCCATTCTCCACTTACCTGTGAAACTCCTAGAAAGGGCTGTCTCTAGCCTTTGTCTGTATTTGTTACCCACACCAAAACCTTTCTAGTCAAGGCTGCTAGTGACATACTAGGCCAAGCTTCCGTCATATCTGGACTGGCTATGTACTATCAGACTTCCATTCTTTTATATTTGCCTACTTTTATTTTTTGCTTTTTAAAAAAGGGCAGAAAATGGTTTAACTTCTTTAAATTTATAGTTGTAGCAAAATATACACAATACGTAAAATTTAACATCCTATCCATTTTTAAGTGTACAGTGTAGCAGTGTTAACTATTTTTACATTGTTGTGCAACCATCTCCAGAACGTTTTCACCATCCCAAACAGAAACTCTACCTCCATTAGCTTTCCTTCTTCCCCAGCCACTGTCTGCTTTTTGTTTTTATAAGTGTGACTACTCTGGGTACCTCATATAAATGGAGATAGAGTGTTTGTCTTTTTGTGACATGCTTACTTCACTTAGCATTATGTCCTCAAGGTTCATCTCATCCATGCTGTAGTGTGTATCAGAATTCCCTTCCTTTTTAAGGGTGAATAATATTCCTTTTTGTAGAATTTATTCAGCTTATTCATTTATCCATTGATGGACGGTTGAGTTACTTCCAGGTTTTGGTTAATGTGAATAATACTGCTATGAACATGGGTGCACAAATATCTCTTTGAGATTTTGCTTTCAATTCTTTTGGGTATATACCCAGAAGTCCAATTGCTAGATCATATGGTGATTCTATTTTTAATTTTTTTGAGAAACCATCATACTGTTTTCCATAGCAGCTGCACCATTTTACATTCCCACCAACAGTGCACGGAGGTTCCAAGTGCTCCACATCCTCACCAACAGCAAACTATCTTATAAAAAGATAAATTAGATCAAAGCACTCTCCTGTTAAGAAATTGCTAGCAGTTTCTCATATACCAATGTGCATGTGTGTGTGTAATCCTTACTAGGTTCTGCAAGGACTTATATGGTATGCCCTTTGCTTACATATTCATCCTCAGTTCCAAGAATTCCCTCTCTCCCCTATTTAACCATACTCAAACCTTATTGATCTTGCTTATAATCTTTAAATACTTCTATTCCTGTCCCACTCAGGCTCTGTACACTTGTTATGTCCTCTAGCTGGATGCTCTTCCACAAAATCTTTAATTACTCAGATTTCAGTTCACATGTTTCACTTCTATCTAAAATTCTAGCCCTTACCCTTGTCATGCTTTATTTGCTTCCTAGCAATTACTAGTATCAGAAATTACTTTTTTAATGGAAGTTTCAGAATTGTCTGTCTTCCTCCCTAGAATAAAAGCTTCAGGAGAAGAGGAACATCTTCTGTTTTGTCTCCAGTGTGTTTTCTACTCCTGGAATAATGCCTGGCCTAGAGTAGACATTCAATAAATATATGTTATATGTTGAAAAATACACATAAACAATATGCACAACCATTTTTTTAAAAGAGGGGAAATGATGATGATAATGATGGTTTGAACTATTTACATCCTTTCATTTCTTTGGACAACCAAGAGAGGTGCAATTATCATGGAATGATTGTCATGCTTCTATCTTTATTTTGAGTTTATGGGAGGAAAAAAGCCAAATGCAAAGTAGGAACAAATTTCCCTGGAATTATGTAACTCCTATTAAGTAAAATCTGAGGTAAGCACAGATTTGAAATAGAAAAGGATTTACAGTCTTGACACTGAAGAAATCATAGCAGCTTCTGAATGGCTATTAGCAAGGAAAAAGACATCATCTCAGCAGTGTGCCAAGGCTATGCATTGCAAGGCTGATCCCGCAGCCCTGGGGTCCAATGCACAGGCTGGCTACCTGATGAAGCCCAGTTGAGGTGATGTTTGCCAGAACACAGGGCTCATCCAAAAGAACAGCCTGATAGTGGTGATGTCATAAATCACTTCCAGGCCCAGGCAGGTGCACAAGCTAGGCAATTTGATTTTGATTGCTTTTTCACTCTAATCATCAGTAAATAAAGTCATAGAATTAAGGAACTGAAATAACCTGAAATATCAATGCAGAATTAAGCTCCAATGTGCTCCTGTCCAGATCCAACTCCATTTTCTACTCAAAATCAACTTAAGGGCATCTTGACCACATAACAAAAATATAAAGGTGATCCAAGAATACATCACATTGGTTAAAGAAAGCTCCAGAGGAAGAGGAAAGTATGAATTCACCATATCTCCTTAACAAATAAGCATGAGCTGTGTATTATTGACAGAAGTGGTTACAACCACGTCTGTCCTACTTACATTTCTATCAACTTTTAAATTTGTAATTTATACAGAAAAGGTAAAGCAGTTCAGTGAAATAACAAAATTCTGTATCTCAATGGAGAACATAATTTCTTAAAACATGCTTATTTCACACTTAACTTTTTAAAAAGATGTATTTATTTATTTTAGAGGGAGAGCACACACCTCTGAATAAGTTGAGGGGACACAAAGGGAGAGAAAGAATCTCAGGCAAACTCCCCACTGTGCACAGAGCCTGACGTGGCACGGGACCTGATCCCAGCACCCTGAGATAATGACCTGGGTCAAAACCAAGAGTCAGACACTTAACTGTTTGAACTACTCAGGCTCAGGCGCCCCTCACATTTAATTAACTTTTAATATCACATTTTATGTACATGAGCTGTTGACATAAGGCCCTTCTAACACTTCTGCAGTGTCTCTACTGGCTGCATGTTGCCCCACAATTCTAGCAGGAATTTAATTGAACAAGCATCCCTTGAACCCCTACTAATGTATGAGACAGCTTTCTGGTTTTTAAGGTTATGTAAAGACCCCTAAAGCCCTTTAATGACCTCACACAATTAAATACTGGAGAGAAACATGTGACATATGTCAGAAAGGGTCTGAAAAAATTTAATGAATATGTACACATATTTTTCCTCTCCTATAGAAGCCTGTACACCTGGTAACTGAGATTTCTGTAGTGATAAAGGGAAGTCTCTTTGCCAGCAGAAAACCAAAGGAGTTGGTAAGACTAGACTGATTTAAAATAAAATAGAGGTTCATTCAACTTGACATTCTGGTTCACCCCTTGAGGCTTCCCCTCTGCTTGAAAGACAAAATCTTAAAGAAGAAACAGAAAGTGAAACTCTGAGGAAGCAGAGCTGATGCAGGGGCAGAAGAACATGCCACATATCTATATATTATCTATAAGTACTATAATATTGTCAGAGGAAATAAAGAATGTATTGCACCCATGAGAAGTAATGTACTGCATCCACAAATTTAGAAGTGGATAACATTTACACTTTGAACGAGGAAGAATAAGAAACATACACATTTAAATATTAGTGGAAAATATTATAGAGGAAATTTCCTAGAAAGTAAGACAACCAATGTAAATAGACACAACAGGGAGGAAAGAAGAAAATGTTAGAAATTCTCTACAAAGACAAAGATGAGGGGTTGAATTCAATGTTGTAGCTTGGAGGAGACAAACACTTTATTGAGAAACACTAGAGAAATATGAGTTTTCAAAAAGTAAACTATTTAAAGGCATCAAAGAACTGTGTAAGAAAAAAAAAAGGAGGGGGGATCCCTGGGTGCCTCAGCGGTTTAGCACCTGCCTTTGGTCCAGGGCGTGATCCTGGAGTCCCAGGATCAAGTCCCATGTCAGGCTCCTTGCATGGAGCCTGCTTCTCCCTCTGCCTGTGTCTCTCTCTCTCTCTCTCTCTCTCTGTCTCTGTCTGCCTATAATGAATAAATAAATAAAATCTTAAAAAAGAAAAAGGAAAAGAAAGAAAAAGAAAAAGACTGAGGGAAGGCAAAAGATTATAGAGGAGATAAACCTAGGGAGGAAAACTGACATTCTAAAGACATTTCTTTTCTGGAGACATGTATTTGCTGATTCTGGACAAGGGCAGAAGCTGAGAGTCTTCTCAGGGGATCACAGGGGATCACAGCTACCCCAGGACATAGGATTAAGAGGATCTATCGGACTTGTGAGGCCGGAGAGCAAAAATGAAGGCAGAAGGAAGAAGATCTTAATGAGCAGAAAGTAGTCCAGGAATGAGAAAGTCATGCAACCACATTCTCCCAGAAGATACTCACTAAATCATGAAGTTACTTGGGGTCAAAAGCCAAAACATCTAAGCTGGAAGCCTCTAAAAGTTTCTAGATGCTGATGAAGCAAGATTTAGAGTCCAAGATCATCCAGTGGTCAGGGAGCTGGTGAATACACCAAGCTCTGGGTTAAACTTCCCAGAAGACTTTGTATTAGGAGCAACAGTAAACCAGAGAAAAATAGATCCTTACCCAATTGGAAACTGAATCTAGACCCAACCTAGTCCCTAATCAAATTAAGATAATCAGCCTCCACTTTTTCTGTGCAATGGGAAAAGAAAAGGTGATTCTTTTTGTGGATGAAAAGTTATATTATCCAAGCCTCTATCATTATACACAGTGTCTAGTATTCAATAAAAAGGTACTAGACATTCCAGGTGATAGGATCCAATGATAAAAGCCAAACAAAGAAAGAAAGAGAAGAAACAAACACAAAATTGTTTCTGATGTTACAGCAACTGTAGATCCACAGGCAAAACAAAGACTATAGAGGTTGACCCATATGCTCAGGACATGAGCAACCTAATCTCAAATGAATTGGAGTAAATAAAGGTAAAACTTACATCATAAAACATCACAAAAAGACAGGAGAAAATTTCTGTGGCCTTGAGCTAGGCAAAATTTTCTTATTTTAGACATCAAAGCCATCCTCTAGAAAATAAAAAAAAATGACAATTTGAGCTTCACCAAAATTAAGAACTGCACAAACTGAGAGAAAACGTGTGTAAATCTCATATCAGATATAAGAAATATATCCAGAATATGCAAAGAAATGTTATAATTCATTAAGAAGAAATAATAGAACAAAAAAATAAAAAGGCAAAAGATTTGAATAGCTACTTCACCAAAGATAGATAAGTGTATTAAAGGATGCTAAAAATAATTATTCATTAGGAAAATACAAATTAGTATCATAATATGCCTATACATACATCTTAATGTATCTACTCTTAAGAAGACTGATTATGCCACATGTTGATAAGAATGTAGATGGTTGAAAATTTCATATGCAGCTATTTTCATGAAATGGTATAAAAACTCCAGAAAAGATCTTAGTCATTTTGTTTTTTTAAAGACAAACATACACCTACTGTATGACTGAACTATTCTACTCTTAATTATTTACCCAAGACAAGTGACTGTGAACATCCACACAAAGACTTGTACGTAGATATTACATAATAGGTTTTTTTTTTTTTGTAAAAGCACCCAAACTGCAGGACTCCCACTTTATGATTTTAAGACTTAATACAAGATACAGTATAATCCAAACAATCTGGTCCTGGCATAAAGATGGACAGACAGAAAAACGAAATAGAATCGAGAGTCCATATTAAATTCATATGTCTATGGTCAATTGATTCAACAAGGATACCAAGTCCATTCATTGGGGAAAAAAAACAGTCTTTTCAGCAAATGGCTCTGGAACAACTGGAATTCCAAATACAAAGAATTAAGTTGGACATTTCTTTCACACCATGTCCCAAAAAATAACTCAAAACGGACCACTGACTTAAATATAAGAGCTAAAACTACACAATTCATAGGAATGAGTCTTCATAACTTGGATTTGGTTTTAGATTCTCAGATATGATACCAAAAGCACAAATGAAAAAAAAAAAGGAAAACTAGATAACTTGAACCGCATTAAAATTAAAAACTCTTTTGCATCAGAGATGTTGTTAAGGAAGCAAAAAAGGATATCAGAGCTGTCAGGCCATGGAAAGACATAGAGGATACTTGGACACATATCACTAAGTGAAAGAAGCCAATCTGAGAAGGCTGCATACTATACAATTCCAACTTTAGGACATCATGGAAGAGGCAAAACGAAAGGCAATAAAAAGACAGGTGGTTTGTCTGCAGCAGGAGGGAACGAGATGAGCTGGTGAAGCACAAGATATTTTTAGTGTGGTGAAACTCTTCTGTATGATAATCCTATGATGGCTACGTGACATACAATTTGGCAACCCACAGAATTTAAAACACAAGGAGGGAACCCGAGTGTAAACTGTTGACTTTAATAATAATAATACATCAATATTAGCTCATTGAGTGTAACAAATGTGCCATACCAATGCAAGATGTTAATAAACAGGAGAAACTGTAGGCAGGGAGTGTGGGGGGTATATGAGAACTCTGTTCTTCCTATTCAGTTTTTCTATAAATCTAACATTTCTCCAAGAAATAACGCCCCGTTCATGGGGTGGGGGAGGATCTAGTAAGTGTGACCCGAAGAACTACTAGCTTGATAGTAATAATCCTTTCTTTTAGGTTTTCTGAAGTGAGCCCTTGCAGTGCAGTTTGGGGGCTGGGAAGATGGGTCTCTGTTCCTCTTCTTTATTTGCTAAGAAAGCATAGTAATTTGAGTTTTGTCTTTTTTTAAATATCTGGCATTAGACACAGTCATGAGCTATCTGTGATTTTTTACTGTGCCTTTTTGTTTCTTCAAAGTATACCACTACTCTGGTAAGAATGTCAAGATGAGATAAAAGCAATTAAATACAGCCAGTCAAATAAGAATGATCTTCATCCAAACTATCCACATTTTTGCTTCTTAGATGTAATCATGTCATTGACTCTTATGTGGCATATGTCTTACTATAAAACTGATTTTGATCAAATATTTTGTTTTGGTCTGGTTTTGATGTGGTGGCTTGATCCCTGATTCTGTTTACTCTTTCCACTGAAGTGATCCAAGCCTCTGCTTCTGATTACACTATGCAATTGTAGCCCAGCAAGTTATTTGGTCAATAAGGGATTTTTACTTCAACAAAATGTATGTTTTTTTCCAGTAAAAGTCATTATAATGGAGAAGTTATGTTGTTCTTGGGTATCCATGTGAATTTGTTGGATTGAGGGTAGAGTTATGGAATAATGATTCCTTTTGTGAACTGATTGCTTACAATTGTTTAAACATTTCATGCTATAAGAAATGTTCCACATTTTGGCCAAACCTTCTTTAATAAAACCACCTCCTTCTGCTGTAAGTTAAATGTTACTGAATTTGCGTATCTGCCGCACAAGATGTTCATCTATCTGATATAGTCCTTGCATGGTTTGATAAGACCGAAAAGGGAGAAGATATGAAATCTTTGTCTTATCAATCCCTAAAGAAAGCCAAATAAGTTCAACAAATATTTATTGAATGCCAGACACTATTCTAGCATGTAAAGCCCAGAGTTCCTGCCCCCCCTCCCCACAGAGTATACATTCCCTGGAGGAAGATAGACAACACACACACACACACACACACACACACACACACACACACGTATGTAACTGCTAGTATGTAACCACTAGTGCAAGAAAGCAATAAGGCTGCAATGAGAAGACCGGGTATTTATGGGTTAGAGGGAAGAGGTACTATTACTTCTCTCAGGAGATAGCATTTGAGTAGAGGCCTGACTTTCTAGAAAAAGTCTGGAAATAACCTTATTTGCAAACAAATCCATACAATGGAGATACACCATTTCATGGATGCTACAAGAAGACACCACGACACCAAGTTCAGAGAGGGAAGACAGTTTGTTGTTTGCAGAGTTGTAGATACCAAAGAGTCAACATTTTGAGCCCAGCCCCAAGCCACAATTGCCACAGGGAGATGCAAAGAAAACAAAATGGCCCCTGAAATTCTGAGCTTAAGGAAGCTAAGTCTTAGGCAGTACTCATGCCTGACCTTACTATTTCTATCTTTTGAATGCTCATTATTCAAATACCCCTGAAAAGATATTCTGGAACGAAGCACAACCAGTTTCCCACTCGTGGGATGTATAGAAATGTAAGAGATACATGAAGAATTGATCCCTAACAGTAACCACCCCCTCCCCTCCAATTCCACACAGTCTCAAATTCTGACCAGTCTTCCCATGAGTGTACGCCACTATATCATCCATCCCGTTTAATCTTATTTGACAGATTATGGGAATCCATTAAACTTTGTAATATATAATCTAATGAAGACTACTAGCAACAGGACTTCAAGTAATGGAATGAGTCCAATCTACAGAACTGAGCTCAAATTCAAGGATTTAAGGAGCCTCAAATCCAACCAGCTGAGCAAATTGTATAAACTATCAAAGTCTACCTTAGAAAATCAGGTTCTTAAAAAGAGTTTTTAGAAACCATTCTTAAGTTTCTTGACTGACTTTCCTACGCAATCTGAGGCATTCATATAGGTACAGTAGAGTGTCTGAGTGATTGCACAAACTCTGCTTTGGTCTTCAAGAAAGAAGGCACTGGAAATCCTGTCATCCCAACAACTCTGGCCAGTGAGTCAGGCTGACTTCACAGCATTCCAGGGCTGAGGTAATGTCACTGACCTTTTCAACCACAGTGAGGGACACATTTTGTAACAATTTTTTAATAGAATGACTCCCATCCTAGGATGACTACCTGCAGGGTACACATAAATAAAGAGTCCATTATCCCTCCATGAGGTTTCTTGCCTGTAGTCACCCGAATGATATCAATCTATGAGGACTTTCTCAAACACTGGAAGATCTTTTATGACCACCCTAAGCCACCACGTTTCCACAATGACGATAAGGTAATGCCTGGGCCCTACACAAGTGTAGCTTGGGGTGCCCCTGGAGAGAAAGTGTTATTTAAAATTGTTAGGAACCCCATCAATTAGAGGGCATAGGATGAATCCAAAATGACCTCCCCACCAGCTTGGAAGCCTCAGGTTGCCCAGCTCAGTTTAAATAACTGGATTTAATGCTAGTTTGGGGAGAGGCTGAATGATGGAAGCCTAATCCGTCCTGTTTGCCCATATTATCAGAAGGGTGGCATGTGTTTGCCCTTGGATCAACAGAGCAATTGCCAGGACATTGCGAGTGGGAAGATATTCCAGCGGAGGTGTCAGCAGATGTTTTATATGAGAGGTGAAGGATGTGGGGCCACACTCAGCTGTTTGCAGTAGAATTCCCAGTAAGGTGAAGGGGAATGGAAATTCGAACATAGTCAGAGTTTCCTAGCGGAAGATGACAGAGCCAGAAGTCATGGAAGGCACAGGCAAGTTTGGGAGAGCTATGTCAAGGCCTTTTCCCTTGCAATGAAAGTTCCAAGGATAATTGTGAGATACAGGTCACTTTTGTCCTTTTCTCCCCCATTCTGCCCTAGATTTGGAATGTTCCCACTTCAGGTGTTAGGGTTGTTCTCACACCTCCACACAAAATCTGTGTGTCCTATTCCAATGACTAAAACACTCCATCAATCCCAGCAGAGAACAGGGTCTTAGCACAGACATCTACATGAGGAGTGGAGATTAACGTTTCTCACAACTGGGTAGCTGTCACTCCTTGATTTGCAGATGGGGCCAGCTCAGTCGTGTGCTTCAATATACCATTTCCATTTGACCTACGAAACCTCTTGGGTTCCCATCTTTTCTTTTCCAGAATATTGTGTATCTGTCCTATACTTGTAACTGTCACTATCAAGGCCTATGAAGGATTTTAGATTCTACTTGCCTGCGAGAGTTCCACTGATGATGGGGAGTAAACACTAGGCTTCTGAGTCCTAGAGGAAGGGTAGTCTTACCCACATCTATAGCAACACCAGGGTATCGGCATTTAGTGCCCATTGCTCATTCTCAATTCCCATAGAGCAGTGTGAAGAGGAGTGAGTGGCACTGCAAATTCAGTGTCTTGTCATACAGACGAGAAATTCTGGGCTTAGAGAACCCATTTTTTTTACTAATGGGTAGTAAGCATGCCTGCCCTTGGCTCCAGAGAAAGACACTCTCCTACATTTCAGGCTTGCTTGCTACACAGACATTCTTGAAATGATGGTCTGAAACAGGGAATCAGTGCCTCCCTCATAAAATATGCATAACACAAAAAACTTGTGGAGAATTGTCTTCCATGAAAACTTTGTGTCTAAAAGCAGAGCAAGTACAAATACCTGGAGGCTAAAAGATGGAAAAAACTTGACATGTTGCAGGGATAGAAAGAAGCAAATCTTTCTGGACCTGAAGGGCAAGTAGTAGGACAAAAGGCATGGGCACACGGTGGACTATCTTTGTAAGGCCCTGTAGGAATCATCCGGAAAACCAGAAATCTGATTTTCTGCCTTTCATTTTGTAAGGTGTGGGCACTGAGAAAAATTTGCTCTATCATACAAAACATCATTAATTTAACTGTAGGTTGAGTTCCCTTTTTGCCTATTCTACTCAAATCAAAACCGGGATCAGCATCAGGAAAAATGGTAGACCACAAATTGCAACCAAAATGGATATTCCAGGGCTTGAGTTCAACAACATGCTGAGAGAATGACCCACACTTTCATTCCACTTTCAATGATCCACACTCAATTTCAGAAAATTAATCAGTTATAGGATTCTACTACCTCAAGGAGAAGGGTGGGAAGAAGGTTCTATACCTCATAGTGTAGATCATGAATGTTAGTCCTGATGAAAAAACCCAGTTATTTAGTTAGGGAGACAATTTAAATAAAAGTAATCATTGCCACTGGGACTTTTAAAAATAATAATTATGGTAATCTTTTAGGTCAATAATTCATGATATAACAACCTTGCATAAATTATCTTGCAGTTGAGTCCACTTCATCCATAATTTTCAATTTTCTAGTCGTAGTCTGATTTTCTTTTTAACATTTTTTAATGTACATACATATTTGATATCGAAGGCACAAATTCCTGTATGTATGAATTTTTCCAGATAGAAAAGTTGGTCTTATTTAAATGTGGCTGCCTGCCTAAGCTGCCAATGGAGTCCCAGCCCTAACGAAGATTTAGAAGGGCAACCAACCTTTAGAGCAGAAGTGAGGACTATTTTTGTATCGCAAAAGCCTTGGTTTTATGTTTATTTGTAAGATTTTGGCAGCTATTTTGGGATGTTTCTGAGTTGCAATAAGAAACATTATGTCCATGAATTTGAAAAAAGAGGGAAAAATTAAAAATAAAAATGATTTTAGCGTATGGATTTTTTTTTAATTTAAATTCATTATCAAACAGATTTTGATATTCTTGTGTGGGTTTTGTGTAGGGGGATGTGTCTCTTCTAGCTGGCTGCTTCAGGAAGATGCTTGAGGGGGAAAATAAAGATCTTTTAAAAAGATTCTATGTTCTAGTTTTCCAAAGTACATTTTTAAACTTGTAAGAAAGTTTATGACTACGGAGATGGTGATTTCACCCTGACAGCAGAGGTACAGGCCACGGGCCAGTGGGGCTCCCCCGTTGACTGGGTATTAAAGTAAAGAGGAAAAAGTCCACTCGGGCTTGGTTCTGAATTCAGATGGGCCATTGATACATGGCCTTGACAAAGTCACTTTGTCTGTCTGAGCCTTAGACTTTGGGTTGGATAATTCAGGGATAGTTAATGAATTTGCATTAAAAATCAGCATCCTGGGACTCCTGGGTTGGCTCAGTGGTTGAGCATCTGCCTTTGGCTCAGGGTGTGATCCTGGAGTTCCAGGATTGAGTCCCACATCAGGCTCCCTGCGTAGAGCCTGCTTCTCCCTTTCCCTATGTCTCTGCCTTCTCTCTGTGTCTCTCATGAATAAATAAATAAAATCTTAAAAAAAAAATCAGCATCCTATTCTAGGAAGCATCGAAGCAACTAAATTGGAACATGCCTAGACTTTACCTCTATTGCAAATACTATTTATTGATATCATTTGAAATGAAACCTGCTATTTAACCAGAATACAGTCAAGCTTACAAAGTTTATATCTACTCCACACAATAACACTGTTGATAGGCACAAGTAGCCATATTTTTTTTCAAAGAAACAAAATTCGTCTTGCAAGAATAGAAAATTAATACAATCTACCTAAGTCTTTGACTTAGTGTTATCAGATTAGCCTTTGTTGAGTGTCTGTATAGAGCCAGGCATCATTCTAGACTCTTCTCCTTATAATATGCGATTTTTATATTTAATTCCTGGCAATGCTGTGAGGTTAGTATTTCTACTTCCATTTTACAGAACGGGAAATGGAGATTCCTATGTTTAGAGACTTTCCAACATTCTGTTATAATAAGGGATGAGCTGGAGTTTAAACCAGTCTGACCTGATCTTTGTCTCCTGTCTCTTCACAATTCCACTTTGTCTTCTCAAATGCTGTGGTCAGTGCTATTTCTCTGTACTGTAGGGGATATCTGCTCTAGAGCAATAAACTCTTACATGTATGGAAAACATAAGCATGAATACCCACACGTCTCTGCAAGAAGAATTTGGCTAAAATAAGTTACATTTAGAAATAAGAATACATTCTGTATGAACACATTCTTTTCTTTCTCTGTTGCCCTTTATATTTGACAGACTCCCTTATCAGCATTATAATGTAAAGCAGCTATTATAATTAGGACCATTTCACAGATGAGAAAATTGAGGTGTAGGCACAGAATGCCCAGTCCTTCCACCTCACTTTGTTAGTTCCCTCATTTGTTAGGTGTATCAATGATAGATCTTTTTTTTTTCCTAGTTTGCTCAAATGTTAGTTTCACAATGGTGAAGTCTTCAGTGAAGCATCGGTGATCCCATGGAGGGTCACAAAGAAAATGAGAGTTAATATCTCACATTATTGTCATAATAAAACACTTCAGATCACCATGAGAGCCCTTTATGATTCTTAGTCTCAAAAAATTTGAATTTCAGATATTTTTAAATATTCTTTTTTAGTCAAAGTATGTCTTGTGTAATATTTTGGACATACTTACACTAAAATTTATCCTTTATTTATCTGAAATTCAAACTGACATGGGCATCCTGCACTTTATCTGGTGGCCCTAACACCAACTTTATAACTAGCCCCATCCCATGAGCTAGAGAAGGAAAGAAAAATAAGGCACAGTCCCTCCCTTAGAAAACACATAACCCAATGAGGAAAAAGACACATTAAGCACACACAATATGGCATAAAACTATAATAGAAATACACAATAATGATGAGGTCTGTTTGTTGGGGACCTGCACTGTGCCAGGCAACTTAGCCAAGGGGTTATCTCAGATTCAGTCTCATTGCTCCATAACCCTGCTTTGTAGGTGAGGGGACTGAGGCCAGAAGAAGATAAATGAATTGCCAAGGTCATCTGAGTAGTAGTGGCTGAGTTGGGACTAAAACTAGGTCTGTTAGACGGTGCTGCCTGTCCTTAACCACCACCCTCGGCTGCTCCCACTGACCCTGCAGATAGTCCAGCTGACTGGACACAGGCTGCCACAGAAGGGAGAAGGGACATTTGTCTCTTGATGATTGGGTCTTGAAAGATAAATAATTATTCACTAAATGGATAAAAAACAAGTGCCTGAGTTTAGGGGGAAGAGAAAACAGCAGGCAGAAAACATAACAAAGACAAAGACATAAAGGTGTGAAATACGTGATGGTTTGTGGAACAATGAGGAGGTTTTTGGGGGTCAATGTATGCATAGAAAGCTAGTGAAGTAGAGCTCTGCATAAGTTTAGAGGAGCCTTATGAGCCACTCCAGAGTCAGAACTTCACCCCAGGGACACTGAGTGATATAATAAAATCTTTATTTTATAAAATTACTTAGGCTATCAGAGAGGAGGAGGGGGTGGAGAAAGGGGCTCCAGAAAGGAGACTTGGCGTGAGTCAGGTAAGTGTTGGAAGATGTCCAGCCCGTGGGGATGAGCACAGAGATGGGAGCAGGCAGGGGGGAATGAAAGGAAGAAATAGGCTATTTGCCATGGAGCATCAATAGGGCCCAATTTCTGTAGAGACAAGAAGAGAGAGCTGAAGAACTATCTGCAGATTTTTGCTGGGCCCATTGGGTGAATGACAGAGAATCTACCCAACCTCGACAAACCCGCTCTGCTCCCACTCCCCCCACCTGGACACAGCATCTGTGTTCCCAACATGCTGCAAGTATTGAAAAGGCCATTTTGGCACCTTCTTGCAACTTCAGAAGAGATCACCATTGACCTTTTTTTATTATCAAGGAAATCTAAGGAAGAAGGAAGCTGGCAAAAATGAGAACTTGGGTGACTCAAGCCAAATTCTAGAGAAAGCTGACTCTGTGCTAGCCTTTTTGTTTGCAAAAGCTAAGAGCCAAAATACGACAACTAGTATTGTCCCTATAATAAATTACAAATCGGCGATAAATAAAATAAAACGTTATGGACGGAATCCAAGAGAATATGGCTCAAATTAAAATAGCCACAAACCATCCTCTGTGCGGCACCTTATTCGTCATTATCTTCAGCCATGGATCAACCAAACGCAGTTTCTGTCCCAGCTCTTCTCCCCAGTGCTACCCCACCAAGGTCACTAAGTGTCGTGGGAAAGCATCAAAAACTCAGCAGCATCTTTCCTTGATATGTGCATTTACTTCTTGCCCAAACTCTGGAGACGAGTCCATGGTGTAAACCAGTTGAGTGCTTTTCAATCACTACTATGTGGAGTTAAAAATACACAGCCGTTGCCCACTCTCCATTCCTCAGAACAGTCCTGGCAACAAGATGTTGCTTTCGCATGACTTTTTTTTTTTTTCCTCCAGGGAAGGGATTTAAAATAATTTATTCTTAATATTATGCCTGCCTAGTATCTGAGAGTGAAGATAAGCTTGACTGCAGTACTCCAAATAAATTGCTTAGGCAGTAAGAAGCTGGCTGGTGGGGATTTGGGATTACAGTGTATCTTGCAGATTTCACTTTATGCTTCCAACCCTGAATTAGGTTGAATTCCTAGGTTCACTTGGGGTGCCATGTGGGCCTTGAAAATGTAATGGTAGATGCAAGGGAGGAAGTATGACAGCGACAGTGACTTAACTTCACTATCAGGTCAAAAGCACAAGGTGTACATATCTCAACACCAAACACAATGGCCAAGGTCCAGGTGACCATGATTTTTTGTGTAGGCTCAGAGATGGAAGCATCGTGTACTCTATGTCTACTGACCCTCCAAATCAATGACGGCTCTTCATTGACTCGGAGCTGGTCTCACCTCTCAATGGCTCTCCCAGAGCAGAGTTGGAGGAAGACATGTGAAAATGAAATGTAGGGTTTTGGGGCGTGGGACTCAGGGCCAGGGAGCACCATCTGGGATGCTGCCGGTAGATCTCTTTAAAAGAAGTCACTCGTCTTTGCTTCTCACATCTATTTGGTTAAATATCTGCAGCTGAGATCTGATTCACATTTCATATTTGAAACATCAATTTTGAATACTATATTTATCGTCCTATGATGTTGTTTCTGACCCAAACATGTACCTCCCATTTCATCCCTGGGAGACTGTAGGTTTGTGTAGGGTTTTTGTTCTTATTATTTATGGTTTTTCTTTAGCGGGAGAGAGGTGCATGGGGGTAGATGGCAAGCATCTATATATATTAATAGAAGGAATTCCATGTCTTGCACACGTGTACTTATGTCTGCACTATGCATTCCCTGGTTTTTAAAGGACTATCCTTTAGTCAAAGATTCATAACAGCACAGGTTTTCCTCTTAGTGTTGTTTTGAAAAGAAAAAGTTTATAGCAGATAATACCTACACCACGGCTAACAGACTAAAACAAAGGGTAAGTGAAATTTTGAAGTCAGTCTATTGACCTTATCAATTTAACTTAAATATTTTGTCTTCCATGACTTTCCATGAGCTATGGACTGATGCATGTCAGAGAACACAAAGGGATGAAGAGCAATTAGCAGTTAAGTACATTTTTCAAATCTACACAGGATGTGCAATAGATTTGTGTTTCTGTGAAAGTGAGCTCAAGAAATTAATTTTCACAAGAAAAAGGATGGGAAGGCAGCCTTCTTCTGGACACAGAAAAACCGTTGGTCAGGGACCATAGACAATAATTTCCAAGTGGAACATGCTGTATATTGTAAAAACTTAAATTGTGCAGGCATAAAAGGATATACCCGTTAAAGGTACGTCGCATATCTTTGACCTGATTCTCTGATTGTTGGTGCGAGAGTTTTGGCTTAAATTATTTTTGAAGTACCTGTGAATTGACAACCATGGGACTCTCAGCCTTGGAATATACCAAAGTGACCATCTGAAGAAGCAATGAGAGCAAGATCATATTATTTACACAGTGAGAAGATCAGGTGCTGTGATTAAAAAGCCAGAACTAAACTTTACATATCTAACCTCCATCACATTTGGCCTGGGCTTTCCAAATTTCCTAAATCACAAAGCTAATGGTATCAACTTCTCTGCTTAAAACATGTGAAAAATCGTATCGTTCTCCAGAAACGATCTCAACTTCCCAGCACTGCCTGGTTCCACCATGTCAATACTCAGTGTCTAGCAGCTGCACGAGGCAGGCTGGTGAGCCCTGGCCACACCCTGGGCCTTCCTGCCCCTGTGCCTTCGCATTACTTTAGTTAGAGCTGTCCCCCCACAAGACACCTCCTTCCTTCTGCCCAACCGGGCACTTTGCCATCTTTGCTATTTTACCCATCCTTCAAGATGCATTTCAAGTACCATTCATCCCTGAAGAAATTCCCGACTCTCCAACCAAATGCAGTTTTCCTCTCTCTTAAAGCCCTAGAGAGTTTGAAGTGTGCCTTCTAGAACCTTCTGTGGCCTCCACCCTGCAATCTACCTGTCCTTTAGTAGTGTCCTTTCCTAACTGCCGTCTTATAAATTATTCTTTCGGGGAAGGGACTGGGGAGTCCTCCTGTCGGCACTCTCCACACCCTGTAGTGCGGTTTCTTGTTCTTAGTAGCTGTTAATACATATTTATTAATGAAAATGAATCTGTGGTAACAGATTTGATGAGATTCTGTGAGCAGAGTGGTATATGATGGAAGGCCACCTGGCGCAATGGAAGGAGACCCAGCCCCCATCCCTGGCTCCTGGGTTGTGCCGACATCGTCTGCAGTCACTTCTGTTGCCTCGCCTGCCCTGGAAACTCGTGAAGAGAGCCAATGAGACTTTGCACCTGTCTATGCCCAGGAGTCGTGTCCAGGACATTGTGTGGATAGTATTCAGATGTCTGTGGTGCCAAGTTGTCACTTGCTGAGATTTTATCTGAGAAGATCTCTCCGATCTGTCAGCCTCAATTCCTCCCTGGTAAGATGATGGTCATTGATTGAATGACTTCAAATTGTTTTCACTTTTTTAGTTTGAGGGTTGTGTTGTGTTTGTTGTTGTTGTTGTTGTTTGTTTGTTTGTTTTTTCTCCAATGTACATAACTACTAGGTTCTCCAGTAATGTTCTTCAGTCGTAGTCTCCAGCAATAATTAAATTACCCTTTACTGGTGGGTCTGGCTTGTTGTTTTGTGTTTTGTGTTGTTTGTTAAATTAAACCCTCAGGTGTAAGCATGCTGAAACAGTATTACGTGATTATAGTTTCAGAGGAAATGAAAGCAATGGCAAAGCAGAGGAACACCTCAGGTGTCCAACAAATCCCACATCCTGCATGCGAACCTGGACACCACAGCACTCTCCAGGCTCTCACGCTGTCTTCGTCACCAAAAATAGCGCTGTGATGGATACGCTGAGGAAAAGGCGAACACTCCAGACCCAGCTTTGTGATTTCAAAGTCGGCAACAAAATCCCTCTCCAGCAAATTAGCAACCATTATGCACCCGTAAGATAAGAACCCATAATTCTTGGTAGCCGTATCTTTGACCTGTCAGACTGAGCATCCTTTCTCTGATGATGATGAGGTGGAAAATGCATCGTCCAGGTGGTAGTTCCTGCGTGCCGCTTAAAAAAAAAAAAAGGAAAAAAGGCAAATCACTACACTATGGCTACTATTGTGGTTTAATCACTAGTTTTCTATGGTAAATGACAAGCCCGCATCCATTAAGTGACAGTCACAGTGGTCTTGCTGCTGCCCCTCTGCACTTGCACAAAGCTAATTGTTTTTCATAGTCCGACAAGAGTGGGAGACTCGCAGAGCCCAGTCCTGGACTTGAAAAGTTGAGGCTGTCTTTGCACTGACAATTCTGCTTTAATGTGCTTTGCTACAAAATTAGGTAATGTGAAGCTCTCCAGGTAGCACAGAACTAAGACCTGGGCTCTCAGTCACATAAGGGGAAGCATTTGTACCAAAGCATCTTCAGAGAGGAAGAAGAGGTTTTGTAGGAAGTCTGTTTGGAATCTCTCAAGAGACGTGGTGCCGCATGTTCCAGACCTGGAACAAAGGGAAGGCCTGCTTCACCAAACTGAAGGTTTCTCTGCGACCGCCTGCCCTCTGGCCCTGCCGTATTTAGTGCAAGGCCACTTATGCTTGAAGCCTCTTCTCTGCTATGAAGAAGTAACAAAGAATAAACAGGAAAAAAAAAATAGAAATAAAAAAAATAGAAATACCCTGTCTTCCCAGGAATGATATTAAATTCTTGTCCATTCTAAGCAAAAAAAAATAACATTTTTCAGGAAAGTTCTTCTTAACCATTTTTAACGGACTAAAATTTTAGACATTATAGAATATAAAATGTCATATGGGAATAAGACTTTTTGGGGGCCTCTGGTGAAGAATTTGAAAAAAAAAAAAAAAAAAAACAACAGCATTCTATGGGAAAAAAATGCCCAAAGGACTTAAGTTACTATATAATAATGTCTCTATAAATTACAGTAGAGAATTGATTTCAGATTCATTTGTGGTATTTTAAAAATAATGGTTTGTAAAGTTTATAACCCTCCTCTTAAAAAACGTCTCCGTCTGAGCATGCATCCTTTTGTTGGTTTTACAACTATTTTCCACAAACCCTACCTGAAGATGCCCGTGCCCTTGGCTCTCTCTGCCCTCCTATGTCTATCACGCTCTTGGGCCTATCATCACATATTCTCTCTGCCTCTGTGTATTACTTTTAATGGCTCCAACCTTCATTCTTTATTTCTCCCTTTTTTTAAAAAAAAGTCTGGACCCAAAATACGTATGTATTCTTACTTCCTATTATGCCCCAGTGTAAGCTCCAAACCAACTCTTATGTAGCAAGATTAGAGGCAGAAGGAACACCAGACGCAACTGGTCTTCATCCCTTCATTTTTAATGAGCTCCCAGGGATACCAGTGGGGCCTGTCCATGAACTGCATTTTGAGCTGCAAACAGGGTTTGAAGACCCAACTCTGTGACTCAGCACTGGTTGTCCTGGATTCTAGATGTGAAAAAATGGATCTTTTCTGCCTTATCCTGAAATCCAGTGCCTAATATGTGTTAGATTGGGCTCCTGACTGTACTGTTTCTTGTACCTTAGGCTTGAATGTTGTTCCTTTTCCGGGGCTGATATCCTGCTTTTATCGTGCACAACTTGTCTCAAAAATCAAGAATACTGTCCTCAAATCCCAAATGCAGTGTTTGGGACTTTGATGCCACCTGATAACATCTGTCCTGAGGCTGGATGTCTGCCGAGTTGCTAGGTCTCCCAACCACGCTTGCTGCTGGATTTATCAGCTTCCTGTCATTCACCTGTCATGAGGCTCCTGACCCTGAATGCTTTCCTATGCTTCAAGTATTACTCCTTGTGATTTCTTGAGTTTTCCTATTCCCACAGGCTCCCCTGGGAATGAACTTTTAAAAGGTAAAGTACCTTTGTCATGTTCTATAATTATGAAATTCCCCTTCTCAAAGAAGTATCATTTTACTGAGCCAGTGTTAAGAATTAGTGATTCTAAGCAGAGTTTAAATAGAAATCACTTCCCCAAAAGGGATAAAATTCAGAAGGATGCTGTATCTGTATTGGAGCTCCCTGGTTTTGTCTAGAAGACCAGGGTTTGAGTCCTAATGCTTTCAATGCTATTCAAATTTTTAAAAATTGAAGATGTGTTTTGGTGAACCTCCAAATTACCTGTTTACCCTCAACCTACCCCCTGAGTCCTGTCCCTGTGCATGTCCCAGATATGGTCGCCTGGAAGCCCAGATGGCACCGAGGCATGTTCCTCATCTTCCCCACATATCTTAGCTGCCTGCCTTTGGTCAGTGGCCATAACATTCTTCTAGTCACTTGGGCTAACAATCTGCTCATCTTTGATTCTTTTCTTTTTACCAGCCACACTACAACGGCAACCACATCTTGCTGTTTCTTCCCCAGCTTAGCTCCAATCCACCTGTCTTTTCTATTTCTTTCGTCATTACCCAAGGGTAGGAATTATTACGCCTAATTTGTACCAGTATAATAATCTTAAATTGGTTCCTGGGCCTCTGTTCTCAGCTTACTACACTTTTTGTTTTACACCTTACTTCCGCATTCATTATCCATCTTCAAAACGTCCATCCTACAAAATAAAGACCATCTACGTGACGAGGCACATATTTCTCAGGTGGTATGAAAGGTTCCCCAAATTTGTCGTTAACCTGTCTTCCCCATCTAAAGCTCTGCAAGTATATAGAGTTTATAAAACATTCTCTCGAACATTATTTCCTTTGATAATTGCATCAGCCCTGTGAATCAAGCTAGCATCTGTGACCTTGGTTTTATTATTCCATTTTAAACAAATGAGGAAGCAAACTTACACACAATTGCATGCCAGTCCAGGAGTTTGCCTTACTTACTCAAAGTCACCTGCGGAGTCAGAGGGCAAGCAAACCTGCAAAGCACACCCCATTGGTTCTTCTACCTACTTGTGAATTTTCCTTGACATGTCAGTTCTGAAAATGCCTTGCTCTTTCTCCAGGCAGAACTAACTCCTTCTGCCTTAGGTCCCCAAAGGACTTTCTACATATATCTACTACGGCATGTATCACCTGCAAAGTGATTCTTCATTTTCATGTTAGTCAACAGTGGGATTCTTGCAGGCAGGAGCCATGCTTTTGTTCTTGCTTTGCATTTTGTCATTTAGCAGTATCTGGCACACAGCAACAGGAAATGCCATATAATGAATAATTACATCTCGTTATTAAGTACTTTGAGACATGTACTGATTCTAGCGAAGGGCTGCATTCTTGTGCACTTACAGAAATCACAATCATTTTCATTGTGATAGAGAAGACTGTTTGTTAGTTCTGTGGCATAGAGAAGCATGAATCTTGATAAACTTGAGGCCAGAATTCATTCTGGAAAATCAACTAGCCATTCTAGTTGTATAACAGAAAATAAATTTTGTATGACTAACCTCAACTTCTGCCATGAGTCACAAGGTATAAGGCCTAAGGTCATGTCTAGTTTTGAAAGAACACTGTCTTATACAAATGTCTTTATTAAGAATTTGGCTATTACAGAGCGTGAGCTCTTCAAATATTTAACAGAAATTAAACCAAACTGATAAGCTTATCCAACCTCTGGATAGTTCCATAAAATGATTAATCTTGAGCATATTAATATTGTATGAGTGCTAATTAACATCTTGAATATGTGTGCTGATGGCAAATATCTTTAACTGGGAATTACAATCTGAAAGCTTTTCTTTTTACAAATGGGCTAATATGTTCAATTTCTAAATTTTGAGAAGATGATAAATAGTGTGAAGCAAATGAGTAAAAGATTATATTATAAACTGGATGTAGTGAAAGAACCCAGAACTAGTGGTGAGATGGCAAATTACGGAACAGTTATATAGTTGGAGACCTGCTAATGTCCTTGAAATTCATGAGACTGAGCAAAATATGAGATAGATCATAATTGATTGGAATGGGGGTTTCTGGTTATTCTCAGGCAACATCTCGGTTATTTAGAAGAGCCTCAGAAAGTAGGAATGATCTTAAAATGTCATGTTTTTATGAAGAGTAAGTGTCTGGCCCTTGTTCTCAATAACTTTATTTTACTGCCTTCCTCATTGTCTGTGTGTAATTAGCTCATTGAGTTAGAACCAAGTGTTAATGTGGCCCAGGCTATAGGTTCAGCCACGTATTCCATCTGCATGGGACAGTGAACTTGAAACACTTTTAATTCTGAGATTTAGGCTTTCACACTTTCAGAGCCAGGGGCCAACACATCATGTGTGTCCACAGCCTCACTGAACAATTGTTCTGGGAAAAACTGCCACATTTCTTTCTTAAAAAAGTATACACAAGGCAAGTATACACCATATTGAATGCCTAGCTCCCAACTTCAATATTCTGATCACAACCTCGCAACTTCAAATCAGCACAACATTGGCACAAATGCCTATTCTTTTTTCTTTTATTTTTCTTTTATGTTTTATTCTTTCTTTTCATGTTTTTAAAAATTCTTAAGGCTATTGCTAATTTTGAATTGTTAAGCAACTTAAAGTACTTCTGCAGAAATATGGCAATACATATTCCACACTCAGTAAACTAAATTTGAAAAAAACCTGGAGGTAAGTTATTTGATATTAAAGATACATTTCTCCTAATCTCTCTGCAAGCTTCCTTTTACAACCTATACCATATATTAGCTTGATGTCTGTTCTAAAATTAGCCCATATCTACACCCATGGTCTTAGATTCTTTTCTTACCCTCTGCTTGTAATTGAGGTCTTCAGTGCTTGTAACTGAAGTACCTTACTAAGGGCTAGTTCTAACCCCGAAAACCAAATGAGATCTGCAAATAGAAGTCAACATATGTGGTTTTTACACTTGAGAAGCTCACAGCCCAATGGAGGAAACAGAAACAAACAAACAAAAAAACCAAAAAAAAAAAAAAAAATACGATGAAAAAAAGTTCCAGCAGAGGTTTTTGATGCATAATGAGAGTACCAAGAAAAGAGAAATTATCTGGGATTTTGGAAAAAGAGAAAGGAGAATGGCTTCATAGAGAAGAGCAGGTGTTAAAGAAGGATTCTCAAGTTTAACATCCCACGTTCTTCCCTAAAGCACACCATTTTATGAACTAAGAAACTCCAGCTGCCATTGAGAATACCAGTTTTCATGAAATTCTTCCTTACATGTATTGTCTGAGCAAATATCATTAAGGCACTGGCTTAATTGCCAAGTAATAATTCCAATGCTTGGTCGTAGAAGAAATTGGAGTTTCAGTGTCATGTAGATATTTATAACAAACAATGGGGCTTGATGTAATAGACTTCAAATTACTCTCAATTGTCCTATTGTGTGAATTATTTATGAACTTTTACACATCTGTAAAGTCTTAGAATAACCCACTTTAAATCATTCCATACATAGAAAAA
Organism: Vulpes vulpes; assembly: GCF_048418805.1. Lineage (NCBI taxonomy): Eukaryota > Metazoa > Chordata > Mammalia > Carnivora > Canidae > Vulpes > Vulpes vulpes. The sequence continues at coordinate 106,920,317 of NC_132787.1, forward strand.
ACCAAACATCTTTTCACGATTTACTTATAATCCACAGATTTATTTCAGAATAATATTTTACATGTACAAATTATGATTTTTTTTGCCCATGTGCTTAGCTATTGGATATTTCATTTGTGTATATTTATCGGTGTCCACAGGTAGATTCAAAACCCATGGCAGTCACTAGGTGGAAATTGAGTAGCAGACAGTATAGACATCTGTATTACTTTTTCCTGTTTTTTTAAATTTTCATTTCATGGAAAAAAAATAATTACTAGAATTTTACCATTATTTTTCCATTTTATTACCAGAATTTTACCATTATTTTTCATTATTTTACTGAAAAAATAAAATCGAAGGGCATAACAAAGGTACTAATGTTTGTTAAGCATCCTCTGTGTACAAGGTTTTTCCATGAATTATTGCATTTAATCACTATGAGAATCAGAAAAGTATGTTATTGCCCTTAGGCTTTCATTCATTGGATTTTATGACCCCAGTTTATCAAAAAAGAATATGTTACGCATTTTCCCAAGACCCACACTTCCAAGGTTGGGCCCACATGCATGTCTACACATGGCCAGTGTGTAGCCATACCAGAAGCTGAACATGATCCTGATTTTAACCAAAAGATAAACAGCATGGTTTGGGCTAAACTTTTGTATCTCCTGTTAGAGAGAAAATACTATCACCCTTGCCTCCGTCTCAATACAGAAAGTAGTTAAATCATGCTGAACACGTTTGGAAATCTGTGCTAGTGTGACCACTGCTTTCTTAAGTGTCCACCTGTGGAGCAGAATAATGGCCCCCAAATATGTCATGCCCCAGTCTCAGCATATGTTACATTGCATGGCAGGGTGAAAAAACAAACAAACAAACAAACAACAACAACAACAACAAAAAAAAACGACTTTGCAGATGGAAGTAGTTTATAAACTTTATGATTGGGAGACCATCTTAGATTATCTAAGTGAGTCCACTGTCATCACATTAAGCCTTCAAAGTGGAGAGTGTTCTCTGGCTGGAGTCAGAAAGATATGGCAGGAGGAGAAGCCGGAGAGATTTCAAGCATGAGAAGGTTTGGATGCACCACTGTTGACTTTGAGATACAGAGGCCCACGTACAAGGACCAAAGAGAAGCCTCTAGGAGCTAAGGATGCCTCCAGCTGACAGCCAGCAGGGAAACAGGGACCTCAGTCTGAAACTCAAAAGGACATGGATCCTGCCAACAATGTGAATGAACTTGGAGCAGGTTCTTGCCAGCGCCCCTTAATAGTCCAGCCAACTGACACCTTGGTGGCAGCCTGGTGAAACTGTATGCAAAAAATGTGAGGCACTGGCCAGACTCTTCAACACAACTGTGAGATAATAAATATATGTTTGCTTGTTTGTTTGTTTTTAAGACTCTAATATGCTAATATGGTAATTTGTCATGGCAGCAAGGAAGACTATACAGCCCCTGCCACCCATGGTTAGTAACCCAGCCTTGGTTGGTCTGCCAGATAATTCCTTTTCTCCTCCTTTTCCCCATATTTATCCAACTCATCACCACATCTGCCACAGTTATGGCATTATACATTCTAATCACAAAATCAACTCCGAAATGGTCAGCTCACAAGATGCCACTATTCCCTCCTTCTCCATTTTTAACAAATTATTTTAGCACAAAATACTGCTTTTGAGCCAAATTCAACCCACAAAATTAATTCACAAACTGGCATTCACCATGCATTTACTTATAAACAGTAATAATAAACCAAATCTAGTTATTTATTTTTCAGTAATAACTTATTTCTTACCATAAAAGTAATATATTCTCATTTAAAACATGCCTGGCATATAATAAGTACTTAGTGAAAGTTAGTAAGCAGCAGGACACATAGGGGCCACAGAGCAAGTATGACTAGAGCATCACGGTCCTGTTCTGTGGGGTTCTGTTACTTTCGGGATAAGCATACAGTGGCGATGGACCAGGCGGTCTCATTCTGAAAAGCCACAGGGTGTCTGATTTTAGCAAACATTTTGCTTTTTTTTTTTCTTCCCTCCAAAGAGCTGTTGAAAAATCAGTTTCATGATTTTACTACAGCTTATATTTCTCTAATAGTTTTTTATTGCTATGTAGCATATGATTACAAAGGTTAGAAGGTAAAAACAACACACATTTATTATCTCATAGTTTCTCTGGGTTGGGAGTCCAGGCACAGCTTTGCAAGCTTTTACCAGGAAGGAACCCAGGTGTTGGTTGGGGCTGAGTTCTCATCAGAGATGGGCGGGGCGGGGGGGAGATCCAATTAATGTTTATGCAGCCTTGTGACTAAGGACCTGCTATCTCGCATGCTCTCAGCTGGGAGCTGCACGCAGCTAGGAGAGGCTGCTTGCTGTTTCCTGTCATTTGAGCCTCTCACAACATGGCTGCTTATTTCTTCAAGGCCAGAGGCAAAATCTCTCTTGGCTTCAAATCTCTCTTTTGTAAAGGGCTCATGTGCTTCTTCCCACTCAGGATAATCTCCTGCGATGAACTCAAAGTCAACTGACTAGGAGCCTTAGTTACTTCACAAAATCCTTTCACCTAATCAATCTCATATTCAGAGGGCCCACCCACACTGAAAGGGAGGTGATTATAAGGGTGAATATAGTATAGGAAGGGTCTACGGGCTATCTGAGAACTTGCCTACCACACCTCTCTTAACCCATGGCAGGGGGGTGGCTTCTAGAAAGACGCAATGCCTCCCGATTAATAAAACCCCCTACAGAATACGATGGACGACGGTTAAAAATAAGAAATTCTGGTTTCGACAGGTTTACTGGCCATAGATCAGTGATGTCACTGTACCAGACCTCTTGCTCCTGAGGGAAAAATCAGAGTCCAAAAGGGAGAAAAGAGTATAATTACAGTTGTGCATTAAGCACAGGGTGGTTTCCTTTAGTGGTTTTCAACATGGACTCTGGATTCAGACATGTGACATTAGAATGCCAGCTCTACTACTGACCTTGACACTTTGGCCAAGTATGTTAATCTCTCTAGTAGTGCAAAAAGATTTATTGAGCATTTTCCAAGTCATTGGTACTAAGCTTAGCTCTTCACCTGAATTGCTTAAATTATCAGTTACAGCAGCTGTCTGTGGTAATTATTTTACTTCCATATTCTCAATGTAGATACTGAGGCTTGAAGCTCAATCGTATAGCTCAACAGAACAAATTAAAGAAGTAGAGGCAGAATTTGAATGCTGCCAGTATAACTTCTTAGCTGTATGGCTTTACTATCATCTCTATAATCTCTTCTCTATTTTTCCTTCCCTAAAAATTGCATCTTTGTGAAGAAAGTATTCCTTGGGATTGTGGCACATGGGTGTAATCCAGTGAATTCTTATTTCATTGAAATTATTTTACCAACTGAATAATGATTATAATAATACACTGTTACTATTTTTATTAATCATGAAAACAACAGTTGTCCTTTGAATGTCCCAATCCTCCCATTAGAGGAGGATGTACTCCACTTTAGAAATTCATTTCAAAGGTCTGGAGTTTTATTTTCAATGCTAACAAGATAATACATTGTTTTTTTTTTTAATTTTTATTTATTTATGATAGTCACAGAGAGAGAGAGAGAGAGAGAGAGAGAGAGAGGCAGAGACATAGACAGAGGGAGAAGCAGGCTCCATGCACCGGGAGCCCGACGTGGGATTCGATCCAGGGTCTCCAGGATCGCGCCCTGGGCCAAAGGCAGGCGTCAAAGCACTGCGCCACCCAGGGATCCCGATAATACATTGTTTTATTTAGTGCTAGATGTTTTGCAAATTTTTGATCATTGCTCTAAGAGTTTAAAAAATGATCTGTTATATTTGTAGTTAATGTGAAGATGACATTGCCACACGCCAATGTGGGAGATCTCTTAATGCTATCGGGTAACCTTGGAAGAGGTTTCAAAGCTCATCTCAAAATCTACACTGGTAGTGAATGATTCAACATCCACCTCAAAGCTCTTGCTCATTTGAGAGTCATCATTGGAAAGTGTCTGGGAGATTACAGGGTCCATTCTCATAAGGTCCTCTCTTCAACCCCTAAAAGCCTTTGTCACTCCAAGCAATGGAAAAAGAACCCAAATATTTTTTAAATGAAAAATCACATATAAGGGCTATAGACAAGATTTCCTTTGTACTCTTCAGCCATCTACGTTGCACAGCACAATTAATCAATTAAACATTTATGAAATAAAATTTTTTGGCATGCACAGTATGTGGAATGACATGTTTGAATAACTCGGATCCATAAATCATCCTATGTAATGTAAGCCATTGGCCTTGTTTTTACCTACCCTTTTAAAGGATTAACAAGGAACTGGCAAGAAACACAGAAATGTTGATATGGGCTTCCAGCTGGGATTGATTACAGGCTACAGTCTAATGCTGTAATGTTCTGTGCTAGTACAATTTAACTAGCTACGGCTCACCTTCTGCCTCCAGACACTCGCCAGTGAAAAACTATTTGATATCATTTTGCTTTTAATCTTCGAACACATACATTCTCAAATTACTTTTGCTAGCAAAACGTTGTCCTTTGTGACATTGCTTGGTGTATATTGGTGTGCAGTTGAAAAATACTACTTAACTCTGTTTAAACACTTCTCTCCATCCTCTTATTCACAAACATTTGTTGAACACTTATGTGTGCCAAGAATATGCTGACCTGTGAGATTACAAAGAATAAAAATATTCTATCCGTGCAGCCTCCTAGAACCTGCAGTCTCATAGAGGAGCACAGTATAAAAGGATCCAAAAGTAAGACACTGATGGAGACCACCCCCAGGGCTAAGAATAAAAGGAGTCAAGACTACTTGCTATCTGAAACAAGACACTACTGGTAAAAGATTTTTTGAAAGTTTTTATTTTATACAGTGTAATATTAGCTTTAGGTGTACAGTATAGAGACCCACCACTTCCATACATCCCCCGGCACTCATCACAAATGCTCTCCTTCATCCCCATCACATATTTTCCCCATCCCCTTACTCACCTCCTCTCTGGTAACCCTCAATTTGTTCTGTATAGTTAAGAGTCTGTTTCTTGATTTGCCTGTCCCTCTCTCTCTCTTTCTTTCTCTTTTTAGTTTGTCCCTTTTCTTGTTTGTTTTGTTTCTTAAATTTCACATAGGAGTGAAATTATATGATTATTTGCCTTTCCCTGATGAAGGATGTTAAAGGTAGTCATTACAAATTGGTTTTTTCCCCCATTAATTCTGAGAAGGATGATATTGGAAGGACCAAATATTACATTAAATTCAGGTATCTTTCAAACCTGAAAATGACTTTTAATTGACGGAAGATGTCGGCAGAGAACCTGTGATATTTGCCAGAGATGTACCTAAAGATTGGAGAAAATGACAAAGTGAGTTTGTAAAGGACTAGAGGGGCAATGTGGGTTTCTGCTTCCTGCAGAGTCCAGCTAACTGTCTGAGCCTATCCCACCAGTTTGTGGAGAGATGCCTCTCCCAGCAGCAATATGAGGTAGGTGCTATCATCATTCTTGTTTTGCACATATGAAGAAACTGAAGCACAGGTTTCTGTGTAGCAAGCCTGAAGTCACCCAGCAAATCCTGACTCAGAATTAACCTGAGACAATTTGACCCCCAAACCCTTAACTACAAGGCTGTGATGCATCACAAGACGGGCATCCCAGAAGAGGACCAAATGATCACTTTAGGGCAACTGAGGCAATGGTGACTCATTGTAAGTGGGCAAGTGTGAAAGATTCCTGTCACCCAGATGAGGACTTGGTGGAAGGAACTTGGACTTGCAATTTAACATAAGGGGTCCCTCTTAGGAGCACCCGCAGAGGTTTACAATGTTCACAAAGTACATGACGCACCGCATGCCTCATTGTTGTGATGAGCTGTCAGGCAAACCCAGGGAACTGCTGGTTGGCCTATGAGCTCTCTTCTCTTTTCTAGTAGGAGCTGTGGTCAGGTCACAGCCACAAAGCTAGAGACTGTGTGTTTTTGCCAGGTTCTTTTGGATCTAGCCATGCTGCACAATTAATTCTCACCAAAGGAATGGGAATGGAATTATATGTGCACTTCAGCATTGTTTGCTTGAAAGGAAATTGCTCTCCTACTTCACTCCTGTTTCGTTTCTAAAAGCTGGAACGTGGATGGGGCAATAAGCAGCCTCTACACAAATGGATGACAACAAAATCTCAGAGTAATATCAAGGCAAAAAGACACAGGAACTGAGGTCCCTGAATGGTCTCATTTTTTTGAGCCACTCTACCAGCCTAGGCTCCCTGCTTACCTCTGGTCTTTCACAGGATACAGAAATAAACCTCCATGTTATTTAAGCCCCTGAAAGTTGGGTCTCATTGAAGAAACTTATCATGTACCCTTCAGTCCTATAAAAACTAAATGCAAAGTGATCGATACATAAAAGTTAATGTCACCGGCTGGTGGCTGGCTAATCTCTGACCAAACAAACGGGATAGAGAGAAGTCAGATATATGGTGGAAAAGTAACATAAATACTTAATGAGCCAGTGACAGTTCTATAAGGGGGGGGGGGGCGCTCTTTATAGTATGGAAACCTGTCAATTTTATTTGCTTTTCACTTTCCACTAGGAGACTGATTGAAATGTATTTGTGAGTGGAAGTGAAATCCATAGAACTGAAAGTATTACCCATAGACATGTGCATGGGTTTCAGATTCTTGGACAGTAGTGATGGACTCATCTTGGTTGTCAGGAATGTTCTTGAAGGAGTTTTCCACAAGGGACACTGAACTTAAAATCTTATTTCTCAATCTCTTACATGATGGATATTTGGATGGTGACCAGTTTGCTGGGTAGATTTTGAGTCCAAAGGGGATTTGCCAAAGAGCAAAATCACTAACAGTCAAAAGGATAAATCCAGCCAGAGTAGTAATGAGAATTGTGTGCGTGTTTTCTAACAGTAGGACACAAAATATACTGAAACCCGACCATTACAAAGCCATTAAATGCAATGGATTAAACATTCAAAAAAGTTTTTGAATGCATGGATGAGTTTACAAGAAATAATAAAAATCCAACTCACAGAGGTAACTAGCTAGAAAACTCTCTGGCTTTGCCTCAGAGAACAAGAAGGATGTCTCTACTAAGAATTCACATACAGCTGCCAAATAGCATCAGGATTTGAATCTTGAATTCATATCATTTGCATCTTCTGAAAAGCACCAAGCTGAGACTCTTACCTCAAAGCTCACCAAGATAACAACGTGCCCCAGGAGCTGAGCAGAGTAAACACACGTCCACTCTGTGAAAATGCGCCCTTAGCAGAAGGAACGGGAACCAGACTTCCGAAACCTCAGAAGTGAAATACGTGAGCTCACAAATAAAGAGAAGACATGCAGAATGAAAAGGACAGATAGAAATGAGTGCCTAGCATTTCAACTAAGAGAAGGAAGGGTTAGTTGACTGGCCTGCGAAGAAGCTGTAAGCGTGAGCACGAGGACAGGCCTGCAGGAATGGTATCGGATGTAGCACAATGTGACGAAAGTGGCAAACAATGGAAAAGGTCAGGCGAGTGGCGTATTACAACCTGCATCCACAGCTAATGGAGAGGTGAGGACCAACACTGGAAGTGATGATGAGTGGCAATTTTCAGACTTAAGAATCACATCAATTCTCAAATGTCCGAAGTCCAGCATGTACTAAGCAGGATCCGAGGGGAAGACAAAATCTACACGTTATGTCTTAGTCAAACACCAAAACACCAGAGATAAAGAGATTTTGAAAATAATCAGGTAAAAAAGACAAGCGAGAGGACTAATGGAACTGTGATAGTTGTCTGTTCAATACTGACAGGTGAATGTCACAGAGACATCTTCAGAATATCTGGTCCTGGTGAAACCGATAAAAGCGATTGCGTAAGGCTGTAACGTCTAGGAAAGGGTTCTCCTCAGTTACTTAGTACCTGAAAGGCAAACAGTCACTAACCTGCACATGTGCAGATAAAGCTACTGAACATCGGGGAGACCTGTGAGAGGGGAAGACCCCCGAACTGGTGAGAAACCACAGTGGCCCAGTTTCTTGAGGCGCTGCTCTAGGAAGTTGGTAACAATGCTACCTAGAACTTCATCACTCAAGATGCTTTAGCGGCTATATAGAGATTCCTTTGGAGAATCCGGGCACTCAAATATAACAAGAAACACAAAGTCAGTTAGCAACCAAACGCCTTTAGCAAGGCTAAATGTGCAACACATCTGCCCTCTAAACTGGTTTGATGTCTAGTAGCGGCAGTTGTCATGAAAGGCTTCTTTTATCGGAGTATATTCTTTGCGCTAAATATATCAATGTTAATTTGTAATGCAGCCACCTTCTCAACTGAAATGCAAAATGTTCCAAAAGAACATATGTCCATATAAACTTCTTTAGCTTTAGCTTAAGAAACAGTTTGTGTTTTCCTTTTTCTATTCTTTTCTTTTCCCCCCTTTTCTTTTCTCCTGTTTTTTTTTTTTTTCCTCTTTAATCGAGATGGCAAATGCCTGCTTTATGCCCATGAAACAGCCATCTTTCTCCTGAGCTCCAGAATCCTAAATCCGACAGCCTACGGAACACATTACAAAACACACCAAGTCAAGTGTCTAATGTTTGCCACTCTGAAGAGATAAGCAACTCTTTGAGATAAAGAATTAAAGATGACTAATGATAAAGAGTTGTTAAACTCACCGGTGAAATGAGTGGACAGTAAAAGGAGAGATTCATATTGCTCTGTAGTTTTCGGGAAAGGCCCCAGCAGCAGATTATAAGGAAGAGTCTCTCTCTTCAGGAGAGTCATGGGTTTTCCTTACGGCAGTGAGCAAAGAGAAAATGAAGAAGGAAGATGGGAAAAGCAGTCTAGTTAGAGACTGAGCAGGCAAGGAGCCAGTGACCAGAGGCGGCTGGCTCGCTTGCATCGGGGATTGTTAGGAGTTGAATTGCATCCCTCCCAAATTCATTCATTCATCTGAATTCCTATTCCCTGTACCTCAGACTGTGATCTTATTTAGGGATAGGGTTGTTGCACCTTTAGTTAAGATAGGGTAATGTTGGAGTAGAGTGGACCATCAACCCAATACAACTGGTGTCCTTATAAAAAGGGGAAATCTGAACATGAGTATGCACAACGGGTGAATATCATTTAAGGTGAAGATAGAGATTGGGGGAGGGGGGGACGCGTCTGCAAACAAAGGAGCCACCAGAAGCTGGGAGAAAGGGACAAAAAGGACCTTCCATCACACCACCTTGATCTCTGACTCCCAGCGTCCAGAGCCATACGACATTACCTTTCTGTTCTTTAAGCCATGTGGTTGGTCCCACTTTGTTACAGCAGCCCCAGCAAGTGGACACAGGGATGTCCCAGGTCATGCCCTTACCTGTAATACATCATGTTTCTGTGAGGGGGCTGGTGTTGGAAAGAGCCCTGCCTGGAGTCATCCACACTGATGACCGTCTCTTTTGCTTCAAGTCACGCTTTTGCAGACATTGGGAGGCACGACACATTCCAAAATAGTCTTTAAATATGTACTGTATGTTATTAGAGTGCCAATAAAGGCTAACCCAGAAGTCTCTGCACCTCATTAACAGGCCCTCGAAGAGAACATTAATTAAATCCTGGAAACTACAGGGTTTTGAACAGTTGGAATTTATATTTTAAAAATAGGCAACTTTGTTTCCTCCCAGCTCTAAAATCTATAATTCTGGTTGTGACACACTTATCACCCACCAGCTCTTATGTTCGTTTGGATCTTTCCAGATTTCTTAGAAAGTGCCAAGAAAACATTTGCATCCCGGCATACATACTGAACTGGACATCGTCCTGAGAATTTCAATAAAATGAAAGAAGCACATGGTTCCCAAATATCTATCAAATCCTGCCACTCCTTACCGTTTGAGAGGAAAGGGGTGCTACTTCTTAAAATAATTAATTTCAAAGCGTTTTCTAAATTTTGTGCATAGAGCTTGTGAGATTTTCTGTAATAGGTGATAAATTATGTGATCTGAATAGGGTACAAGGATTAACAGAAGTAGGACCTCAAGAAATCTCTTAGATGGAGAGCAGTGTTTACTATATCTGTGCACACTTTCTCTAACAACCACAATCCCAGGGCAGTTACTGCTCATCGGTTCTCTCCTGCTCCTTCCTACCTTGTTTCCTCTGTAGTAGAGAAAACAGGACACGTATGAGCCTGAGATAAAAATCTGCATTAGGAAACATGAATAGGTCAGATGCATCATCATCAAAGATATTGACCTTAAACTTAATTTTGTTTTGGATTAGAAGGGTTATTTCTGCCTCGTTTTTCTTTTTTAGTTACTTACTACTTGTTTTTTTTTTTTTTTTTGCTTGACCTTTCAAATCCCAGACAATTTGCTATTTTGTGACTTTCTCTATTATCTTTCCACTGCAAGATAAATACACTTCATAATGTTTAACAAATTATATGTGCCAGATGAGTGACTTAGACAAGTAATTTGTTGGCTCCCTGCTTCTTCATCTTCATGTGCAAATGAGAATATTAATATCCACCTTACGGTCTTGTTGCAGTGACAAAGTGATATAAGCGAAAGAGATTCTCCATTAGCAAGCTGATTTGAAGAGGACGAGGGGTTTATTGAATGGATAAAGAGTGGCTAGCAAAATCACTAGACGCCTAAAGAAACAAGTTGGGGAAGGGAGAAGGAATGAAAGGGAGACAAGGCAACCAGAATCTCAGCAAAAACTACTCTACAAAATGAGTTAGCTGAGGCTTTTGTGAGCAGAGATGCCAGTAGTGGACAATGACTCCTATAGCACCCAATGTCATCGTCACTGCTGATGTTATCATTGCCAGAGGGAGACCTCCCCTCTCTTGACTTTGTCCTGACTCAAATTCCCACCTGGCTGTGTCTGATTGGCTAAGCCTGATCACAAGCTCCTACCGCCCTGCCACCAGAGAGTCTGCAAAACTGAGTACCTGACACTATCATTTTCAATAAAGAGAGGCAAACTCCTCGTCCTAAATAGATTGATATGGTACAGAATTGTGGAACTAAGAAGGAATGATGAAATAAATCAACAAACAAAACCTACCGATGTCCACATGTGTTCACCACTTCCTGCCGTATATTATTTAAATACCTTGTTATAAAAAGTACAAGAAGAGAATAAATAGAAATGATTCCTGGCCGGGGCGGGGGGGGGTAGATCAAATACAAGTTTATTTGGAAATTGAGGTTTATGATGAGATTGGGGGTAAGTAACATCTAGACACGCATGCAGGTAAGGAGGAATTTGGGGATTTCCAGGTGAAGGCATCTGTAGGGACAATGGTTTGACCTTTAAAAATATAAAAATACATACTGAAAATGAGCGAAACCATATCTCTGAAATAGACTACTCAGGAGATAATGGGGAAAAAGTGGAAATTATGTCTAGGAAGGTAATTTGTACCCTGACTTCAGGATATATTTAATTCTCTATTAAGAACTAAATGGATATTCAAAGATTTTAATTGCGTGATAATATGGTAGGAAAAATTATTTTAAAATATGGAGCACAGGGCACTTGGGTTGCTCAGTGGTTAAGCGTCTGCCTTCAGCTCAGGTTGTGACCAGGGTCCTGGGATCAAGATCAAGTCCTGCATCGGACTCCCCACAAGGGGCCTGCTTCTCCCTCTGCCAATGTCTCTGTCTCTCTCTCTCTCTCTGTGTCGCTCATGAATAAATAAATAATATATATATATATATATATATAGAGAGAGAGAGAGAGAGAGAGAGAGAGAGAAAGAGAGAGAGAGAGAGAGAGAGAGAGAGAGAACATCCCGGTAAAGATCAGCAGGTTCTTTAATGACTCGCATATAACTTGGGAAGAAGGGACAGCGATGGAGACATTTGAACAACTGAATTTGAAAATGGCTTTACAGCAGGACCTAAAGGATTCACAGTCCAAAGCAATTCGTTACTTATGGCAATGGCAACCTGGTTGGAAGTAATCATCAGAGATAATATTCCTCTGAAAGATCTCTTGAGTTGGCTTCTGTTCTTCATGGCATAAACTACCAGAATATCTTTATTGTGATTTTACTTCTTTTTAGCTATAGAATACAGATTACACGCAGGCTGCATTGTAAACCAGCATTTCTATTATTATTAGTCCTGTAGCAATGAGGACATAAACGTATTTAGGATGGTAATTTCTGTGTCAGTCATGGACTCTAAAATCTACCAACAGGTGAAGGGTGAACAAATTGTGGGTTATCTGTAAAATGGAATACTACTTAGCAAGAAAAATGGAAGGAAAAACATTTACATGCAATAACATGTATGAATTTCAAAAAATTGCCAAGAGAAAGGCTCCAGAAGCTACAACTATCTAGTTTGATTCCAATCATATGACTCCTCGTCAAAGGCAGGCCTGAGCGATTTAGTATTTCTGCTTTTGTTATCAGAGCAATCACATAATATGTTTTATTTTTTTATTTTATTTTATTTTTTTACATAATATTTTTTAGAATCTCCTCCCATCTCTTAGAGATTCGGGAAGTGCTTGTTTAGAATTGATATTATTTCTTCCTTAAACATTGGGTAGAATTTTCTAGTGAAGCCATACAGCCCTAGAGATTTCTTTGTAGAAAGTTCTCTTAATATTACTTCAGATTCTTATTAGATGTGAGATTAGTTAGGTTATTTGTGAGGACCCTTCATAATTTTTGCCTGTTAAATCTAACTTATTTTCATAAATTCCTTTATCACTTAATAGCAGTAGAATTTGGAATACTGTTCATTTTTCTCATTCGTGATACTGGTAAACTGTGTCTTCTATCCTATTTTTTTTTCATTAGTTGAGGACAAACCAAACAATTTTATTAATACTTCTAAATAAACAGCTTTTGGGCACACCTGCATGGCTCAGCAGTAGAGAACCTGCCTTCAGCCTAGGGCATGATCCTGGGTCCTGGGATTGAGTCCTACAACTAGCTCCCTGCATGGAGCCTGCTTCTCCCTCTGCCTGTGTCTCTCATAAATAAATAAATAAATAAATAAATAAATAAATAAATAAATATAAATAAATAAATAGCTTTTGGTGTCATGGATTTCTCTGTCCTGTTTTCTATCTCAATGATTTCTGCTCTTATCCTTATGACATTATTTATTTTATTTGATTCGGGCTTACTTTTCTCTTGCTTTTCTAATTTTTAATATGGAAGATAGATAACTTATTTGAGACCTGTCTTCTCTTTTATATGAGCATCTGATGCTATATATTTTCCTCAAAGTGCTGCATCAGCTGCATCCTGAGCATACATTTTTGGTATAATTATCAAAATATTTGATATACTACAAGATTTTTGCTCTTATAAGTTCGTGTTGTGTTTTTGTTTTTTTCAATCAGAGATTCTAAGGGAGCTTGATGTATGTTTACGTAATTGTTTTGCAGACTGTACTCTCCAGGGATATTTGTAACTATAATTTCCTTCCCATCTGCTTTTCTACAATGTACAATGGCTTCATCTATTAATAGATGGATTCATATTACCCTCCTCAAGAAAAAGGATGATTAGCTATTGTTTGATCAACACAGTACCACAAAAATGACTTTTTATTACTTCTGAGGCTGGGTACAAAATATTATGTGGCTTCTGTCTTATTTACTGAAATATTACAATTTTCTAAAATAAAAAAAAAAAACCTGAGTATTTAAAACCATGAGATATTACATAAGATGTTCAACTACTCTGAGGCTGCCATGTTGTGAGAATTAAAGAATCATGGTGTAGCTACATGAAGGCATTTACTCTTTGGATCTTTTTGGTCCAGAAGCTATTTTGTGAGTAAATAAGCTTTCGGATTAATTCTCCTCCAGCCATCAGGTCACCATTGGTATCTGAATTTTTCCAGCTGAGGCCCAGATATTGTGGAGGAGAGAGAAACCATTATTCCTGTGCTCAACCCTGACTCGCAAAATCTAGGAACAGAGTAAAATTATTTTAAGCTTCAAATCTGGGGGTAATTTCTATGAAACACTAGTGGACAGAACAATCATATACTTGACTTTATACTTCAAAGCCAATTTTTTCATAGACTTTACTTTTTAAAGCAGTTTTAGGCTTACAGCAAAATTGACCAGAAAGTGATGAGGCTTCCTATACAGTCCTTTCCACCACACACACACAGCCTCCCCCATTATCAACATTTGAAACGGAGTAGTACATTTGTTACTGTCAGTGAACCTACATTGACACATCACAATCACCAAAGTCCATCATTTACATTAGGGTTTACTCTTGATGTTCTATATTCCATGGCTTTCGACAAGTGTATAATGACATGCATCCATCATTATAATATCACATGGAGCATTTTCACTGCCCTAAAAATCCTCTGCACTCTGCCAATTTATCCTTCTCTCCTCTCTCCCCACCACTGGCAGTCACTGATCTTTTTACTGTCTCCATAGTTTTTGCCTTTTCTAGACTGTCGTATAGTTGGAATCATACAGTATGTAGACTTTTCAGATTGGCTTCTTTCCCTTAGTAACATGCCTTTAAGTTTCCTTCATGTCTTTTCATGGCTTGATGGCTCATTTCTTTTTAGTGATAAATAATATTCCATTGTCGAGATATGTCACAGTTTATTTATCCAGTCACCTACTAAAGAATATCTTGGTTGCTGCCAAATTTTGACAATTATGAGTAAAGTTGCTATAAACACTCACATGTAGGGTTTTTGTGGACTTAAGTTTTCAACTCATTTGGATAAATACCAAGGAGTACAATTGCTGGCTCATACGGTAGGAGTATGTTAAGTTTTGTAAGAAACTGCCAAGCTGTCTTCCAAAGTGGCTGTGCCATTTGTATTCCCATCAGCAATAAATGAAAATTCCTCTTGTTCTAACACCCTCACCAGCATTTAATGTTGTCAGTATTCTGGGTTATGGCCATTATAATCATGTGCGATGATACCACATTATTGTTTTAATTTGTACTTCCCTGATAACATCATGTGGAGTATCTTTTCATGTGCTCATTTTCCACCTGTGTATCTTCCTTAGTGAGGTGTCTCTTCAGTTCTTTTGCCTGCTTTTTAATCCAGTTGTTTATTTTCTTGTTGTTGAGTTTTAAGAGTTCTTTGTATGTTTTGGATAATGGTCCTTTGTCAGATTTGCCTTTTGCAGATAAAGTCTCCCAGTCTATGGCTTGTATTTTCATTCTCTTGACTGTATTTCTCAGAGTAGAATTTTTTATTTTTAATAAAGTCCCTCTTATTCCTTTTTTCTCTCATGGGTCAAGCCCTTGGTGTTGTATCTAAAAGCTCATGGACATTCCCAAGGTCATCTAGGTTTTCTCCTATGTTGTCTTCTAGGAGTTTTATAGTTTTGTGTTTTATATTCAGGTTGGCAATCCATTTTGAGTCCATTTTGTGTCAAAGGAAATTTGTGAAAATACTTTACCAAATGCACAGTCAAGCCCACATTTTCTTAAGGGTTCCAAAGTTATGGAAACCTCTAAAATAAAGAGGAACTTCCCATTAGTTATACTAAGTTTAGTAACTAGCGTCGATGCACATGCTATTTAACCCTGGGTGATTCTGACCTTAGAGATAAGAGCATTTCATTCAATCATTCTTCTATACAATATTCATTCAGAAACATTTACTAAAATGTCTCCTTGTGTGAGGCACTTCTCTAGGGGATATACTATACCTGAAGATGTAGTATGAAACCAAACAACCACAAATTTTTGTATTTATGGAGTTGATATTCTAGTGACAGAATGGATACAATAGATATAATATAAATATAAATTTATTTATATATATATTATATATATTATATTTATATATTTTATATTTAATTTTATATATATATAAAATTATATATAATACATATTCTATGGTAATATATAATGTATTCTATGTCATATATACATATTCTATGTTATATATGCTACATAATTTTATTACATATTGATATATAAATATATAAATGTATTTTTAATATGTATGTGTATGTGTGTAGATAGATAGCTATGATATTGGTTCTGTTTCTCTGGAGAACCCTAATACAGGATTTAAGTTCAGATTTTTCTGATACAATATGTCAAATAAAATGATTCTTGTTTGGAAAACTGTGTGGAGGTTTCTCAAAGAGTGAAAAATAGATCTGCCCTACAACCCAGCAATTGCACTGCTGAGGATTTACCCCAAAGATACAGATGCAGTGAAATGCTGAGACACCTGCACCCCAATGTTTATAGCAGCAATGTCCACAATAGCCAAACTGTGGAAGGAGCCTCGGTGTCCATCGAAAGATGAATGGATAAAGAAGATGTGGTCTATGTATACAATGGAATATTCCTCAGCCATTAGGAATGACAAATACCCATCATTTGCTTCAACGTGGATGGAACTGGAGGGTATTATGCTGAGTGAAATAAGTCAATCAGAGAAGGACAAACATTATATGGTCTCATTCATTTGGGGAATATAAATAATAGTGAAAGGGAATAGAAGGGAAGGGAGAAGAAATGGGTAAGAAATATCAGAAAGGGAGACAGAACATAAAGACTCCTAACTCTGGGAAATGAACTAGGGGTGGTGGAAGGGGAGGTGGGTGGGGGGTTGGGGTGACTGTGTGACGGGCACTGAGGGGGGCACTTGATGGGATGAGCACTGGGTGTTATGCTATATGTTGGCAAATTGAACTCCAATTAAATAAATAAATAAATAAATAAATAAATAAATAAATAAATCATACTTAAATGATTATTGTTTGATTGCCTCTGCTGTGACTATTAGAGCCATAGGCTGGTGTGTGTGTGTGTGTGTGTGTGTGTGTGTGTGTGTGTGTGTTTTGGAGATTTGGTAGTGAGGATGAACACTCTTCTGGAGCATAGATAAGCAAATTACCTAGGAAAATATATTGTAAAATAGGACTGCTAAAAGGGGCACCCTCTTGAGACGTTTGAAAGCATGTCAGTGGAGTAATTATAATGATGGACATTGGATTCTAAGGAAGGAAGGATGTATATAAGGGTAAGATCAATAGTGAAAAGTTGGTGAAGTCATGTATTGGAAAGTACCACTGAAGTCAGTGTGCTGGAAGGAGAGTGGAATGCATCAAAAATGCATGTGTGTGTGTGTGTGTGTGTGTCTGTGTGTGTATATCTTGTGTGTGTGTCTGTGTGCATATATATATACACATATATATGTCTGTATATATATATATATACACATCTATGTGTGTGTGTGTACATCTATGTGTGTGTCTCTGTATACATTTCTATGTGTGTGTGTCTGTGTGTGTTTCATCCAGCAAAATTCAATGACTCAGGAGCAGCCACAGAGAAGGCAGAGATTGGATTTAATGAAGTTTGGGTTAGATTTTTGGCATACTGAAGGTGGAGGTTCAGGACAGCTGAAGGTGTTCAGTGGAGTCATTACTATAAAAGATTCTGGACTCTAAGTTGGGTTGGAGGAAAGTGGGAATATGAAGATATTTACATTCCCATCCACAGTGTATGAAAATGTTGATTCCTCACATATCCATGAGATGGTACAAATCATTTTAAAACCATGTAACACTCTAGGGAGCAAACGGTGGCATTGAATCTATCACTTACCTTGCATCTCCCTAGTCAAAATTGAGCCACCTTGAACTACTTACTGACCTTGCTTCATTTTCTTGTCAAATGCCTTCCATATCTCCCCAACATTTTTCCAATTATACTTTGTCTTTTTTTTAAATCTTTTTATACCTTATCTTGTAATATCAATGTTAGGAATTTATATACATTAGGGAAATTGATTCTTTGTCACCTGGTTTAACATTTTCTCTGTAGATTATTTGACTAAGTTTTTATTATGTTTTTGCTTTTAGAAGTTTTAAGTGTTAAAATATTAAATTGATCATAATTTGTCCAATAGCTTTTGGTTTTCCCATTTGTGTTTAGGAGAGCTTCCCTCACGAATGCTTCAAAGTAATCTCATATATTAATTTTAATACTTGACTTCTTTAAATATTTTAATTTTGGAATTTATTTCTATATGGTGTAAAATAGGGATAAAACTTATTTTTTCCCCAAACGTGTAGCCTATTTTCTCAACATCATTTATAGAAAAATTTCATTTTTTTCTCATCTTTTTGCAATACCAAATGTGCTATAGATTAAATTCCATGCATTCTTGGATATCTTTATCAGTCCTCTGTTCTGTTCTTCTGGGATTGCCATATTTTGTTATAATTTAGCTTCTTAGAATATTTTAATATCTGATAGGACAAATCCACCTAATTTATGCATATATTTCACATTGTTCTTGGCAATCCTCACACATTTATTCTTCCATATAAATTTCATATTCAATTTGTCCAGTTCCCAAATATACCCCGTTAAGACGATGACTAAAATTTTATTAGATTGAATTATTTGTTTTGGAGAATTAGAATTTTAATTAGGAATAAAGCCTGTCATTCCTAAGTCTTCTTTATATCTTTCAATAAAATATGGTTATTTCAGATAGGACTTACATGTTTATTGTTGCATTTAATATTATTTTTGTTATTTTTCCATAACATGTTCTGTTAAAAGAAATGTATTATATGTGTTCCATATCCTGCTGCTTAGGGCAATTCTATTATCAGTTATAATTACTTTGAGTGATGTTCTTTTATTTTCTAAACATATAACAACATCGGTGAGTAAGGAAAGTTTGTCTCCATTTCTGGTATTTTTATCACCAATTTCATTTTTTTTAATTTCTTCACCTAACCCCTCTGACACAATTTTGAATAATAGGTATTCTCAGGTTTCATCTTGATTTTAATGGGACTTCTCTTAGCAGTTCTCCATTTATAGCACATTTGCTGTTGGTTTCTGATAAATACTCTTGTCTTAGGCATTTGTTTTCCCCCTTTTTAAATTAGACTTTTCATTTGAAAAAACAATAGTGTCTGCTTTTACCTTTATTGCCTTGACTTTTTGGTTGGTTTTGTTTCCTCGCTGAATAATCTATTTTCATATTCATTAATTATATGCACTGTCTTTAGGTTTATTTTCCTCATCTTGCATTTCATGGGTGACAGGATCTTCATTTGCACCACCTTTAATGTAGGTGCTTTGTTGAAGTGGTGGGGGGTGTCCTGACAGCTGCTCCTGTCTGGCCCTGCCTGCAGACACCCTCATTTCTTTTCACAGACCTGGGGAAATCTTCCATCAAGTAAGACTCTATGTCAGAATCTTTCATTTTTCACAAAAAAAGAATGAATTGTTTTCTCTCAGCTTGGTAGAGCATATTGATCTTCCTTCAGTCAATAACACAAAATGCCTGCCCTTCTGGTCCTGCCTAATGACAGCCATTTGGGTAGTCTGGCATGCTGTTCTTGTCACAAGCCCATCTGAGACAACTGGTATCTGAAAGGAATAATCTAAGAATTATGTTGACTACTCGCTTTTCAAGATTCTCCAGGCTTTACTCATAACTCAAATTAGAAAAACAACTGTACACTCAAGACAACACCTTTTGCTAGATCACAGTCCTTGTCCCAGCATGCACTGCCATTAACCACAGCACCAGAACTTTCTTTACAGGATCACTATGAGTTTATAATGTCCACTGGTTTTTATCAGAGGCCAGTGTCAGAAACAGACCCACAGAGTTTCTCTGTGTTCTTAAACAATGATTAGTGACAATGATTATTTTAAATCTCATGTATGTAAAGATTTTACATGACATATTTCTCTCAGGCCTTTGGGACTGGATATTATTTCTCCTATAAAATGGGATGCACTTTTTTCACTAAATAATGAATGTTATATAATCTATGAGATTGGATTATTTACTGCGGTTGATAGGAATCTTTGCTTCTTTCTTCACCTCTTTGTTGTTCTCACTGTCTCTCCTTTTACTTTGTGTGTCTCCTTCAAGAGTTTTAATCTTTACCTATTCTTTTATTGTAAGCTGCCTTTGTGAAAATATATCAGATATAATCAAGTCAGGTCATGTGTAAATGAGGAATAAAAGTAAAGAAAAGCAATTTCAAGATTCATAAAGCAAAGGAAAGGAAACTGGTACATTTGGTTTTTGGTACTTATGGTAATTGTGTGGGATTCCAATACTTGGCATACATCTGAAAAAAAGTTGCAAGGACTTCCTGTAAACAATTTTTTTTTTAACCTTGCACTCCATCTCTGTCCATGTATGGGAAGCTCAGGGGTTGATATAACTCCTGAATTCTCAGTCAAAATGATATGCCAGAAAGAAGTCTAGAAGAAGGTCTTTTTATTTACCTATTATGATATTATGATGTGGAGAGATTCAAGAGCAATCTGGAGATCTAGTCTAAAATGCTAGAGGGGAAGCCATGCTTCACTCAGGAAAGAAGGAAGAAGGAAGTAGCTTGTTTGGCCTGAGATCCATGTCACAGTGTCATTTCATATTGGCCATCCTCTGGGCTCACTCATTCTAGACCCTGCAACAGGTCACAGGTTGAACCACCATGACCAGGTGCCAGTAGAGCTCCAGACTGACTAAAAGGCCCCTCATGGGTTGTGCATTTCTGTGCCTCTCCCCTAGGGAGGCTCAGGCATTGGGGTAAGAGTACCTTACCTTGGGCTCATCACTTTGAAAAGAGAGTGCTTAATTCAAACAAATAACCACAGGAACGACTTATCATACATGTGTCTAACTGAGTTTGGCAGCATTTCCAGGGATAGAGTTTCAGGGCAACCCTGTATCCACCCCCTTCTATTTGCCTCTGCAAAATCAAAACAAGATGTAATGGGATAAGATTTTTGAACTCTTTTCTGAGGTACTTTTTATTGATATAAATCTTTCTTTGTCCTGAAATTCATAACTCATGGAATGAATGGTGCTCATTAATTTAGAAAAAGGAGGGAAACAGCCTAGAACAAAGGATTCATTGGAAGATAGTCTTTGTTCCCCCCAAAAGTGGGGGAAGGAGTTGTTCTAAATTGCAAAAACTTTTCTTAATACAACTAGGACAGAGCTACAAATTATGAGCAAAGGAAAGCTTTGTCATCAAAAGGGGGAAAGTTAAAAGTATATGCAGTAGGTAAAGATGATAGGATGTGCAATAGGTAATTTTCACTCCATAAGAATGGGGAGACACCCCACTGAAGGAAGGAGGTTTGTGAGACCAGCATTTATTAGTTCTATGGCTGGAATGTAAAGAACACTAGAAACAATCTCATTTTGTGGGGGAAGGAGGCCTGGGTCATTCAGGCAAAAATGGAAGAAGAATGAATGGAAACATACTGAAGAAAAGTATGGTCTATTTCTCTGTGTTTCTTCACAACTGGCAGCCATTTTGCTATTGAACCTTCCATCCTCTTACCTTTGCCTTGAAGCTAAAGTAAGGATGCTGGCTTGAAGTTTTGCATTTCTTATCTCTTCTGCACAACCCCATGAATTGTGAAAAGCCCTTACATGGCTGCAGGTTTTTTATTCTGTTTTCCATATAAGATATTACCAGAATATGGTTGTGGGATACCTCCATGATCCTGTCTTCTCATGAGTTTTTTTTTGGTCTTGTTTTGTTAGTTTGTTTTGATTTTGTAACTAAGCCACAGAGTCTAAAATAATCCAAAACAGTGAAAAACATTTTAAGAGTTGTATTAGTTTTCTAAGGCTGCTGTAACAAAACACAAACTGTATGTTGTAAACAACAGACAGCTACTGTCTCACAGTTTGGGGAGCCAGCGGTCGGGGCAGGGCTGCTTCCTTTGGAGACTATGAGGGAAACTTTGTCCCTCGTCTCTCCCCCAGGGTCTGGAGGTTTTGGTGATCCTTGCTGTTCCTTGATTTATAGAAGCATCACACCAATCTCTGCCTAATATTCACATGGCAGGGTTGGTTTTTTGTTTTTCTGTGTGTATACTTACCTTGAAAATCTCTCCTTTTTAAGGATGTCAGTCATATTGGATTAGAGATCCAGTATGACCTCATTTTAACTAATTCATCTGCAAAAACTCTACTACCTAATAAGGTCATAATCAAAAGTCAATGGGGATTAAGACTTCAACACATGGATTTGTAGAGGGGAGACACAATTCAAATCATAATAGTTCTTTTGACTTAAACTTTAATGCAGAAAATTAGAAGAAAAACAGGTTTTTTTGGTCCTCATCTTGAAGAAACTATGGGAAGTCTGTGCAATTTAGAAAGAATTTTTTTTTTTTTTTTTTTTTTTTTTTTTAGCTCATAGTCTGTAAGAAAGATAAGTTCATTCTACTCCTGACTTTCTGTGGCTCACTAAAATCAGACTTGCTTAGGGCCCATATCAACAGATTCCCACTCAGCCTTGAGGACACACTAACCCCAAAGGAATTCCAGTGAAAAATCTCTTTGTTTTTCTTGTTTTTATTCCTGGAGTTAACATTTTTCACATGCAAATATGAGAACACATGAAAGAACAGGTATTTTCTCCTCTCTGCAGCAAAAGTCTCAAAAAGAAGATTTATTTTGCATCTTTGATAGACAAATGCATTGAAATATATCTTTCAAAAAAAGGATACTTCCTTTTTTTTCTGTACTGGGGGCAGGGACCTTAATTTACATGAAAAAAAATTAGAAACTTTATTTGAGGCATAGATACTCTTATTGCCTTTCTTAACATGTCACAAAAGCCAGAGTAGAAGCAGCCAGTGCCACAAATTCAAGAGCACTTTTAATTCATAAAATATTAGGACCTCCAAAGTCTTCTGGGGAAATTGTTAAAAGTCTGTTCACTTTCAGTAGCTATATTTTCAATTTTTTTTTTAAAAAAATCACTCAGGAGGCAATTCTCTTTTTATCATCAAAGCAGTTCTTCTGTCCCCATCAGAGGAGATGCAAATAATATTTATTACATGCTCCTCTACAGATGGTAAAATCCCATACAACATAGATAAATATCCCCTGTCCTACAGAAGTGTACATTTTCTGTGTTCAAACTTTGATAGATAATGTTCATGCTAGAACTTAACTACCTAAAATGGGCTTGATAGAACTAAGCGGTCACTCTTACTGTGACCACTGTCATACACTGAGGATTCCCCTGATTGTACTTAAAGCAAAACAGAACAAAAAAAAACACTCAAGCAGTTTCCAGGTTTGAAGTCTACAGAGGAAGTGGATCTAGGGAGGAGGAGACAAGGTGCTGATCCTACCTTCAAGGCTTCCAGCTGGGAGCATCCCATCTTCCCACCTCTCTTCTCTGAGCCGCTTCTCCAAAAGGGAAACAGACACGCTGGGCCATGTCTAAGGCCAGTCCAGGGTTACAGTTAGTTGCATGGTGAGGCTGGCTCTAATTTTTAACTTGTGTTCAGATTTTTCCATAACAGCACACTGTTTTCCTATACTTGTCATATATAAACCCAAAATGTTAAGAGTAGATTCAACAGTGTGCTGTTTAGCTTGCTGATTCAAGGGAAACAGACCAAAGGTGTTTCTCATACTTAAGACATTAGAGTTTATGAGGAGATACATTTTCAAAGTGACTTTTCAGTTTTATTTTTCTCCTTAATATGTGAATGGCAGTTTTAGATTGTTAGTGAACACCATGCCCAGTCAGGTTTGTCTAGGGGCAAAATCCCTTAGGATGTCTCCTCCTGGAAACATCTCAGAAAGCAAATCTCATCGCAAGTCAAAAGTAATGTGTCCAAAGGGTGCTGTGATTTCCTTAAATTCTCGGTCAGCAGCATTCTCCTCTCTGACTCCTTTCCCTCCAGCCATCTGGAATTACACTCGATGGGAAAGAGGCTGGCAGTTCTCCTCTCTCAGTATTACCAAATAGGTAGCTTTGGAAATAGTTTCCTCACTGGAGTATCACAAAAACCTCCTGAACTGATAAATCTTCCAAGTTCATCTCCGAACAGGTAGCTCGATGCTTGCATCAGCACTTAGCTTGGCATTTGAACTCCTCGTTACTGACTTAAAAATAGGAGGATCGGGGAAAAGGGAAACAGATTCCGAAGTTGGAACCTGATAAAAGAGCGTGGGGTCCACAATAGCCAAACTGTGGAAGGAACCTCAGTGTCCATTGAAAGATGATGGATAAAGAAGATGTGGTCTATGTATACAATGGAATATTCCTCAGCCATTAGAAAAGACAAATATCCACCATTTGCTTCGACGTGGATGACCTGGAGGGTATAATGATGAGTGAAATAAGTCAATCGGAAAAGGACAAACATTATATGGTTTCATTCATTTGGGGAATATAAAAATTAGTGAAAGGGAATAAAGGGAACGGAGAGAAAATGAGTGAAAATATCAGTGAGGGTGACAAAACATGAGAGACCCCTAACTCTGGGAAACGAACTAGGGGTGGTGGAAGGGGAGGAGGGTGGGGGGTGGGGGTGACTGGTGGTGGGCACTGAGGGGGGCACTTGACAGGATGAGCACTGGATGTTATTCTGTATGTTGGCAAATTGAACACCAATAAAAAATAAATTTATTATTTAAAAAAAAAAACAGCATGGGGTGGGTGTGGATTGAAGCAGAAAGGGAGAGAACAGTAGCCACGGTGCCCTGTATCACCTGGCCACAACCCCAGGAGCAAAACACGAGTGTTTCTCAGGGAAACCATCCCCTGGGGCAATCCCCGCTGGAGCCAGCCTGGGCATCCCAAAGGGACGGTAAGTCCAATCAGCATCCCTGCCCCATTGCCATGTTCTGTCTGACCGTAACAGTCTTTATTTTACTACTATTTGTAGGTTCTAAATAAATGCTGGATGAAGGGATGCGTGAATGGAAAATCTATATATGAATTGATGTTTCAGATGATCTCTGAGGTTGATTTCTAGTAATTTTGCACCAGCGTGCAGGAAGAATAGACCTAGAATCCTCTTTAAAATGAATTTGAAAGAAATTAAAACAACAGCGAATATAAAGGAAACTAAACTACTCTATGGATTACATGTGTCTTTTAATCCACTTTGCCCTCTGTATGAAATGTGACATAAAGACATCTGCCAATATTTTAAAGGCTTCTGCTGGTGCCTGAATTATATTTTTAAATTAGACCCTAAAGCTGCATTCTAATGCATTACTTTCATTTGCTAAAGTATACATAGAGTCTCACTCTACTCCCAGGGCGTCCTTTATTTAATCAGTCTGAGAGCAGCACAGAGCATCTCCATCTCCACGTGAATCGTTGCCAGAGCCTGCCGACTTGTACATCTCACCTCTCTGGCAATACATGACCTCCTTGAAGGAAAAGAAAACAGATACATAACTGAAGAGGAGATAAGGAGTAGGGGACGAAATCCCTTTTGATAATCAGTGAAATGTATGCAAATCTGACTCTGCATCTGATGTGATTTGATGCATGTCATAGGAAATGCCCACAATAAGCAACGTTACCCTTCCCTTGTAAAAGTCAACACAGCATTAATGTTTTACCAAAAGAAATGGAAGGTTGAGGTTAAGGAAACCAAGCTACTATTAGTTATTTTTATAAAGGGGAAGGTATTGTGTGGACTCTAATGGCAGTAAGGGTAGTGACAGTGGAGTTTCCCCTTGAACCTGCTTTAAATAAAACATAGCTGGTTCAGATCCTGGCTTTGATATGTAGATAGAAGACAAGTTGGAGATCTAGAAAGAGATTGGAATCTCCCAAAGGGAGAAATGCAGAGCTTCAGGGAGGGAAAGTCATGGAGTAGTGGATGTGAACTGGGGAGGACTCTGCTAGGATCACGGTAGTCACTAATTGTTCATCGGGGGGGACACAGACAGGAAAGTGCATGGCCTCTGGCAGAACTGGATTCAAGTCTGAAAGCAGCTATTTGTTGACTGTGGGATGCTGGAAATGAGTGGATGCTCACTGAGTCTCAGTTCCCCCATCTATACACTCTATAAAAGTGGAGACTCCATCTCCATTCTAGGCTTTTGTAAGGATTAAATGAAATAGTGATTCAAAGTCTAAAAAAAAAAAAAAAAAAAAAAAACAAAAACAAAGTCTATGACAGGGAACATGGGTGCTCCATCAATGTTAGATGCGGACTTGGGATATTCTCTGGTATGCTGAACAAGCAGCTACCCCAATTCTCTGGGGTTTAGTACCATAGGTGTCTGCTTCTTTCTCCTGCCATATGTGCTAAAAGTTGGTGGGGTTTAGGGAAGGAAAGATGAGACTCTGCCATTTGGAACCCTCCTTAGTCATTGCAACAGAGGCAAGAAACATGAGAGGGATGCCTTGGAGCTTTTACTACCTCGGACCAGAAATGATGCACATCACCCTTGCTGCTCACAGTTTATGGGTAACATATGATCATTTGACCCTGCCTAACAGGCAGTCAGGGAATGTTGAAGAGGAAGATGGAATATTGGTGAGCATCATTCTCCCAGCTACCGTGACTTTCTTCCACCAAGACCTCCTATGCATACACTTCACACATACAAAAATTAAAGGTTGCCTTAAAACCAAACACAAAGTACATTTAGTATAATATGTAAATATGTTCATAACCTGGGTATCACTAGCACATTACCACCTGCCAGTTCTTCATCAAATAATGAATTTGACTAAATTGTGTTGTCCTGATTTCAGCCAAAAGAAAGGAAATACCAGCTCTCCCAACCCACCTACAACATATCTTAATTTTTAGTTATTTTAGCAGCTCGATGGGTAGCAAAAATCTAATTTCCATTACGTTTTCTGAAAATATAAAAATCACCCTCATACCTCCTTTGCCAATTTTTGGTATTCCAAAGGTAGAAGGGATGTAGGTTGGGAGCATGACACTAATCATGAGTAACCCCAGCTGTCTGACATGGCGGACTCACTTCTCTGACTTGGTTTTACCTCTACATCTGTAAAATAAAGCATTGGGATATATTCTCCAGGGACTCTTCAGCCCCTAATATCAAACTATTCTACAGCAATTTTCAATAAGGATTCCTGCCTGGGATATATAATGCTGATGGAATTTCCTCTGCATTCTACCAAATGGGTTCAATTACATAGGGACCCAGGAGATCTATTGCCTACTTCCTGCCGGATTAACCACCTCTCTTGGTATCCACAATGGGTCAAGCAGAGAACATTTTGATGCAATGATGTTCACAAATTCTTTCACAAACAGTATTCAATACTACTGACAGTAAACACTGCTATTCATGCCTTTAATGTACTTGAATATTTGAAGTCAGGCTTTGATTTCTCTTTAGGACACTCTTCTCTCCTTTAAATAAAAGTTCATGCTTTAAATGTTGTCTGATTATCTTACGAGGACATCATTCATTTTGCCCAAGGAATGTGGAGCATGCATTTATTCAACCAACATCTCATAAGAGTTTACTGTCATAGGCCTACTGTTAACACCAGTATACAGAGGTATAGAATATAAATCTTTTCCTCGAGGAGCACTCTGAGGAAGAAAAATTGGTAAAATATAATTACCATATAGCATGATAAATATAAAGATAGGGGGAAGAAAGGAGTGATATGTGTTCTTTGAAAACAGGAAATTTTCTGATACCCTGGAGCATAGAAGCTGTGGTTTATCAGCTTTCACAGTGAGGGAATATGTGATGACAATTAATTCGCCATTATCCCATTCCACTATACCAATCATGTCATTGGCATTTGATCACATTTCAAGACATGAAAAGGGATCTCTCAGTGGTTAACCCATTCCCCTTAAAATCACTAGAAAGTAGGTATGTGGGATATTTAGAGTAAATATGTATCACTAATGCTAATTTTGTCAAGAATAACTCAGAGATTCTTGGTGGGGGCAGGGGCGGAGAAAATATCTTGACTTTCAAATTGTCTTCTTTTCTCCCTGTGATAATGTACACATTTTTCTTCCTGGTGTCACCATTCTTGACTCCACAGATTCCTTTCTTAATTCTACTAGTCTTGCTTTCCCTGCATATTCTTAAAGTCCCTCTTCTTCCTCAGATGACTTTTCTCTGAAAGACCCTTCTTAAATCACCTCATGTTCTAAGTATCACCTACATATCCTAAATGAATTTTACGCTGATATTTCAAAGAATCATGAGTAAAAGTTAGCAGGAATTTCTCTGCTTGCTATAAGCTTTCTAAAACACAAATTCAGTTATTAGGGGCAGGGACTATTGCACCAGACATAATATGTATCCCTGGAATGTCGATCCAGGTGCCAGAAAATTGCAGGCCAGTAGGAAAATGGTGTAATCTGTGATTCCATCTGGCCCATGAATTTCCAGTGGCCTTGCTTATAGATTGTCAGAACTGTTCATTAAGTTTGTTGTGAAACCAAAGGCTTAATATCTGTAATTTAGAGGGTTCAATAGGCAGTTAAATTGAGTGAAACTATTTTTGAATGACTACTCTAGTTTCAGAGAAATAGCCGACATTGCAGCTCAGAAGAGCTACATTTGAGGCAGCACCAGGAATTTAAAATTATTTATAGGCCCTTTAGAAAAGGGCTTTGCTCTGCTAACTTGAGAAACTTTTTTTCTCCTTTTTATTTTATTTTATTTTTTTAACAAAAGCTTAAGTGCTGACAAAAGGAAACATTTCTAATGCAGATAGGTTATCAGTCACAACCACATAACTTTAACTGGCTCAAAGGGGGCAAAGGTTGATTGTGTTTTCTGTTTTTGTCTTTGTCTGATCTGTGGTTATCTTCAAATGCATGCACCATTGTGAAAATGTGTTTGCATGTAATGTATGTGCTGAAGGGGGACTGTGATATACTAAATGAGAGGCAAAAATGAATTCTTTATGGAGGCCCTTCTATGCCAGCCATTTATAAGCAATCCCTGAGACACTTTACTAATAGTGGGGATGGTTATCCATTCCTCAAATATGAGAGGGTTCCCGAACTCAAAATATAACACAGATAGCTGTTGAAAATATGAAATGTTCTGTGCTTGGCACAAAAAGCTGATGCAGACGTCCAAGTGATGACTAAGAACAAGTGGGTATCAACATGTGCCATCCAGAAGTGCAAGCTTGAAAAGCAATGGAGCCTCATGGTTGCTGGTATCACCAACCACCTAATTTTAAAAGATTTCCAGAGAAGTTCGAGAGCTCATTCCTACATTATGTACAGGGGTACCAGAAACTCATTTTTTAAGGGCTAGATAAACTGTTATCTACTAATACAGGAGGATTCTGATGTTGTATGGCAGAAATTGCTAGTTGCCTCCCCAAAATCCATTTCCCTTTTCGCCCCCCAGATACAACACCGATTTTCTTCAGAATATCCAGGATAAAAACATCAAAAGTATACCGGGATAAAAGTGTAAAGAAATACATTTTACTTCTTTTACAGTTTGGGTGATACACTTAATACAAAGGAGATATAAGTCAGCTGGGAATTTCTGGGAAAGTTTTGCTTTCCCGGAATAGATGCCACCCCTTTTTTCTGTCATTCATTTCCATCATCTTCTTTCCTGGAATGAGGACATGAGCTTGAGATGGAGTATTTCTTTTGTGATCAAGAGGCAATAAGCAAGGTAAAAAAAACATACACATGATGATAGAGCAGAAAGCAAGAAGGAGCCTAGGACTTTAATGATGTTGTAGACTTCCTATTTTGAAAGAAAAATGTAAGCCCTCACCACTAATTGCACTGTTGAGAGCTTCAGTTAGGTCTCAGATGCAAATGCATGCTTGGGAATTATAAAAATATGCAGTTTCTATGGAGCATTTCCAGCACATAATGCAAGTAAACAAGCAAATAAATAAAATGAAAGCAAAACACAACCTTAACCAAAACTGTTCAATATGTCGAGGAGTAAGTAATCATTTTTGATAAGAGATATAAATTAGTGTTTAAACTATAATTATCAAGGAATACTGTTCCATGATTTTCTTTATTCTGACATATTAAATTTTGACCACACATTGCTATTTGGTAAATAATAATGGAAATGATGAAATGAGTGTAAAGGCTATTCTGCAGTGAATGCTTCTTTGCAGTTGTACAAGAAAATGAACTTTGAGACATTTATATACTTATACAATTTTCCCTTTGCATTCTTTTCACTGATACTTGCAGTTTTAGAAATCATTGTCAATAATTATCTGGATCATTTATTATGTCCCAATTCATCACCTCCTCATTGGGTTTTTTTTCAATTCCTGACCATCACTCAAATAAAAGACTTGCTTAAAAGAACACAAGTAGAGTCATTAAAAATGCTTTTCCTAAGCAAGGTACTCTCCCAACATTTCTGGGAAGGTTTCACAAAATGGTTGAGGTAATGAGACACTTACAAAACCAAGCTCATAATTCATCATAGCCCATGCTAAAAGCATACTATTAATGACAGGATTTGAAAGCAATGAAAAATTTCTGTAGTGGAGCAAGCCTTTTTGTTAAAGGGATATTTAAACAAGGCTTTTAGGGGGTGAAGGGTATGACCAAGTAGAAGAGACAGTTTTGTAGGCAGAAGGAAACAGTATAAACAAAGAGAGGACTAGAGGGCACATGTCAGACAGAAGTGAATCTTCACAAATCACCTTTTTGGCTGGAGTACAACATGAATGGCAGGGACAAGTGAGGGAGTAGAAGAGATTTTTTTTGGAGATAGATTATGACGGGCCTCAGTTAATATATTTAGGAGAAGGGACTGTGTCCTGTAAATGGTGAGAATCCTAAGTCTGTAGAAGGTTACTCCAGACTTGACAAACACTTATTTTTCATCCTCAAGGGCAGTAATTTATGTTTACCTAAAATAAACACAGTCCTAATGATATCACCATCTTAATAGACACCTAGGGAGGGTTTCAGGGAAGACCATGTAGGAAATAGGGAAGGGCAATGGTGTGCTCCTCTTCCTTCCAGCCAGGGTGGTATCACAGAGAATTAATTTGAAAAAATGAAATCTCATTCTCATTGGTAACAAGGAGGCCCTCCCCACTGAGTGTCAACCAAGACTGAGTGGACAACCTGAACTTCCATGTTCACCTGACAGTGATAGGGCAGGGCCCCCTTCACCAAGCAGAATTCTATAAAAAGACACCTGCTAAAGCCTAAGATTTAATTAAGATCCAGAGTCTTAAACTATAATGCCCCCAAATGGCCAGGCTTCAACAGAAAATCATTTGTCATACTAAGAGCCAGGATGATCTCAAACTGAATGAGAAAAGACAATCATTAAGATACAAAAACCAAGATGACACAGATATTAGAATTATCTGAAAAACATTTTAAAGCAACTGTAATGAAAATGCTTCACTGAGCAATTATGAACCCACTTGAAACAAATTCAAATATATAAAATCTCAACAAAGAAAAAGATAGAAATAAGAGCCAAATAGAAATTATATAACAAAGAAAAATCAATAGCCAAAATAAACAAACCCAGTAGATGGGGGTGCCATAGCACATCAAGGAGGGCAGAAGAATCAGTGAACCTGAAGATGAACAACACAAATTATCCCAATCTATACCAGAAGATCAATTATTTATAGAACTGAGAGATTCAAAGAAATAGTGGGTGGTAAATCCCCAGATATAGAAATAAACATAAACCTACAGTGGCAAGAAGCTCAGTAAATCACAAATAGGATAAACCTAAAGAAATGTACAAAAAAAAAAAAAATACAAAGTCATTAAACTAAAGACAAAGGAAGAAAAAATCTTTAAAAGCCACAAGAGAGAAATCACACATGACCTGTAGAATAAACAATTCCAGGGAGGGTAGATTTCTCAGCATAAACTATGGAGGCTAAGAGGAAATGGCATAGCATTTTTCAAGAGCTAAAAGAAAAGAACTGTCAGCTCAGAATTTCATATCCAAAGAAAATATCCTTCAAAAAATGAAGAGAAAATGAAGACATTCTCTATAGAGGAAACTCAGAGGACTTATTACCAGCTGACCAACTCCAAAAAGAATGGCTCCAGGAAATTCTCTAACAAATAGAAAGGATGTGATAAGAGAAATTATCTTTGAGCATCAGGAAGAACATAGAAAAACCAAAAATATGGGCATATGTAATAGAAATATCTTCTCCCCTGGAATTTTCTAAATTACATGTGAAACCTAAAGCAATGCATATAAATATTTAAGATAATTATTTAAAAAGGGAGATGAGGGGATCCCTGGGGTGGCTCAGTGGTTTGGCGCCTGCCTTTGGCCTAGGGCGTGTTCCTGGAGTCCTGGGATCCAGTCCCATGTCGGGCTCCCGGCATGGAGCCTGCTTCTCCCTCCTCCTGTGTCTCTGCCTCTCTCTCTCTCTCTCTCTGTGTCTATCATAAATAAATAAATAAATAAATAAATAAATAAATAAATATTTTAAAAGGGAGATGATAAATTTAGTATAAGGGAGGTAACAGTTCTACATTTTGCTCAACTGGTAAAATGTTAGCACTAGTAGACTGTGATAAGTGAGATATATGATTGTACTTAAAGTGACCATTAAAAACACTATACAAATTTATGTATACTCAAAAATACTATGGACAAATCAAAATGGCATTCTAAAATATGTCCAAATAACTCAGTGGAAGGCAAATAAATAAATAAATAAATAAATAAGAACAAACAACAGAACAAAAATTTTTTTAAAAAAATCAATCACTGTTAAATGTAAATGGTTTGAACACACTAATCAAAAGACAGAGAATGGCAAAGTGGGCTAAAAAGAAAAAAAATCAAAGAAACATCACAACAAAAAACACAACTCAACTATATCCTGTCTATAAAAACTCACTTCAAAAGTAATGATGTGGATATATTGAATGTAAAAGGATGAGAAAACATATACCAGGCAAACACTAATTGTAAGAAATGAAGAGTGGATATATTAATATCAGATAAAATAGGCATTAAAGCAAATTATCAGATATAGAGGGGGACATTCTGAAATGAATTCAGAGTGGTACGGAATGCATGTTCATGTTCACCATATATCCGTATGTTGAAATCCTGATCTCCAGTGTAATGGTATTAGGGGGTAGGGTTTTTGAGAGTTAATTAGGTCTTGAGGGTGAAGTCCTCATAATGGGATTAGTGCCCTTATATAAAGAGATGACAGAGCTTTCCTCTTTCTGTGCTCTCCACCATATAAGGACACAGAGAAAAAATGTCTGCAAATCAGTACAAGGGTTTTCACCAGAACTGGCCACACCTTGATCTTGGACTTTCAGCCTCCAGAACCATGAGAAATAAATTTCTGTTGTTTATACCATCCAGTCTGTGGTAATTTATCATAGCAGCTTGAGCAGGCTGAGACAAAGGGTCAATCCACTAAAAAGACATAGAGCCTAAATGTATATGCAAGACATACACAAACTAAAAAATAATGTGATATAATTGAAAAAAGAAATAGACAAATCAACTGTTATAGTAGGAGAATTCAACATTCTTCACTCAATAATAGATGAAAAAACTAAACAGGAAGTTTGGCAAACATATGAACAGCTCAAAATGATCAACCATCAGAATTAAACAGATTTGTGAACACTCCACCCAACTATAACAGAACACACATTTTTTGCAAGTTTCCACAGAGTATATACAAAGATAGAAAATATTCTCAGCCATGAAATAAACCTCAAGAAGTTTAAAAAAATTGAAATCACAGAGTATGTTCTTTGACTATAATGGAACCAAACTGAAAACCAATAACAGAAAGAAAATAAGAGACTCTCCATAGGCTCATAAATTAACGCTTTTCTAAATAATCTATATGCCAAAGGAAATGTCAAAGGAAATAAAATAATACCATCAGCTGAATGGAAATGAAAATTTGTGGGATGCAGGTAAAGCAGGGCTGAGAGTAAAATTTATAGTACTAAAAGCTTATGTTAGCATAGAGAATGTCTTAAATCAATAATCTAAGCTCCCACATCTTGAAACAAAACAAAACTAAAAGGATAAGATAAACTCTCAGCAAGCAGAGGAATGAAGTAATTAAAATAAGAATAGAAGCAATGCAAATGAAAACAGAAACATACAAAAAAAAAAAAAAAAAGACCCATATACACAAAACTGAAACAGAAAATTTATGAAAGAAAATTCTGGTTCTTTAAAAAGATAAATAAAATGGCATACTTCCAGTTAGGCTAACAAAGAAAAACAAGAGAGAAGATAAAATTACTATTATCAGAAATAATAATTAAAAAAGGGACATCACTAGAGACCCTATATACATCAAAAAGATGATAAAAGAATATTACTGTCAACTCTACACACATGAATTTGATAAATTAGATGAAATATACCAATTATGAAAAGTAAGAACTACCCAAACTTTTCTTTTTTTAAAAAAGGATTTATTTATTTATGTTTTAGGTAGAGTAAACACAGGTGTTCCTTGAGGTGGGGGCAGAAAGAAAGAGAGGGAAGGAACCTCTAGCAGACTCCCCACTGAGCACAGAGCCTGATGTAGGACTCAGTCTCACAACCCTGAGACCATGACCTGAGCCAAAATCAAGAGTCAGCTATTCTACTGACTGAGCCACCCAGAAACCCCCCTCAAACTTTTCTAATGTGAAACTATAAATTTGAATGGCTTTATGACTATTAAGGAAATTGAATACATAGGCTAAAGCCTTCTAAAAATTTTTATAGGCTTAGATGATGTCATTGGAGACTTCTGGAAGTTTAAAGCCTTAACACCAATTCTACACAAAATAGAAGAGGAGGGAATACTTCTCACTTGTTCTAAAAAGTATTATTCCAATATCAAAACCAGACTCAGACAGTATAGAAAACTACAGAATTATATCATGCATTAACACACATGCAAATTTTTTAAACAAAATATTAACAAGTATGTTCCAAAATACAGAAAAAGAATGAAATACATAACCAAGCGGGACTCAATTCAGGAAGGGAAAGCTACACAATATTTGAAAATTAATCAGTATCATCCATCATATTAACCAACTAAAAATGAAAAATCAGATGATTATATCAAATAGCAAAGAAAAAGCATTTGACAAATTAATATGCCCATTCATGACTAAAACAAACAAACAAAAAACAAAAAAATTCAGAAAACTGAAATAGAGGAAACTTTCTCAGCTTATTAAAAAGCACCAATGAGAAATTTACAACAAACACGTAACGCTGAAAGACTCAATATTCTGCCCGGAAGACTGCAAATAAGGCAAAATGTTCATTCTCATCAGTACTGTGCAAAATGTAACTGGAAACTCTATCTAGTGAAATAAGGCAAGAAAAGGAAATAAAAGTCATACAGATCAGAAAGATTGTAATAAAACTGCCCCTATTTACATATTTACATATGATAATATGTATAGAAAATGTCAAGTAATCTACAAAAACCTTTAGAACTAGTAAGTAATTTTAGCAATGCCACCTAATAACAAAAATCAATTGTATTCCTATATACTAGCAATTAAAATGTGAAAATTAAAATGTAGTATCATTTACAACAGTTCAAAGAGAATCAAATTCTTAGGTGTTTGTATAATAAAGGGAGAGACATACTATGCTCATGGATTGGAAGACTTACCATAAAGTTCTCAATTTTCTCCAAATTGACAGAAGTCTTAATTAAATTCCTATTATAATCCCAGCAATATTTCTTGTAGATACAGAGATGACTATTCTAAAATTTATATGGGAAAACAAAGGAATTAGTATACTTAAAATAATTTGAGAAAGAAGAATAAATTGGAAGAAAGCACTACCCAATTTTAAGACTCATTATATAGTTACACCAATCAAGACTGCAGGGTTTTGCTGGAGGGTAGACATAAAGATCAATGGAATACAATACAGATGCTAAAAATAGCTCCATATGGGTACAGACAACTTATTTTTGACAAAAGCACAAAAGCAATTTGATGAAGGAAGGATATTCTTCCAATAAGCAGTGCTGGAACAATTAAATATCTAATTAGGAAAAAAAGAGAGAGAAAGAGAGAGAGGAGAGTAAAAGAAACCTGTTTTAAACCTTGTTATACAAAATGGATGAAAGATTGAAATGTTAAATATGAAACTATAGATCTTTTAGCAGGTAACATTAGAGAAAAGTCTTTAAGACTTAGGGCCTAGCAGAGTACTCTTGGACATGACACCAAACACACAGTCCATGGAAAAAAAAAGAGAGAGAGAGAGAGAGAGAGAGAGAGAGAGAGAGAGAGAAGTTGACATTGTGGAAAAAAAAAAAGATAAGTTGACTTTATGAAAAATCCTATAAGGAGGGTCAAAAGGCAAGACACAGACTGAGTTAAAATATGTGCTAACCATATATGTGACAAAGGCATCATCTTTGGACCATATTAACTCTCAAAACTCAACAGAAGAAGAAAAAAAGAGCAATTTAAATTTTATAATTAGAAAACGGGCAAGTCATGAAACCACCTATCACTGATGGCAAAGCATCATGTTAAAAGATGATCAACATCTTTTGAACATTAGTGTTAGGGAAATGAAAACTAATACTGTGAGGCTATATCACTGCACATCTATTAGAACACATAAAATAAAAAATACTGACAATATCAAATTCTGGCAAAGGTATAGAGAAATTGAATCTCTCATATCACTGATGGGTATACAAAATGATAGTCGCTCTAGAAAACAATTTGCCTTTTTATTTTTTATTTATAAAACTCAACATGTAATTACTATTTGAACTAGTAATTTCAATCATGGATATTTATTCCAGAGAAGTAAAAATATGTCAGTACAAAAGCCTGAGCATGGTTATTCATAGAGGTTTTATATCTGAGAGCCCCAAACAGGAAACAACCCTAAGTCCTTTAATAATAGGTGAATGGTTAAACAATTGTAGTATATCTATACAGTGGAATATTACTCAGCAATAAAAAGGAAGTGATTATAATCACATTCCGTTTCATGGATCTCAAGGGCATTATGCTCAGTGAAAAAAGTCGACCTCAGAAGTTCACACACAGTGTGATTCCATCTAGAGACTCAACATCACAAAATTGTAGAGATGGGAAGCAGTGTAGTGGTTGCCAGGATTTAGAGATTGTGCCCATGGTAGAGGGGGCTAACAGGACAGGATTATAAAAGGGTAGCACAAGGGAAATCTCTGGTGATGGAATAGTTCTGTATCTCTGTGTCTTGACTGGAGTGGTGGTTATACAAACCCACATCTGTGAATAAAATGGTGTAGAAATATATATACACATTGTGCCCGTGTCAGATCCTGTGTACTGTGTTTATGCAAGATGTAACTATTGGGGGAAAAAAATCACTGGGTGAAGGGTACACAGGACCTCTGTGTTCTAAGTTTGCCACTTCCTGTGAATCTATAATTATTTCAGAAGAAAAAGCTTGGAAAAGGAGGGGGTGCTATTAACTCATGAACAATGTAGATACATTGATGAGCTCTAATGCAGGGGAAATAGATTTCCCGCTGCTAAGCTCTTACAGACTGTCTGCCATAGATGCACAGATTTGTGAGCTCATTGTGACTTGACCTGAGTGGAGCCTGGGCCTTCATGCTTGGGTGAATTAGAACCATGGCCAGATGCACAGCTCTGATCGCTGAGTCTCTCTGACTACCCAAAAGGTTATCTGTGGCAGCAGGGATGCTGCCAAAAAATAACTCTAAACTGCCAGGTCTGATGCCCCTAGAACTGCTGTGGCTTCCATCACCTTTTTGTTTTAGCTTAGGTTTGACCCATATTTCTTGTTTCTCTTCCATTTAATTCAGTACATAGTCGTTGAGCACCGACTACCCCGGGATAAGCACTGCATCAGGTACCAGGTTTTCTATGGTCACTTACAGAAGAAATATGCTGATTAATGGGAAATGCTGACTCTGGTCCCACTATCTCAAAATCAATGGCCTCTTATTCTGAAGAGCATTTGGCCAGGGACCAATCCATTCTTCACCAAACCAAACCAAACCAAACCAAACCAAACCGAACGGAACCGAACAGTTAAGTAAATCTGCTGAGGAATTTGAAATAAGCCACAACTCATAACATATTTGTGTAGGCTCTCGACATTTAGCACAAGTGGCATTCCTCATGAAAAGATAAAAATTTTAAAACACAAAAATACACATAGGTTTTGACCTCATAATAGTTCATCCTAAGGAAATTCTTCAAAATATGGGATCAAACTATATGCAAGATGTTCATCACTAATATTAAAATATATAATACAAACTAAACACAAAGAATATTTCTATGTGAATCACATCACATTCTCAATTATGGAAACTATGTAACAATATATTAAAACATTGAATGAAAAAATTAGAAAAAAATTGTATGCACTAGAATTGTATCTATATATACTCTTTTATCTGTCATTAGTCATACAACTAATATACAATATCACAATATAGTGTTTTTGAAGATTTATTTATTTTTGAGAGTGAGCACATAATGGCACATGCCGGTGGGGGGGAAGGACAGAGGGCGAAGGAGAGAGAGAATCTCAAGCAGACTTCCCACTGAATATATGACCCTAAGGTCATGACCTGAGCCAAATCAAGAGTTGAACTCTTATCCAATTGAGCCAACCAGGTGCCCACAATTTTTAAAAATAACAGATAAAATTAAATTTCTTTTAATTATTGTTCCCGGATCTATTCTCACTCCTTGCCAAATGCACAAACACACATAAGCACACATCCTAGGGATAACTTATCTTATCAGTTTGGGGTGCTTCGTCTTGAAGCCCCTTTTCTATACATTTACAACACTTATTGCTATGTTATGGCATCATGTTATATGGGTTGTCTTGTTACTTGATGTTTATAGTCAACACTGATTCAGAGGTCATTCTATGCCAATACGTATCTTTATGCCAATACCTACATCATTATTTAATTGCCAGGTTGTATCCCACACTGGACTTTTGAACCGTCTTTCCGTCAATGGACATTTAGCTGCTTCCACTGTTTTGCTATTTCAAAATTCTGCAATGGACATTAAAGTCTAAGTCCCTGCAGTTCACAAATGTCCTGTAATGTGATTATATTAATTTTATAATGAAAAACACATTTCAAAACAAAATGATTTGATTATATTAACAATCATCTTATTGGGTAACCAATCATGCATTTTATAAAGCATTAAGGGAAAAAATGTACTTTGGACGGGAAATTCTAATTATCATATATTAAATGCAAACCCAAATGACTCTCAAGTGTTTTCAATATTCTTTAAATATATTTTAATTTAAATTTTAAACACGATGTTCATGCAAAGGCAATGCATTATTTTCAGGAACTTCTAGGAGTAAAATTAACCCAGTGATATGGCTTTGTTGAGACATTTTTTTTTAATTATATTATTTTCCTGTTGAGACCTTAGTAACAGTGATTTTTAAAATTTTGTTTGTCAGGTATTTTGGATCTCAGCTACTCTGTTGTATTCGCAGGGACAGAAAAATTCATTAGGCTTCAGAAGGGCTACATTTCAACCTTCTAAGCTCCAGACATCCTAGGTTTTCTAGAGCTGAAATAATCTTATAATTAACCTTGCCTCTCCCTCTACTCATCAAGCTGTAGGAGTCACTCCCCAATCAAGATTAATAATCATTTGAGGAAATTTTTAATTATTCTTTTATTCAACTGACACAAACACTAATCTAGTGATAATTGTGTTTATTTAATGTAAAAGAGGAGAATTGGAAAATAAGCATCATGTTCTATCAGGAATAAATCAGCACACACACACACACACACACACACAGTGCCTTCCAGGTTAGTGCATTTATGAGACAGTCTATTGCATGAGTAAACAGGCATTTAATAAACAGTTCTAAACAGAAATAGCTAACTAATGAAGAAGGAAAATGTTAACCTAAACTTACAGATAACAATGCTGTTCGGCTTATAATCTAAGCAAAGTAAAAAGGTCAAACTGAAGGACAAGTTATGAACAAAATCTGTCTTAGGTTCTTCTCCATCCCACGTTCCATTGCCTTGGTTTATGGGATCGTCAGATATTGTGTGGACAGTGACAATGGCCTCGTAGCGGGTCTCGCTGGCCTTCTCCCAGCCATTCAGAACTGACACAAACCGCACATTTGTTCATACGAGCACCTAAAATGCAGTTCTCATCATTAGCTCAAATCCAACAGAGGTGGACCAAGGCTTTGGCAGACACTCACTGCCTCTTAAGAGGACCACCAGGTCTTTCAGGATCCACATCACCCAGGTGCCTAGCCACACTGCTTCCTCCTGCCTGTCCCCTTGCACCTTGGAGGTGCCACCCACCAGCCCAAGCCTGGATCTGCTGGTAGCTTTCCACACTGCCTGCTTCCTCCCCTCTTTATTTCATTCAAACACTCTCTGGCTGGACTGCCCTTCTCTCACTTGCCTTGGCCGGGTGACAGCTCTTCAGTCCTTAAACCCAGTCAACAGCCTCCAGGAAGGCTTCTCTGACCTTGCCTTCCTGTCTGGGTTAAGTGCCCCCAGCAGTAATCACATGCATAGAGGTCTAGCACTGTGTCCACACCTTATTTTAGTATATATCTCTGACTCCCTGTCCTTTCAGCAGTTGCAATTACTTGTATTTAAACCTCATAATGAATGTCTGGCATCATCCTGTTATAATTCACAAATATTTAAGTAAATAAATAGACAGAATGAATGCATAACAAAGGAATGAGCTGCCTACACGTAGACACCAGAGCTTTTTCACTTGTTATTGTTTTTTTTTCCAAAGGTTTTCAGTCTTTTCAGACCTAGGTCAGGTTATCTGTGTTCCCTGAGACCTCCCCAGCTGTTTAGGTCCACAGACATGAGGCTTCTCTTTTCTGAATTTAGTTCCCCCTTTCATTCCATTCCAATTTAGGATCTACCTGCTGGAGCTGGTTCAGGCCACAGGAATTTCTCTTAAACTATTGGTAGCTTGAATTAGCCACTGTCCGAGTATTTACACCATGGAAAATGACAAGCCCTACAAAAAAAGAGAGTTTTTCATTTTTGGAAAGCTAGCTGTTATATTTACCAGTACATACTTTGTGTGTGTGTGTGTGTGTGTGTGCATATATTATATATTACTTTTACTTTATGTATATTTTCCTACCCTAACAGTATTTTAAGACCTAAATGATAAGAAGACTATATTTTGTTTATACAAATAAAAAAAATTATGTGCTTACTTACTTCTAGAATATGTCTCATCTACTTCTAAAATGTGTTGTCTGGATGAAATATTGTCTTCAAGATCTAAGTGTAAAATAAAAACAAAAATAATGTGAGAGAAAGAGAAAAACCCATGCCACTAACATTCAGATTCACATAGCTACTATGACTAAAGATTAAATATTAGCTCTGGGGATCCCTGGGTGGCTCAGTGGTTTGGCGCCTGCCTTTGGCCCAGGGCGCGATCCTGGAGTCCCGGGATTGAGTCCCGCGTCGGGCTCCCAGTGCATGGAGCCTGCTTCTCCCTCCTCCTGTGTCTCTGCCTCTCTCTCTCTCTGTCTCTGTCTATCATGGATAAAAATAAATAAATAAATCTTAAAAAAATAAAAAATAAAAAATAAAAAATAAATATTAGCTCTGTGTTTCATTACAGCTAAAAGAAAGAAAACTGGCATTTTTTATTTTACTTTATTGTCTGCTACTAAATAGTGGCTAAAAAGATAATGTACATTGGCACCAAACAAAAGCATAATGAAAAGTTATTTTTAACTCATGCTGGCCATACACAGTGTCATACCTTATTTTCACTTGGTCTCCACATCAACGGAGATCATTCTTATTACCATCTTGTAACAAAAAAGACACCGAAGCTTCGAGAAGTTACATGTCAGCCTCAAGTTCATTCAGGGCTGGTCAATGTGTGCATGACCATGAAGGGTCATCACAACGCTGATCCATTGTCCCGAGTCATTATGTTATTCCGCTCACTGTGGCTACCAGGGTAACATCTATCATGAAAATTTTATACAACAGACCAAAACGTCTTTTCTGTGCTGATTATTTCTAAAAATATCCTAAATAGGTAGAGGTCATGAATTTCAGAGGTAACCCAGGCAAGACAGTTTTGCTAGGGCTCATGAATACTGACCCTTCCATAGCTGTCCCAGGATCTAACCGAACAGGACATGGATTTCCAAGCCCTGGAGGCATCATGTATGATTTTATTTTAACACTAATTTCCTCAGATGCTGCCCACCCATTTACCCAGCCCAAGAGGTGGATTTTCTATACCAGAAGGACAGCTCAAAGTTAAAGCCTAGATGTCATAGGTTTGGGTTGAAAAAACAAAAATGAAGTCCATGTATAGGCCACATCTACTCACAGGTAAGAATGTTCCAGTGTGATGTATAATTTGAACTTTTATTAAGGTTTCAGTTGGATATGATTGCTTTGGAGTCCTTCACTGCTTTCCTGTAATAACATAAACAGTGGAATGACACAAACTCACAAGCAAAGAAGTTTGGCTCCTCAGAGCTCTTGCCCAAATGATTAACAGATATCACAGGCAGTGAAGTTCCACACAAAAGCTAAGTTTCTCCAATTTACCCAGTCCCATGTAAGGTGCTGAGTAAGCAAGATGCAATCCCTGTTTGTTAGGACGGACATCTCATCGGAGAGAGAGAACCACAAGAACATAAGCTGTAGTGTGGAAAGGGCTATCACAGGTGCATCTTCAGGATGCTGTGGCAGCACGGGGGTGGGGGGGGGAGGTGTTAACACGGAGTGGGGCAGAGGAAGGGCCCATGGGATATGGAAGTGATGAAAAGCTTTTAATCTCACTGGAGATGGATGCAAGCACTCACTTCTACTAGTCCGTCATTTTTCCGGATGTAGATATTCTTCGATGATTGACTGTACTATGAACTGGATGAACCAGTCTGTGCAACAATAAACCTGAGTCCTATAACCTAACAAAATATACAGTCATGTGTGGGTTAAAAAGGTGCAAGAAGGGGCTCCCGGGTCACTCAGTCAGTTAAGAGTTGACTCTTGATTGAGCTCTGGTCATGATCTCAGGGTCATGAGATTGAGCCCAATGTCAGGCTCTACACTCAACACGGAGTCTGCTTGTCCCTCTCCCTCTGCTCCTCCCCCGACTCTTGCTCTCTCTCTGTCTCTCTCTCTCTCTCTGTCATCTATCAATCAATCAATCAATCAAACTTTTTTTTTTTTTTTAAGGGTGCAAGTAAGATTGTGTGGTCTTTCTGTGTAGACTGCATGATCCTGGCAGGTGCAGGAGGACACTTCCAGGAGGAAATGGCCCTTGAGCTTGGTCTAAAGAATATCATATAGTGACGCCTGCATGGCTCAGTGGTTGAGTGTCTGCCTTCGGCTAGGGTCGTGATCCTAGGGTCCTGGGATCAAGTCCCGCATCAGTCCCTCCCATGGGGAGCTTGCCTCTCCCTCTGCTTATGTTTCTGCCTCTCTCTATCTTTCATGAATAAATAAATACAATCTCTAAAAAAAAATAAATAAATAAAGGATCCAATGAGGGGTGGTGACAGGCAGAGGATTCTGTATCATGGCTTTTATGATCATTGGTCATTTAAACATATTTCCTATGGTTGATCTGCTTTTAAATATAGTATGGATAAATGAATAGATAAATAAATGAATAAATGAACAAACAAATAAATAAATATCATCTCAGTGCATGTGGGGAATTTAAGTGCCAGGGTGATGTTGTGACTCAGGAGCTGGAAAAAATGAATCATCAGAATGATAAACAGAATTAAGATAAAGACATGGTTGCAAAGCCTAGGAATGGAGGTGATAAGCACAATGCTTACAAAATGTTCCACACCAAGAACACCTGTTTGCTAGTCAGTGACTTAAAGTTTTTAAGTCGTGCACAACTTGTGGTTCGCATTCTCTGCTACCAACTCCAAATCTGTCCCAAATTTTCAGTGATGGACATTCTTCCTCTCTTAAAGCAAATCTACCTTTAATTCTTAAATATGATACATCATCTTATTATTATGTGCAACTGGTTCTTTCCTCTGAACAACTATGTTTTAAGATTTTATTTGTTTATTTGTGACAGACACAGAGAGAGAGGGAGAGACATAGGCAGAGGGGAAAGCAGGCTCCCTGTGGGGAACCCAATGTGAGACTCAATCCCAGGGCCCTGGGATCATGACCTGAGCCAAAGGCAGACACTCAACTGCTGAGCCACGCAGGCACCCTCCTCTGAGCATCTTGAGCTCAAGAATGATGCCTATCCTCAGAGCATCCCCAGAGCCACACACAGTACCTGGTACATCGTGGGCACTTGGTGGTGTTGGTCTTTAGGATGCCTTAGAAGGGCTCTTGTTAGGTTTATTAACATTCATAAAATTACCAGCCGGTGCCCATCCCCACACCCTGGCATCCTTAATGAACCACTAGGGATGGCAGAGTGTGGCCCAGAAGCACATATGAAAGTTCCTTGAGTGACCTACGTGATGGCATGAATGAAGCCGCCCTTCATACTTAGCGATGATTGGATGGGCCAACAGATACACAGGATGACGGCATCCAAGAAGAACCAGTGAGGGCTGCTGAGATGCTCTCGTCTTCACAGCAGATGTGG
Source organism: Vulpes vulpes (assembly GCF_048418805.1). NCBI lineage: Eukaryota > Metazoa > Chordata > Mammalia > Carnivora > Canidae > Vulpes > Vulpes vulpes. The sequence continues at coordinate 106,964,696 of NC_132787.1, forward strand.
AGAGACTTGCCTGCCAAGCTAGATGGCTAACATGGCAGACTAGGTGTTCCTCCCCCAGAGGCTGTAGGAGAAGGGATGCTGCTCTGTGCGCAGAGCATCAAGCATAAATCACCTACTGATTCAGAGCCATGAGAGCCCCCTGCCTGAGACCTCCTCCCACGCCATTTACACCTGGATGCCACCAAGCCCAGCTCCGCTTCTCATGAGCTTTTCCTGCCCTCCTCACTCCTGGAACTTGCCAGGGTGCGTTGGCACCGGGCCTGCCTTTGCGAATCCTGAGTGGGGCCGTTGAGGACCTAAATTAGCTGGGATGGGTCCATTTGACAATCAGCAGGCCAAACTGGCACCTGCGGTCTGAGTCACTGCCTTTTAACTGTTTATTAAGTGGTGACAGTGACAGCTAAATCGTGAAGAGGAAGGGCCCTTTCTCTGTGTGTTCCGGTAACGTAATGCTCCATGAAAAGGCAAGAGCATTATTACCATGGGTGATGCTGACAGAGGAGGGGGCCGCGTCACTGCAGACCACAGGATGAGCACACAACCAGATCTCTCTTCTTTTGTCTCCTGGGGAGATGGTTCGTAGAAGTCATTCTAGGAGGTAGACCTCTCCTCTGTGGCCCTGGCTTTGGGCAGCTGAGACAAGCCTGTGTCTGGAGGAGCTCTGGAGGCACTTTCAGCAAAATGAAAACCCCCTCCTCATTATTATAACATTATTATTACTTGAAGAGGCCCAGGAATTGATCCCACGAGCTCATGAGCATGTGGCCTTGTCTGAGAGGCTTCCTGATTAACTGAGGTGGAGACTGGGCCTCTATTTTCCATTGCCTGGTGGGCAGGACTAAGTAACCTGGCCAGGAAAGGGGCCATTATAGGATGGACTCTTTCTTTTGGGGGCTACCTCACTGGGGGTCTTGGGAGGGCAGGGCCAGAGATGGATGTGGCTTTCTTCAGTTTCACCTTTACTCAGACCTGTCTGCCCTCCTTGGGAGCAATCTCTGAATGTCAGTAAAATACACACGTGTGCACACATGAGTATGTACATGCACGCACACACACACACACACACACACACATTTGTAACAGCACATATATTGTCTGCTGCAACCAATGCTAAGTTCTCAGTGTAAGCAGAACCCATGAATCAAGAGGCCAGAGGCAAGTGCCCAGGAACTCAGATCTGAAGATCTGGGTTCAACACCCCAGAGCCCTTTATTTCGTGCTGTGTGGTTTTATCTTGGATGACTCTCTTGGTTCATCCATGCCCAGGTTTTTTTATGCTCAAAATGAGATTAAGAATCCCTACCAAAAAAAAAAAAAAAAAAAAAAGAATCCCTATCATAGAGGGTAGTTTTTTTTTTTTTTTTTTTTTTTTTTAATTATAGTCACAGAGAGAGAGAGAGAGGCAGAGACATAGGCAGAGGGAGAAGCAGGCTCCAAGCACCGGGAGCCCGATGTGGGATTCGATCCTGGGTCTCCAGGATCGCGCCCTGGGCCAAAGGCAGGCGCCAAACCGCTGCGCCACCCAGGGATCCCTAGAGGGTAGTTTTAAACATCAACAAGTTCATACAAGATTTCTCAACCTCAGCACCATGGACATTTTGAGCCAAATAATTCTTTGTGGTGGAGGCTGTCCTGGGCATTGGACACTGTCTAGGAGGGTGGGAGGCATGGAGATGAACGATAACAATGAAGAAGCAACAATATTTACAAATCATCCAAGCGGGCATACTGGATGTTAAGAAACCCGCCCAGTTGCAAAGTTACGGGGTCGGAAATCAGGTTAATGTAGCATGATAACATTTCGGCTCTATACTACCGTGAAAATGCTGTATTAAATTAAACAAATTCTGTTTCTTTCTTCCTAGTAAAGGGGAGGGAAAAAAAGAAAATGAGTAACACATTAAATTGCCAGGATATTAATTATACAGAGCTACATATTAAATGTTATGCATCTAAGGAGCTAATTTTCTTCACAATGTTATTATTACTTGTTACTTGTATAGCACCATTGATGTAAACATACTGTTTTATAAATACTCCCATAAAGTTTATTGCTCTTATATGAGTGTGCCATATAATTATGCATTTACCTTCTAATAAGCGATGTGAGAAGCACAACTCACTCACGGCAAAACTCTGCTGCATTCGCATCCATCTGACTTTCTAAAAATCTCTGGGTAGCAACTACAGTCATGTTGTGCTAGAAAAAGAATGGGTATCATCTGAGTAAACAAGAGTCTCAAGAAAAATCTATTTTTGTTATTTTTTTTTTCTACTTTAAGGAAACAGGCCACTCTTTCTCAGAAAGAGTTTCACACCGTGGGGTATTTTTTGGAGGAGGGTATTTTTGGTTTTTTGTTTGCTCCTCCACCGGGCTGATCTATCCCTGTCAAGTCTGCAAGGCGAGTTGTACGTGGGTGGAAAGATAAACCACACCGAATGTTCTTGTTGAGAGTTAGGTCACCTTAAATACCGCATGGCAAGTTTCTTCAGAAGGGAGAAAAATGCAGCGAAAAGAAAACACACACAGAGAAATGATTGACATGCCAATATGGACTCTGTTCTAGAAGGCAGCTTAACTTTTTCAGCCCAGGTCACTCAAAGAGCAAAGGCCCTTCCTGCCCTTTGTTGGCCATGGGCAGGGAAGATGGTGGACCGAGCACCTTCCCTCTGAGACCCCGTGGCCAGGCTCTCTCTGATGAAATAGCCATTGCTGGGCCCTGTGTGATTAGCCATAGAGCAATCCTCGCTCAGATGCATTTGCAGACAGTCCCTCAGAGAATGCAGGGTAGTCACTCTATTGGTCAAAAACACTCACAAACAACTCTGTGGCTTTTTTCCTTGGTAATCCTCTCAGGGTTGGTAGCATTAAATATCTAAGACCTGGGAAATATTTGTTCTGTGCATACCAGGCAGGACTCTGCATAAGAGCAGGTAACAATCTTCCATTTCCACCAGTGGGATTGTGGTCTCAGACTTTAACAAAGACTTACTTCTTTTTTAAGAAAACGGGTTCGAAGTGAAAACTATGCTTGCCTGGTCCGGGGATGTTGTGTAGCAGGTGAACTTGTCTGTTGGATAGATTATAAGGCCTGAAAACCTCCCAGTTGAGTCCCTTGCAAATTTCAAGGAATAGGAGCCCATGGTAAGGGGTAATATTGATCTTAAAAAAAAATAGTGATTTGAAATAAAAAATAAATAGATCTTTTAAAAATCTCCATCACAGAGGCACCTGGGTGGCTCAGTCGGTTGAGTGTCCAACTCTTAGTTTTGGCTTATGTAGTGATCTCAGGATCCTGAGATGTAGGCACCCCTGCCAACAGTCCACCCCCCCACCCATCGCACCCTCCCCATCCCCCAACCCTGTTAGACTTTTTGCTCAACAGGAAGTCTGCTTGGGACTCTTTCCCCCTCCTTGTTTCCCTGCCCCCCTCAAATAAATAGATAAATCTTTTAAAAGATCTCTATCACAAAAGTTTTTAAAAATATCTATCTTTTTTTCCCTAATCTCAGATATCTCTACAGATATTTTAGTCTGGAGAAAAAATTTAGAAAATCTTTATTGATATAAGAGAATTCATCTAAAATATGTTTTAAACCCTCTATCAATGATTTCACCTAATTCTGTATTTCAAAATAGATTTATATCATACCTGTTCACTTCAGTTTATCTGTAAAATATGCTGTATTCCCAACGGGAAGGGTCAGAAATCCTCAGCCAAGTGAAGGAGGAAGTCAGGATATGGGAAGAGTCATGACACTTTGATAAGAAAGCAAGTGTTTCCTGCCTTCCCACCCCGTAGGCAGTGAATCACCCATGCAGGAGAAGTTCTGGAATACTGTAACCAACCATTCACTCAGGGAATTCATTCATTCTGTTCACTCAGAGTTGTAACTTCAGGGTGTTTTGTTTTTGTTTTTGTTTTAAGATTTATTTATTTATTTGAGAGAGAGAGCACACCAACAGGATAGCGGGGGAGGGACAGAGGAAGAGGGAGGAGCAGATTCCCCGCTGAGCAGGGAGCCGGAGGCAGGGCCAGGACCCTGAGATCACCACCTGAGCCGAAGAAAGGTGCTTAACTGATGGAACCACCGAGCACCCCAGGGTGGATTTTTTTAGTAGTTTGAGATAAATACTTGAGGAATTTGCCAAAACCCTGATCACCTCAGCTAGAATTTGAGTTAATTTGACACTTGATATTGCCAGAGATAAATTTCTAAAAAAAAAAAAAAAAAAAGTAAAGAAGTAAAACAAGAAAGTTTATGTGAGTAGCATGAGACAATAACTTAGATTGGAAATCGGAACACATTACAGTAAAGTCATTTAAATAGAAAGGAAAGCAAGGGCATAGCTAGTCATCGTAAGTTGCATGTTAAGAAAGAAGTGATCTAATTCCTTTCATATGGGAACCACCAGATGCATCTTTGATTTATACTATTCCTTTACCCCTGAAAACTCCATGTGTGAGCATTCTGTCCTCATGCTTTGGGGGCTCTGCACACAACCTGCTCAGTGCGAAGTCCATCTGACAATGCAGCATCCAAGATCAATTCTTTTCTTAGAATAAATTTTACATAGGAAACAAACAGGGTTTCGATTAAATCACAAAACAATAGAAGTCAGATCCTCAAACCGCCTTCCCTAGTTTCAACAATTTGAAGTGATGTATGGTTGCTAATTGTTACCTCTTGAGTCAAATTCTGGCATTTTCCAGGATAGTCCACAATTACAATCTCCAGGCCTCTTGAAAGCATTTGTCAACACACAGAGGGTGGGGAGTGCTCAGCCAACCCAGCAGGGTACCTGATCCAGACTTAAGGGCTGCTGTAGGCTTCTTAGAGAAAAGGATTTCAATCATTAGTAGGACTAGTTTGGTGAAAGTAGGTTGGGAGGGTAGAGCTTCAAGCAAACCAGATATCAGGTGGGAAGGTCTGGAGTTAGAGAGCCTAGAACTTTCTAGGAGTTTAAAGAATCCCAGTCAGTCCAGGTCAGAGTATGAAGCAGTAATGGGACTGGAAGAAAGTAGGAAGTACTCAATGGTGGGTGGGTCCAGAAAGTTGAGTAGGAGCCAATCCTAATGTCTAAGGACCTTGACATATTTGTTAGCATTAACGTTTTATCTTTGGAGGGTTCTTCTAGATTAAGGGAGGAATCCTTAAGAATTCCAAGAATCCAAAGAAAGAGAAGTTGAGCCCTGTCCCATGAAGAGTGTCTCCACTCAACAGTGGAGAGTGGTCTGTTCTAGGACCACCTTTCACAGGCCCAGATGCCATTCATGCTTAGGAGACAAATGGTCTTAAGAAAGAGATTCTAATTAATAAACTTACCAATGAAAGGACCTAACATTAAAAAGAATAAAAATGTTTGATTGCTTCTGATTTAAATCTAGAGATTAATATTTAATTGATTATATTAACACATCATTATACTATCTTTTTAAATTTATTTTCCATTTAAAAACTCTAACTATGTGGCTGAAATTTTTGTTGGAGAATAGTGAAGAGAAAAAACAAAAATCAAAACAAAATATCATTTTTGCTTCCATTAGTCTAATTCCACAAGTGCTTAGCAAATCTTCAGTGTATTTTCTTCTAGCTCTTTTACCTGATGAGTGGGCATTTCACCACATGTGTACTCATATTATGTACACAGTTTTAACCTTAATTTTCCCAAAGCATCATGTCATAGATATTTTTTTTTATTAGCAGAATTATATAATCATCATTTTAAAAAGATAATATTTCATCCAAAAATGCAGCATAATTTATTTATTCTCCTTTTCCTTAGATTATGATCACAATTTTGTTATTATAAATAATTTATGTAAAGTTTCCAAGTGTTTTTGGATTATTCGTTTGGGATTGATTCCTAGATCTGGAATTTCTACTCAGTGTGTATCAATACACTTCTGTCTCTTTGTTCATATTACAAAATATTTTCCAAATGGATTGTAACAATTTTCACTCAGACCAGATGCCCCAGAAGACAAGCCTTCTGGAGGACTTGTGGGGACTTAACCTCCACACTCATGCTCCACATTGTATCATCATTCCCGGTGGAGGAGGGAAGCTTGCTTGATCCATGCAGATGCTTATGGCAGCCCAGCAGAGGGACACAAATATGAGAATATTGTGCTTCTGGGCACAGTTTCACCTTTAAGTTATCAGGAATCAGTTCTACATGGCATCTCCATGCATCTCAGACTGCATCTCCAAAAACATTTACTTAGCAGTCATGGAAGCAAATGTCTCTTTTTGCAGGGCAAAGAGCAGGGCAAAGGGCAGACTTGTTTTCTAAGCAGGATAATACAGCTAATATGTCCCTCAGGGGCAAAGTTGGGCAGGTTTGCTAGAAGGCCCTTTCCATGACTGAGATTTCCTGCACTCAGTGTTTCTTAGCTGTGACACAGATCCAGGTGTGCACAGCATGCTCCTGGACCCACCTCCTCATGACCGCATGAGCCTTGGGGGACAAGCAGAATGGATGCAGACATAAGGCTCCTGCTGCCTGTTGTGTGTGGATAATAAGCTAAATCCACGTAGGCTCACACTTGCCTCATCAACTGAATCTCCAGAAGGGTGATGAGTCAGGCTGTCAGCTACAGAGGTCGTTGATGCTTAGGGACTGCTAGACCAAGGACAAGTCATATAAGAAGAGACCACCAATGCCTGTACAAGGGAGACTCCAAAAAGAAAACATGACCTGGCTTCTGATGAGAATTGTTAATTTTATCAATTTCCCAAGGGCCTATGTAATGGCCAGAATATAACAGCTTACAGCCAAGTATAATGCTTAAGTGCTGAGGCTCTGGAATCAAATATACTTAGTTTCAACTGTCTGCTTCATTGTTTATTCTCTGAATGACCTTGAACATGCTACTCTCCACTCCAAGCCTCAGTTCCCCATGTCTGAAACGAGATAATAAGAAAATGTGCTTAATGAGGTGATGTACTAAGGTGCATGGCATGTAGAGCAGGTCACAGTATATACTGAATGTATGTTACCTATTAATTTTTTTGGTATTAATTACAAGATTTGAATAGACTTCCAATCCCCAGGGGCTATAAATATTGATTAAAGCCAGATAATTTGGTATACAGAGAAATCTTAGTTGGTAATCAACTTAGTTCTCTAATTTTACTAAAGAAGAAAATGGAGTCCAGATCATGACCTGCCTTCTGCTGAACTGGGCATGGGATTATCAGTAGGTAGGACTGGGATGCAGGATCCTCAACATCAACTCAGTTACCTGTTTTTTTGTTTTTTGTCTTTTTCCCAGTTACATGTTTGTTGGAATTTTAATTTCCCTATGGTCATCAAGTCAGAGTTAAGTGCTCTGTAGATAGAAAGTGAGGAAAAGAAAGACAGATTAAGTCAAAGAAAACCTAAAGAAGTCAAGGATTGCCACAGAACCACTCTTAAAACTAAGAGGATGGGAAGTAGTCTCAATTACCCCGGAAGGGATATTTCTGATGGAAAATAAAGACTGCACATTCTATGTGTTAAGAGTTAAATATTAAATAGCTTACTCAGAAGGGAGATTCTGGGGTTCTCATTCTGAGAGAATATTACTTTGACAAATAAAACCAAATTTAGATCTTGCCTCCTAAAATCACGTAAGAGGGCATGAAAAGCACCAATAGGGTTAAACAAAGGCACAGGCATGAATATCCGACAAAGAGATGTGCTAACTCAGAAAGTAAAGTGCCATTAATTCATAAATGTTGAGTAAAATTGTAGAACTCATCTCAAAACTATCTGCATCCACAATTATATTGTCGTACAGGTTACATAAGCTAATGATTAGGAAAGCCTTAAGCAAGCTCTAAGACTCTATAGAAATGTAAACTAATATTAGCTAAAAATGTAAAGTAATATAATTAACATTTTAAATAATATTGCAGGGACATTTGATTAGTTAGGATAGAAAATGCTATAGTAACAACCCCTGTCTCTTAAGAGGTTAACTAAAGGTTCATACTTTCCAGTCATGAATATTCTGTTGCAGGTTAGCAGTTTCCCAGGGCAATTTTCCTCCACAAGGTCATTCAACAATTCTTGTTGCATTTATCTAGAGTTTCTGGGACCACAGTGTGATGCCTTCTTGGTCACCAAGATGGGGAGGGGTGCTTCAAGTCTGCATCCAACATTTTGCATTTTGGCCCAGAATTTGTGTTCATTCTTATATCCACAGCCCAGAGGCAAGAACTAACTCATCAAGCAGATAGGAATATGGGAAACAAACTTAGTGCTTGAGAAGATCCCCTCTCTCTGCCACAGTCCAAAAAAAAAAAAAAAAAAGGCCCATTCTATTCCATGGATAATTTATAAGAGGATATCTAAGTGTGTAATGCATTTAGAAAGAGCTTCATGCCAAAGTCGCTTAGAATCTTGACCAAAAAATGGTGTTTGGTATGATAAAAGGCTCAGTTACCTACAAAACTCAAAGATTGAGAATATGTTATTATATAGAATGAACAAGCAAGATTTCACTGATTTTGAAAGTTGGATGAGACCATACAGACTGGTTAAATAAAACAGAGCATTCTTCCATTAGAGCACTGTGCAGTCAGTACAAATAATGATCTACGTGGACTAATGTGGAAAGGGGAATTTGCAGGAAAATATGTATACAATATGACTCCCTTTACACACATACATACACACACTCTCAGACTACATTTACCAGGATCCCTTGCACTTCAGTGTGTCCATGGAGTTGAGCTGAAAGTTTGCTGAAAGGAAATGTTGCGGTACCTACCCTTCAGTCTACCTTCAGCCCCTCTCCTCACCGATGATTGCGCCAATAATCCCTTGTCCAGAAGAGCTTTCATTCCAGGGAAAAAGCACAAGAGGAGTGCTGTGACATATATATCCCCATGTATATCTCTCTCTAATATCTAGATTCCCGCAGCATGTTTTCTCAATCCTGATCCTACCTGAAACTTACTCCCTTTACTTTCAGATTTTTTCCTCCTCTTTCCCTCACCTGTTATTTTGTGTCAAGGTGGATGGATGATAGAGCTTACATTAATACAACTTACTACAGACTAAAAGCCAACTAGTGAAAAAAGGGGCTAAGTATGGTCCTTGTATCATCCCTGCTCCTCAAGTACTAGTACTAGTATAGAAATGGGCATCTCTGCCTATTTCCTAACTGCTCCCTCATCCTATCAGTGCATCTGGCACATAGCAGAATCTCAAAAATAATGTGTAATAAAAGAATAAATGAATAAAGGTTGTTGTTGGAAAATACCACTCATTGTGAAACCCTTTCTACTGTCATGAAGTAGAGAGTATTTCCTTTGGCACCAACATCGTTATCTTAGTGTTCAGCAACACTGACGTAGAGATGGGACAATGCATGGTTCACAGGAAGTGGATATTTCAGAGTATGGTTCATTTCTCTAGAGTTGTTGACTAAATCACTCATGGACGTTAAAAGAAATATGAATGCTATAAACAAGGGTTCGTGGCTGGCTTGTTGGCCTCCTGGGACTAAGGCAGCACACAAATCGAATCTCTTCCTCTCACTGCCAGAGAATTCAATAAATTGATTTGACATTTGATTCCTGATAATCCATGACTTTGGAATGGGGAGAAGTGAGAAAACACTGAGATTGTGCAAAGCACAATTACCTATATTTAGCTTTAAGGTAGGCCTTTTGACATTCTTTACTTTGAATATGCTTGTGTCTGTCATTGGAGAAAGTCACCCTAAAACCGCATTCTGAAACCATTTGATGAAAAAGAGACTCAGAAATGATTGTGTCTTCGCTAATCTATCCTTTCCTTATCATTGCACTTTTATGCTACGCAGAATGACTTAAACTATTAGAAAGATAGGTCATTGCCATGGTCACATCATCATCAACACCATCACCATCATCATCATCATCATCATCATCATGTCTCTTCATTTTCTGAGCAACTACTATGTGCTGGGGCCTAAGCACATTACCCATATTGCTTGACTGCTCCACAACAATCTTGAGCTATGTGCTAATATTTCCATGTTTTAGAAGAGGAAGCCAAGACTTAAACATTTACTTAATTTTCAAAAATCATATATTCAGTAAGTGACAAAACTCAATTAAAAGCCAAGTTTGCACAACTCTGGATCCTCTGGCTTACACATTACTCTGTGCACCAAACCATAGCTTCCTTTCATTTAATTTTGCACTTCTACCACTTAACTGAGAGGATGAAAGAAAGGATTTAATTATAAAAAACGACTTTTCTCTGAATATAAATATCCCTCAACTTCTGTTTGTTAAAAACAACCAGAAGAGAAAACATAAATGAAAATTGCCATGATGCAAACAGAAGTGACAACAAGGAGCCAAGGGCAAGAAATACAGCTGAGAGTGTCCTGCAAAGGCCTGCTTGCTTGCTCAGGACAATATCCAAAAGTCTGGTCTGGTCTATTCACAGATCCCACCATTTCATGTTGTAGCTTCAATTTTTGATCTACTTCTCACGTATGGAGGTTAATGAGTCAGTGGCTGGCTGCCCCCAAATCCTCAAATGTAGGTAGTATATTTTGGAGCAATCCTTTTCATCCCTTGAACATTGCATTTCATGTGGGATGCTTCCTGATAATTCCCTGTGGGTGGTTCTGGCTCTTTGCTCCTTTGCCTTTCAATGTTGGTCCTTGATTGGTAGAAACAAAAGTAGTCATTTTAGTGATTGCTGGATTGCAGTGGAAAGTCATAACAGGATTCCAAGACTACCTTTTCCTATTCCTAAAGAGCCCTGTATAGCCCTGAGATGCTCTTAGAAATTAGATAGGCGTCTTGAAGCTGAAGGAATAGCAAGAGGAAGGCATTTCCTTTCCTTCCAACATCTCAGAACACACCAAGAATTCTCTTTATTCTAACAACTACTTCCCTAGGTTTGTTCGAAGACCTAATTCAAGCAAGGCCAGGCTTTCGTAAGTGGCAGTGGTTGGGGCTGAAACCGAAAGCTATGGTTCAGATGATGCAGGTCTATTGAAAGTTTTATGCATGTATGTTCTGTAATGAAGCAATCTTAAAATTGAAATCGTGAAATGACTGGTGTTCACCTGCCTTTCCATTTTCCAAGTAATTATTTGACTGTTCTGGAATTTAGCAGCCTACTTCTGCTATTTTTTTTTCAACTTTCATGAAGATGAAAAAGAGAAACATTTATAAATTGCACTAAAGGTAGGATGTGCTCAAAAGATGCAAAGGCACTTAAAAGGTACTGGAACAAACACCGTGTTTCTTGTTCCTGGGGTCTTACAAAATTTTGAATATGTGAGTACAATATTAAAATAACATTGGAGAATTTTTTCCTAATTTCAGAAACCCTCCATGATCTAAGAAATGTTTTTTAATTATATTTTGGCTTTCGTAAGAGTTGGACCATCACCAGACATTATCTCTTTCAATCTGATACTTTAGAGGTTGGTGGTGAGCCAACTCAGCCCACCCTTGTTTTTCTAAATAAACTTTTATTGGAACACAACCACGCCCTCCTCTTTATGTCTCATCTATGGAAGTTCTTTATGCTACAAAGGGAAAGTTGAGTAGATACAACACAGACATCAATAAAATATGTATTATCTGCCCTTCACAGAAAAAGTTTGATGACCCTGCTTTAAATAAAGCAGAGGTTATAGTAACTGGAATTAGGCCTATATGTATAGTGTATTTCTGAAATAGAGCTAAATACAAACCTTACAATTCTGAACCGCCATTATTTTCAAATACATCCCATTTGTAGCTGCTAAAAATAGTGCCTTATCACTTTCTTTACTTCTTAACAAAATGCACTAAAGAAGAAACTAACCTAACGATGTGGACAAAAAGCTTATGACTGAATCTCCCATGGACCCCAGAAAGGTTTGAAAAGCAAACTCTACTCAATGGGTTCCCGACCCATCCCTTTCCTCTTGACAAAATGAGAAGCATGGCCTCAGTCACAGCTTCCTGGGCAGCGAGATCAAAGATGTGTGTACATGAGAGCATGCCAGGGGAAGGAAGCGTAAACGCAGGGGTTCTCAGCCTCGGCTTCACATCAGAAATACCTGGGGAGATTAAGCACCAGCCAATGCCAAGTCCCACCACAGACCAATTGAATCAGAAGGTTGGCTCTGTGGCCAGGACGGCAGAAGTGTTTAAAGTTGACCAGCTGATTCTGCTGAGCCAATGGAGTCAAGAAGGCCTGGGCTCCTGTAATGGAGGAAGCTACTCCTTATGAGGAAGCCTCTTAACTTCTTTGGCCTCTTCTTTTCAGTTTATAAATTGAGGGGATTGAAATGAATTTCTCAGAAGTCATTCCCATCTGTGGCTTTAAATTCAGTTCAATGGAATTAAATTAGTTTCCCCAGAAGAGGAAGCAGGAGAATTGTGACACCCTCTGTTACCAAGATATATGCATCATGGGAAGAGCAGACAGGAATGGATTCATCACCCTGGGGACTTGGGACAGAAGATCTGATGATGTTCGTATTACCACTGTGGGCTCAACGCCCCGGACGGGAGAGAAGCAAGACGGGTACCAGATAAGCGCTGTTCTTACTGGCTTCTCCACGCCTGCCGGGTCTGGCTCACTTCTATCTATAGGCAGTAACTGAACGTGTGCGCTGAGCCTCACGCTGGGCAGGGAAAATGGTGGAGCATTGCATGTGAGGGTATTTAATCTGGAGTCAAATTAAGATGGGTTGGATTCTGGTCTGCGACTTCTTAGCTGTGAGACAAGATTTCTTCATTCTCTCCGGGCATCAGTTTCCTTATCTGAAAGAGAGCGGTAATAATGGTCTCTGTTCTAGATTCATGGTGAGGATGGAATAGAATAATGCATTAGAAAAGCCTCGGAAAGTTCTAGTCACAGTGGAAGCCAAAACATAATTCTTGTCATTATCATCATGGCTAGTATTGTGGTGATACCTGCGCAATAGCCAAATGCATCGAAGTTCCCAACTATCGATGGCTTTACATCCATTGTTACAAAAGACACTTTAAAAACTTGATTTTATTAATATTTTATGTGCTTTATAACAGCAAGATGGGAAGACATCTTTTCATATAAAACGTTTCAGGCAGTCACAGTAATAGCAGAGGACGGCATACATATCAGTGTGCGAACCCATTCTGTCCCCCACTGCAGAATGCACAGCTGCCCACATGCACGGCATGCTGTGACTGTACAGGTGTGTGTCCATTAGCAATATATGGTGTTATTTGGAAGTGTTTTCAAACATTGTATAAATCGTTTCATATTGTATGTATGAAAATGAAACCTGCTGTTTTTGCTTGACATTATGTTTTTGAGATTTATTTATATTAATGCATGCAACTCGATTCCCATCCATTCTAATTGCTATATTCTATACTATTTTGTGATTTTGCCATAATTTTTTTGTCCTTTCCTGTGTCAATGGATATTTGGGTTGTTTCCATTATTCCATAGTAAAAAAGAAATGGTTCAATGTCCATTTGGAAACATATTTCCTTGTGTACAGCGTGAGAATTTTTGAGGAAAAATTAAGGCGTAGCATAGGCATATCTTTAACTTCTCTGTCTCCTTTCCTGGTGCTTCCTCATCAACTAGATTTCTAAATGTTCATGTACCCAGAGCTTAGTCATCACACCTCTGCTCTTTTCTGCCTGCCCTAATTATTAGGGCTGTTATCTGGTATTAGTCTTTAAACATCACCCAAGATTACTCTCTCCAGTCTGGACGTAAGCCTTGAAAGTCTACCTACTATATACCCACTTGTTCACTTACTACCTCTTCTTAGATGTCTAAAAGGAATGTATGATGGACAGTGTGAGTATTCACCAATGGTGTCTCTCTTCCAGGCACACGCACTGTATGTCTCATAATGTATTTTTTAAAGGATCTTTGAGAATAGTTGACACACCATGTTATACGAGTTTCAGGTATACGCCGTTGTATTTTGACAAGTTTGTACGTTATGCTATGCATACCATGTAACACTTCCATTGAGGTGGGTGAATGTGACTACTCATCCAGAAAATAAGGAGTATGTTACATGTACTAGGTTTTCCTGGGAAGTTGAGTTGCAGAGATCTCATGCAGGAGATTATTGGAGCCAGACCTTTAGGGAGGTCTGTAAGAGAGTGAGAGGAAGAGCATTGAGAGAAGTTCACTGCAATGCAATTACAACAGAGCCTGAGCTGATCCTGTGAGGGCTGTGGAGATGGGATGGACCATAAAGTTGTTCCAGATTGAGTCGAGAGCTGCCTGTGTTCCCAGGTCGACTGTCACTGGAAATGGCCCCTTTAGGGAGAGGACATTACACTGGGCTGGATGGTTCTCTTTATAGGAGACAATCTTAGAGGAGGCACAGAGGGTGATCCATGAATACCTGGCTCTCCAGCAGCAGAAATAATGAATGCTTCAGACCCCATGGGGAATTCTGGGCACTGCACCACTGTACCCACTGCACATCCCCTAGCAGAGACAGTACAGGGACCTTGTCCACTTTTCCAATCTCACCGTTCTCTTTAGCAATGAGTGTGAAGACTGTGAGTAGCAAAGGCAGAGCCACATCACAAAGTCATTGCATAAAAAGCAGTTGTCCAGGAGGATTGTCCAATCTACGATGGGCATGGCCTCGGTGAGAAACAGACGTGATTTCTAACACTGAGATTTATTTGTCTTTGTCACCACAGCATAAGCCTGGCCCAAACTGACCACTTCAGTACCTCCAAATGAATATGTGCAAAACCTCCTACAGTCTTCAGGATCTTAGTTAACGGAAATTCCATTCTTGCAGGTTATAAGTTAAAAACTCGTACCACGCTGAGTCTATTACAAAGCCAGTTAGCTCTTCCTTTAGAATGGTCAGGAGTTATTCACATCTCACGTCTCCAGCATTACATCTGGTCCAAGCCACAGGCATTTTTCTCCTTGATTAATGCAGTAACCCCCTAACTGATGTCCTCTTTCTGCACTTACGCCCTCTAATTTAGCAAAGAAAACAGGTTGATTCTGTAAGACATACTCTGCCTCAAACCCTCCAGGCGCCCCATCTTACTCAGGGTAAAAGCCAAATCTTCCAAGGAGCTACAGGCATTATGTCATCTGGCCCTCATCTGGCATTGTACTTCCAGTGGTTCTTGTAGCTTCATTGACTTCCTTGCACTTTCAGCACACCCAGCATGCTTCTCACTTAGAACATTTGTGCTCTCCGTCCCCCTAGCCTGGAATGATCTCCTCCAGATATCCACTAGATCTCTTACTTCCTTCGGGGCTCTACTCAGATGTCCTCTCAATACTGAGGCCTTCCCTAACCACCACATACTTTTAAAAGAACACATAAATCAATCTATGATGCTTTATTGTTCTCTAGACCATGTGTCATCGTGAGACATATAGTAAATCTTTTTAAATCATAAGATTAGCTCCACAAGGGCAGGACTTTCTGTATTACTCACTGCTGTATCCGCTATACCTAGAATAGCCACTCTCACACTGAATATATATTTATCGAATAAATGATTTGAGTATACAAAGCTGCCCACTACTACTAATGCTTTATAGAGTATATTGAATTTTCTATGAAAAACACTCTACTTGCGTTTAAGAGCAATTTTATCTCTTACTTAAATCTTTTTAAAAAAATATGCAACACTGTGAATTTGCATGTCATCCTTGCCCAGGGGCTATGTTAATCTTCTCTGTATTGTTCTGATTCTAGTCTATGTGCTGTCAAAGTAGGCAGTTAAGTCTTAGTAACTTTCTTTTCTTTTTCTTTTCATATTGCAATGTCTAAGACCTTCGGTTCAACTCCTGGTGATCTTTTTGCATGAAAGAGCTGAATTTTATCTCGTTATTTTTCTGTATCTAAGGAAAGTATTATGTGGTTTTTCTAATAAGTAATTGATTTTTGATGTTTAACCATTCTTAGGTCCCTGCAATAACCTGCTTGATCTTGGAAATCTAGGTCAGAATGCAGACCTTGAGAGACACGGGCCACAGATTCTGACTGAATGAGGCCTTGTTACCATCCCTTAAAGACAACTGTTTCCATATCACAGACTGTTCACTGACCGGAAGGAATGGTGTTTCTTGAAGCTTTTTGAGGCTAAGTCAGTATTTTCATGAGCTTCCCAGATATTATGAATCAATAAACCAGGCTGGAGATGAAGTTTGATAAACAGGAGAGCTCACCTTAAAATATAGTGGTCAGGAATTAACTAGTATCAAGAGACTGTATAAATGGAGCCCCAGTGTTGCTAGATCACCTGAAACTGGGTCAGTGAGACAGGCATCTGGATTCTTAAAGTATAAACTAATTTTTAAATGCTTTTAATTAATTTAAATGTGTGAAAGACGATATCACATGGTCTAACCATAACATGTCACTAGGCCAAGTTGGGCCTTTGCTGTTTGAGACCTCCAGTGTACCAGAATCCATTTGTGTCCTTCTTCGGTTTTAACAGACATTTTAATTCTTTTATCTTGATTCCTCATTTGTAAACTGTGGGTGACAATAATCGTTTCACGTCACTGTGATAAGTAGATACCTTTCAGAAGCCTAAAAGTGATGTTGAAATAAAAGAAAGTCCAGTATGGCTTCCAGCCTGGGGGTGCAACATTCTAGGTGAAAAGGGGAAGGAGCCAACTTAGTTGCTGTCCATTGTCCCTTGAAGAAACCAACTTTGAGGGCAGCCCACGAAGTAGACCAATGTAAGGAGCAAGAAGTGAGGGATAGAAGCTTTATTTTAAAAAATAATTTATTTATTTAACAGAGAGGGCACAAGCAGGCAGAGCAGCTGACGAGGGAGATGCAGGCTCCGCGCTGAGCAGATCCCCACACCAGGCTCAATCCCAGGACCCTGAGGTCACGACCTGCTCTGCAGGCAGGTGCTTAATGTCGGAGCCACCCAGGTGCCCCAGAATAGAAGCTCTAATAATTTTCCTTCCTGCTGCCAACACACCCCAAATATGACCATTTACAAAAAAAAAAAAAAAAAAAAAAAAAAAAAATGGAGGTATTAAAACTCTCCTTGCTAGATGTCTGGGCGGGTCACATCAAATATCCTCCCAGGAAGCTTGGAGTACAGTCCCCGCCCGATAAGGTGGGGGTGCTCAGCCCATTTCCAGTCGTTCCCGTTCTGTCCCTTTTATCCCGTCGTGTCTGCAAGGCCAGGCACTGCAGGACCCACGGGCAGGTGTGACCCCAGGGTCCAGTCCTCAGGGAGATGGGAGACTGGAGAGGGCGATGGGCCAAACGACGGGCACTAGATAGTGTGGGGGGGGGCGCCCCCAGGCACCCGTTGGCGTCCTGCCAGGGCCCTGCCCTCGTTCTGCGACTTTGTGCCAGTCCTGATGCTGGGGCCAGGTGCGATGCAGGCGCGGCGAGGCTGGGCAGGTGCCCTGAGACCCGGCGAGACCCGGCGGCATCCTCGGTGTCCTGGCCCCAGGGAAGCAGAGACCTTTGCAGACGCAGAAGCCTCCGGAGGGCAGGGCCGCGGGCGCCCCGGGACCCCGAGGGGGGCCCAGACCGGGGGAGCCCCCCCGCAGCCCTCCAGCTGGGGGCGACGGCGGGGCGCCCGGGGGGGGGGGGAGGGGGGCGCGCACCTGCGCTGACGTCAGGCCCGCTCACCTGCCCGCGCGGGCGGAAGGGCGCTGCGGGCGGCGCGGAGGCAGGGGGGGCGGGGGGGCGGGGGGGGCGGGGGCGCACCTGCGGAGCCCCACAAACGAGGCAGTGACGGCCGCTGATTAACATGCGGAGCCCGCGGGAGGGCGAGGCCGCAGCTGGACCGCAGCGTCTCCGGCCGCGGAAAAGCCCCGCTCGCAGCTGGAGGGGCCGCCGCCCCGGCCTTTGTGCCCGCGGAGCGCCCGTGCCCGGCGGAAGCGCGGGCCGCCAGCTGTCGGGCTTCGGAGACGCGAGAGCCCCGGGGCTGGGGGGGGGGGCGAGCACGGGCCGCGTCAGGAAGCCGTGGGCCGCCGCTCCCCAGCATCAATAAGGCTTTCAGAGGGCGCCGGAAAGCGGCCCCGGGAGGGCGGCGCCCCCCGCTGCACCCGCCGCCGCCCTGCACGCGCGCAGACCCCCGACCCCCCCACCCCCGGGCTCCCCGCGGCCCCGGGACCCCGCCTCGGGCCCAGCATCCCCACCCCCCGACCACCCCCCGCGGCCCCGGGACCCCGCCCCGGCACAGCATCCCCCCCCCCCCCGACCACCCCCCCCTCCGGGCTCCCCGCGGCCCCAGGACCCCGCCCCAGCACAGCCTCCCTCACCACCCCCGCGGCCCCGGGACACCGCCCCGGGCCCAGAATCCCCCCCCCGACCCCCCCCCCCGGGCTCCCCGCGGCCCCGGGACCCCGCCCCGGCTCAGCATCCCCCCCCACCCCCCGCGGCCCCGGGACCACGCCACGGCATAGCATCCCCCCCCCCCGGGGACCACCCCTTGCAGCCCTGGGGGCCCGCCCTGGCCCAGCATCCCCACCCCGGGACCCCGCCCCGGCACAGCATCCCCCCCCACCACCCCCCGCGGCCCCGGGACCCCGCCCCGGCCCAGCATCCCTCCCGACCACCCCCCGCGGCCCCGGGACCCCGCCCGGCACAGCATCCCCCCCCCCCCGGGACCACCCCTTGCAGCCCTGGGAGCCCGCCCCGGCCCAGCATCCCCACCCCGGGACCCTGCCTCGGGCCCAGCATCCCCCCCGCCCCCCGGAACCACCCCTTGCAGCCCCAGTAGCCTGCCCCAGGCCCAGCACCCCTGGAGCCCACCCCAGGTCTAGCCCCCAGCCCGGGCTCCCCCTGCCCCTCGCAACCCCACCGCCCTCCCCAGGCCTGGGGGGGGCATCTCCTTAGCCCCCCTGGCCGGCCCCCAAGGTCAGCTCCCCATCTCTCCCAGCCCCACCTCCGGGCCCCCCATGTGGAATCCGGGAGTCCTCTTAGGTCTTGCACCCCAGGAACCTCTGCTCTGGTTCTTCCCACTGAGCAGCTATGACCTGGCCTTTGTCAGGCCTTGTGCCACCTGATAGGAATAAAGGGTGAGCGCACGCAGCTCTGGCCTGGGGGATTCCAGTCCCCGAGTGTAGACAGGCAGGTGAAGAAGGCAATGTTGTGTGGATCCTCCAAGAGAGAATGTGATTGGGCTAAGGGGGAAGAGAGGAAGCCATCTGCCACCCCACTTCCCAGGCCCTGGGTCGGTGCCCCTATGGGCCCCTGGGACACCACAGGCTTGTGGGGACTGGGCCACCCACCCTGTCGCGGCCCCTCCTCCATCCACCTGTCCAGATTCCCACTGCAGCCTCGGGCCTGCCAGGTTCTCATCCCAGGATCCCCCTAAACCGCCCAGTGCGCTGGTTCTTCCGCTTGTTCCTACATGAAATTGAAGACCATCTTCGTTACCCTTTCGGGTCACTCTTAAGTAAGAACAACAGCAAATCACTTTACTTGATATCACAAAATACATAGTGGTTAAATCCTGGCTGTGTCCCGCCCCCCGTGGTTGCCGGCCCCGAGAGTGAGCAAACGTAGGGCATCATCCCCAGCTAGACCTGCAGCCCTGGTGGGCTTCTTAGCCCTTCTTCACCGGGCCCCTCCTTGCAGGCTCCGAGGCCAGGACGCTACTACCTGGCCCTTCAGGGTTAGGGAGTTAGGGAAGGGAGAGGGAGGCGATGAAAGTTCCTACTCCTCAAATTCACGCTGGCACAGCAGGTGTATAAAGCTGACCCTCTCTCTCCGGAGGTGCTTTTGTGGGGTCCTCACAATGTCCCCTTACCTTGGGGGCTCCTTACTTGCAGTGCTCTGGATGTGGAAAATGTGGTCCCCCCCCCCCTTTTTTTTTTCTTTTTTAATAAATCAGGCACCAGGCAGGAAAGCAGAAGCTCCCTGTTATCTTAGCAGAGAGTACTATCTAGGGAAAGGGCGAGACAAGCATCAACTTAAAGACAGACAAGGCCCTTGGAATCCCGGATCTACAGTTGGTGTAAGGGTTACCTGCCCTGGGTCCGGGGCAACGGAGGGAAGAGGTCAGGTCATGAGAACGTGGAGGTTTGGAGGAGGACCCTGCTGGGAGCTGGATCCCAGCTGGGAGGAGGGTGCGGCCCGCTGGTGCTGACGACACGCGACACACGGGAGCTTGAAGGCAGGAGCCCAGGCAGCTGGGACTCCGACTTCTGAAGAAGGAGTGTTGCTTAGGGAGAGAGCGCTGGGCTGGTTTGAGAAACATGGACAGCACCAGAAACCGAAATAAGGCCCTGCCCAAGTGACGCTGCAGAGAGAAGCAGGGCTGCCATGCAGGCTGCTGCCAGGAGCAGTTGTGCAAGAGGGACGATGGGGCCCCTCCTTCCGTCAGCCTGTCATCCCACCCCAGCACCTGTGCGGGACGGTTCGGGAGCCCTGCCTGGCAACGGAGAAAGGTGGTTTTCAGCCCAACCCTGGCATCACAGAGCATAGCGAGGTGGATACGAAGCAGAGGGCTGCTTAACAATCTGTGCGCCTTCCCTGGTGGCCACTTTATTCTGGTCCTCAGCACCTAGGCATAGGCATCAGGGTACTCTTGGGTCAAGTCTTCTTTCCGGAACCTCGAAGGGACCATCTAGGACAGCGCTGAGTCTAACCCATCTGCTGTCCTGCTCACAGCCCATGCCTGGCTTGTGAGGAATAATCGTACATCCTTTGCCCAAAGGGCCAACCTCCCCTTCACCCAGCTTTCACAGTGGCACGCCCGCCCCAGAGTCTCAGGAGGAAGTCGGGTGCTAGGGTCCTGTGTCAGCCAAAATACAAGCCACAGATATCCAGGCTTCTGAGCGATTTCCCTTAAGTAAATACCTTGTCTTTGACTTGAGATACGAGGGAATGTCCCTCATTCCTGTGGCACATCAAGACTCACACTAGAGAAATCTTACCTCCACTCCAGCTTCTTCTAAACTCCTCAGATCATGGGATGGAGGAGGGCTGATGCATCATGCGGATTGGTTTCCTCCTCTTCTTTCTGAAATCCAGCTTCAAGATCTTGCATCTTGTCCTAGAAAATGACATCTGTCCATCTGTTAGGGCCTCAACTGAAATCTCTACTTCTACATGCGGTTAAATTTTAATTAACAAATTCAAAATTAGAAGGAAAATATTACATGTTCTATAAAAATGTAATGTATAGATTCACTTCCCTACCGTATAGGGAGCAGTGGCAAGGTAACAAAGAGGAAGAGACCTCAGTCTTTCCTATGGCATATGCATGAGCTAAAGGGAAGATAGAAATATAAGGAAATAATTAGAATGTGGGATGCAAAAATTAAAGGGGGGGACTTTGATGAAGAATGCACAGGTGAAGGAACTGGGTTTTGCCCAACAGACCGGCCAGCTGGAGAAAGAACTCAAGATTTTGTGGACAGGGACAGCAGAACCTGCAAAGGCTTAGGGGCATAAGATAGAAGTCCTCAGAGACCATCAGGAAACCGGCTAGTGAGGGGGCTGCCACCAGGCTGGCCAGGTCACACATGCTGGGCACCTGGATCTGCTGCCATCATCACCCACGGAGAGGACACCCAAGCTTAGATCGAGGATGTTGTTGTTTTATTTCCTTAAATGAAGACAGAAAAACTTGAATTTGAGAAACTCGTTAGGAGGTAGATGTTGCAAGAATGCACATTCTCGAAAAGTATGCATTTCTGAACTAAGGCAGGGAGAGGGTCTTGTTAGGATTTTATTTTATTTTATTTTATTTTTTTTAAATCTTTTTTTTTTAATTAATTAATTATTTATTTATTTATGATAGTCACAGAGAGAGAGAGAGAGAGGCAGAGACACAGGCAGAGGGAGAAGCAGGCTCCATGCACCGGGAGCCCGATGTGGGATTCGATCCCAGGTCTCCAGGATCGCGCCCCGGGCCAAAGGCAGGCGCCAAACCGCTGCGCCACCCAGGGATCCCCCCCCTTTTTTTTTTAATTTTTTATTTTATTTTTTTATTTATTTTTTTATTTTTTTTCTTGTTAGGATTTTAGAGGGAAAGTTGGGTGGGCGACTCACTGGATTTAACAACTCAGGGGCAGAAAGGCAAAATTCATCCAGAAATTTTACATCATGAAGCTGGTTTTATGGCCCTGCCGTTGACAAGAGGTTGGGGAGCTGGAGAAGCAAGTGATGAGAAGACACGAGTGGTAATGAGTCTGCGGTGAGAAAGGGGGAGTCAGGAGACAGCTTGGGGTTGACAGCGGAGCCCAGGAATCACTGCCTTACAGATTTCAGTCTACACTGTTCTCAACCCTATGGCACAAAGCCATGGAAAAAAAAAAATGGGTATTAGAATATAACCATTGAAGTTGCTGATATATCAAATATACATATATTTTACGCATGTGCTTATTTGAAGTCAATCTTTGTAGATGTTAAATAAACCTTCTACTTTGTCCAAATGACTGTTTAAGAGACCAAGGAGAAAGACTGGTCCTTTCGAAAGACAGGTCACTTTTTTTTTTTCCCCTCCCAAGGAACACCTTATTTACAGCCACATAAAAATGCATTCAAAATCCAAATTTTGTTGCAACACAGTGACATCTAGTGTTCAGTTTGACTAACACCAAGAGGCCGTTCCCCAGGGAAGCGTGGAAGAGCATTTGGACTTAAAAGTCTGACCTGGGTTTTAAAGGAAAAGTCGTAGAGGAAGAGCAAAGTCTCATTATCTGGTCTTGTTTCTATTAGGTCTAAAGCTCCACCGGGCCACAGACACACAATCGCATGTGCGCCTCCGGGTTCGAGGTTACGCTTTAAACTAGAACCATGGATCCTCCTCACCTGATGGAGGTCTTCCCTGGCATATTTGGTTCGGATTAGGAGTTTTAGTTGATTGCAATATAATTATTAGATCTTGGAGTGTCAGTTTGCTTTAATGATACTCATTAACAATTTTTACGTCAATATAATTGTGCCCAAATATTATTTTGTCCTGAAATTGCAAACGTGGTTTGCAGATACATTCTGAACGATTAGCTTCATGACAGAGACAAGGAAGGTACCTGCCGGTCTTGCTGGTTTTCCATGGGTAGAATGGTATTTCTGGGGGAGCCAGAGTGGGGCTCAGTCAGTTAAGGATCTGCCTTGGGCTCAGGTCATGATCTCGGGGTCCTGGGATCGAGTCCCGCATCAGGCTCCCTGCTCAGTGGGGAGTCTGCTTCTCCCTCTCTCGCTCTCCCTCCCCCTGCTTGTGCTCTCTCTCTCTCTATCTCTCTGTCCAATAAATATATTTTTTTTTAAAGCACAGCATTTCTGAGTGCGTGTAGCTTGATGGTAGGAGCACTTCCCCAGAAGTTAGATGTCCCGTGTTTTCCTTGATCGGTGACATGACCTAGAGAAATACACCCAACCCTGAGCTCCATCAGTGACTGAGGGTGTAGCACTGAGTGACGCTCCTCCCTTATTGGTCATGAGACTCAGCAAGGTGCTTGCTTCTTTCATTTCGTCGATTTGCAAAACTCCACTTTGAGATGTGTGCCCTTTCCCTTGTTTTATAAATGAGGAAAGTACAACTCGGAGAGATGAAAGTGAATGTTCAGCTGGTCAGCTTGTCCCCGGCAGACCTGGAGGGATGAGCCCATGCAGCCGGGCTCTGAGTCGGTCAGTCCTCGGTGCACACTGTCCAGCTGTCCGTCACACTGGGAGCCCCAAAGCACCAGCTGCAGTAAATCGCCCATAACTAGACCCCAGGAGCTTTTGCATAGGAAGGGGAGTCAATGATATTTTATATATCTAATTCTATCTTTCTGTCCTCAAGAAGCAATTGGCTCAATATTATAATTACTGTCAAGAAAAGATATCACTGATAGCGATGCCAACACTAAAAGCTTTGGGTTTGGCAGTCTCCAAAACAGAAATGCTAATCCTGAGAACTTTATTAAACAGGGTTGTTTTTCTCATGCATTTGGATACAATCGTGTGGCTTATTCATCTCAGCAGCATGCTGGGAGGTTACTAGACTCAAAACTACATGTTGGGAGTAAGGTTCAAGTTGAATGAAAGGAAACAAAATGAACTGGTTCCTAGTATGTATCTAATACTGTCATCCCTGGGACTTGGCCACAGCCCACATCATGCCTCACATCTGGCAAACCTGGGGGTCAGGGGGCGGCCCTTCTCACTGCCACTCAGAAGGCTGCGCCTGAGCTCCAACTTGTCTAGGCAGAGGTCTTTCTGAGGCCTTCTCTTATACCTCACATTGGGACAGATTTTATTTCAAAGCTTGCCAGATCCAGCATGTAATTGGGAAGGAAATAGGTCCCTTCATGCCCTGCTGCTGAGGGGGAAGACGGGGACGGCCTTGGAGTGGACATTTGTCATTATCTCTCATGTCTGAAAATCTGCAGACACCTTCAACAATTCAAACTTTTTCTTCTACAAAAGTTTCCCTGTCTATGCAAATAAGTGTATCTTTTTCATTATGTATTGCAGTATTTTAAACACACCGATTCTTGAAGACGACACAATTGGCTATCGAAGGATATTATTAAATAAGTCTAAGTCCATCCACATAATACTCTGCGGCTGTTACAAAATTATGGTATAGTTGTGTGTACTAGCATAGAAAAGGCTCCAAGACATAAAAGCGTCAATTATATGAAAAATTGCAAATTGTAAGCCTGGGATCTATAGTATATTGAAAGTATAGGGGCATGTTTGCTGGTCAGACGCAGTTACATAGTGCTTACTGTCTTCCAGACACTGGTCCAAGAGCTTTACAAATATGAACTCATTTAATTCTCCTCACAACTGAGTCAGAAAGCTGCTGCTATTCATCCTCTGGATGAGGAAACTAAGACATGGAAGCATTGAGCAACTTGCCATGGTTACACTCGTCTCTCTCTCTCTCTCTCTCTCTCTCTCTTTCTCTCTCTCTGTCTCCCCACATATGTATGCAGTGGGGTCTACCAGCCTGTAGAAATGTTCAGTAAATTACCTGGTTTAAGTTAGGGAGTAACCAGGGTTGCCATGTGGAAAGGGCTGTTTACCGACTCCTCTATATATCTGGGCATTGCTATTTTTAACAAGTATATTTTCACATAATTCTTGGATAATAATCAAAGATATACGTTCAGATGGGTGTGAGATACAGGGTTTCAGCCGAAGAGTGTTGCAGGCCTTTCAGGCAGGTCTGCAGTGGCTTTCCGAGGTGGGAGATTGTATGCTACTAGAAACCGAGTCAGTGTTTGAGGTCTTCAGAATAACCCGCCAACTTTGCCATCTGCTCACCAAACAAGTGTTGAGGTCTCCCTTCTAATGGTTGGTCAGAGGCTCTTCCCAGCACTGCCCTTCGGCTGTACTCACAGCCAGGCTTAGGGAGATTCTAAAGATGGTGATCCCAGTTACTAGCTCCCCAACCTGACTGAATATAAGGTTCACTTGGAAAATCTTTCTAAAACTGTGCACATGCCCCTATTCCATCTTTCATTCAGCTTCAGCAGAACTGAGACAGGGTCATAGAATCTATTTTTGGAAAGTTCCCCAGGTGTTGCTCCTGATTAGCCACATCTAGGAACTAGGTGACGCTGTGGGCCACATGTGAGTGATAAGGCAGTAGTACACAGAAGCAGGCATTTTTCAAAGACATATGAGGGGCAAGTTCATGGCCCATGAGATCAACCAGCCAGAAGGAATACAACTGTGATAGGAGCATACACAGGACCCCCAAAGGAATGGCCTAGCAAAAGCGAGCAGGACATTAGGGGCCCAACAGCAAGGCTGGGGACTGAGAGAGAATCAGGACATTAAGGCATAAGCATAATTTAATCATTCATCTCAAAGACGTTGGTGAGCATGAGGGCTTCAGCCACCTGCAGTGAAGTTACCTGGTTTCTATCCACCAGCTCCCCCCCCCCCACACACACACACACTCTTCTGGGTTATCTTAAGTGTGCTACCTCCTTGCCCTTGAGGACATCATAGACTTTGGGAAGAAAGCCATGGAAAGAAATGGTAGTACCAGAGGGTGGTAGGGGTGGTGGACAGTGACACAAGTTGTCCCCAGACTGTCAAACCCTAGGCTCCCAAAGGAAGAGTCGCTGTGATACATCTGGCTCTGTTAAAACCCTGCTACAAAGTCAATCCTCCTTAGCAAGACAGCTCCAGTTTTCTCAACATCATTGGTCCATGGGAAATGGCCCTATTTGTGAGCATCTGATTGCCGAGAGAGGTTCTCATTTACAGACCACTAACAAGATTAAAGTGCTAATTTAAAAAGTGCTTAGCCTAGATGTTTGAGCAGCACCCGCCTTGTGAGTTTATAACTGCTGTTTCTGTATTGGTTGCTAACAGGAGCCATTTCATTTCCCTGCATTGAAATGGATCAGATAAATCACATTAGGTAGGTTTACAGAGGCAAGCAATGACAGGTTCCTCAGAACTGAAAGCTAAATAACCTGGTAGGGTCTGGCTTTCTTTCATCACACGCTCTATCTTCAGACCCAATACCTATTTAAAGCTGCTGATAACACTCCAAATGCTCCTAGGCCTTGTCCTCAGACATAATGTACAGTTCCACCAATGCTATGGCATTTAAACATTTTTGATACAGTCTATTAAAAAGAGGGATTGTAGCTCATTCAAATTCAGGAACTTCTAATACAAAAATAAAATAAAATAAAAAGTCCATGAAATCACATGCTGCATTTGCAAAGGAAACCGGGTAGAAATCACACAATGACGCTCTCTGTTCTGCTACTAAATTATCTCTCCTGGGCAGGCTGAACTGATAAGAGAATTCATTTTACACACACCTCAGGAAGGGAACAGGAGAAGATTTCATGATCTCCCAAAATAGAAGGGAAGTTCACATTTCTGAGGAATAAAAGCTCCCTCATACTTTACGAGCAACCATTTGAATTTCTCCTTTACATAGAGGCAAAGGCTTCCTTTGCGACTCTGGGTGCAGGTTACCCTGTTGGTATATAGCCTGTCTCTCTTGTCGAGGTAAATGCCACACCCCGCTGAGCACCATCCTTGCACAACAAGAATAAAATGAAATTGTGCAAGAAATCGAAATAAAGATGGTTTTATGGAGTACAATGTTTTGCAACATGGGGCTTCAGAGTATTCTTCTATAGTTTTAAAAGTAAATGACATAAGAGCGTTACCTTAGTCATCTCTGGAGGTTGACGCCACATTTGATGATGAACAAGTGAAAAAAACTGCTATTTTTTATACCTAGTTTCCATAATTTGTTATCTAATGAGACCTGAACAAGGGACATAGTAGGAATGAGAAAAAAAAAAGGCTAAAGAAAATTATCAGAGGACGTTGAAAAATAAGAAAATAAAAATAGGTAACGGGAGTGGACCGAACGGAAAACATCACTGTCCGCAGGTTACAGAAAGTCAGAAGTCTAAGGAATAGAGGTTAGAAAGTGTTTGTGTAAAAACAGAAAGTTGAATAAAGACAATGGAAGGCTAAGCAGAAAGGTCCCATAACATGAAGCAAATGTATGCAGCCCATGCGGATGGGGTAGCGAGTTCTGTTCTTGACTGTGTCACTCACTGGCTCTGTGACTGCAAAGACCTTTGAATCTTCTGATCTTCACTCATCTTGTTTATAGAGTTGTGGTCATAACATCTACCTCATGAGCTTGTTACATGACATATGAACAGCATCACGTTCAGTGTCTCAAACAGTGTGATCCAAATGGCAGCAAGAGATGCCAGGAGTGGAAATGATGTGTCAGGTGGGACGGCGACAATAATAGCTGTAACTTTTGGACAGTATTGATTATTTGTACCTAAGTCAACTGATACCTCCATTATATTGCCAGTGCAATTGTGCAATATCATGATTATAAAATGATTAAGAGAGAAATGATACCAACAATGATAATATCCATTAAATAAGAGAAAATACAGAAAATAAGATGTTGTCTGAGTGATTTCTAACGGCTTATGAAAAGATCCAACTTAAAAATCAGGGAAAGGGTTTTGGAGACAAAAAAAATCCAACCTCTTATGTTCAATCGCTGATTTTTCCATTTGTTCATTCAAGAGAATTAGTTAGAGACACTGCATTTTGGAAAGCATAGCCTGCTGGGAGAAGGAGAATGTAGATACTTAAAATAAAATGGTGTAAGCACTCTAATCAGATGATACAAGGTAACAAGGGAGGAGCCTTTAACTAGGGCATGGTTTGTAGGGGAAAAAAGAGCTGTTTTGTTTTTTGTCTTTAACAACATTTTAAAGGTTGAATATATTCTCAATAAGGAGAAGAGCGGGGAATGGTCATTTAAATTTAGGGAATGGTACCTGCTGAGGCAGAGAATAAGAGACAGGACCCCGTGTTTGTGGAGGGTCTGGAAGTCTGCTGTGGCTGTGGTGTGAATACAGTGGAAGAACAGGAAGCTGGAAAAGTAGGGAGAGATTAAGAGTGAAGCAGTGTATGTGTGCCCTGCTCCGGCAGGTGAAGATAACCAAGAACCAAGGACTGACTCCACATGTATGAAGAATGGAGCAGCCTGATTTTGTGTTGCCCTGTGAGGATCTTAGAAGTTCAGCACTCCACCCTAATAACAAGTAAGAAGCTGAGCAAACTGAAAAACCAACAAGTCTTCCTAGATCCATACAGGAAGGGAGGTCACGGGGTAAACTGCTGCCCCCCAAAGGTGGGGAAACAGGTGAATGTGGAGAATTACAGCCCAATGGAGCAGAAACTCTTGCACAGAAACCTCTGTGGGAAAATGTTAGAGCAGGAAAACTCAACTGTACTTGACAAATGTGGGAATGTCTGAGAGTTAAAAACTCCAGGGGGACCCAGTCACACAGAGGTCTCCCATGTTTGTGTTTTATTCCAGAATCTCAGCCAGGCTCTCAGAGTGAATATTGGACTTTTGGCCGAGAGAGAAGAAAAATAATCATTTTGAGCTACAATATGCCAGAGCGTTTTGTTCTTGTTTACCAGGTCTGCTCTCAGGAGATAATAGATAACCAGAGCCTAACCTGCTGGGGTTTTGTCAGAGCCTGAGAAATACCCAATATGAGCCCCCTCTAAGCATCCTGTCCTACCTAGAGGAGTGAGGGCAGAAAACAGAAAAAAACTGAGAAGCTAGTGTGAAGTTCTTTATCCAGAGGCCCCGGCTTACCGAGACTGAGACCTTACAGAGGACCAGAGAATGCTGCCCCAGCCCCTCATCTTACCACCAGGCCTGAAGGCCTGTTTATAGCAGTTCTTCTTACTCAGGACGTCAAGGCTCGCTCTCCAGAAAAAGTGACAAGGCATACTAACAGGCAAAAAACACAGTTTGAAGAGACAGAGCAAACATCATAAACACACTCAACATGTCGGGGAAGTTGGAATTGTCAGACAGGGGACTTAAAATAACTTTGATTAATCTAAGTAGATAAAGAAAATAGTGTAAGCAGAGAAGTGGATATTCCAAGAAAGGAGTCAGAAAGAAATATCCTAAATCAAAACGCTATAACAGATATGAAAAACCTCTTGATAAGCTTATTAGTAGATTGGACATGGCTCAGGAAAGAATCTCAACAGAAACATCCAAAACTAAAAAACAAAGAAAAAAGACTGAAAAAAGGCAAACAGAAGATCTAACTTTGTTGGGACAATTACAAAAGGCAGACGTAAACATAAGGGGAAAATCAGAAATGGAAGAAAGAGAAAATAACAGAAGAAACATTTGAAATAATAATAACTGGAAATTTCCACCAAATTAATGTCATCAAACTAGAGATCCAGGAGGATCAGAGAATATCAAACAGGATAAGTGCTAAAACAACAACAACAGAAAAAGAAAGAAAAAAAAAACAACAACCCTACAGTTAGGCACATCATTTTCAAATGACATAAAATCAAACTCACATGGAAGATTTACCAAGATAAGCCACATCTGGGCCATAAAACACCTCTTAATAAATGTAAAAGAATAGAGATAGTACAACGTCTGCTTTCAGACCACAATGGAATTGTGGTAATAGAAAAATAGCTGGAAAATCCCCAAATACTTAGAGATTAAACAAAACTCTTCTAAATAACACATAGGCCAAAGAAATAAATATATAAATATATACATATTTACAATCTAAGCTTCTCCTTTAGAGAAACTAGGGGGGGGGGGGGAAGCAAATTAAATCCAAAATAAGCAGAAAGGAAAAAAGTAATAAAATTAAAGCAGAAAGAAAAAAAAAAAAAAGGAAAACAGGAAACCAATAAAGAAAATCAACAAAACCCAAACCAAAAGATGACTCTGAAAAGATCAGTAAAACTGATACAACTCTAGCCAAGCTAACTAAGGAAAAAAAAAAAAAAAAAAAAAGAGGAGACAAATAATGAGCAAGAGGATACGAAAGAGAGGATGTGAGTCCAGAGCCCATGGACATTAGGAGGGTGAGAAGGGAGTACTGGTAACAAATCTGCACCACAAATTTGATAATCAAAGTGTGCAAGATGTGTGTGAGGAAAATTTTGAAACTCTGATGAACAAAATGAAATAACTAAGTAAACTGAGGGATATTTCATGTTCAAGGAAAGAAGACTCAGTTAGTTCTTCCCAACTTGATCTATAGATTCACCACAGTCCCAGCCTAAATCCCAGTAAGCTATTCTGTGCATATCAACAAACTGACCCTGATGTAAATAGGGAAAGGCACGAGACCCAGAGTGGCCAGTACAATATTGCAGGAGAAGGACAAAGCTGAAAGACTGATAGGACCTGACTTTAAGCCATATTTTAAAGCTACAGGGACCAAGACAGTGGGTGGTAAAAGAATACAGAAGTAGATAGATCCCTGAAACAGAATAAAGCATCCAGAAAGAGACCTACAAAAACATAGTCAACTTATCTTTGGCAAAAGATAAGCAAAGACAATATAACGGGGAAAAATAGTCTTTTTAACAAATGGTGCTAGAGCAACTGGACATCCAAATGCAAGAAAACAAATCTAGACACAGACCTTGTATCCTTCACAAAAGAATTTACTCAAAGTGGATCACACACCTATACATAAAACACAAGAGCATAAAGCTCCTGGAAGATATCACAGGAGAAAATGTAGATAACCTTGGGAATGGCAGTGACCTTGTAGATATAACATCAAAAGTATGACCCATGAAAGAGACAATTCACAACAGGGACTTCATTAAAACTAAAAACATCTGCTCTGTGAAAGACATTGTCAAGAGGAAGAAAATATAAACCAGAGACTGGGAGAAAATATTTGCAAAAGATTTATCTGATAAAGGACCATTATCCAAAATATACAAAGAACTCTTAACATTCAACAATAAGAAAGCAAACAAAGGGATAAAAAAAAGGGGGGGGCAAAGGGCCAAAGGGGGTATTCACTTCTTTTCCCTGTGATGGGTCGTCCATGTAATATTAAAAATTAATAAATTTGTATACCTTTTCTCCTGTCAAGACACTCAAAAATAAACTTGAAAATTTTAAAAATGAGCCAAAGACCTGTAAAGACACCTCAGTAAAGAAGATACACAGATGACAAATAAGCATCTGAAATAATGCTCCACCTCATTTGTCATTAGGGAAATGCAAATTAAAGCAATGGGATAGCACTACATAGGATTGGAATGGCCTTAATCTGGAATACTGACAACATCAAATGCTGACAAAGATGTGGAGTAAAAAAAAACTCTCAGTCATCGCTGGCAGGGATGCAAAATGGTGCAGCCACTTTGAAAGACAGTTTGGTGGCTTCTTACGAAACTAAACATATTCTTACCATATGATCCAGTAATTGGGCTCCTTGGTATTTACCCAACTAAATCGAAAACTTAGGCCCACACAAAAAGCTACATGTGAATGTTTATAGCAACTTTATTCATAATTGCCGAAGCTTGGAAGCCACCAAGATTTCTTTCAGTAGGTGGACGGATAAATAAATTGTGGCACATTCAGATAATGGAATATTATTCAGCCCTAAAAATAAATGAGCCATCGAACCATGAAAAAAACATGGAGAAACTTTAAATGTGTATACTAAGTAAAAGAAACCAATCTGAAAAGGCTGCATATGGTATGGTTCCAACTATATGACATTCTGGAAAAGGCAAAACGATGGCCATAAAAAAAAAAAAAAAAAAAAAAAAAAAAAAGCTCCGTGCTTTCCAGGAGTTTCAGGACAGGGGAGAGGAGAGATGAATAAGCAGAGCACAGAGGACTTTTTTGGAAAATGAAACTACTCTGTGTGATACAATAATGGTAGATAACGTGTCACTATACGTTTGTCTAAACCTGCACAATGTCACGTAGAGGGAACCCCAGTGTAAACACTGGGTGGTGATCATGCATCAGTGTGGTTTTTATCAATTGGAACAAATGTACCCAAGGTGGAAAAACTGGAAATGACCTGGAGGCTCTGTATGCTCAGCGGCAGGAGGTGTATGGGAAATCTTTGTATCTTCCGTTCCATTTTGCTGTGAACCTGAAACTGCTATAAAAAATATTTTTTTATTGTTAAAAAAATAAACAATAATATGTTTGTTTTAAGAAAAACAAACATAACAAGAAAGAACCAGAGTAGGAGGAAATTGATGGCAGTTGTAACTGGGTGGACATGAGATAATGCTTGGGCTTGAGATAACCTAGGTCCTAAAACTCAATAGGGAAGCTGATAGTGGGGTTACAGACACCCTGGAAGATACGAGATCTCTCTGAACTAGAACCCACAGGATGTAGGCATAGAGTATAGGTGTGGAGTATGGAAACAGGGATGATTCCTGGGATTCTGGGGCTCTTGTTGGGAAGGCTACAAAGTTCTGACCCACATTGATGTAGAAGAGAAATATGAACAAGGAGTAGGACCGGGCCAGTGGAGGAAGACAATATAACCTCTTAGCTCTCCATGGTGCTGGCGAGCATACTGGCATTTTTGAGTACATTAACTTATATAACTCTCAAAAGAACTTGGCACATTAAGCATGCTCATATTCATTTTTTTTAGTAAAAGAAATATGGTTAGTGGGGTAAATAACGTTCCAAAATCCACCCTGTGCTTTTCCACCACACTCCAGCTACCAGCCAGTAATAGGCTGGATGTTACCATTTGAAAGTTCATGTTTTGATTTATGTTTTATTTATGTTCATTTGTTGACTTATGTTTTATTGGGCAAGAGCTAGTCTTTCTGTCCTGTTTCAAAATCTGGGAGAACTAATTCTGCCCACGGAGGGACTAAAGGGTCAATCAGCATAGTTCATCCCTTGCCTTCCAGGGACAGGGTGTAAGGAAGTGTAAGGAAGAGGCTGCTCATTGACTCCAGAGTCTGCCTGTATAAACGGTCCTGGCATCAGACCCCCCTCCCTTGTGCCTCTGCTGAATTCCCTTAGGGGAATACAGAGTCCAGTAACCAGTCCAGCGATTGCTCTGCATGACTGCAACACCAGAGTGGAAGCCGATGGGACTCGGACTGGAAAAAGGATTGAGAAAGAAGGGCAAAGGGAAAGGAGAGCCGGAGCCCTGATCCAGAAGTGAGAGCATCCAAAGGTGCTGGCAACACAAACGGAGGCAAGCTGCAGCCCTCCGTGGGTCTCCGTAAAAAGGGAGAACAAGGAGAACAAGCATTAACGTGGGATCCATGTGGAGAACCTTGCAGGTTCCAAGCAGCGTGCACAGCTACAATAATGCGCACAGGGATCACTGCCACCATACTACGATTCCGCACCCAGAATTCGGCCTCCGCCTGTTCCCGGTGGCTTTTCTTCAATCCTCACTCTCAGTTAAGGGATAAACATTGCAGAAAGGCTTCCTTGACGCCAACACGTTAAAGCCCTTGCTGCCCAGGAAGCGAGGAGCTACTGGGTGGGACGTTGCATTGCTAATTGCCAAATACCAGTTGTGTAGGAGGCAAACCATCACCTCACTTAGCATAGCCATGATTATGACAAGTAAATCTCACTTTAAAAGGAGCGGCTTTACACTGATGCTTTCCTGAGGAGCAGCAGACTCTGAGCTGGTGAGATGTTCTCAGCCACGCTTTCAGGCAGTAGAGAGAATCTTCCTCTCCCTGCAGTAGAAATGTGGCAAACGGGGAGGAGGGGGGAACAAAAGCAATATGGAACCTCTGCTTCCATAATTAAAAACAGATCGGTCCCCAAACACTGACGCTGAGCATGAGTTATGAGCACATGAAGAAAGTATTAAAACAGTAATGCTCAGATATCTGCTTGGCAGTGACTGAATGTACAACCACTCTTCGTTTGACAAATACCGTACAGATTGAGCCTAGTGTACTCACGACTACCTTTTAGGCTGAGCTAATTTCACATTGCATTGCGGCGTAGAGAATACCAACCCATCTCCCAGGTCCGTTCTACTCAAGCATCCTTTTGTGATAGCTGCCTGCCATTCTGCAGTGGGAGAGACTCAAAAATATCCCCGGCTTTCTATCCTGGTACTAGGGAAGATATAGAAAGTTGTGATTCGAGTGAACTCTCCAGGATACGCAGCCACTGGACTGTGAGTGAGGACGTCTCTCCCGATGAGTAATCCACAGGAGATCCTCTGGGCTCAGAAGCTCGGTATTTGAATATTGTGTCTGAGGTGTACGAAAATATCTGAAGAACTGTTTGAGAAATCCAGTAGACAATGTCTCAATAGTAACGCAAGGCCGACGTTTGGTACCAGATTTCCCCACGGATATGAAAGGAGGCTCAAAAGGTATCCAACCCACTTGGCATTTGTTCACGAGGGAAAGGCTAAGTCTGATTCATTATTGCTCCTCAACACTCGCATTTACAATAACCATAGCATCATATATTTTAGTAGTATGTGATTTGCAAAAGCTTTCACGTGCATTATCGCAAATGTTAATGTTGGCCACCTCTTACATATGATGTGTCTGCTTTAAGGAAGTCTTAGGAATTAATGTTTAATGAACTAATCAATGGCCTACGTTATGGGAGGGGCACAGTGTGTCTTTGAGTTTAGATTATGGGAAGTGCACGCTGGGCACAGGTTCAAGAAGCTCCGCATCATGCACTTGCCGCCACTAACCGGGCTTCGGGTAGGCCATGAGCCTCTCTCTGGGGCTCACTCTCCTCGCTGTATTGAACGAAGAGGCTAACAATGACCCAAAAGTTCTGCCCACGTGGGGAGCCTCCACCATGCCCGTGGGCCCTAAGGGAGAGACATCTTCCTGCTGCGGCATGAGCCACACACGGTGGCGTCTATCCTGGGTCCAGCAAGTGCAAAGGCATTTATGCTCCTAGAGCCCGCGCAGCAAGGTGGGCGTGCACACGTTCAGCGGCGTGGTGGGTAGCGTAGCCGTGTGCCCTTGAGCTGCTCAGGCTCCCAGCTCCCCGAGCCTTCATCTGCCATCTGCCCCGTGGAGATAAGAGGCTGTGTGTTGTGTGCAGTAAGTGAGATAATGCGTGTAAATCCAGGGCACGGGAGTTGGCCCCCAGCACAAGCTCGACGCATGAAAATTCTTCCATTCAGGGTCCCAGGGGGTAGAAAGCAAGAAAATATAACAATAAAGAAGTGGAGGGGGGGAGAAAAAAGGAAAGATGGATTGCCATTCTTTAAATAAAATCGGCGAGCGAGGTGTGAGAAAAATAGAGAAATGCAGAGAGTATGAGAGAGAGGAATAGCTACAGGCACTTGGAATAGTGCGGAAAGATTCTCATAAGTAAAAGCTTCTTTTAAAATATTGGAGTTCCTCCATATGGGAAGCTTGGGGAGAGAAGGGAAAAAAATTAAATTAAAGCGTTTGAAAGTATATTATAGTTTTATCTCTTTGGCTCTGCGATTTCAGAAATAATATAATCCTATGGAAAACATGCTGCCAGAAGATTTTGTATAGTGGCACCCCGACAGAACGGGACTGAATGATGTCAAAAAAGCTTATATAACAGTTTTGTTTTATTCATTTACATAAATCACATTTACCGTAGGTGTTTTATTCAAAATAAAGTTTGGGAAAAATAAATTGAACAGATGAACCTAGGCAAACCTGGTGATTTTTTCATGAGTAGTGTTTGATGATAAAGGCATAAAAGCATAATGTGGCATCATTTCACCAAGGCACAATATGGATCATCCATATGGAGCAGAAGTTGATAATACTGCAAAGAAGCAAAAATAAACAGAACAGATGTACTTGTAAAATCAAGTCTGCACCCACCCCTGAGTACCTGCGTTGCACTGGAGAAGTTTCTACAAAAACTCCGAACGGGCGTCAAGTCACCTTCCCACGGGGACTCTTGGAAAGCCAGAGATGAAGTCGTACGTGACCAAGCAGAGACGGGAAGAGGTTTCCTAAAGCAGCATGCGTTCCCACGGTGGGGGCTGGACCGGAGAACGCGCTGGCGCCCGCGGCAGAGCCACCTGACAAAGCCTCACGTGTCGGGGTCAGAAGGCCTGGGTTGACATCCCGGGTCCCACCCCTGCCCCCGTTACCAGAAGGATCCATGCAAAATCCCCCTAGGTCCCGAAGCACTGGTCCCTCGAAGGCAACGTAGAGGGATGTGACCGACTTCGCGGGGACACCGGCCGCACAGTATCACCAACAAAATGACAGCAGGGGAAGAGATGCAAAGTGGGAAGCACAGGAGGGACAGAGCTCTGTCCACAGCGGTTTTGTTCGGGGCCTAGTCTCGGGGACGCCCCGAAGGACGTGTGAGATACAGTGACCTCGTTTTTGCAAGGAGGTACGATGCTTGCGAAGCCCGGGCTTATGGTTTGTCAAAGACTCAGCGTAGCATCATCATACCTGGCCCGAGAGCAACTCAGGGCTAGGCCACTCTGCCCGTAGCGGGAGCAGCGTGCGCACGAAGCTCCGTCCCACGCCAGGCGGCTGCCCACAGAGTTGCACCAGATCCAGCCAAACTGGTGAGATCCACAAGCACGACAATAGTCCCCACGTCACAGATGGATAGACGTGGCTCAGGTCAGGTACCTGGGGCAGCTAGGACCGGGACCCCTGTGCCGTCACCCGCAGGTTGGCAGACACCCATTGCAGGAGACTTTGTATCTCGCCAACCGTGAGCTGTTGGGCCCGCGTCTGAGGACGAGCAGACTTGAGGGCAAGCAGGGTCCCAGAACCTAGCATTTAGCTGAGAGTATATGGCAGCCTGTGTGCCATGTGTAAAGCACAGCGCTCTTTGCAAACTGTAAAGCGCCGGCGTGCATGTCAAGTGCTGTCTTTTCATCCTGTCTCTAAAGAGACAGCAGAGAGGCATGGACCGCTAGCAGGAAGGAGTCTTCCCCGGCCTGGCTCCCTGGCTGCAGAAGCATGACGCCACTGCCCCCGCTGTGGGCCACGCTCGCCTGAACCTGGGCTCTGTGTTACCTGCCAACCGGGAAAAGCCCAGATCCTGCTCAGGTTACCCTGAGCGTTGCAAAGTCCCTTTGCACATTTTGCAAAAGGTGCCTGGAAATTCTTTTCCCTTAGAGAATCCACGGCTGCATATTTCAGAGAGAAGTAGGCAGATGTGCTTTCAGCAGCCCAGAACACAATTTAAGGAGGCTGAGGACCAAAGGGAAAATGGAAAGCAGAAGGGAAATTCTTCCCTCTACCCACAGTAAACGCGGTCACGTGGCCAACAGCTGGAAGGCACCATACATGGCCCCTGATATAATCAAGTGGCCACCCATCTGCTTGGTTCCCAAAGCAGCGAGGAAAAAATAGCGTCCCACGTCCCACGCACTCCAGCTGTCCTCGGCATCCAGCGCTCGGTGATTTTTTTTTTTTTCTAAAAATAAAACGAAATAAAATCATCACTTTTCCAATCAGGAGAGCACTTGTTCAAGGAGCAGTTACATGAGACAGGAGCCATTGTCCCGAGTCTACCTGCAGGTTCACCGAAACAAGGGTGAGCGTCACCCCTTTCTTCGAGAGGGGCGCCCTCCGAGCGGGAGCCTCAAAGCCTCCTGGGGAGCAAGGCCCCCGCTGCCAAGCGCGCGTCTGGAGGAGGAACTTGGTGTCTGAGTCCCACCGGGTGGCCGTGCTTAAGTCCCAGGCCCCGTGAGCCCCTGGGGACTAGCCCACCCTGGGTCACATGTAGACTCTGTTATTTCTGATCGGATCCCTGCAGCATCCCTCTGTAGAATGTGGGCATATGTCAATAGTCAAGAATAGAACCGGCAGATATTTGCGGACACACAGCCTTTGGGTGTGCCAGCATTATCTTCAGTCAGATTCCCTTTTAGAGGAAACACAGACCAAGCAAATGCTTCCCCGTGGACTTCAAGTTTTAGAGCAGAAATTGCAAAAGAGAGGCTGCCATTAAAAGAGGAAGAAGGAGTCTGATTCCCCGGGATGGCAGGAAGAGCCTGCCCTCCCTCCTTCCCGCCACCCTGGCAGGCCCCCGGCGTTGAGACCCCTGACCCATCCCAGGGACACTTCTTGCCATGATTCCAGCCAGTCAGTTGCTCCCTGCTTGGGTTTCCAGCGTGCCTCACACACACACACACACACACACACACACACACCTCCCGGCTGTTGTCATGTCGCCCTGCAATCGCATGAAACGCATTTGCCTTCTTTACTACATCATGTTTGTCATTTATTGGAGGAACCTGTACGTAGCACTCATCGCGTTCTCGTCACCGTCAGAGAGTGTCACATGAATCAGTGGGTCTCGTCCCCCTAAGAGCCCTGCCATGTAGTCGTGGTTGCTGTGGCCATTCTACAGATGCAGTAACTGAGGCACCTTTCCTCGGAGTCACCCAGCATGTGGGAGGCAGACCAGCACCTGCACCCAGGCCTCTGGGCTCCGGAATTCATACTCTCCGCTGCTGCCCTACAAGCATCTCCCGGGCAGGAGGATCATCCCACGTCTTTTAATGTACGCATTACCTACGCCTTGCCAATTCCACACGTTCTTGTGGATGAAATGCTGATGGCAATGGCATCGTTTTATTATGTGTTTACTTTTAAAGATATTTTATTTATTTATTCATGAAAGACACAGGGAAAGAGAGAGAGAGAAGCAGAGACACAGGCAGAGGGAGAAGCAGGCTCCATGCAGGGAGCCCAATGCAGGACTCGAACCCAGTACCCTGGGATCACGCCCTGAACCACCCTCATACGTGCAATGATATCATTTAAAAGATGTAATCAGTGATATATACGCCTGTTTCCATAGGAGCTCTGTATGAGGGCAGTTCAAGGAAAGGACACTTCATGCCAATCTGCAATTCAGGCATAGCAGGAAATGGTACTAAAACACCATAGAATCTGTCAGGCAGACATTATTAAGCCCATTTTACAGATGAACAAACAGAGGTCTATGAAATAGGCTTATTAAAGGACTGGATACCTGAATGTTGCACCAAGTTGTATTTTAGTAAGATAAAATTTCACATGCAATGTCCTAGTTTAAGAGGTAACAGGTGCCTGTAAAAGCAGCCCATACCAAGTTCACTCCTGAAGGCCTGAACAAGTGTAGGGAGCTCTGCCTAGAAAGTTCCTGAGAGTAGAAAAATTCAGAAGAAACAGAAACAAACCACCAATTTAAGGAGAGCTAGTAGCATTGTGGCCGCCACTTAGACCTTAGAAGGATGAACTAACCCAGCAGTTCTGTATAATTCCAATAGTCTTTGGAGTCACAAAAGTCGGACATCCTGTCAATAGCTGAGTTTATGGAATATTTGCTGCAGTGGCAATAATTTCTATCATTCATGTCTTTCTAGCCCTTCCGGATGCTTCCACAGGCAGGTTGATCTGAGGGTCTCCCAAGAAACGGGGGTGGCAGGGCGGGCACCTCATCCTGATGGGAAGCTGAGCCCCGGGGGGATGCCTGCTGTGCTCCCAATGCCCTCGCCCACTGGGGGTTGCCCCCCAGAGTGACTGGGGTGGGGGGCAGTCACTCTCCAGGAAGCCCTAACCACACTTACAATGTGGGTTTAGTTGCAAATATTCCAATTCCTTGCATTAGAAGGGTGATAAAGTTTATGATGTCGGGGTGGGGGGGTGCAGTTTCTGCAGGGCTTCCAGGAGGGCTGGACACAGTGGGGATGAAGAGAGGCCAAGTTCAGCCTGGCTGTTCCTTCAGGAGCACACGGTTCCCTTTGGGGAGTGGGCTTCTCCCAGGACAGGGGGGATTTGAACCAGGTTCCCCTTATCCACCATCCTCTGCTCCTTCCCACTCCAGCCCCAGGACAGATGCCGGAGCCGGGCCCCCGCAGTCCCTGCACTCAGGTGAAGACTGCCCCTCTTTCCTGTCAACCACCCCCCTGTCTCTGTCTCTGTCTCTGCCTCTGTCTCTGTCTCTGTTTCCCTCTCTCTGTAACGCTGCCTTTTAGATCCATCTCGGGACATGGGGGTAAAGATTACTCCGGACACCCGAGTGCATCTAAAAGGCTCCTGTGACATTTTCAGATGCAGTATTTGTTACTCTGTGATTTTATTTTTCCCTTGCAAATGTTTTCACAAACATTCGAATCTAAAATTACTCAAATCTCAAGTATCGCAAGAGTGCTAAAAAAATTCAGCATGGGCCTTAAACACTAGTTCCTTTGAAAACGTTTAAGAATAAATGAAGGCTCCACAAAATCCTTGACAGGATGAGTCTTCTTTCTTCTCGTACTTATTAATCCGGAAGAGGGGGTGCATCGTGTCGTTTCCAAGTTTGCAGACAATGCTAAAAATGCTGTTGAACAGAAAGACGTCAAGCTGACAGGGATAGACGGCAGCAAAAAGATCCCCCGAGGCTGGCCGTGTGGGCGGCAAGTGGCAAACGAGCTCCGGAGTGGGCCAGTGTGAGGAGACGCGTCGTGGGGAAAGTCAGTGACAACAAGACTCTTCCTAGCTATCGGGGGCATGACACAGGGATGACGATGCCAAATCATCAGAAACCATTATCTGCATAAATAAATATTAGATCTCATATAATAATGTCTTGTAATTTATAAGACAGCTGAGTGTGTGTGTGTGTGTGTGTGTGTGTGTGTGTGTGTACGCGTGTGTGTTGCAGCAATTCAGAATCTTGAAGGATGTCACACATGTAACCCGGGTGGTGTAGCTTTACCTGTCCTGTTTTACACAAAAATGCTGACTACCTCCTCCAGGGCATCAGAAATTCCTCAGGAAGCAAACAAAGAGCAGAAGAATGATACCCAGGACGACAGGCCCTCCGAATTCAACATTGCATTTACCTTAAGAATGTGGCCGAAAATGTTAAACATTCTATTACACGATGCCCTCTTTATGATTTTAGTAGACCCTACGTGGTTTGCTTCTTCTGGATAGACGAGAGAGCACTTTGCTTTATTTATTTTTATCAATCTGCGAATTTTGTAACTGTTCTTTTTTTCCTCTCTGTGTTGATTTCTAAGAAGCAAAAAGTCAATTTTGCAGCCCACGTGCAGTAAATTTAGGCAAAACTTACAGAAAAAAGGGAGAGAGAATTTACCATTGACTCCATTAGTTTCATCTGAGGCAAACACACACCATCGGGCTGACAGCCAATTTCCCAGGCCACGGGGCACTTCAGCCCCACGGAAGTGGTCACGAATAATCCTCTGTACTCAGCGCAGAACCATCGTGTGATTGATTCCATCCTGCTCTTGAGCATCGTCTCTGAATTTTCAGTTTGATCCTCTCCAGCCTCTGGTCCTCCTCTGCCTTGGGTTTTCCCAAGGCTTGCATCTGTAACAGTCTACAACACACGGCCCCTCTCACCTTGCGGCATTTCTCGTTCTCAGCTCCAGGCCTGGCTCAGCCACGTAGGCGGGATGTTTGCCCAGGTGAGACCAGCAGCAGATTCTTGAAGCTTCTCAAGTCATCCTTGTACATTGAATCATGTAACATCATTTATGTCTCATTGGAGGCTGATTTAATTTCTTAAAAATAATGATGTTCCATAATTTATGATAGAATAATAAAAAAAAAACTGTCACTGAGATATGGAGCCAAGGAATTTGGGAGCAAATATTCATTTCTGTACCAAGTATGGACTGGCTATTACTTACATTATCCATCAGTCATCATTAAGGCTCTGCTTGAGCTGGTGGTGTTTGCTGGAGAGAATGTGTCAGTCCAAAGCAGAGATCTTTACTGGAAATGATAGAGTCAAGGTTACAATCAATAACTTTTTTTTAATAACTTTTTTATCAATAAACTTTTTTTTATAACTTTCCCTCTATTTGGTCATTCATCACTAATATTTTTCCCATTTAACATTAGATATTCAAATGACCTTTTTCCAGTGAGCTCTGTATATATCCTTGTTTTGTATTTATCCCTATTCCTTTACTGAAACGAAGAGAAGTTCTTTTACCAGTGCACAATTCAATCTCTGGCACACTTTATCTGCACATCGAATGTTTGTTTAAAAAATGAATTTGAATTCAATCACCTTGAACGTTTTGCTTGATTACCTCCAGTTTTCTGGAGGCAGGCAATTCTATTATCTATATTTGATGAGTAGAGAAGATAAAAGGGACATTTTCGGTCTAAAATATGTGAAGCGAGAAATTTGCAATAAAATGGTCAATATCTAAATATGTATTATTGGACACTGTAACCCAATGACAAGAAGAGTCCTTGGATTTTACCTAATCAAAGCACTTTAGTGTCAAGGAAACCAAGTCACACAGGTAGTTCATCAAAAATTGGGGCCACCGGGTCAGAAGTGTTTTGGTGGCTCCTGGCACAGAACACTCTTCCTGAGACAAAACCAGGAAATGTGACACATTTTCAAATGTGGCATTTGAAAATGTGATCAAGTGGCCTTGAGTGGCATCTCCTGAAGCAAAAGTAAGGCTGTGCTTTTCCCCTAGGTGCAGACTATCTTCCAAATATAATGCACTTTTGTGAAGATAGAGAGGCCCTGAAAGCTTCCTTTTCTTAACAGCTGAAATAAGGATCCTTTCTCTGGCATCTGCCCACCCTGCAGAGTGAATGTATTTTCATGCTTAAAATAAAAACGATATACAGTATGTCCCATGCCTTTTCCTAATGACTGGCTCCTGCATTTCTTCATCTTTTCCTTTAGGAAATCACTTCCCCCATAGGATGCTATCGTCCTTAAGGAAGTTACTTCATTTCTTTATTTTCTTCAGGAAATTACTTGTCTTCATTGGATATAACAGTCAACAAGTGGGTCTTTAAAGAAGTGTCCTTCACTCCTCTCCCAAAATGCTCAGATGTGTGCCCCAAGAGAGAGGGCCATCATATGGTCCCATCCCGGGCTTGGAACTTTGAGCCAGTTGATAGAGAGATCACTCCTGTGGAAGGTCTCTGGTTCTAGCAGAGTGCTTTGGTCAGAGGCCCCCTGGGGCTCCTTGGACTATTTCCATGTCTCCTTCTCCAGCCCTTCTGTTGATTCAGTGAGCTACTCAGTATCTTTCCTCCAATTCCCATTTTGCTTAAGCTTTCTAGTTTGGGTATCTGTTGCTTGCAACCAAACAACCCTACCTGACACACAGCTCTAGTTTGGCCTGAACCACCCATTGGCTCTATGACTGCAACTTCCAAGCTGGTTACTTATCTCTCTCAGTGCTTTAGCTGCATCAGTTCACTTCTGCATATTCATCCTTGGCAGGTATCACCTGCAACATGCTACTCCCTGCTGAGATGCCTGAGGGCACAGAGGAGAGGAAGGAGGCCATTCTGGGTGCTTTTGGAAGGTCTTCCTTTCTGGGCTGAGACCTGAAAAGTGACTAAGAGCTGGAGGGTGGAACAGAGCTGATAGGG
This sequence comes from Vulpes vulpes, assembly GCF_048418805.1. Lineage (NCBI taxonomy): Eukaryota > Metazoa > Chordata > Mammalia > Carnivora > Canidae > Vulpes > Vulpes vulpes. The sequence goes on from NC_132787.1 coordinate 107,008,285, forward strand.
GATCAAGTCAGAAAAGTGGTGTGGACAAAGAGAGCAAGAGCGTGTTCTAAGAACCAGCAATCAGGGGAAATGGAACCGAAAGTAGATCCCTACGGAAGTGCCACTCTGGGTTACCTGACGGAGGAGATTGTCCTGATTCTGGGGACAACTGGGAAGCTGTTGAAAACCTTTCAGCACAGCAGAAGTGCGATCCAACTGTCACCTCAAAATACTGAAGAGTCTCAAAAGTTGATTGAAGATTCTTTAGGCTGCATTCGCGGCCACCTGCTCTAATTCCCTGTACATTCCCTTTAAAAGTTGATCTTCCCTAGGACTCTGTCCTCTTCTCTTCCTGGGCAATCTGACCCATACCTATACTTAATTCTCCATGTATATAACAATGGCCTCCAAATTTGACTTTAGCCTCCAACATTCCTCAAAGCTTCAGACCTTTGCCCGTAGGCCCAAAGATGACCTGCTCCATCTCCAGATGTCCTCATTACAAAACATAATTTCATTTTGTCCTCACAGTATCTGCCTCTTCCTCTGTTTCTTTATCACAACAGAGGTCCTGACAAACGCAGAAGTCTTAGACTCATATTTTTCCTTCCATTTTCCTGAATGTGATCCACAACCATTGAATTAATCACCAGAGCTTATGGATTTTATTCATTAAAAACATTGAGTATGACTTCTGCAGTATCATTGCTTTACCTAAGAATTGATACTCTCTGACTCATCTCACTGGAAACATGTTCCTGATGGTTGTTTTGTCTCAATTACTTCCGTTCTTAAAATTCATCCTTCCCATGACACAGCAGATCCCCATGGTCACCCTTAGAGGCTGAATGTCCTGGCACACCATATTCACATTCTTGCCCTTCCCGATTCCTCAGTCTGCTCTCTCCCTTGCCTACCCTCTTCCTCGCCTCACTCAGGCCACATTTGAAATTCTATTTGACTTTCTCAGCATATCTTGAGCTTTCTCATACCTCTATTCATTTGTAGGTGGATTCCCTTTGCTTAGAATGTTATTCTTCCTGTCTTAGTCAGCTCAGGCTGCTATAGCAAAAATACCATAGACTGAGTAGCTCATAAACAAAGGAAATTTATTTCTCACAGTCCCAGAGGCTGGAATTCTAAGATCAGGGCGCCAGTATGATAGCGTTCCAGCGATAGCCGCCTTCTGGGGTTGTAGACTGCTAACTTCTAGTGTCCTTGCATGGCACAGGGATAAAGGAGTTCCCCAGGGTGACTTTTATAAGGACACCAGTCTCATCGTGAAGGCCCCACCTCCAGAGCTCATCCAGTCCTAATTGCTTGTCAAAATCCCCACCTCCCAATACTATCACATGGTGAGGTAGGGTTTCAACCTATGAGTTTCGGGGGACACAAATAATCCATAACATTCCCTTTGTATCTTTAACCTTCGATAGGATGTCCTCTTCTCCCTCTTTGGGGATTAATTTCTCTTCCTCTGGGCTCAAAATGCAACTCGCCTGTCCTTCACCTTGGGCTCCAACACAGGAATAAGCTCCTTCTGGAAGGGACTGGCCACTTTCTTCTCAGGGCCCCCACAGCATCCCCGTACCCCAGACAATGTTTGGTGAGCTGTGAACGGAAAGGAGAGTGGGAGGTATAAGGTGCACGTAGGCCAATGCATGTAATATCTTGTGGCTTGTGATCTTCAGGGAATTGTTCACCATGGCAGGGTTTCTTTCTTTCTTTTTTTTTTTTTTCATAAAATCTGTAGATTTACATTTATTTTCTCTCATGACATTAGTTCTGCCACATTAAACAATTCTATACTATTTGAATATTTTCACTTTAAAATGTGTCTGGGGGTAATAAAGCTGAAGAAACACATTTGTCGATGAGAACAATCTAGTCTATATGGATCCCTCACTGGGTCCATTTGAGCAGCCCTCCCCCAGTGCTGCTTTCTTGAACACAGAAGTGCTAACACTTTATGCAACATTAATAAAACAAAGGGGGCTTTTTAAATAAACAAAAACTAGGATTATTCTGTCCAAGAAACCTTCTAGTAATAGTAAAATCTATCTATCTATCTATCTATCTATCTATCTATCTATCTATCTATCCATCTAGCTCCAGGATAGCTATGAGTTAAACCAAAGTTATTTTCTGCATTGTTTGCTTATACGTTGTATGTGTGGCAACACAGCTAATCCTAAGTACATTTTTTTTTTACTTTTTTTTTTTTAATCTTTGGCTACTATACCAGCTTCCAATGACTCACCTTGAAAATAATACATTAATTTCTGCTCCATTCATCTCACAGAATTAGATGAAATAAAGCATATGAAGGTGATTTATAAACTTTGAATAACATATCAAGTACCTTTTTTTAATACTAGCAATCAATCATTAATCACTGAGTGTCTACTATGTAGATGTGGTACGTGCTAGATATAAATACAAAAATTTAAAAATCCCAGTCTCTGCTCTTAAGTAATTTGCAGTTGGTCTTGAAGAAACCAAGGGAGAAATCATAAACTACCAGCCACAGAGTCTGCAGTAGGGGACCCTGGCCGGGCCAGAGCAATACAGAGGGTGGGAGCATCGATTCCAAATGCCATTTCAAAGAAGTAGGTCAGAACTCCTGGTCTTGAAAAATAAATGGACTATAAATAGTATTTATTTTGGAATATGGAATTCTAGGATGGTCCCAAGATTCTAGGAAACTGGTGTCTTCTATGTCCCTGTATAATCTCCTCTCCTCAAATGCAGAGGGAACTTTGATAATGAAGGAACATCGCTCCTTATGATTAGGTTCTGTTATATGACAAAGATGAAGGGATCCAAATGTAATGAAGTCTCCATCAATTAGGATCTTAATCAAGGGGTGCCTAGGTGGCTTAGTCCATTAAGTATCTACCTTTGGTTCAGGTCATGACCCCAGTGTCCTGGGATCAAGCTCCCAATTGGACTCTCTACTCAGCAGGGAGCCTGCTTCTTCCCCTCCCTCTGCCTGTCACTCCCCCTGCTTGTACTGTCTCCGTCTCTCTCTCTCTCTCTCTCTCTCTGTGTGTGTGTGTCAAATAAATAAATAAAATCATTAAAAAAAAAAAAGACCTTAATCAAATTTGAGATTATCCTGAGTGAGCATGATCTAATCAGGGAAAGCCCTTGAAAGATGGGTTGACCCCCACCTGCAAAGAGAGACTGTCTCTGGTCTCAAAGAAGTAAGCAACTGTGAGTCCTGTGGCCACTAGGAAATGAGCTCCGAGGGATCTTGGAAGCAGATCTTTTCCCATGCAAGTATCTGTTAAGAAAGCAGCCTGACCGATATTTTGCATATAGCATTGTAAGATCTGGAGCACAAGACCCTGCTTAGCTTTCCATACCTGAATTTCTGAGAAACAGAATTACAAATTCCAATTATTGAGTTTGTGGTAATCTGTCATGCAGCCATGGAAAACTAATACAACCACCATTGCTCAAGATTCCCCAACGTGGAGTTGTCCTTGAGCTATTTTTTTTTAATTTTATTTATTTATTTATGATAGTCACAGAGAGAAAGAGAGAGAGGCAGAGACACAGGCAGAGGGAGAAGCAGGCTCCATGCACCGGGAGCCCGATGTGGGATTCGATCCCGGGTCTCCAGGATCGCGCCGTGGACCAAAAGCAGGCACCAAACCGCTGCGCCACCCAGGGATCCCGTCCTTGAGCTATTCTTTTGGGCTTCACAAGCCAGCATTCTTTACCAAACACCTTTAGCATCTGAGCTTCTTAGAGACAGGCAGAAAGGAGTTGCTGTCAATCAGCTCCTGTGGGGAGTGAACATGCTCCCCTAGGAGATGACCAGGCCGCGCGTGCCCAGAGAAGAGACAATGGCGCATCATCCAGTGTGCACACAGATTTTCAAACACACCTGAGAACCATAGACACCATCTCTGGAAGAGACTTCCAAGTTCACACTTTACTTCTCTCACTTTATCTCTGAGGCTTGTGATGGCACATCTAGGTCCTGGGAGAGCTAGAAGTAGAACCCAGGTCTTCTGACAGCCATGCCAGTGTTTTCAGCATCATCTGAACTGCAGGAAGTCAAGGCAAGACCCCACCTTATGGACCGCAATCATTGTAATTGCATTCCTACAGCATCTCATTAAGGTCCAAAAGAACACAATGAGAAATTATCCAGTTTTCCTTGCTTAGATCACACTGGTGGTTGCTTTTTCATGATAAATTAGTAATAACTCTCAGACACATTTGGCAAGTCGAAGAAAAATGGATTTTTTACAATGCATTGAATAAACATCTTCCGCATGAATATCTCCTATACTTCACTGGCTTCAATACAGTGGAGGTTTATTGACGTATGTACTGCAAGCTACGTTTGAATGATTGCTTCATATATTATGCTATGCTACATTACATCGTGTTCCTTTTCTGCTTCCATAGCCCAAAGACTTATTGGAATCAGTTGTTTCAGACTCATAAAATAAACATGACTTAGAAAAAAAAAAGATTATTGTACTAAGAATTCCACCAGTCTTTTGAAACTGCATCCTTGATTATTTGTTGAAATTCATTTCATTTTTCTATCATTATCCTAGTGCGTGTTAAGTCCTACCACAGAGTATAAACGTACAATCTGCTCAGTAAGGCAGTTTGTAATAAGCTAGCATGAAACGTTTTCAGTATTATGGTTTGTTGACTTTTTTTTTTTTTAAAGAAACTAACACCCATAAAGCAGAAAGTTTGTTTGAAAGTGTGAATTCTAAAATGAGCCTTTTTCTTAAACAACCCCATCTAAAATTTAATTAAACTGTCCTGTCTTTATCAATAAACCATCTACATTCCATGTAGTAGACATTTTCAACAGGAAGATTTATGAGTCTGTAGAAGCAGCAGGGTTGAAGAAGAAGATGCTCAGAGATCAGAGGCTGGAATCAATGCCTGAGATGTCCTCCAACAGCCCTTCTGGACCTGCCGTCAAGTCTCCCACTGAGCTCTGTGCAGGTACATAGCTCCCGGGGATGGGCTCCTTTACTGTTTGCCTTCCAGATGAGTTTGGCAACTGGGGGGCATGGGGAGGAAAGATGGGGTGAGGGTGGATGTGAGATGGGGGGAATTCAGTTATTCCATTCCCTTTCCAACAGGTCCCCAGCAAGTCCTCCCCAAACTTTCTCTGCCAAGGCCACAGCTCTTCTCAGGGCCCTTTCCACATGATGCCTTCTCTAGATTCTAGGGTCCACTCCAGGGTGATCCTGCTTTGTTCTTGCTTTGCCTAAATACTCTCTGCACCTTTGTCAACCAACTGTCCCTTTGTAAACTCCCCTCCATATCAAACTTGATTGCACCAATTGTTTCTTTGCAGGGGCCCATGATCGCACAGTCATGGTTCATTTGCAATCCTTGTATGTGTGTCCTCTTTTTCTCTCTTCTAAAAATAAGGGGTAAATATTTCTGCTCAGATTGCCTCATGAGCCTATTAGGAGTATAAAATGTGAAAATATGTGGTTAAATTCTTTTCAAAGTTTAACACTTTTATTCAACACATGTACGTTGAAGGCTTGGTTTGTGCTAGACACTCGAAAGTCACTACGGAGGAACACAAAAGCAGATAGGCGTGATCTCTGCGAGCTGATCACTGTACTAGGAAGACCACAGTGTAATCAGGGGGGTATGTAAGCTCATCCCAGGTCAGATCCCACCTAGGGGAGGTTGGATGGTAGAGTTTCCAATAGAAGGTGCCATTTGCATTGGGTATCAAAGGATATGGGGGTCTGGATGCAGGAATGAACTACCCTGGACTAGCCCAGGATGAGAGAGAATGGTGAGTGGGGACAAGGAGCTCTGATAAGTCATTACTAATTAGACTCACCGTGTTCAAGCCCTTCCATATATGCCAGGTCTCAAAATGTGGGCCATGTTCCCAAAAGGTTTTCTCTGCTCTAGTTCAGCACTTGGTTCTCAGATTGTGACCCTGGGACCAGAAGTGTTGGCATCCCTGGGAATCGGTTAGAAAAATAAACCCTCAGCCACACCCAGACCAGCTGAATCAAAAACTCTGGGGGCAGCGCCCAAAAGGTCTTTAACTTAAGGTCCTCCAGGTGATCGCCGTGGTGCCCAAGTTGGGGAAGTACCTCTGCAGCTGTGCATGGTCAGCTGCAGGTGGGCAGTGGAGGAACCTGGGATCCAGGTGAACGAGGATCCAGTGGGGCTTGAGTGGTGTGCTTGGCCACAAAGAACCCCGAGTTCAGAAATTGCCCTGCTTCTGCCCCAAACTCCATTCATAAGTGAAGTCAAATCCCCTTTCTAAATTTTTACACATAACACGAGGAACTTGAGTTATGTTTACTTTAAGGTCTCTCCCAATATGAACACATGTTTCTTTCTACAAACAATGAAGATAGAGACATGCACTCAGAAGACCAGGGTGCGGATCCAATGTGCTACTTCCTAGTCCTGTGACCCAGAAACCTTGCTTAGCCTCAGCTTCCTCCTCTAAACTGGAAATAACACCATCCACCTTGCAGGATCATTGGGAAGACAAAATGGGTGCTGTCACTGAAATGCAAAAGCCAGCCTCGCTTCTGTTTTAGTTCTGTCTCACTGCCAAGGTCACTGCCCATGGCTGGCATCTCGCAGACATTCTCTCCAGCTGCCCAGGCTAGGTGAGATTTCTCCATTACATGTTGTTACGGTCTCACACAGCCACTTCCCAGAGCTGGGGGGATTGCTTGGTTGGTGTCTATTCACCTATTAGATAATAGACCCCATGAGGGAAACACCATGACTTGTTTTTAACCCATTGCATACTTAATGACTACGGGATAGCTTGCGCTTGGCACATATTTCTTGAATGAATGCATACGAAGTCCTTAAAAATAATGTCCATGCTTCCTAAATAACCATGCCAACAGGTGCCAGAGGACTGCAATGAATAGCCCCCACACCTTTACAAACAAACATTTCTGAGCATCTAGAATGCAGGTGGCGGTGTTCTAAGTCACTTTCCTCAGGGGATTTTTCACCAATAAAACATGAAGACAAGAGCCTTGCTCTTTAAATACTACCTCAGCCAACCAAGCTCTCTGCCATAATTTATCATAGTGCCCTGAGTTTTATCCTTAAGTCTCCATCTTCGATCCACCTGGGGCACCTTGCTGAGCTCTGACTTTAACTCTGGCATCCTCACACCTGCTCTGCCACCTGCCCCACTGCGGGTTTACTGTTTCTCTGGTCCTAAATTCTGAGGCTGCCTTGTTTGGCTCTATCTATTTTATTCGAGGCTGATATGGAATATTCTCATTCATTCCCTTTCTCTCTTTCTCTCATATTTACATGGGTACTCTCATATTTACATAGATATTTATATCAATATCAATATTTATTATACATCAATCCACGTTGATATATCTAACTTATCAATACATATTATCTACCTATATCTGTAAGAATTGGCTATGTCAGGGTTTCTTTTTTTTTTTTTTTACTGCTAATAGCAGAAAAGGATGACTTCTCAACTGCAATTCTGTATATTGAGCTATGCCTGTCACCAAACTACTTCAGCACATATTAGCAGTTAACAAAAAAACATTTGGATCATTCGGCTACCACTGCCTTTAAAATGCCAAATACATGGCAATCTGCTTTCCTTGTGCTTGAGAAATCAGCGTGCGACATGGGGCTTCAAGGATGATGAATCACCTTTGATGCCACATCTTGGGATAGCCGGGCTCTGGCGCTATCCAGGGAAATGCCAGCCAGTGCAGAGTGGGGGAGGTGCTAGAGGCTGGAGAGTGTTGAAGCCCAGGGAGGGTCTCACACTGTGACACTGACCACAGGGGGCCTGCCTGTGGGAAATGCAAGCCCAGCGCCCTGCAGACCTACTGAGTCTGACACCGCGGCTGGACCCAGCCCTTAACAGTAGTTGAGACCCCCAGGACGCCCAGATGATTCTGGTGCACAGGCAAGTACACGAGCCCCTGGCCCAGTGCTCTAACTGGTACCCATTCTATCACTAAAGATGAGGAACATCCCCACCCCCATCTATTAAGCTAACCGTCCATGCTGAGGTGACAGTGATAAGCTGAAGCCAGCGTGGCCTTGAGCCCCTCTTATTGATCTCATGGCGGTCACCCACCACACAGAAGATTTATACAGAAAATAGGGATGGAAGGTCTACAAACCACTCCAGGCATGTGTCCTCTGCAGGAAGCATCACTGGGCAGCTCTGTGTTGTCATCGGTGGTACCCTGAGCAGCCACTTACAGAGTACAAAGCTCTCACCATTTAGACCTCTAGGATCTCCTGTGTTCCTCACAACCCTGTATGGGGCAGGGCGGGGATGAGGGTGGTGGAACAGTTTTCATGGCATCTTTTCTGCTCCATTGTCTGTCCTCATTGATTTATCTAAGAGTCACAGTGAAGTCCTATTGCTATCAGAACCCCCACCTGCTCCCCGCCCCCACAGTAGACTGACACCTTCTAGATGTCAGTCTTAGGCCAGGGATGGCTGACACCAGGGGAGAGCAGAAAGAAGCACATTTCCTTCCATCATAAGTTTCCTGGGGCCCCTAGACTTTCAAAAGACAGCTGTCCCCTGCCTATAAAACCAGCCCACTGCCACCTACGAACAACCTCCCTGCCGGGAACTTCAGCCTGAAGATTGACAGCGCACATCAGGTAGGCTTGGGTTTAAAGCCAGCTGTCCACCTACTGCTGTGTGGCCCCGGGCAATGTACGTGGCCTCCCTGCATTCCAGGCTTCTCACCTGTGAAATGAACGACACGGGGTGTCTAGCTCAGAGGCTGAGCATGAAGGGCACATGATTAAAATGGCCCGAGAACAACTGGGCTTTTGTAGCAGGAGCTTCTCACTTCCAGACTTGACCTGACCAGCGTGCAAGCGTGGTATGGATCGGCCAGGGCCAGATCACTTCCAAATGTTTTCACTCTTGCCGCAGGCAGCTGATTCTAAATGAATCAGTGAATCCTTTGTTTCTTCATGTCCCTGTTCATTACCTACCGATCTGCCCATCCTAACATCTGTCTTTCAAGTATGGACTCCGTGTCTGCTGCGCCTCTGAAGGACCCTAAGGAGAAGGGTGCAGGTGGAAATTCTCCTTTCACGCCTTGCCATGAAACATTTCCCCTTTCCCTTCAGAGTTCATCCCCCACGCCCTACCCCGCGAGTTCCCCAGATAGAATTATGCCACTTTTCTCTGTACGCAGCAATTCAGGTGTCTTAAGGGAAACAGAATGTATCACAATCAACTTTTTCAAGATATTTACCTGGGTCTATCTTTAATAACATCCATCCATGTACATGGTTCTTCCTTTCTAGAATCCAGTAAACTTCTCTCTCTCCCCGTCCCCCACTTCACACAGCATCCAACAGAATGCTTTGCGTTTAGTAGGTCCTTATTTCTGTTATTAAATTATTGATTTAAAAAACAAGGAATGGGGCTCTCCTCTTCCCTTGAAAAAAATTGACACTGGATGAAAAAGAATAAGTATGAAACTGTTCACTCTCCTAAGCTGGTTGTTTCTAAGCCTTGCCTGCAATTGTTGCCTGCGATCCATCACCAAACCTGTATATCTTCAGCTTTACTTTAGGTCTGAAGTACTACATTTTCCATTAAATGCAAAGAAATGGATCTAGAAGTTGCAAATATTATCACATCAAACCACAAAGTTAGAGCAATTTCAAGACACCCCACGTGCCCACAGTCTCTCCCCCATCATGTTCATTAAAGTCCTGAAATGAAGTAGTCATACCGTTTGGTCATTTTAATCGGTGTTCATTGGGCCAGTAAATGGAAGATAGATAATAACAGGTCATTTGGGGAATAATAGGTTTTATTTACTTGAAACTAACAAATGGAAATCTTACGAGGAAATTTTACATTTAGTGAAAACAGGGTAAACCCATGTGACTTAAGGGCAGTTCTTGGTTGGAAACTTTGAGGAGCAGCTACATCTCAGCTTTGTCTGCTGCAAGTGGTCACTTTGTGTCCACAGAGCTTTTCTCCTGAGGTTGGGTACCACAGATGCCAGATACCTGAAAATGGGCCTCACGTGTTGCATCCCTCCATCCTCGCTCCCGTGCCAGTCCATCAGAAGTATATGAACAGCCACCATGAGTTCACACATTCGCTTTGACATTCTAAGGTATTTTTGTCTCTGTTAATTTGGTGGGCTCTTACATGGTCTTTCAGATACTAGGCAGAGGTCCTCCCCTTCAGAAAGCATGGATAGAGGAGACCAGATGTTTGATCAAAGATAACTTTTTGTCATCCCTCATAGTTTGCAGTCTTGGTCCTAACATGTGAGAGATCCACCTGGCCACTGATCCTAAGGAAGCCAAGGTGATCTATGAAACTAGTTTTCCACTAAATGGTAAGACATGATTGAGGGGTTTCTCAGCTGCCGGCTCGGTGCCCTACAAATCTCCCTTCTCACCTGCCATTCCTCCCTTGTCATTATATCTTCTGTGCCTGGTATGAAATTCCCAGTACAGTTTGCTTTCTTGATTGAGAAGCAATCTACAATACCAGTGTTTTTTTTTTAAAGGGGGATGAACATAGGAGAAGGGAAGGAAAAATAAGACAAAACAGAGAGGGAGACAAGCCATGAGAGGTTCTCAACTCTAGGAAACAAACAGGAGGTTAATGGAAGGGTGGTGGTAGGGGGATTGGATAACTAGGTGATGGGCATTAAGGAAGGCACGTGATGTGATGAGCACTGGGTGTTATACACAACTGATGAACCACTAAATTCTACCTCTGAGACTAATAATACACTATATGTTAATTAAATTGAATTTAAATTTTTAAAAATTGCTTGTAAATAAAGGGGGAGAGGGTAGTTATGGAAATATGAGAGTTTTGGCCAACAGAAATTTAGAGGACAGTTTCCAAGAGCTCCCTCACTACTGACAAGGTTGGGGGATTTCCCAAAACTGCCCCCAGTTTTGATAATTCAACTAGGAGTACTCTTAGAACTCACTTATCACTGTTAAACTCACTGTTACGGTTTATTAAAGAAAAGGGATGCAGATTAAAAATCAATCAAAGGAAGAGATGCATGAGGCAGAGCCTGAGGTTTCAGAAGCAAAGCTTCTCATGGAGTCAGAACAGGTTACTCTCTGGTGTGGATGTGTGATGATACATGGGGAGTACTGTCAACTAGAGAAGTGGCCCGCTGGTTCATACTTGGTGTTGAGCTTCACTAAGTATGCATGATTGATGGATTGCCCATAGGGTGGATCTCAGCTTGGGTCTACTGAAACTCTGTGATCCAAAGCCTTACCCTAAATCACCTGATCCTTTCTCGCAAGCGGCTAGCTCCTATCGTAAGAATATCAGATATACCTGGCCCACCCTCAGGCCAGGCCCTGCCCTAAACAATGACAGTCCTGTCAAATACAACAAAGATTGTCTCCTGGAAGCCAAAGACAAATCTTATCTTTAGGCAAGGCCAAATTCTTTATTCTACAGGAACATTGCAGGAGCCCATAGTTCAAGGAAGACTCGGCACAGCCCAGGAGAATATAAAGTAGTAGCAATACTGAATATAGGGATACTGTTGTACTCAGTGGCAGACAGATAGTGTGGGTTTCAGGTCAACCAGTTATTAACTGCAAAATTCTACACCAGCCGCTTCATTCCTTTGAACCTTGGCCTCCTCATCTGTGAAATGGAGAACATGGTTGGACATTAAACTGGGAGATTAACTGAGTCTTAACATAGTCCCTGGCACCAAACAGGTAGCCAGTAAATGGTTTTCTCTCCCATTTCTCTCTTTCTCCGCTTCTTGCTCCTCACTAATGAGAGGGTCTATTGAAGCACAGACACCTCTCCTTGACGGAGCAGCTGCTTCTGCCTCCAGCAGAATGATTGCAACAGGAGAGATTCTTTTTTCTTAAACACGCACGCACGCACGCACGCACATATACACATATATGCTTTAAAAAAATCCACCCTTCAGTGCTATGTTAGCGATTTCAACAGCTGTGAGTCAAAAGGAACTATCACAAGGGTGTGTTTCCATGGCAACTGCCATGGTTACAGAGGAGAAAGGAAGAGAACAAGAGACGGACTTCTTGTCCACCTTCCTCCCATGGCGTCCACCGAAGGTCACTCCACACCCCCGCTCCCCACCAGAACAGCAACTTGCTTCCTTTACCGAGATGACTCTTGAGTGATGGTGTTGGGCCTCATGCATAAAGACTTTGGAAGGCTCCGATTTCCCATGCTTATTCTCTCACTTTAGAAAACTAACAATAAAATGAATTACTTCACATGGTGATTGTTTTGTCACTGAATCACAGGATCTGGATAACCAGCTACCAAAAATGCTAAAGGTGGGGAGAGGGGGAAAATGAGAAAGGGATAGGGTAGGGAGGTTGGTGGGGAGGGGTTGCTCTTGATGAGCTGGAGGTATGATTCAACTGCCTTTTAGGGCTCATCCCACCCTGAGTCAAGAATAATCATTTCAGGCGTGTATCTATGGCAGTAGTAGGGTAAATTCAACAGCCCAGAGGGAGAAACAGTCATTACTTCCCCGAAGTCAAGTACTCATGAAGGAGGCAAAAAATAAAACTATTTAACTAAGGGCTTTGGATACAGAGTAAAATGTAGATATAAAAATATTTTAAGTCTAGAAAGGAAGTCAAGACATTATGCAAATCAGAGAAACGTCTGAGTGGGCAATAGTCACCAAAGTACCTGCTATGTTGGCAAAGGCTCCCATCAGCTACACAAAGGTCCCGACGCTTTATGTCACATCTGGAGACTCATGATCTGCCCTCCGCTGACTCTTTGTGAGGGCTACATACTTTCTTTCACCTCTTTACCTCTGCAGGTAATTGTCATTCTATCTGAAATGAACGGCAAGCAGCAGCACCACTACCATCTTCCGTCTTACAGATGGAAGGTGTCCACGTCTTTGGAAGTGATAGCGCAAGCACCTTCTCATCTCTAAAGCTATCCCTCTTCCCAGCTAGTTTTGGGACACCTGTCTCTGCACAGGTGTGTTCTCGACTTCCTTCCTCACCCTCCACGCAGTCAACCACCACCACCAGCAGCTCCAGTATCACCCCTTCCCTGAACCTGCACAGATTTCCCAGCAAGGAGCCTTGTTGCACTCAGGCTACACCCCTCTTGGAGTGCTCAGACCATATAGGTTCATTTCTGTGGAGGCCTTAATTCCACTGCCAGACTGTGATTCTTAAGAATTAACATAGATGCTTGGTTTATTGTTGTGTGCCTGCCATGACTGGTATCTAATAAGAAAACAATCATGTATTGAAAGAACAATTCTGAAAGAAAATGTGTTGAACAAGTATTTGTTGGATGAATAACACAATTTTATCAAAGAGGATACGTTCTATAGCTATTTGTAGAGAGGATGTTTTATTTTGGTTTTACTCTAATTGTATGAGTTTCCTACAGCTGCTGTAACAAAATACCATGGACTGGGTGGCTTAAAACTACAGAGATTTCCTCTGTCACAGAACAGAAGGTCAGAAGTCTGAAACCAATGTGCTTGCAGGGTCCCGCTCTCTCTAGGGCCTCTAAAGGGTGCATCCTTATCTCTTCCAGCTTCTCATAGCCCTCGGCTTTCCTTAGTTTGTGGAGGCATCGCCCAGGCCTCAGCCTCCCTCAGTACAAGGCCACATCTCCCTGTGTCTTCACATTATCTCCCCTCCTTGCAAGGCTCTGTCCACATTTCTCTCTTCTTAGAAGGACATTTATTATATTGGATAGAGGCTCATCCTCCTCCAGTATGACCTTACTTTAATTTAACTAATTACCTCTGCAATAGTGACCCTTTTTCTACCTAAGATCACAGTCTGAAGTGCTAGAGGTGCTAGGACTGCTGCACCCATTTCTGGGGGACACAGTCCGACCCACAACACTCATCATTCCTCTTGCAAAGACAGGAGGATTACACCTGCTGATGGAGTCTGTATAACTTGAAGCCTTCATCCTTTAGGATTGGGGTTATTTCATCTTGTTGGTTTGTTTTCATCCCTTGTGGGTTTTTTTTGCTACTTTCAAAATGTACTTTTAAGTGTCAGCAGAACCTGGTTCAGATGGCCTTTTTCCCCTTCAGAGGGGAGGGGGCTCAGTGGTGAGGACAAGGAAAGCCGGCAGCCACAAGCACACACACGTGCACACAGCTCTGCATGGAGCAGTGGAGGCAAGAATATCTCCAGAGCATATGGAGAGCGGGGAGATGCAGAGGTGCACTGGGAGCTGGGGTGTAGCGAAAAGTGCCTCAGGGCTTGGGTGTGCAGGGGAGGGACAGAAATAACCAGCAAATCCCTTCCCAGTGAAGAACCACCAGTGAAAAGAAGCAACAGTCAAGTGACAGGAGTAAACAGGACACAGATTTGGCCTTGCAAACTGGACAGGTTGCGGCTCCAGATGGCAAAAAAAAAAAAAAAAAAAAAAAAAAAAGAAGAAAAGGATCCATGAACAACAACAACAATTTTATTCAGTTTGAACACTTACAAAGTTTTCTTTAGTTATTACTCCCTTCTGGGACCCCAGCTGCACAGATTTGAGGGGCAGACTCAGCAGGGCGGCTGGCTGAGCCAAGAGCTGGTGGGGAGCTTCCACTGGGCCCAGCCAGCTTGGGCTCTAGACAGGAAGAAGTTCTTGACTAGGTTTTCCAAGGGGCTCAGGTGACAGGCTGTCAGGCGTGTGGCTTGGATTTCTTCCCCTCCTCCAGGTATGAGTGCTTTGAGCTACAGTGACCAGACAGCTGGGCCGGGAGAGGGATGTCTGGTTCATTGGTCAGACACCGCCTTTGGAGCAGGTGCTGGGATGGCAGCCTGGTAGGACCATACATGGCACTGGCCAAAAGCCAGAATGTACACAAAGCAGAGGACACCGGGCACATCGGGAGAGAGTGTGGGCAAAGCAATAGAGAATGTTTTCAAAATATCCTTCTGCAAAGACAGAGCCTCCCTGGGAAACTCAGCTGCCTCATCTGGAGTTCAGTTCGTGTGTGTTTGAAGCACAGGGAGTGTGCTACGGCAGAGGCAGTACTGGGAAGAGGAGTACTGGGAACCTCACGGTCGCCTTGCAAATCCCCACCCAGGAAATTTACCCAGGAAAGGCAGGAGTCTCTTTGAGCCTCAGTTTCTCATTAGCCCCAGCAAGCTCCCTTCCTCCCCCGGAGAGAGAAGTCTGAGGTGCACGTGTGCAGATACATGGCTGTGACAGGCACCAGCTGTGTTTCCTGATGGGCCCGTCCCTCTCCCCTTCTGGTTGAGAGAAAGGCAAGTCACATTCACAGGCATGGATGCCAACCAATTCTAAATGGGGAAGAGAGCCCTTCTTTGCTGTTCGGCTCTACAAGGAAATGCAATCACCCCATAGGACTCCCAGTGGGATGAGAGCCCGCCGGCCAAGGCCCTGCAAGGGAAGGCGGCCACCAGGCCATTAACCGAACATGATAGTCAGCTCTGCTTGGTAAATCCACCACAAACACACATTCCTCCCATGTGCTTTATTCTTTTTTCTTTAAGACTTCATATACCTCTTTTAAACAATCCAATAGCATGACAGCACATTTTCTAGATCTATTTTACCCTGAACAACAACAACAAATATTATGATACTATGTCTGTTGAATCTAAGGTGAATCAGCAGCTGCGGGTGCAGTGTGGATCCAGAGAAAGGTATTCATCTAGATGTGTGGAGATGGGGGTATAAATTCTTGTTTTCTGTCTGGGGGACTAGGTGACTGTGTGCAATCACTTGCTGCGTCTGTGCCTCTGTCTCCCCAACCTGAACACGAGGTCCCAAGTACCAGGCTGTTTGGATGGGCAGGTGGATGCACAGATGAAACAAAAGTCTTTGACTTGATCAGAACACCCTCCCATGTGTGATATAGATGCACACGTGTCCTGGAACACACTTGGGCACACTCATCTGCAAGGATGCTCAGAATATCCTTCTGTAATATAAAGTTATTTTAGACTCTCAATACTTACACCTTGATTTAATGGAGCGTACTTATGTGAGTCTCAAGAGTCCGGTTCCTCAAGGAAATGGCTTTCTATGTGAGATGGGTTCCTATAGAGTGTTTTCATCTCCCCTCTGCTGGGTCCACTGCCTATAGAGCTGTCCCCAGGCTGTGAGCACCGTGAAGACATGGCTCAAGTCTCTGTTCCTCTGTCATCCACAAAGGTCCTGGTGCACAGTAAGCCTCCAATGCCTATTTGTTAGACTGTCCAACAAATACCCTCTGCCCCGTGAAGTAACAAGCATTTGGAAGAGAGGTTGACGCTCTAAGTCATCAGATCACACCCCTGGGACCCACAAATAGTACAAGGTTAGTCTAGCAGCCTCTGGGGGCAGGGCCTGAGTCCTGTGATTCTCACAAAAGTGCAGGAAGTATAGGCTTGGCCTTGAGTAAACCATGGCTGAGATGGGAGTGGGAGGCTGGACAGTCTTCAGTAGAAGGTCACGTCTCTGTCCGATGACAGTATCAGTGACTTTGGATAAATCTCTTGGTCCAACAGGAAAGACATTTCAGGGGGACAGAACACCTGGTGACAATTCAAGAGTGACTATTTCTGATGGGAAGACAAGGAGATGAATTTGCAAGAGTCAAAAGCACCTGTGAAAAAGAAGTGTGTGGGCTCCCTGCAGAAGCTTCTGCGCTGACCAGGGAAGACCACTCAGAGAAGCAGCAGAGGCCAACAGAGGCTGACTCGACTTCCGTGATGAGAACAAACCAAAACCACCACCTTTCTGATGGCTCATTCTCTGTGCCGGAGGGGCGGGGGGGCGGAGGAGATGTAATGAGCTTTCAAGAAAGGCATCATAAGTGACAAATCTTGGGTGTTTTCACCAAGTCTCCAACAGCCCCTGGGAATAACCGGTGGCCTCGGAGCAGAGCCCTAGCATCGATGCCCTCCACTCCAGGTCTTCAGAGAACACACAGAAATGCGGACTGCAGCCACCTTTGATGGACCTGAGGGGAGCGGGATGCACATGCAGACAGGCCCACTACGTTTACTTCGGGACAACCTGAGCATGGTCTCTGGGTTGGTGTCCTGTGTCTCTGGAGCCCATGTCCTGCTTGCCACGGGTCCTCCGCGGGTTGGTGCGCTTCAGCTTTCCCAGCAGGGGAGCAGGGGCGCAGGCACAGAGGGCTGCCCCCACCCCCCTACACCCCCCAACCCCAGCCAAGATTATGTCAAATAAGCTGACATCCTACCAGACTGGATTCTGCAGGAGCGATGGGTGAGTTCTCCAGGCCAGCTCGTGGGGAGTCAGCTGTTCCCCTCAGGAATAGTCTGGTGGAGGTTGGAACACAGACCTTCCCCCGGCACAAAGGAAACTGGGGTCTTGGAGAGAGTGGGACGCCCCGGGATCACGCCGACGGGAAGGCAGGCAGCGTCTGCAGCCCCGGCTGGCTGCCTCCCAGGGCGGTGGCTTCTCCTCCAGAGAGCTGCCAGCCACCGAGCATGGCTTGTTCCCGGCGAAGGCACCGCTTCCCGGGAAGGCCTTCCAGGCTCACAACTAATTAAAGGTTCGCAGGAGGCTGGGGGCTTGGCAAGAGCTGCTAATGCTTTTGACATTTGTCCAGATTAAAAATAATCCACCATCTATTGTATCAGAGATCTCCCCGCCGCTCCCTGTTCTCACAAGTGATTCTGGTGTTGCTCTCGCTCTTGCTAGACTCGCAGTGTTTTGGCCCAAAATGGAGCTCAGCAAACAAGGCACTTGGAACAGATTGGAATTGAGAGGCAGCTTCTCTCTGAGATTCTTTCCGACTCTTCCTCCCTCCCTTGGTCCCTCCCTCCCTCTCTTTTCTTCCTTTCTTTCCTTCAATATGTTAGAAGCAAGGGGACCAGGGCTCTGAAAAACCCAAAGTGTTACTCAGTGGAAACACAGGTGTGACTACTAGACTCCTTGTCCATGCTTGGGGCTCTCGGACAGTTGTGGCTTCATGGTTTAAATACACATGTAACGGGCACCAAGGATGGAGTGTGGTTCTCAGCAGGCACTGGAGATGCAAAGGGAAACATGACCTGCTTACACTGGCCTCTCTAGAAAGCAGACGGCAGCTAAGCACAGGAGGCTATCTGCAGGGTGGGCGTCACTGAGCCGGCCACCACTTTGCCAAGAGCCACCATGCGGCTTCCAGGACACCCCAGACAGGACATGCTGAGCACAAGGCGTAGCAAGGGTTCAACCCAGAAGGATGGAGAAAGCCATAACTGCTGGCTCCCCCAGGCTCGTATGCCCCACTAGTCGAAATCCGCTGCATGTTAGCTCTGCTGCAATCTGGGCTGGGTCACCTGAGCCTTTGACCGCCACCGAGAAAGTCAGGCCCCACGCCCCACGCTACGACCGTTCATGTGAGTCCAAGATCCTGCCGGCAGAGGGACTGGGCAGGCAGGGGAGGTGTGGAGAATCTGAGGGGGGTGTGCGTGAGGGCGGTAACGTCCAGTGCTGGTCCGTAACCAGTTGGTGACATAATAATAACAATAATTAAGATTTATTAACAGGCTTGCTGCGTCTCAAGCACGGTGGTAAAGCCTTGATGTGAATTTCCTAATTTAATACTTACCAAAACCCAAAGATCTCCCTCTATGACAGACTACGAAGCTATACTGTAAAGTACTGACGACTTCTCTAAGGTCACTTAGCTGACGGGTGGCAGGGACCAGCATTACGTACTGGACTTCCCACCGGTGGCTGTTGCTCAGGGATCGGTGGTTCAGGCTGTGCACTGGAGGCCTGAGTGGCAGCCCCTCCAGAGCTACAGGTGCCCCAGGCTTGGCCAGGCACTGCCATCGTGCTCCCCACCTACCATGTCCCCACTCAGGCCAGCGCTCTGTGACCAGGCACAGGTGGATGTGGGGCATTCCTAGGGGGTTTTCTCTGGAAAGCTAAAATTTAAAAAAAAATGTATTTCCCTTCTCCAAATTAAGTGCTGAGAACACTGCCATAGACGTACAGAGTTCAGGTCAGTGTCGAGGCCCCAAGGGATTCCCCTTATGGTGGCAGAAATGTCTCCATCACGATTCAGGACAAACTGAAGAACAGAAATGAAACAGTGGCACCTGGATTCCTGTGGGTGTCTACATCGGCAGCCCTATGTGAGGGCCCCAGAGCCCCAAGGGAAGGTGTGATCTCAGGATGAGCCTGCCATGCCCACGGTCGGTCAGGTCAGGGCACCCTCCTCACCCTGAAGGCATCTGGGACAACCTCCAAGGGCAGAGGACAAGGGAGGAGTGATCCTGAAGCTCAGGATCATCCTTTCTCCTAGAAACTGCCCCACATCCCAGCTGGGAGCCCGAAGACAGTTCATGCCTCCAGCTGTATGTGTGCTCCTGCCTGGCTGAGCGCTCACCAAGGAGGCCCCAGAGTATGGGGCTTGCCTGCAGGGGGAGGCTGCAAGAGTCAGGCCCCTGCAAACGTGTTGTCTTTTCCTAACAGGTGCACTTCTTGCAAATCAAGAAGTCATTCTGGCTATAGACACCTGTCACTCAGGGGCTTCTGTGAGTCTGGATCAGCATCCGTGAGAATGATTGGCCTCGGGGTTCTCCGGAGACAGAGTTTCTAGGTCTGTAGAACTGAAGGCCAAACACTAGCAGAGCCATGGGACTCTAGGGGACCTGGTGGCTCCCACAGACCCCCGCCCCTACGTCACACCTCCACCCTCAGATGTCTACCCACTAAGATGGCAGGATTCCCAAACCATCTTCCTCGATTCATTTTCTGATTTCTTTGTGGCTATAACGAAAGAAAATATGGGTCTATTGGAGTTGCATAGTATGGTCATTTCGTGTATTCTTAAATCTAAAACACACATACGCACACATAAGGTGCCAGGCATTGTGCCTATGATTGCAGTCCAGGGCTGAACAAGACAGCCCCTGCCGTCAAAAATCATACGAGTTAGTACAGAAAACTGCATGAAACTGAATTACAATGCTTATTTTCTAGGCAAAATAAGCTTCAAAGGGGGGGTGTAGAGAATTTTCCGGAAGAAGATGCAATGAGGGAAAGAACATTTCAGCCAGAGAGGAAATGAGGAAACGCCTCCAGTACTGAAGACCTGATGGTCCATGGTGCCTGGGGATGGCCTGGGCCCGGAGCAGACTGATGAAGTCTCAATAAACCTGGAGTTTCACAGCTGGTTCCTTGAGCTCTGCATTTCTATGGGAAGGTGGACAGGAAAGGCTTTAGGGTTTTTTCTAGCTCAAAGACACAACAAATCTTGCCCATCTTTGGCCAAGACCTGGTATCATAGGGCCAGAAGGTACCTTCAATTATTCTGCTCAATACCAAGCCACCTGTGACTTCCCGGAGTCGGGAACGGTTTGCCCGAGTGCATTAGCTGGTCAGTGGCCAAGCTGGGGTGGGGTCCACCTCCGTGTCCAGGGCTTGTCCCTTTTGTGATTCTATCTCATTAGGGGAGCTCCGTGTGGCTCCAGGGCCGTGATTCCAGCATTCCACCACCATTTACCGTCTCCTCTCCAGATAGGACCCCTCGCCACGTGTGAACATTGACCGCTTACTGCTTGGGTCCTCCAAGGCTCCGTCAACTGGTCCAGGCAGATGGGTGGCTTACTTACTCAGTGTTCAGGGCAGCATCCAGACCAGGGTGCTGTCTAAAGGTATCTGATGAATGAATGAATGAATGAATGGGTCATCAAAACACCGCTTTTGCAAAACTAACAATAAGATAGATTTATCTTAGACACTGTCTGGAAGGTGAAAATCTCATTACAACGTGGATCATTTCAAGGGACTGCCCAGGTGCCGTGGCATTTTGTGATCGCCGCTGACATGTTTACACGACTTTCATCCTGACTTTTCATCGGAGCCTCCACTCGTCTCGTATTAGCCTTCTTAGTGTTTGTAGACTAACATCCCACTTCCTCCTGCCTCATCTAATTAACTTCTCTCTGAGTTTGGCCACGAGCTGCTCTCGTGTGGAATGCGGTGGAACACATTAATCACGCCCTCCTTTTCGTTTGAGTCCCTTATCTATGTGAAACCATATTGATCTATTTCTCC
The DNA here is from genome assembly GCF_048418805.1 of Vulpes vulpes. Lineage (NCBI taxonomy): Eukaryota > Metazoa > Chordata > Mammalia > Carnivora > Canidae > Vulpes > Vulpes vulpes. Next base: position 107,029,298 of record NC_132787.1, read on the forward strand.
TTGGAACCCATACGACATGCATTGTTTTCACCTGTAATTGGCTGCTCTGCTTCCCTTACATGCATCGTTCATTAATCAACGGGACTGTTGATGCCATCATAATAATAAACCCTGCATGCGCTAGCTTATTGTAGCCACTGGGTTCATAGCAAAGAGTTCAGAAGTTCTTAGAGGCTACTGACTCTTGAAGGTGAGTCTGAGAATTATAGGGGCCTCAAGGGGAGGCTCATGGGGAGGCTTCTTGTATTTTTGCAACCCTTTGTCCTTGACCACCCTGCCAGTAAGAAGTCTAAGAGCTGGGTAACTACTCCTGGGTTTCTGAATGGCTTGGGTCATGATTAGGACATCTCACCCTCCAACTTTACCATTCTCCCCACTGCCCAGAGTTGGACGCTTTAGGGTATGGGAGGAGAAAGACAGGGAAAGAGAGACTGTTTCTTATATCTCAGGGTGACTCCTTGGTAAGATTTATCCATTAATTTGTTGTCAACTCTTCGTAAGGCACCATCCCTACCCTCGTGGCAGTAGAGACAACGCCATGTCATCACTACAATGCTAGAGCTTGCCTAAGGCACAAAGGGAACAGAGAGCAAGGAAGCCCAGTCAGTGGAGGGAACAAGGGAAGGCTGCCCTGGGTGGGGGGTTGGCTGAACCTCGTAGGGGATATGAGCTTCGATCAAGGGGCACAGTGCAAGCAGGTGGCACGGGCAGCGGGCTGGAAGCATGGGTAAGGATGGCATATTCTTGGAAAGTTCACTAGTTCTGTTTCTCTGGATAAAGGACCTGGGGTGGGTGGGGAAGAGATGAGATGTGCAGGTTGGGGAGACCACATCCCAACCTTGTTTGCCACATTCAGGATTTTACTCAGAAGCCTATGGATGACACTGAAAAGATCGAAGCAGCAGGGGAATGCGTTCCGATTCACAAGTTCAAAGGTGCAATTGGGCACCTATGTGGGGCGTGGACTGCAGGGCTTCCAGATGGAGCAGACACCACTTGGAGGGGGGGAATGAGGTGGAGTCCCCTACGAATAGAGCCCCTCCAACCATCTCATAATCTGCTGCCCCTCTTCAGCAGAACCTTCAGACGAGAAGCACTCTGTTTACTGCCTTTTGTGCCACCTGGAGGCATTGGCCCTTAGCAGCTGCTCTTCGGGGCCCTACGGCCTCTTCTCAGTTGGGGCTCCACCAGCCCAGGAGCTTTAGCTAGCAGCTTCGGGGCAGCCCCTGGCAGTGTTCTCCAGATCCACTTCCTTCAAAATTCACTCCCAAGTTCTTTAAAGTCAGACTACAGGTGATAATTTGTGTAGACCCTGCTCTGTCACTTTCTTGGCTCCTCCTTCAGTGCCTCCCTCCATCCTTCAGCTCTTCTGTGTTTTTGTTATTGTGCTAAGAACACCTAATGTGAGATCTATCCTCTTAATGGATTTTAAACATAAAATACAGCATTATTAGCTACAGCACAATGCTGTGCACCAGGTCTCTAGAACATACTCAGCTTGCATAACTGAAATCTCATACATGATGATTAGCAGCTCCCCACCCGCTCTCTCAGGCCCTGGGACCACCATTCTATTCTTTGTTTCTATGAGCTTGACTACCATAGAGACTTCTTGTAAAGGACCCATTCAATATAAGCTCAGGGTCACCTCCAGACTCCGCGGCACAGAGTCCAAGGGCTCCTTTTCTCAATTCCCTCCCTCAGATCCCCTGTGATCTAGTCAGTGTATGAGTGCAGTGCCCCTTTCTTTGCCAGGGCTGCACGAGCTTGCACCCGATTCAGAAGAGCTGGGAGTTTCTTTCCTTCTGCCTTCCCTCTCTCTCCCATTTCTCCCTTTTCCTTTCTTTCCTTAATTTGTTTTTATTGCAAAAGGTGTGTGCCTGTGTATAAAAAAGTAGATGGATTATAAGTGGCTGGCTGGCTGAACTGATAGACAGATGGATGAGAGAACACTGTCAGAGTGAATCCAATTCCAGAACTCTCCAGATTGAGACGAGAACAATGTCAGTACATGTGAAGCCCGTGTACCCTGCAGTCCCACCCCCCTTCCTCCAGTATGCGGTTGGCCATTCTTCTCCACGGTGAGCTCACAGTCCCTTTTTATTTGACTTATTTTCCCGCATAAGTAGGGCTCTCTAAATAACATATTTACTTTCTGAAACTTATAAAACGGAATCATTTGGTATCTGTTCTTCACCACATGCTTTTTTTCCTCCCCTTTCCTCCACATTTCTCTCCATGTTGATATGTGCACCTGTAATTCATTTATCTCTCCTGCCGGATATGGTGATTTGCAACCACATGTTTGTTTTTTTTTTTCTCCCCCTTTGCTAAATGTTGTCTATCTCCCTCAGGGAACAACTGGGTTGTTTCCAGTTTTTTGCCTCGACCAGTGCTGCTTTGGATACCCCTGAACCAGTCTCTGAATGCTGGGATGTGTTGCATGATGACCTCAACAGCGCTGGGTATTCTCTATGCCAAGCACGTGGGCGTCACAGAGTTTTCAGAGTCGCTTTTGCCTGATTAATGCATTTTGATATATATATGTGTGTGTGTGTGTATATATATATATATATATCCCAAAGGCCACCGAGTATTATGCTATGCAGTCTTAAATTTGTTTTAAGTTTGGCTTTCACATATAAGCCTTAAGTCATATGGGATTCATTTTTGTGTATGGTGTGAGGTAAGAACCTCCTTTTATTTTTCAATACAGTTAAACAGTTTTCCTGGTGTCATTTGTTGAATTTTTTTTCAGTGATATGTTTCTGCTTTTTGTTGTTTTCTGCTCTGCTTGTCATCTATTTGTATATTTGTGCACAAATATCCTCTTTACAGTGTAATATTCCTATACGTTAGAATGAGCTGTCTCACCTTAACTTTTATTCCACATTTTGCAATATTTCAGCAATGTATTTCATCACACGTTTGTTTATTTGTTTATTACATTTGTTCCTACATATTTTACCTTCCCCTTGTTCCAAGTTTTTATTATTGTAGTATGGAAGTGCATTTGACCCTTTTATAATTTTAGATCCATCAATATTGCTAAACTGTCATAATAATGTAAATGATTTATTTCTAAATGATTCTGTGTGAGCTTTATAGAAAATTGCATCATCCATAATCAATGAAAAATTTATGTTAGACTTACTTTCGAGTTTATACACATTTTTTCTTGTCTTATTTTTCAGGCTAGGATGCTCAATATAATATTGAATAAAAATATGATTGTGGGGATATTTGTCTTTTTCTGAGACCTGAGGGAATAATTTCTCCCTACTTAGTAAAATTCTCTAACATATTGAGAAAGTTTTCTTCTTTTACAAATTTGTTAATCATTTTTATCAGAAGTGCATGGTAAATTGTCAAGAAAGTTTTCTACGTATTCTTAAATTATTTTTCTTCTTAAATGTATTAATACTGTTAATTGCATTAATAAATTCTTAAGTGTCAAGCTAAACTGTGCATTCCTGAGATAAAATCAAATTTATTTAGTATACACTATATTTTCTGTAGTTTACTAGATTTGATTTGCTAATACTCTCTTTAGATTTTTTCCATACATATTCAAGAATAAAATTAACTTTTTACATTTCCTTATAGTGACTTTGCCTGGTCCTGATGTCTAACAAAATGAGTTGGGAAATGTTCCCTCAACTTCTATTCTCTAGAAAATTTTATCTATGACTAAATATATGTAGAACTGTTCATCTTCTCTATTTCTTATTGAGTCTGATCTGGAAAATTATTTTTTCCAGGAAGTTTTATTTTTTTGTCTAAGTTTTGTCTAAGCTTATTGATATAAGGTTGATCATACTGTTCTCTTATGTTTTTAATCTCTGATGCCCATTTAGCAATGCCTTCTTTCTTATTCGTATTATTTTGTTATACTTTCCCTCTTTTTTGTGTATTATTTTTTGATTTTTTCTTTTTGTGTATTAAATCTTATGCAGATTTATCCATTTTTTTTTACTATTATCAAGAAATAACATTATTGATGTAACTATTATATCTTATTTTCCCTTGCTTTCATTTCTGGTTATTTATTTATTTATTTTAAGATTTTATTTATTTATTCATGAGCAACACAGAGAGAGAGAGAGAGAGAGGCAGAGACACAGGCAGAGGTAGAAGCAGGCTCCATGCAGGGAGCCTGACATAGGACTTGATCCCAGGTCTCTAGGATTACACCCTGGGCTGCAGGCGGCGCTAAACCTCTGCGCCACTGGGGCTGCCCTCATTTATTTATTATGTCTTTCCTTTTATTTTCTTTTTTTTTCATTCATTGTTTAAAAATGTAATTGTTTACATCTGTAAATTTTTCTCTAAAAATGCAATGATGAATCTTTAAGTTTGATATGTTTTATTTTCATCATCATGCAGTCAGTTCTTACTTTTCTCATAATTTATTATTTCTTCTTTAAACCTGTGACTTGGTATAATTCTGGATGATTTTGCCTGCCTTTCTTCCCAAAATGTGATAATTGTCAGGGTAACTATAAATATAAAGATTCTTCACATTCTTTTTGTTCACCGTATATAGGTAATAACACAATTCTTAGTGGCATTTCAATGTCTCACTATTATAAATATTTAAATCCCAAACAAACAAGAAAGATGAAAGTATGTAGAACAAAAATAAATGTTTTTTTTTTTAATAAATGTTTTAGCTAAACTATTTGGGTTAAACCATTAATTATGAAAAGCACCTATGTTTTGGTTTATAGTTCACTATAAACTTCCAACTTTTGGGATATGTGGTCATTATAGATCAATGCCTGGTGAGTGGCTACTCCCTGACAGAGTAAAGACTAGAACTCTAGTGTCTTCATGTCAATTTCTACTTTTTCAACCAATACTTTTCTCTTTATTCCACACCCTTTGAACACATTTGAATGGGAACCTCCAATAAGAATATTGTCCTGGTGTTTTTAAAAACTCACTAACTTCATTAGAGGAGAGCCCAAGACAGATTTGTGCCAAACCACTGTATTGTACATAAGTGACATTTTAGTTTGACTTTGCAATAATTATCTTGCCACTAAAAACAGTAATGGAAGACCACCCAAATCATTTACTTCATCTCTTTACACATAATGCTGTTTGCCACGGTATTTCTATCTCCAGGTATTTCTCATACCATAGCATATTTGCCATGAGATGAAGACAATATCTTCCTTTGGATTTATGTTTTTCACTTCCATTTTCATATTATATTACCAAACTGATGATCCCTTCCAACATTTTAATTCAATTTTATTATTCAATTTCACCAATTGTATTAGCATTACAAGTTATTTTTTAAAAGATTTTATTTATTTATTCATGAGAGACACAGAGAGAGGCAGAGACACAGGCAGAGGGAGAAGCAGGTTCCATGCAGGGAGCCCGACGTGGGATTCGATCCTGGGTCTCCAGGATCATGCTCCAGGCTGAAGGCGGTGCTAAACTCCTGAGCCACCTGTGTTGCCCAGCATTACAAGTTAAAGAGATGTTGCCAGCATCAGGATGTTGTGTAGAATCTGTAAAAATATAATGCACAATATAACTGGAAATATTAACAGAAAGGGATTTCACTTTCCTATGTCACTTTCCTCCTCAGAATCGATTTCCATTTGGTGCCATGTTGCCACATATTCTAGGAATACACCAATATTTTTCTTTCATGTCTCAGAGAAAGATTCTCTTCTATCCTTTAGGTTAGTCACAGGCATCAACCTCATATTCTTGGGTATTTTTAGATGGTTGCTTTTAAAAGCTTTCTATTTTCATTTTCCTCATCTTAGATGTCATGAGTGCAAAATTGGATAAACTCATGTTGGCGTTGCTCTTGAGTTATTTTTTTCCCTCTATTTCCAATTCATGATCTATACATACACACTTGATAAGTACATACTTGTATAAAATTCTTATCATCCATTGTTCAAAATTATAGTTGAGTTCCCATAAAGATATTTGAAGCTATTTTTCTGTATATTCCTTTAATCTTTCCAGAAGTAAACATTTCCCATAATAAAGGCCCAACCAGCTGCACTAAGCAAGACATATGAATAAAAACACTGTTTAAGATATCCTTTGGATTCATATAAATTCAGAGGTTTTGTTTACTCAAAATCAGTTGTAAGCTACTAATCATGTATGGCATGAACCTTAATGAAGTTTAGGAGAAACTAAATATATAATTGACCAGAGAGGGAAATCTGAAAGTCTGCCTCTAAAACTTCTCATTGTTCAGAACTCCTCTATCTTTAATCATAGCTTAGATGCATATCTAGTATTTTGATACAAATAATTTAATTCCGTATCTCCACTTTCTATCTTAATTTGCTTGATCATAACATTCAAATTTACCAGAAGTCATTTGTTATTCCAAAGTTCTAACCAAGCAGGCATTCACTCAAAACATAAAATCAAATCTGTCAAGGTCAGCTCAGCTCCTGACCTGACCAGTCCCTGTGGTGACAGAATTTTCTGCTTCAGAATGCTCAGAATGAGCAGTAAGTTCTGCTCATAGGAGGTGATCTTTGATTTACCATTTGAAAGGCTATGTGACATCCTTGAACCTGCAATGGGCATAATGCTGGTGTCACCACCTCTCTCCCAGTTACTGTGAGAATTAGAGCACTGAACAAGCTAAACAGAGTTCATGGTATATAATAATGGTCAACAATTGTTTATTGACTAAAGAAATAAAGGATGAATGAGCCACATACTTGTATATATATTTTCTTCTTGTAAGAATGTTGTGATATTTCTAGAAGCCCGTATAAGCATGTCAGGCCAATGCTGTACAAAGTAACAAGAATTTATAGAAGTCTCTTCATTGGTTAGAAATTCTGGACTAATCCTCACGCCTCACAATCAGATAGAGGTTAAGATGGGTTTAATTTCATGCTTCACAAACTTGTTGCAATAACTTTATTGACAAGTCTGGGGGCGGGGAATGAAAACTTCAAATGTTTGATATATATGTGCATGTATTTTAAAATTATATGTAAGGCCAACAGAGCTTTTTCTTATAATTATTTTCAAAACTAAACTTCTTGCACTATAGATTCTGTTCTTTATAGATGGGTAATTTAAAATCCAATTATCGCTCATATACATCAAAATAACACATTTGATATTTATATTTATCACAGATCTGCCATTTAACACCTCCATATTATGTTCTGCTTTCCTCCTATGATCACATTCCAAAATACATTCTACAGTCCAACTTTTTTTGCTTTTTTATCATGAATATGACATTCATATTGTGAAATAAGTGCATTCAATCAAATGTCAGTTATCTGTACCAGGTAGCTTTACCTACACAGCCTAGAATATAGAAGCAGCTCGACACTGTTGTCATTGTTATTTGCATATCACTATTTACAATATTCACTACCGAATAATTGAGCAGAGATCTTGATAAATTGACTGATGTTGCATAACTATTCTTTGTTCGTTGATTCCCCCCACCTCTCCAAATTAAATGGAATAAGGTAATGAAGAGACAAAATTCCTTCTCTAGAACAATCTCCACTGGCTAATTAGTTATTATGCAAAGACTTCATGTAAAGAGATCCTCCAGAGTGCACAGTAGACTCTCAGCCTGTGCCTTCTAATGGCTTGCAATCTTGTTTGTTCACTCTTGCCTTCTGAGAGCGTTGGTTTGGTTTTACAACACCAACCCTTACCAGAAGTGCTATATACTCTTATAACAAATGAGAAGTACAACTTTATTTCCTGTAATGGTTTGGAGACTGTCCCGTGCTATTTGGAAGAATTGGATTTCCAGTAAAACCTAGGTCCCCAGGTAACCTGGGACTCAGTTTCAAGCTGAAATATGTCTTCATGTCATTTGAGGATTCAGGAAACCATGATGCACAATGAGAGGGCAGGCTTGGTTTGAATTTGTTACCTGCTCTGTTTTTCAAAGATCTGTACTTTGCTAATATCAATAAAAGTAATATTTTCCTGGTTAGCTCTTAAATCCTTGATATACTTTCAGAGCTCTTCTCCTCTCTGATTTATCCTGAAGATGAAGACTTATCCATGATCAGATTCCAATCCAGATGGGTGACTTCAAGAATCCAGTGATGTGCACCTTTAAAATGCGATTTAACCCATGACCAAAGCAGCTGAACAGTGGCAAAGGTGAGACTTACAAAGAGACCTAAATCAAAATCACTGTAAATGTGTACATCTCACACTCCTAAAGAGCTGTCATGTAAAATTCTGCCTACAAGGAAAAAAAATATATAGTAAACTGACAGTACCACTATGTGAATAAGAAAGATCCCGTAACATACATTGTTAGTTGTCTTTCTAAATGGCCCTTTCTCCCCTTTGAAGAAATTACTGTCTGTGTCCAATCACAGGATCACATTTCTAATAACCTTCCTTTGGATAGGCCCAGTTGCTAATATCTGGAGAACAATGATGGGAGCTGCACCTGTGTCTGATGACGGAGTCTTCCCCTTTTGGGACCAACAGTTGGGATGAGGCTGCTAGATCCAACCTAAATCGGGAACCGAGACTAGAGGTTTACCCTTGGCTGTGTCACTTCGTAGGTCTCTCCTTTGAAGTAAGTGGTGGCGGCTCTCTGACCCTCTGTCTCTGGTACCTGTAAAAGGGAGATAACAGAGTCTCCCATGTCTGCTTCACCATGTTGAGCCGGCTAGCTGTTACATTCAGGGACCCTTTGTCTTTACTTCTGTGGATTCCCAAACAATGAGATTGCCAGAAGCCTGCCATACAGAAGCAGGAGGTAAGTGTATGTGTGAGATACAATGTTTATTTATGCATTCTATATACATATGTATGTTCAGACATAAACATACTCTTCGAAATTAATTTTTCAAAATGTTCTATGAAATTCGTTTCCATTTTGGTTATTTCATCTTTTAGTGCTGTCAGGAGCTTGGCCCCTTCACAACTGATAAATCACCCACATTAATCTGTCTTCCACCCGCTTCCTTCAGAGTGTTCCCTCAGCCACAATAAGATCTGAATGTGTGCCTCTACACATGGCATCCCAAATTATAACCTCCCAAGTCTCAGGATTGTTTTCAAAGGGCTAAAAATTGCCATGCTCATAAAAACAAAACAAAACAAAAATGGCAACCTTGTTTGCCTTGCCAGTCTGTCAGAGCTTGAAAAACAAACTTCATCCCAGAAAGACAAACACACACAGCAAACATGGAGAAGGAGCTGCTGAGAGAGCCCAGAGAATCTCCAGGCCAAGGAACAATAGAGGAGAACGCAGCCAGACGGTGTGCGGAGAGGCAGCGGGCCGCACACATGGTGAACGAGAAGGAAAGAGCGTAACCCCAGCCGTGGAAATGCATGTGCTTGGGAGAACTTTCCCCTTTGCACACACCCTCTCTCAAATGCACAGACGTCCCCGCCGTCCAAGCTCATACGTGGGAAGCTGTGTCTGAGTTCAGCCCTGCTCATCCCTTCCTCTTGAAAGATTGCCAACTAGAAGGCACTGGTGAGCCTGGGTTCAATGAAGGCGTATTAACCTAGCCTGAGTCCCTCCATCAGGTATACAGATACGCGGACCCCAACAGACACTGAAATCCCGATTTTGCAGATCATTGTTAGAGTGAATCAAAGCCAGTCAACTGCATATTTATTTCCTGGAAGGCTCCATTTTACAATCTCTGATGAGCTACAAAATAAAAAGGCGACTTTGGCGGATTTCTATATTAACAGTTTATATTAATATTCTACAGGAATCCTTTCTTCCAAGGAATCTCAAGTACTTGCAAGGAGATTGGATGCTGCCCCAGCTCTGGTTCCAGCAGGAATAAATGGCAGTGCTTGGCAGCCACGGTGCAAACCTTAGCGATGTCTCACGGATGTGAACACAAAGCCGCACATGTTACAAGTAAGTCTTCATTCACACACACTCCGGTTGGTCTGTCAAAGCTTGGCAGCTGTTGGCCCCAGGAGGGTCAGGACAGATCTATCCCTTGCAGAGGGGTCTAGAGTCAGTGCCACGCAAATAAGTTCTTTCTATGGCCAATGAGCTTAGTGGTGCTACAGGGCACCCTTTGATGAAGCTTTTCTACTTGACGTCCGATGTTCTAGACTCTTCCCTATGTCAGGGAATGCTTGGTGCGATCCTCGATCCTCTGAGGCTGCTAATGGACTGTGCACACTGTTCACATGAGGAATAAAGATTCAGGGGGTAGAACTTGTCCAATGCCATAGCCAGTAAGTGGCAGAATCAGGTCTGTAACCCCAGGATTACTGGTTCCCAAGCCCATGCCTTGTTACTCCACTGCTTTGACACAGAGTGATTCCAATGATGGCAAGACATGGAATCCGCTCTGTTTTGCTTACAGATACGGTGTTCTTTTCACTTAACTGCACTGAGGGAAAGGGGCTGAGGATTGTTAAAGTTCCTAGTGGCCAAGCTTCTCCCAGTCATTCAAGTTCCCTTACTCTACCTCTTAATTCCATTCCACCTGGGACACCTGGTAGGATCTCTTGCAAAACTATCTCTGGATCCTGAGCATTAGCCTTTTTTTTTTCTTTTTGGTAAAGATTTATTATTATTATTATTATTATTATTAATTATTATTATTTTATTCATCTGAGAGAGAGAGAGAGAGAGGAAGAGATCAGGGGAGGGACACTGGGGGAGGGTCAAGAAGAGAATCTGAAGCAGACTCCATGCTGAGTGCAGAACCCAACGTGGGGCTTGATCTCACCATCAGATCATGACCTGAACCAAAACCAAGAGCTGGCTGCTTAACCATCTGAGCCACCCAGGAGCCCCTGAGCATCAGCTTTTAAGACTAGTAAGAGGACACAGTGTCTCCCTAGATTGCCTCAATAATAAAAGAACATGGACACAGTTCTCTTTGATTTTCTATTTAATTCTCTAACTATGAAAATATTCATTAATTGTGTATTTCATGGTAGGGCAGGGTATGGACCAGATTGACCAATTGCCTCATTTTCCTCAGTGCAAAATTTAAAGAGATGTCAAAAAATGTTAATTATGATTAATAATATTTCAATGTAACATTTAAAAAGCCAAAAATTCAGGCAAAAAATCATGATAAAAATATAAAAGTTTTAAATAAAGATAAGATCAGTATTAGCAGCTGTTCCCTTTGCCTCAGGCTCCGATGAGCTCAGCGCAGCCTGTGCTAGACACTAAGCCTCTAGAGACCCACCAGGCCCCGGAGGGTAAGGACTTGTTAGAAATCTGATTGTACGTGATACCTGAGTGGCTCAGCGATTTGGCACCTGCCTTTGGCCCAGGTTGTGATCCTGGAGTCCCAGGATCGAGTCCTACATCGGGCTCCCTGCATGGAGACGGCTTCTCCCTCTCCCTGTGTCTCTGCCTCTCTCTCTCTCTCTCTGTGTGTGTCTTTCATGAATAAATAAAATCTTAAAATCTGATCGCAGTATTTGATGCAAATAACATCAGTTTCCCCACCTTTAAATTGGGAAACACAGTTTGTCCTTCAAAAGAAAAGTATTAGAAAGTCGCTGGAGGGGACTCAACTTAGTTTGCCTGATGTTGAGCTAGAATGAGGCTAGACATGAGTGCAATCTTACACGATAAACTCTTATGTTTCCACAAAGGCCAGGTGGTGACTATGAATCACAGCAGCTACACGTAGCATGACAGACAAAAGCCACGATAAACTTACTGTTCCTTCTGTCCATGGAAACTTCCGTGGGGTGAAGAATCCTGCTACACACCCCAAGGCAGCTATCTTTCATGGATTAGAGTAGCAAGGGTCAATGTGGACTCCAACGGCAAGTGTGATGGCCACTTCTTCTAGTCAAGGGTAATACAAATGAGATGGAGGAAACGAAAGGTGGGACTGCCTGTGGGGGCAGCGCTAGCGGAGGGAAATGGAAATAAAGACCAAAACCAGGTCCCCTTGCCCTTGGTCTGTGTCACCTTGACTTGTGAACATGCATTCAAGTAAACCTTCCCAAGTCCATTCTGCAATCAATGACGCAGGTTGGAACTTGGCAAATATTAATTAAATACGTTAGAAGAAATCCATTACATACACAAATGTCACTTTTTCATTGTAAAATGACAAAGCATGCGTGGAGGGATGTCACGACTCTTTCCTTTTACGGACAAAGAACATGCATCCAGGAAATTACATGATATATCTGAAACCACCCACCCTTCATGGGGCAAGCAGATTATTGTCTCATCCCAGCCACTAAGTCCAGGCTTCAGGGAGATGGGAGATAGAAGCACATCTCTCAAGTATCTGTCTGCGGCTTTCTGTCCACAAAGGTCAAAGCTCTTTAAGGAAAAGCCAGTCTTCAACTGATTTCACACACCGTTATGGAATTCCAGGTAGTACATTTATTTTAACCTATATATTAAAAAGCTGAAATCTTCAAAATATTAAATGTGAAGTTACCATAGGATGTAGTACTTCTACTCCTGGGAGTATAAACAAGTGGAATAAAAACATGTGTCCACACAAAACTTGGATGTGAATATCTATCAACCGATGAATGGGTAAACTAATGGTGGAACGTCTGCACAATGGAATTCTATTCTGCAATAAAAAAGAATGGAGCACTGACATGTGCTACTATGGGGATGAGCCCTCAATACGGGATGAGTGACAGAAGCCAGACACAGAGGAGCATAGTTCCACAATTCTATGTACTTGAAATGTCCAGAACATTTCATGGGGAGGCAGTAAGGAATGACCGGTCATGGGTATGGGGCTTCTTTCTGGGCAATGAATGTGCTCTGGAATTAGGTACTGGTGATGGTTGCACAATTTTGTGAATATGCTAAAAGACAGTGAATTGCACACTATATTTAACCTTTTTTAAAAAAAAAAAAAAAAAAAAAACAGACTCTGTGCCTAACTGCCTAACATGGGGCTTGACCTCATTACCTGAAATCAAGAGTCACGCTCTACCCACTGAGCCAGCCAGGTGCCCCTGAATGGCACACTTTAAATGGGTGAACTGTAAGGTTTGCCAATTGCATCTCACTGCACATTGTTTTGTTTTGTTTTTAAACTCAGAATTGAACTAGGCAAGACCTGGCATCAGACTCTAGAAATCTGCGCCAAAAGTGGAGGCGTTTCCTAGGGGAGCCCCTCGGTGCCTGGGAAGGATTTGGGGGAGTGCAGGCTTAAAGCCCCGGAGGAGTTGAGACAAATGCCTGCCTACACAATCCAAGGGGAGAAAGGCAGGCACCCCAGCAGCAGGAGGGAGGCCACACGGCTAAGACTGGGAATACCTGAAATGATCCTCTGCCCTTCACCGAGCAGAGAGGCGAAACTGAGGAGGCTTGAGTCCAGGCAGGGACATGGAGACCCAGGGGCGAGCATCCTGGGGTGTTCCCTCACAAAGGCACACAGAGCAGGAGGCAGTCATGACCATGAGGGCCCAAGATGTCCTGGTAAGCAGGGGTGCTGGTGCAGCAGGAGCCCTAGTTCTGGGTGCGTGCAGCTGGGAGAGGTATGGTGTGTGGCCACAGGATGAATCCATGAGCCCCTCTCCTCAACGATTTCCAACCCAGTATGGATGGAGTATCTATTGAATTCGTCGGCAACTCAGCATTTTAATTCACATAGCTGGAGGGAGCAGGGGCAGAGGCAGTGGCACCTGATTCAGGATTTCCCACCCCACTGCTCCCAGGCTGTCACAGCTCTCGTTGGTGATCCCAGAGCCTCAAAGCAGTGGGGCTGTCATCTGGGCACTCAGCAACGAGCACCATGGGCTCCACACACCTCAGTCCCTTACCCTGAAATGACCTGTCAAGCTCATCTGCGGGTCCACTCAGGTCCAGCTTCTCTCTGCTGACTTCCCCTGCAGCAGGCGTGGGCATCTTTCCCTGCAGACTTTCAGGGGGAGCCGCATGGTTCTGCCCCCTGCCCCACATGATGGCTGGCCCTCTCTGGGGTTTCCTGCCTCTCCACACACAGTCCACAGAGTGGGAGGCACCCCTGTCTCCGCATCCATGCAAGTCCAAGGCTGCCTGCTTCTTTGCCTCCTGCCCAGAAAGTAGAGGGCAGAACTTCTCTTCCCTTCAGAAAATTGTTCTACTGTCTTTTTCTTCCCCACTTAACTCTCTCTCATGACCCCAGTTTCAGGGTCTACAGAGAGATAAGGTGGTGGGATGGAGAGGCCATGGACTTGGCACCTTCTTGCCTTAATTTCTCTGCCATGAATCCTTTGCATTGAAGGAATCCTTTCGATTCCTCTAAAAGCCTCATACTTGAAACTGAAAAACTGGAAGAAAACACGTTCCTCGTCAGCTCTCTGGTGGAAGTTCCACCCCTGAGCCCACTAACCAAGATCAGACCAGCCACTTGAGTGTCATTACGGGGCAGTGCAGGAAATAAATACCGGGGACAAGTAACCAAAGCCAAGCACCAACAGATCTTTGTGTTTTAAAACACACAGCAGTCCACAAAGTAGTGCTACGCTTATTCTCATTTATTCATTTTATTTTAAAGATTTTATTTATTTATTTGAGAGAGAGAGAGAGAGAGAGAGAGAGAGAGCACGAGTAGGTGGGAGGGGAAGAGGGAGAGGGAAAAGCAAAAGCAGACTCTCCACAGAGCAGGGAGCCCGATGCAGTTCTAGGACCCTGAGATAATGACCTGAGCCAAAGGCAGACACTTCACAGACTGAGCCACCCAGGCACCCCCTATTTATTCTTTATCTTGTTTACAAATGAGGCATTCTCTCAATAAATATTCATTGGATACCAGATACTCTTCTAAAGGATAACTGTGGTTAAAGGTAAATTCAAAGCTACTTTGAATTTGTAGATAACTTAAATTATGAGGTTTTTTTTTTCCCCCTTACTCTATATTATCTAGCTGTTATGGCCTGAATTGTGTCCATACGCCTCCCCCCACACCACCCCCAACCAAAATTCATATGTTGAAGTTCTAACTCCCAGTTACCTTGGAATGTGACTGTATTTGGAGATTGGGCTTTTAAAAAGATAAGATAAAATGAGGTCATATGAGTGGACCTAATTCAGTACGACCGGTGCCCTTATAAGAGGAGACTGGGACACACACAGACAAGGAGGACAGACCACGTGAGGACACAGCAAGAAGGCAGCCATCTGCCAGCCAAGAAGAGAGGCCTCAGGAGAAACCAGCCCTGCTGGTAGTTGATCTCAGATATCAAGCCTCAAGAACTATGAGAAAATAAATTTCTATTGTTTAAATACCCAGTACTGTGTTATGGTGACCTTAGCAAATGAATACACTAGCTCATTGTTTTAATCAACAAGTGTCTAAATTATGGAATTATAGAGAAACAAAAAATGTTTTGATTTCTTCGTTCCATAAATGTCTGCCATTTGCTGGACATGCTGAGCTCTGGGAAGACAGTCACAGAAAGAGCCCCTCCTGCCTTTGAGGAGGATTCATTCCGAGAGAGTACAAGTGATGGGGTGGAGTGGGGAATGGGACTATAGTGTGGTCATCTGCAGGAAGCATGACTATCCAGTCTTACGTTGCAGGAGGAGATTGCTTTCTGACAGTCAAAGAGGAGTAGTGAGTGATTCAAGAGCTTAAGGGAATTGTAGGACGAAACTCTAAAAGACTTCTACTGATTACAGAAAAAAAGAAAAAAATTAAAATTTTCTTAGAATGTTTTAAAAGACCCCTCAATGACTTAGCCTCCACCTTCTACTCCACTCATATCTGATAATCATCCTACAGCCCCATTGGACTGCATACAACTTGTCAGACACCTAAGATGTTCCATGCCATGGCCTTTGCTGGGGATACTTTTTCAGGTAAAGTCCCCCCATCTGAGCTGTCTAGCGAATAGTTCTTCAATTCCTTGAGATTTCACTCAAAGGTCACCTCCTCCCTGGCATCTTTCCAGATATCCCCAAGTAGAATGAAATGTTCCCTCTTTACCTCCATTATAGTCTGTGCAGGCAACTATTTGTGGCCCATATGACACTATGTTCCTCTGATTTATTTACAGTCTTGACTCTCCTTATTGTATTATAAGCCTCTTAATAGTAACAACCATGATTTATTCATGTTGATATCACCGGTACCCTTAGTAGATGCTTAGTA
Source organism: Vulpes vulpes (assembly GCF_048418805.1). Classification (NCBI taxonomy): domain Eukaryota; kingdom Metazoa; phylum Chordata; class Mammalia; order Carnivora; family Canidae; genus Vulpes; species Vulpes vulpes. Next base: position 107,045,365 of record NC_132787.1, read on the forward strand.
CGCTTTTGTTGGCTGAACGCACATACAAAGACACTGGAATTGCAAGGAACACTGTGCATAAAAGGCAGCCACTTGTTAAATGTGGAAGGCATGTACAGAGTTAGAGTCTAGAGCTAGGAACCAGTGCATAAAAAGTAGGCTGGCCACTTATATGTAGAGCTTCCAGATTTAACAAATAAAAATAAGGGATGCCCAGTTAAATTTGAGTTTCAAATAAATAATAATTAATATTTTTAGGTATAACGTACCTCATAAAATACATTTATATTAAAAAGAATTTTTAAAAAAATTTAGTCATTTTTTTTGGTCTGAATTCAAATTTGACTTGGTGTCCTGTATTTTATCTGGCAACCCTTATCATACATCATGCTAAGGAGCTTATGCAGCTAACTGCATGTGATAGAGACAAAGATACATGGCTTTAGTAGACCCTTTGTTTAGATCATACCTCTTTCCGGGTGATAGGGTAGGCAAAGTCACGGCTGTTACCCATCTTGTGTTCTTAAATCTGTAATCAGCTCTGGAGTCCAGTGAAGGAGAATTAACCTCAGAGATTAAGCAAGATTCTGCACAATGGAATCCTAGATGCACGAATGCTATACTACAGGGAAAAAAGAGAGGAGAGGGTGAGGAGATTAAAAAAAAAAAAAAGAAAAAGAAAAGAAAAGAAAACAACAAACAGCCAATATGGCCTTGGCCTTCATCAGAGATTCACACAGCTTTGGGGATATATTTCCAAAGCTGAAACTTGAAGGGAAATCACATGGATTTTATGCCACCCTTCCCAGAATTTTAAGCAGAGGCCAAATGAATGTTTCCCCAGAATCCCCCATCAATTGCAACTACTGACATTCGCGTCGGTCTCGTGGCACCTGCTCCCACCAAATGCTAGTGTTCAACATTTCTCGCAGTGTTTCTAAACGCGCATTTGCTCACTGCTACCAGCTAGGAACAGATGCACCAGAGAGAACCTATTTGAAAGTGGGTGGCTTATTATGAACAACTTAGGGTCTATAAAAAAAATCCCAACAAGAGCTGGAAGAAAAAAATAAAAACTGCCAGAAGCTCTAAAAAATCTCTTCAGAAGAGAACAGAGTGGTTATCTGGAAATTCTGCAAATATGTAAAGGAAACTTGTTTTAGCACCGCTTTGCACTTTAGTACCATTTCCTAAAAGTTGCCTCTAACTTGGACTCTCATACAATTGAGTGATTGCCCTACCACAAAGACTTCTTCTTAAGGCCGGTTGGGAGCTCTTGTAGCACAAACCTAAAGAGAGTAGTCCTGCATTGGATGAAAATATCCATTTTCTTGGTTCTCACTATCTAATGGCACAGTGATAGTACAATTCCTATAGTTCAATTGTTTCATGCAGTCATTTCATATGATGGAGCTGCTAGTCTATTTTATCCAAAATGGCAGCCATGAGACCATAAGGCTACCGAGTACTTGCAAGGTGGCTGGTTTGAATGGGGAAGGGCTGTGCATACGAAATGCAAACCAGATTTTGAAGACTTAATTATAAAGGAATATATGAGATCACTGATGATTTTTATATTGGTTATATGTTGGAGTGATAGAATTTTGGATAAATTTGGTTAATAAAATACATTCTTAATTTCACCTGTTTCATTTTTTTAATGACCAAAAGTTTTTAAATTATATTTTTGGCTCATCTGTTTGGCTTTCATTAAAATCCAAGGCATATTTTAATCAAAGTTTAACAATTTTTTAGCTCAATGAAGAAACTATTCAAGATTTTCCACCTCTGACATGAGCTCCAAGAGGCTCTGGTGGAATTATGGAAAACCTCAATGTCAAGGTGGAGGGAGAAGGTCTAGAAGGAAATGTAAGGTTCTGATCAACAACTTAGTCAACAAATAAAGGAGAAACTCAGAGTACTGTTTAAGTTATACGCTGGGCCTGACCTTGTATTGTATTTGGTTTGTATTATGCAGTTCAGAATTCTTAAACAGTCTCATAACATTTTGAACAATTCGTGCTGTTTGTGCAGAGATTTTCATCTCAGTGACGCTGGAGAACAAGATTTCAACATGCACTAAAGCAAACTTTGAACACTGTTTGGTCACTGATTTATCCAAGAAACATTCCCTGAACCTTCCCTGAGTGCCAAGAACTGACACTAATTATAGTGGAAATAGGACGGAACTGGTGACATGGGGTAGAGTCAGATTTGAGGGCAAACCTACAAGGGCAGTATAGCAGCCAGTACAATTGGGTATCCACATGCAAAAGAGTGAAGTTGGATCCACATCTCACACCGTGCAAACATTAACTCAAAATGGGTCAAAGGCATAAAGATAAGAACTAAATTATAATGAGTGATGGGCATTAAGGAGGCACATGATGAGATGAACACTGGGTGTTATACCATATGTTGGCAAATTGAATTTAAATAAAATTTGAAAAAATAAATTAAAATTTAAAAAATATCTAAATTATAGTACTCTTCGATGAAAATAACGGCATACATATTCATGATCTTGGATTAGACAATGGATTCTCAGAAATGACACCAAAAGCACAAGAAACAAAAGAAAAAGCAGATTAATAGGACTTCATAAAAATTATAAACTTTTGGGCTTCAAGGGACACTACCAAGAAAGTGGAAAGACAACTCATAGAGAGGGACAAAACATTTGCAAGTCATATATCTGATAAGAGATTTGTGTCTAGAATATATAAAGAACACTTAGAACTAAACAGAAAAAAAAAACAACCCAGTTTGAAAGCAACAAAGAATATGAATAGACATTTCTCCAAAGATGACATCCAAATAGCTGATAAACACACAAAAAGACACTCAGCATCATTAGTCATGAAGAAAATGCAAACCCAAACCATAGTGAGATACCATTTGCCACCCACTAGCATGGCTATAGTCAGAAAAGCAAACAATGGCAAGTGTTAGGGAGAACACTGCAAAATTGGAACCCTTATATGTTGCTCCTGAGAGTGTGAAATGGTGCAACCACTTTGTAAAACTAGTTTGACTATTAAACACAGAGCTATCAGATGACCCAGTAATTCAATTGCTAAGCATATCTTTGAATATCTTTGAAAGACATGAAAACATATGTCTACACCAAAAAAGATTGTAACACAAACACAGCATTATTCAAAATAACCAAAAGGTAGAAACAACCCAAATGACCATTAACTGATAAATGGATAAACACATGTGCTACATCAATACAATGGAGTATCACTCAGCCTTAAAAAGGAATGAAGTACTGAACACACTAGAACATGGATGAACCTCAAAAACATTATATTAAGTGAAACAAGCCAGATGCAAAAGGCCACATGGTGTGTGAGTCCATTTACATGAGAAACACAAGGAACAGAAAAATCCATCGTGACCAAAGTAAATTGGTTGTTGCCGGGGGTGGGGTAGGGGTGGTGGTGGCGGAAAACCGACAGCAACTGCTTCTTTCATGGGTGATAAAAACATGCCAGAATTAGATAGTGGTGATCGTTGCACAATTTTGTGGCTGTACTAAAGCACATTGAATTACAAGTTTATGAAAGTGACGTTGTGGGAGGTGATTGTATCTCAAAAAATGCGACTCTGGGAAGTTTGAGGTTTGGGGAGACTTCCACAAACTGGTAATGTATTTATCCATGCAATATATACACATATTGAGCATGTACCATAAGCCATGGCCCTTTTTGACCTTGTCATATACATTTGTGATCCAACTGATTCTTTACAATGACTGGAAATTAAGTATTTAGTACCCACGTTTCAAAGATGAGGATACTGAGTCTCAGAGACCTAACAGTATGGATTATAAATTAATGAATAAATAAATATTAAAATTATTTAGAAAACGTCTTTATTCTTACACGGTTCTGAACCCATTTCAAGCGGTTCTCGATGACAGCACAGGTCTCTTCCTGGGTGGAATCTGCACAAAGTGGTTTCTAGCTTGTTGACAGCCATCGAAGCATCTCCACTGGGCAGTTCATCCTGGAGAGGAGAACCAGATGTCATCTGCCTCCCGTTACTCTGCCACTGATACGGTGGCTGAGGCTTCGAGGCCCCGACTGTTGCGTACCCACTAACAGAAGATTCCCTGCTCAGGGGCCAATTCACATTTGGTGAAACCAAATAGCATTAACCAAATGTTCTCATTTAACCTACAAATGACCCCTCTGTAATTAATATGAAAAGGCTGGATTCGTGAAGTGGAAGCAGCAGACTCCACATTGTATCTGGGTACAACATAAAGGCCAGTGATTCAAAGGGGTTTTGCCCTGGATTTTTGGAGCACTAACCAGTCTGCAGTTTCCCCCCTGGACCATGGGGGACGTGGAGAAATCTGGTCTGTCAAGTCTCTTCCTGAGGGTGGGCTGTCGGATGAGGCCCAAGAGGGAAGGTGGTGGTAGGAGGTGAGCAGCTACAAGGTTCTGGGGGATGTGTGGCCACGGGTGAGTGTTTGCAGGGGGTCCCGAGGTCAGCAGGAAACGTGGCAGGCAGAGCCGGAAGCGTGGCCTCTGAGAGGGAGCGACGGGATTGCTTTCTACCGAGCTCTTGCAAAGTCTCAGGGAAGGGGGTGATTCTGTGAAGCATCCAGAAATGAGTAAGTCTCAGTATCTGGCTTCTTTTGAGAGGAAAGCCAAGCATGGAGTAAAAGATAAAATAAATACAAAATAACATTTATTAAATGCCAACAAAGGCACAGATAGGAAGTATTCTCGGAATTCAATGAAGGGGAAATTAGAAGGTGGAGGGAAGAGGCAGAGAGAACAAAACAGAGGAATTTTAGAGGGGCGGGACTTCATCTGACCTGCAAAGGTGGATTCCAGTGGGAAGGAAACCAGGGGAGGGAGAAGCCAGCCCCCTCCACTGGCCTGGGAGTGGGGCAGGGGCCTTATTTAAAAGGAAACCTCCAGAAATGAGAACAGGGCTGCTGGTGCATTTTCATCCGACAGCACTGTACTGTTTTTTTTTTGAAAATAACCCTTTTGAAAGCAGAAGCTCTCCTTTAAAAAATTAGTACAGTCGTCGTGGACTATCTTTCTCATACAGTGCAGGAGCTCATAGTCACACACAAGAGCAGGGACCCCGACCAGGACCCGGGCAGTTAGCTTCCCGGCTCCAGCACCTCAGCTGCCTGGGGGTCGAGTATCTCACCTGGCTGGGAAGGGCAGAGTCAGATAGAACCAGAGCTACATTGGGAGGCCCATTCCGGTGACCCTGAGGTTAGCCAGTGGACACAGGGAAACTTTATGGGGTAGGGGTTGTTTTCCTAACCCTACGCTGGAGGAAGCTGACCTGTGTCACTGTGCAAGTTGATGGATCCAAGGTAGGCATCATACTCTCTTCACCAGCTCTATTTCTGGAAGTTCTAGAAGATGCTATGATGGAAACAAGGGCCCACAGGAAGAGGCCTAGACCTGATCTGAAGGACTGGAGTGGCCCCAGCTCTGCCACCTTCCGGGACGGCATACTTCTTCGGGACGCTCATGTCTAGGACCCTCGTTTTCATCTGATGAGTGGAGGGAAGGGAACTGAACATAGTTCAAGTGCACAGTTGCCACATTTGGTCACCATGCCCCAGGACGCCCTGTGAGTAGATGCTACTGTCTCCATTTTACGGGGAAGAAGGAGTTGGTGGCCCTCATCCAACCAAGTAGCTGGTAATCAAAACTCCCGAGTGTCACTCGGGCCAATCCTACCCAGAGCCTCAGCTCAGTAGACAATAATTTCCTGCTTTCGATGTGGGAAATGGTGTAACTATCCCTCCTGCCTCCCCCACAGATGTTTGTGGACCAGAAAGAAATGAATGGACATGGTGGAGCTTTGTCAACGTACTGTGCCTCTCCGTGTCCTTGAAGAGGAGGTCCCAGAGAACAGGGACAGGCCTGGGCTAAGCATTTGGAGCTCATGGTCTATGAGTTCTGGCCTTCTGGTGCATGTGGTGAGGAGGGAGCAAGAGAGGAAGGGCCCCTCACCAAGTCAGATGAATAGACTCTACTCTCCCTTTGCTCTTGCAGAGAAGTCACTGTCTTCTGCTGCAGGCAGCTGGGCTTCCGGCTCATGGGGACCCATTTTCCCCAGGACACAGGAGAGAGTTGCCAGGCCTGGAGCACTTTATCCCCTCAGCCTGACTTCAGGCTCTGCGGGTGAGAATTACCACAGGCTCTGCTGAGGGCACTGGTTCAGGGAATACTGGCCCTGGGGACAGTGGGTCAGCTAGAACAAAATGTTCTTCCCTGCCAGGCCGGCCCAGTTCCTGTGAACTGGCTGAAATCTGAGCCCACACAGCCCAATGCAGGCCAAATGGGATGGGCCACAGTAGGTTCTGTTTGTTTCTGGGGAGAGTGATCCGGGAGGAGGAACCAGAGAGATTCCCTATGAATGCATGGAGGGAGAGGGTAGCTGGAGTTGGACCTGCACTAGAAACCTTCAATGTTTAGGGACCCTCTCTGGGATCAGTCCCCACATCTGTAAAAGGGAAGTGATAATCCGTCTTCTGGAAGGTCACCCTGAGAATGGAGTGAAATGAGGTGTAAAGTCACTGCTACACAAAGTTCAGGAAACCAAAGCCACTGTGCCAAGGACGCTGATGACCAGGAGGATGTCAGCCTCCTTGCGTTACCAGAATCCTGAGATTCCTGTGTCTCAAGTGTGCTCCGCAATTTACCGAGCGCATTCATGTCCTCGTTCCATCGGAGCTTCATGACAAGCCCCTGAGGCAGCCCTTCCCCTTCTTACAGATGAGGAAGTCATAGCTCACTGAGACTAAGTGACCTTCAAGGGTGACAGAAGGGGTGGGGACTGAAGCCAGGGCCACCGGTTGGTCAGATCCATCTCTCCCTGAGACTGGAAGCCGCTCCCAGGCCCAAAGGCTGCACCTCTATCACGAAGCTGGCTCATCTTCAGGGTTGCACTTTGGTGGACTGAGTGCTGGAGTCTTTGACATGCTTTCCAGCCAACAGGTGTCAGGGTGAATGCTTCTCCTTGAATAAGTAGGAACATAAATTCCATTGCACAAGTTTTCGAACAAACAAAAATAACAAAACATGCTTAGTTACTGGACCTTCCTTTGGATCATTAAGTATGATTGATGAGAAAATGCAATTGCCAGATCGAGGTCATCTAGGAAAATCTTCAGAATCTTTCTCATGCTTTTTCCAACCTGTTGTATGCAAAGAATCTAATGCATCCAAGGGAATGTGGGAGTAAGAGCCAGGAAAACAGGCGAGCATCTGGACCTGCCCTCTGATGGGTGATGTTGGACGAGTCCCCGAAATTCTGGGCCCCAGTGTCAGCACCTTGAAATGAGAGCCATGGAAGACTCCTGTTGCTCACCGTGGGCACACTCTGGAGGTACCACACCACGCATACCACACCACGCATCTGGTGCAGAGGAAAGGAGTGTTGGACCCAAGTGTGGACAGCAGAGGGGACACACAGGAGGAGCAAGCTGTCCTTCCCGTCCTCTCATTTGCTCTCGATATTGGACTGAGCTGATTTACATTCTGACCACAACCTGTTACCGCCCACCTGTTCCATCAACACACAAGGAGACAAAGAATGTGCGCCGGGTCACCATCATGTCCTCCCAGAGAACTCCTTGCTTGGTGTCTGGGAACCCCCCTCTGGAAAGCCACTCAAGAACCACATCCCTCCAGGAGCACAGGCAGGTGTCTCAGATCTGGTTTCAGACCTTGAGGTCCTGAGCTCAGGCCCCCTTGTCTCCCGGGTTCTTTCCTGGTCACCTGCTTATCTCCCTGTTATGACCCATTCCACCTGGCACCGATCCTCGCCACTCCACCACCCCCTCATCCTGATTTTGCTCAGATCTCTGCTTCAGCAGTTCACACAGAGGCCCCTCTCCGCCACCATGTAGTGAGCAGACCTGGAGACCACCATCCCCTCCTCAGGCTCTGTATTCGACAATAATACTAAAATGTAATTCCATAGGACTTAAAAGTTATTGCATCATTGCCTGTAAGTTGCCTCATTCAGCAGTCACAATCCTGGGAGGAAGACACTTTATTTCCATTTTACAGTTTTGCAAACTGAAAGGCAAATACCACGGTCCTCAGGATCCTTGATTCCCTCACTCAGCTTGTCCAGCGCATGAGTGGAGGCAGAACAGAACGAGGGAGTGGGCAGGGATGGATCAGGTGAGTGACAGACGCGACCACCACCCTCCTCGGGTGGTCCGCCCCGGACCACACTCATGGTCTTTCCAGCTGGCACTGCTCTTCCTGTCTGAACTGTCTTTGGACTCCTTTTGTGGGGCTCCTGGGGAGAAAGGTCTTGGAGAGGTTGCCTTGTGAAGATGGAGTGACTAAAATCCCAGCAATTTTTTTTTTTCAATGTTCTTCCCACCTCAGATCCTGTGAAAGATGTTTTTTGGGGGGCCCAGCATACAAACCTGTGCACTGATTCTCTCCAAAACTGCATTTTGGCTCAAGAGGAATCCTTAGAGACCAAGAAGAGACCATGCTTTAAGGAATGAAAATACATCTTAATGCTAAAAGAGATTATAAATGGGATAAAATATTTGTTAGCCCTGTTCCAAAAGTTTTGGGGAAACAAAAAAGCAGGAGAGAGGGACCCTCCTCATGAGGAGGGCAGCTTGGTTCTTGATATGGCAAAAATACAGAAATATGTCACCAACTCAGAAAAAAACATGAAAGGAGGGGAATAGGAAGGGAAGGCAATGAGAATGAAGAAAGGTTGCTGAGCCCTGGGGTTTCTGTGTGTGGTGACCATGCACGCTTTTGTGTCCACTCCTTGTGGCCGCTGAAGAACGGTGTCTGGGAAGAGTCCTCTGGGCCTCCTGGTAATGAATGGTTAGTTAGTGCGTCAGTACTGGTGGCCTGGTAGCGGTCTCTCCAGTGTTTGAGAACAGTCTGTTCCATATGCTACAAAGAACATTTCCTTGCCTGACTTTATTAATTTTCCAAGCAAGTTAGCTTTTTGCTTCTGACTCGAAGGTAAGCTTAGCTTACTTAGCCTTATCAGAATTAAACTATCAGAGTGGCTCTCAGGCCTCGGGGGCCGGGCCCAGTGATGGGGACGCAGGGACCAGTGCTCCATCTTCACCCTTTAAGGGGTAACTGTGGAAAGAAACTAACTCTACATGTTGAAATCTAAATGAGAAGAAATGTACAAACGAAAGGGTTATTGTTAATACTATGAAGGGATTTGTCTGTGGGCGCGTGTACTTAACCAGAACACTCATTGTAAGTTTATGGCAAATAATAAAACACTGTTGATTATTCTATTTTTCATAGAGATGTTTTTCAGCTTTATGTCACTCTTAATGTCTGTACATTAAGGATTTTCATTAATATATTCAAAATTGAAGACTCTTGCCTATTTGGACATATGAATATTGAACATGACTGCCAAGGTAGCAGGCAAAAAGATTAGAGTATTAGCACTAATAAGAAAAAGTTATCCAATTAATTTTGATTGATTGATTGATTGGTTGCAAGCTGTCAGAAATACGGTATAGTAAAAACCTCAAAGGCAAAATTCTCAGAGGGCATGCCATATCTCTAGAATGGAATCCACTTCTGTGACTTTGGTACAATGCAAAAATAATTAAGTAAAAACACATTTTGATCAATTTAATATAGAATACATTTTACATTTTTATAATCTACATACATATTTACACGTATGTAAATAGAGTCAAAAATCCATCTAGCAACATGTATGGAGACATATATATATTAATAAACTGTAATATAAGCATAATGGTATCCAACCCTATTCTATTCTTCTTGTGAGAGAGGTTGACCCTCCTTCTGCCAAAATGGATCCCTATACCAATGGTTTAGATATTATGCCTGTTGGCCCAGTTTAATGTTTCTACTATATTTTTTTTCTTTTTGGGGGGCACTTGAGTAGCTCAGATGGTTGGGGTGTCTGCCTTTGCCTCAGGTCATGATCCCCAGGTCCTGGGATCAAGCCCCATGTCAGGCTCCCCAGCTCAGTGGGGAGTCTGCTTCTCCTTCTTCCTCTAACTCTCCACCTACTTGTGCTCGTTCTGTCTTTGTCTCTCTCTCTCTCTCTCTCATAAATTAAAAAAATCTTAAAAAAATAATTTTTCCATTTCTCTTATATAAAACCTTACCTCTCAACTGGATTCTTTCCCTTGGCTTTCATGCATATTTAAATCTTCTTCTTTAAGAAAACCCCTCATCCCCTTTCAGCTGCCTTCCTTCCAGATTAAAGCTTCTCAAGACATTGTTTGCACTCCTTCTTTCTGCTCATTTCCCCGTTCACTTCTGAATCTGCATCACCGGGCTTCCAGTGCCATCTTTCATGACCTTTCAGGGTCACTTGACACTTTGGATCTGAACCAATTTAACTGTGGGTTAAATTTCACCCCCTCAAATGATGTGTTGAAGCCCCAAACTGCCATACTTGTGAATGTGACCTTATTTGGAAATAGGGTCTTTGCCATTGGAATCAAGTCACATGGGTGGGCTATAATCCAATATGGCTGGTGTCCTTATTTAAAAAAAAGAAAAAAGAGAGATGCAGACACACAGAGAGAATAAAGCCATGTGATGGCGAAGGTAGAGATGGAATGACATGTCTGCAAGTCATGAAACCTCAAGGTTTATTGGCAACACTGGAAGCTAAAAGAAAAGCATGAAAAAGATTCTCTCATAAACCTGTTGACCCCTCAACTTTGGATTTCCAGCCTTCATAATTGTTAGACAATAAATTGCTGTTGTCTTAAACCGCCCAGTTTTGGGTACTTTGTTTGGGCAGCCCTAGGAAACTAATAAAATGAGTAAGAAACAAAGTTATTTAGTACTCAGCCATGACTGATTTAGTTTCATTCATTTGGATAGACTATACCTAAAGCAATATTCTGTTCCTCAAAAACCTCCACAGAATTTGGCTGATCTGATTGTTTTTAACTGCAATTAATGTTTTTCAGAGAGGCCTCTCTTGTACTTTCTTTTCAAATAAACCATCTAAACTTCATCATGAAGGGTTGTTCACTGTGGAGATTTCAAACATTGGGAACACTGTGGGGTGGTATGGATGAGGATTTCCATCCTGGCTGACTCCTAAGAGTCTCTCGGTTTTTGTTCAGAGTCCCAGTGAGGACAGGCTTCTGTTCATTGTCCCAACTGGTCTTATTTGGATAAAAATCATGATGCTGTCCATCCAGTGTCACTCGCGGAGTGGCCACCTGTTCTTCCTTGTTGTAGATCTAGTCTTTGTTACAGAAAAATGCATGTTTTTCACAGTGACTATATAGGATCCACTTGCTGAGCCTACTCTGGGGTTACTCTTTAGAGGCACTGAAGGGCACCCAGGTCGTTCACTGTGGAGATTTCAAACATTGGGAACACTGTGGGGTGGTATGGATTTTGTCCTTTGTTACAGAAAAATGCATGTTTTTCACAGTGACTATATAGGATCCACTTGCCGAGCCTACTCTGGGGTTACTCTTTAGAGGCACTGAAGGGCACCCAGGGTCCACACAGGCCTTGCTTGTTACAGACATATTTTTAAATTCTTCACAACTTAGAGGAGATAATGTTTTTCAAAAAAAGATGGTGAAACACCAGTGGAAGAGCATAAGTCTCGTAGTTCAAGATCAGTGTGGAGATTATATTTTATTTTCCAAATGGTGTCTCTAATTTAGCAAACTATTATTCCTCTAGATCACCATTTGTAATGGATTTGTATTTTTTTTCATCACGTGTAACCACCGCTTGAGAAATTCATCTACACTGGCTGGCAATACTCTTTCCCTTCTATTCGCTCCTCAACTCACTGTAGTGCTTCCTGACCCATTAACACAGGTCCACACCACTCTCTGCAGGGGCCACAGCTTCACAGCTTCATGTTGCCACATCCATTTGTTTTCTTCTCAGGCTCGTTGACATTATTTGGTTCTTTATAAAAAATGACTGAGTTTTATAAAATCCAACTCTTCGGGGCCTCCTTCTTTTTCTGTGATCATCTCTTCCTTTCTGTGATCGCCTCTTCGCTGGCTTCTCAAAAACCCAAATTTCAGACTTATCCAGCTGTCTGGCTTTCCACCTCCTTTGAAAAATTTCACAGCCACTACAAATTGAATTTGTCCAGAAATGATATCAAACTCTCTCTCTCTCTTTCTGAGGGCAGGTGAGAAGAAGAAATGTGTTAAGTTTTCAAACTTTTTATAGCAGGAAGTCAATAGAAGAAGAAAAATAATGAAGCATGAAATAAAAATAATCATTCATGACTTCATCTTCCTCATGTTTCATAGAAACTTCTCTTAACATTGGAGTGTTCTTTTAGAAATATTATCTTTTGTAAAAAATGTTAATTTTAAATATTTACATTTCTTCATTTTTCTCTAATTATTTTGTCTTTCATTAATTTCAAGTTAAATTCAATTGAATATGTTTGATTAGAAATACCATGGATAGCATGTATAGTATTCCTATGGCTGATTTGTCTCTTGATATATAGGTAGACAGAGATAAGAGGTAGGGATATACGTACTGATATATATGGAGATGAATATATGTACATACATGATCTATATCAGCTAACTACAGTGTGTATGTTCGGAAGGAGCTATATATATTATTCAGAGAAGAAAGGGAGATAAAATGTCTAGAATGATGATTTGATAAAGTAGTACTGATATTTACCTGTGGATGCACTTTTCTTTTTTTTTTTTTATTTTTTTATTATTATTATTTATGATAGTCACACACATAGAGAGAGAGAGAGAGGCAGAGACACAGGCAGAGGGAGAAGCAGGCTCCATGCACTGGGAGCCTGACGTGGGACTCGATCCCGGGTCTCCAGGATCACGCCCTGGGCCAAAGGCAGGCGCTAAACCGCTGCACCACCCAGGGATCCCTGGATGCTCTTTTCTTATTCAGCTTTGTTGTTTTCATCTGTTTGTTCTGTTTTAGTTCTGTATGGTTAATAATAAGCTTGCCCCTCCCTCCCTCCCTCCCTCCCTCCCTCCCTCCCTCCCCACCTCCCTCCCTCCCTCCCTTCCTGGAGGGCAGGGTTAGGGCTGAGTGTACTTCCCTTCCTTCCTCCCCTCCTTCCTCCCTCCCTCTTGTGCACCTCTCATCACCTCTGGCAGAGTCCATGGGTGGCTGTTCCTCAGCCATGAATCTTTGTAACTTTCATGAGCACACACTGGAGTCTACCTTGTAGACTAATTCCATTCTTAGAGGAAAGGCAGGGATGTGCTTTCTTCAATGTTAACTTTCTCTTGCCCAACAATGCTTAGTAAATATTTGCTGAAAATAATAATAATAATATAGGATTTACTACCTACCCTAAATTTAGGCATTACAATTTAATTCATTTAGTCCTTTCATAGTCTTATGAGGCCATCACTATTGCCATCCCCATCCTACAGGTGACAAAACTGAGACACAGAAAATGTAAGTAATAGCTCTATGTCCCCTCAACTAAGTGGACATTGAGGGAGAGCAGATTCAAGCTCTTAACCCAATTAGTCTCTTAATTAAATTATTTACTTTTTTTTTTTTTTTTTTAGAGAGAGAGAATGAACACACACGTGTGAGTTGGAGAGCAATAGAGGGAGAGGGAGAGAGAGAATCCCCAGCAGGCTCCATGCTGGGCATGGAATCTGACATGGGACTTGATCCCATGACTCTGAGATCATGACCTGTTCTGAAATCGAAAGTCGGACACTCAACTCACTGAGCCACCCAGGCGTCCCTAAATTATTTGCTCTTTAACAAAGCTTTAAAAAAAAAAAAAATCAAGTACCGAACAAAGGCCATTTCTGATGACATTTTCTTTTTTTGTTGTTGTTGAACATTAGAAAACAAATAATAATATCATTAGACTTGAACATTATCACACACTTCTGTGTGTCTGGCTTCACCACTTGATGGAGTGAAAACAACTCCAAGGGAAGCATCTCACTGGGGTCTTTGCCATTCCTGCAATTGTGCGCCATTGCCACCCCGCAGAAGGCAAGACTGCCTCCACTCCGCACATCCTGGGAAATGGAAGTAATGGGATCAGACTTCAACATCACTGGCTCCCAGATGATGAGAACCCCGCTTCTGCCCAGAGTGCTTCAAAAGTTAGGCTCCCCTTATGTTTCGGTCAACATGCACTGTCAGAAGGCATGATGACGCAGGCTTGGGGATGATTTATTGCACGTGACACAGGTTTCTGTTTATGCACTCGTGAAGGCCACGTCTGCAGGATCTGTGATGCCAGCTTGCAACCGGTACACTGAGCTGAGATGAATACATGAATAATTGTTTTGATAATATTAAGCAGGCATGTGTGATGTCGCTTTGCAGCATCTGCTATTAACAACATAAACAAAAAGAGTCTTTCCTGGTTGTATGTTGCAGTGCTTTCAGGAAGAGTGTAATGTGTCTGATTTGGTAACCCTTTGTTGATACCAGCTAGAGCACCAGTCTTTTTCTGAGTATCTCAGGATCAAGTGGGAATGTGGGTGTGTTTAAAATAAGATGGGTGGATAGAAATCACTTGTCGAGTTTATTGAAAATACCAACCATCCTTCTCACCCCCTGAAATTTAAATTCAGTGTATCTCCAAATAGAGTAAGAAAATCAGTGACTGTTTTAACAGACACCAGAGGTTATTATCACATGTGGCCTGGTTGGAAAACCATTGATCAGATATAACCTCCCACTGAAGTAGCCTCTGATATAGTGCTTGAAATTCTTGACAACCTACCAGACAAATGGTTGACAAACTTGGACCACTTCCAATGATGAGTGACTCACTACCTTGCAAGGCAATCCACCCAACTCTGAAGCTCCAGCACACAATAGTATGATAGGATATTTTGAATTATTAAATAAGGCCCTTGTATCTAATGAACTATAATATTTTCCCTTGCTGGAGAGTAGTCTAAGCAGATGCAGTGAGTTGGAAGCCCTGGGACAACTGGCCATTGAAAGGAAAGAGGACACAGAGCAGTTCCCCCGTTGGACTAGTGACCACATAGCATAAGGGGATGGGGCCATGAAAACAGGTCAGTGGAGATGCAATGACACACGGGCCAGAGAACCCCATCCTCACATGCCCAGTGCCTTGGAAACAGGTAAAGCCTGCACTAATCTTAGATACACCTTGTGGAAGGGGTGACAAAGAGTTAATTGAGAACAAGTTTCCACCACTCACTGGAGTGGGGGGAGGGGCTAAAATAAAACCTGAATTTTGTTATGTAAGAAAAGGAAGATAGCATTCTTACAAATCTGAGAATGTGGACTACCTTTTCCCTCCACCATTGTTTCAGGGAGCAAAATCTATTTCTTTGTAGGAATTTCTACTTTGTGCTATCTGTTAGAGCTACTCAAAGTAAATTTTTCTTCCTTGCTTCCTTTTAGCTAATGTCAGATGGAGCTGGTATATATTTTTTCCAGACTAAACATTCTAAATTCCACCATATATCATTTGGCATGGTTGTAATCTACCCTTCTAGGTACTCTATAATTTGTACGTATTTTCCACAGCAAGAGAAACAGAATTATTGATCTCTACTATTCACACATGGCCCAAGATATTTTTCTCCAAGCATGTTTTGATGAATGCAGCTTGGAACATCAGCTATTCTAACAATAGTTTTGAAGATAATACAAATAACAAACTAGACATGAAACATAATTTAAACACTATGCTCACAGCTCACTCTAGATGTTATGGAGGGTACTAACAGGTGTATATATGGTTCGGTCCTAGAGATTCTATTGCGCACATGAAGCTCTCCTGAGAGGATATTTCACTTTATTTTTATTTTACTTTTTGGTTTTCTATTTATTCAATGTAGTAGAGTAAAGAAAGATAGGCTTCTGTAATGAAGATTCTTGTAAACATACAGGTTACACAGTAGGGAAGTTTCTTCTGTCATATGTAGCTCTTCTGATGTTAGCAAAACAAGGTGTTAGGGCAGACCTGTCCCTCGGGGTCCTTTATAGAATCAGATTCTTTCCAAAGCTTTTCTTCTCCATCCTCTGGCTCCTTATTCCCTAGTACGAGAGTCAGCATTCCAGGTCCACCATCTATTTTTAAAAATAAAGTTTTATTAGAACACAGTCATTTGATAGGCATCGTCTATGACTGCTTTGTTGTGGCAGCGACAGAACCGAATAGTGGCCTTAGTGATTGTACCATCTCCAAGATCTTAAATATTTACT
The DNA here is from genome assembly GCF_048418805.1 of Vulpes vulpes. NCBI lineage: Eukaryota > Metazoa > Chordata > Mammalia > Carnivora > Canidae > Vulpes > Vulpes vulpes. The sequence goes on from NC_132787.1 coordinate 107,061,552, forward strand.
CTCTGGTCCCTTGCCAGAAAAGTGTCCTGACCCCTTCTCTGGGGTGTTGTAATGGCTGAACCTACGTCACCACCATATAGACAGATTCAGTTTGCAGGAAGAGGAAGAAAGCATGGGAAAGTCACTCCATGAAGGCCAGACGTAGAAATGGTGCACTGCACTTCCGTTCACACATTGGGGAGTACTTGTCACCATGATGTCAGCCCCAAGAGATGTTGGACAATTTGGTAGAGCTGCCAGTCCCACACAGGCTACGATTCCACATTATGGAGGACAGGGCAATGGGCCTTGCCCAATGGCCAGCAGGCTGCCATACCTAGCACAACAGAGGTGAATCTGGCTCAACTTTAGTGCAAGAGAACTTCAGTCTTTTCCAACAGAATAAGCTCTGTCGATCAAATTTCCCCTTTGATTTAATGTCTGTGTTTATTTTAAAGAAAAATTTATCCATATGCTTCTGCATCATTTATACCTCTCATCATAATGTTGTTTTTCAACAGCTGCTTGGCATTCAAAATTCCTGGTAGAAAATGAATAAGTAAGTTTGACTTCATAGTGTGAAGCTAAGAAGAGTGTGTGGCCTCAAACCCAGCATGTCAGCATGTCAGCATGTCAGCATGTCAGCATGCACCTAGAAAGTAGAGTTTATACAAATACTGAATGGAGCTGATAGCAACAGAGATCTTCTTCGGCCTTCATCTATCAAATTGGATTAGTTAAATCTATTGCCAGGTGATAACATTCAAAACAAAGACACATGGGACATATAAGGACTCCTACACTGTATAAAATTACTGATTTAGTGAAATAATCTCAATTTCACTGTCCCATTGGCCAGCACTATACTCTGTGGGCTCTATATCTGTCATTTGGGGCCTCTGGGATCCCCTGCTCCCTTAGCATCCTGATCACTCTGGCAGGAGAGTGACTCCAGCACCTTTCTCCTACAGTGGAAGTTCAGAAATCCACAGCACATCCAGTTACCAGCCTCTAGGAATTCTGATATTGAGAAAGTGACACAAAACTGGAAGGAACATTGGAATCAGGCCTGACACAACAGCAGTGTGGAGGCCTGGGTATCACAGCCAATTTCCTTTCCTGGTTCTTGAAAACTCCTCTGGATCTTATCGTACTTCCAAGGCTGAGCCTCAGGCCACTCTCAGGTTCTACGAGCCTCCATTCAAATAACTTTATAATCAATTCCTGTTTTGATTGAACTGATAAGGATCAGTGTTGTTGAATGGAAATGGGCTAATTGTGTCATTCCCCACTCACTCTAGGTGAGGACAGAGACTCGAAGGTCCAGCTCACAGTTTTAGCTAAAAAGCAGCAGAACCCAACATGACCCTAGGCCTTTCCATTCCACATCCAGTGACATTTTTCCTTTTTTTTTTTTTAAAGATTTTATTTATTTATTCTCGAGAGACAGAGAGAGAGAGGCAGAGACACAGGCAGAAGAGGAGCAGGCTTCACACAGGGAGCCCAATGTGGGACTTGATCCTGGGCCGAAGGCAGGCACTAAACCACTGAGCCACCCAGGCTGCCCGACATTTTTCCATCTGAGGAGTACTCTGGTAATCTCCCTTGTCTTCTGGGAAATTAAATAAAAGTTCTGAGCATAACCAGGAGGCCCTCTCCATCTGAGAAGGCCCAGTGGAGAACCATCTCCTCTCTGAAGCCTTCTGCCATCAAGAAACCAGAACTGATTGCTCCCTTTCCTCTCATCCCATAACAATTCTCATATATTTCTGTTAGGAAAACCATACACATTTTATTAAGGAGCTGCAAAATTTTCTATATGATTCACCAAAATAAAATTACAAATAAAATAAAATTCTCCATTGCAAGAAGAATAATTTCTTCTTACTACCTTTAGATCACAATACTTTGTCATTGGTACTCAATTTTTTTCGTTGAGTGGATAAGCAAATGAACAAGGGAATGTAGTAGAAATAGCTGTCAGAAATCTCAAGGGGGGTTTCTGAAGCGTTAGAGAAAAGCAGAATTAGGCATAACTTCATTCACAATCTAGTAGCAACCTCTCGTCAAGATCCAAGAATTCTGCTACAACATCCCTTGCTGGGAAAGCTAATATTGTCATGCCTATGGGAGTTGGAGGCTTTGTCAGCAACTTTTCTGTTCAAATGTTTTAGAGAAAGAAATATGAAGCCTGTGGGAGGGCTCCTCTCAATCTTGTCCTATGACCTATGACCGAAGATGCTGCAAGGCCTACCTCCACCCAGAATTTTTTCTCCTGCTAGATTACTGAGGAGCCCAGCTAGGTGGGGCCAAGTCTCAGATGGGGCATAGCATCTCCTGGAGGCCACGTTAACATTAAAATATCTTCCCTGATAAGATAACCCGTGATGGCTATGGCAACTTGGGGAGTCAAGTAGAATCTGAAGAGCTGCAGGAGAGAGAGACGTCTGCTGCCCTATGCATGAAGCCCATCACAAGGGTAATGGGACTGGGGCATGTTCTCATAGGACTAAGAACAATGGTGGGGAGCAGGGGCAGGAGAAGGAGAACAGCAGCCGAGGTGCCAGAGGGCAGGTGCAGGCACGAAGGTGTGTTGTGCACAGAAAGGCACAATCACAGATGCTTGAGAAAAGAAGACTGAGATTTTCCCCCAGAAGAGACAAGATAGGTTTTCCTGGCTTTCCTAAAATGGTTCCCAGAATTCTATGTCCTAGAAATTAATTCAGGAATGAGCACTTCCCAGAGTCCAAGCTGGATCCATGGAGAGAGAACTTCTTTTCCAGGGCAGCTGACTCAGAGTCCACATGGGAGACGAGGAAGGGCTGCATAGGTTAGAATATGGTAATAAGGCATATAGACTATGGTTTTGCTTCTACAACACACCCGTGGGGATAAAACTATAGGTGTCATCAGCTGAGCATCAGTGTCTGATCTTACCTCCACTACTCCCCCAAGAAAATATGCTTAAAATGGCAAGAATACAATGGAAATGTGGTGGCCTGACACTACTGTCTCCCTAGTAGACTCTCTCTAAAGCTTCTTGGCAGTCTTTTTTTTTTTAATATTTTGTAGATTTTATTTTTTTTAATATTTATTTATTTATGATAGTCACACAGAGAGAGAGAGAGAGAGGCAGAGACACAGGCAGAGGGAGAAGCAGGCTCCATGCACCGGGAGCCTGACGTGGGATTCGATCCGGGGTCTCCAGGATCGCGCCCTGGGCCAAAGGCAAGCGCCAAACCACTGCGCCACCCAGGGATCCCCATTCTTGGCAGTCTTAATGATGCAAGAAGGATGTTCTGCAAACCCACATGGAAAGGAGCTGTGAGGGGTCTCTAGGACCCTCAGGCATCTTCTAGATGCTGAGAGTAGCCTCTAACCAACAACAGACAGAAAAAAAAAAAAAAAAACACTGAAGCTCTTAGCCCTATAACTGTGAGGAATAAAGCACTGTCAACAACCATGTGAGCAAGAGGACCCTTCCCAGTGAGGTTCTCCTCTGGAGAGCCCAGCCTTGGCCCTCTCATTGATCACAGCCTTGGGAGACCCCAAGGACGCAGCCTGAAACCACTAAGTATGTGGCAGCTTGTTCTAGAGCAACAGAAACCAATGCAGTGACATAGCTAGTACTGGCATTCTCGCAGAATTCTAGAGCAAAATTTTCTCATGATCTATATCTCAGATTCCCACTAAAAGGAAGTAGGAATGGGGAGTGTGGTGAAATACAGAACAAAGAGTATTTTACTCTTGAGGAAAGACAGATGTGGATTGAAATGGAAGCATCATCCCTTGCTGGCTGTGTGATCATACACAAGTCACTCAGCCTCTCTGTACCTCACACTCTTCTCCAGAAAAGTAGAAAAGATTTCTTTTAATGGGCTCTTGAGTTGCTATGAAAGAATATAAAGCCTGGGCAGGAAATCTAGTGGTGCTCCTCGCTAGATTGAAGTAATCATTTATTTTAAAATGACAATAGCTGAGTAGTTACTATGGACCAGTGAGCTACTTACAGAGTTGATCTTTACAGTAACCCTAAGAAGTGGATACCATCACCGAGAAACCAAAGACTATACCCAAATCACTCAGCTAGGATTCGAACTTAGGCTACCTCCACTGTGATTCAGCTTGGATGTGGCAGAGGGGTCACATCCAGCTGTGACCAGTTGGAACAAGGATCTGAGGCCCCAGCAAGCAGTGCAGGCCCCTCCGAGATACTTAGGCTTCCTCCACCCTGGAAGCAGTAGGCAGGTGTCCCCCACTCTCCAGAAGTAAACCATTCCTGCAAAAACTTTGGTAGGCCCAAGTGGCTTAAATCTAAGAGTATCCCCCAAAGTTTGCAATACGCCCACTTTGAAAAGCAAAGTGGTGTAATGTGAACCTTCAGAAAGTGAGGTACACCTGTATGAGGAAGGCTCCTCACAGCAACACAAACGTAAATTAGTTCTTGCGTCTGAGCATCGTGTGCCTTTATGACAGCATTGCCATGCGTGGTAGTTTCCCTATGGAGGAGACAGGAGGCACACCCTGGGCTAGTTGGGCTTCCAAGAGATAACCCAAGAGTCTACTGACCATGTATAAAATCATTCTGCGGAGAAACAGTTTCCGCATCCAAACAGCTGACTTACAGATTATTTTTTGAACATATATTGTTTGAAAAGTGTGTCTGCCTTCATGTGCATGTTTGTGTAACTACATGAGTTCCTTTCATTAAGGATTTATATACAAAGCCCAGCAAACTCATTCAGTTGGAGCCCTAAGGTCATTGTAGGCAGGCGAGGGTCATCAGGGAGGCCTCCATTCAGTTCTGAGCTATGTTTCCCGAAGGCAGAGGAAGAGAGAGGACAGTCCCTCAGTCCTCGGGGTCCTCTGGGCTAGGAGAGCTGCGTGAGAGCCACAAGGGAGGACTGCAAGACCTCTGAGCACTCTAGAGATCGGAACTGTGTATTTGACCACCCACGAACCTTTCAAAAACACAGCTGTGCCACTTGTCCCAGTAAAAATGAAGTGCTTTTTGGAAATTTTAGGGTATCTCAGGGGGAGCTGGAGACCTTATGGCCTCAAGGACTAGGAAGTGCATTTGGAGCCTCAGATTCCCTGATTTTACACTAAGTAGAGTAGAGTCTACCATGTGTAGTGCCTCAGAGATGTCTGGGCAGCCCCCAGCACCACCCTGCAGGGGACCTTGACAGATATTGCCATGGTCTCAAGGCAGCTACTATCCACCTGCTATGTGGAGTGATTTTCCATGGGCTACAGACAGACATCAGAGGTGTTTGGTTTGTGTCAGCTGTCATCCCAACCAGACAATAGCTTGATGAAAGCTCACACAAGGGAACCAAGGGAACGACCGTTAAAGGACAGAGAACAGAAAACACCAGGTCTATATAAAGAGTAGGAAACATTCGGGAAGGAAGATTTAACCCAATAATAGTTTTTCCCAAGGAAATACTGTGTCATTCTTCTGGGGAATTTAATTGAAGTGCAGTGTTCAGCAGGAAAGTCCATGAAATGAAACTGGTCTGCCCACTTTTGTAAGCTCTGAGAATAGGAGTCTTACTTTTCACAACTTACCATTGCTTCCCCACCTTCTTGCACTATGGCTTGCTGTTAGTATTTGTATGGCTTGCAAGCTAAGAGTGGATTATACATTTTTAAGTAGTTGAAAAAAATCAGAAGATTGATTTTTTTTGTATAAGAAATTATATGAAATTCAAATGTTAGTGTTTATAAGTAAAATTTTATATTTCACCTTCCATGCTATTGATACTTTGGGTAAGATGACTCTGTTGGAGGTGAGGAGGGGTGGGAGGTTCTGTGCACTGAAGAGTGTTGAGTGGGACCTCTGGCCTGGATCCACTAGATGCCAGCAGCACCCTTCTCCATGAGACAATCAAAAATGTGTCCAGATATTGCCCAGTGGCCCCTTGGAAGGCAAAATCACCCCTGGAGAGAGGGGGCCTCCTCACTGGACCCTAGCCATGATCTTTCATCTCGCTGCCATCTGTCTGCCTTTGTGGGACAACAGCAGGGTTGACTAGTTGTAACAAGGGCCGTCTGCCCAAAAAAGCTGAAATATCACTCCTGGCCTGTCACAGAAAAAGTCCTCCAGCTGCTGGCCTGACACATAGAAGGAACCAGTGTTTGAAGAAGAAAGGAAGAGAGTGAAGGAATAGATTGGTCAGACAAAACACTTTTGGGGAAAATGAGTTTGTTCGTTTGTTTAAACAAAGACGAATCGATGCACAAATGTCAGGTTATGGGCCAGCCTTTTCCTAAGAACACCACGAGTATGCATTTATTTCTAAAGCAGCACCATCTGAGGTCCTAAGATGGGCCTCTTCTACTTAAACTTCAGAAAGTACCATCTATTGTAGAAATGCCAAGTCAATGGAAAAAAGCCAATGGGGAGAAACACTCCTAAGTCCTGACCCTTAGAGGCAACTCCACAGCTATTGGAATATATTAGCACCATGTAATGGCTCAACAAATTGCAAGGCAACAGACTGGACACCATTGTGTGACATCCCTGGAAGAGAAAGGAGCTGGTATTTATTGAACATTCACCATGTGTCAGGCACTCAGAAAGAATCTGTGCCTATGTGAGCCTCTTAAGAGCATTCTGGGTCATAATTTCCCCATTTGTAAGTGAGGGAGCTGAAGGCCATAAATATTAAGGGGCTTGTCCAAGATCTTATAGTCAGAGGCAGAGATAGGATCCTGATAGGGTCCTGGATCCTGCCAAAGCCTTTATGTCTGTCACTGTTTTGCCACATGTATGATAAAACATCTTTGAATCAGCCACAACCACAGGATAGCAAATTCTCTGGAACGAGCCAACACTTCTAGAAATTCTGAGCAGAGGGAAGCAAGTCAGAAAGAGTCAGGATCACGGAGTCTAGTCCGTGGCCACAGTGCAATGCTTCTGTAGAGTAGCCATGGCCCTGCTCCGACGGCTTCCAGGGAGCGTGAACTGACATTTCCTGGGGTGACCTGGGCTGTCTCAGGTTCTGGTCCAGTGTCAGCATTTCCTGCCCCATGCTGAGCAACATTAGAAAGGCACTCACAGACAATCTGAGAAAGTAAATGGACTGAAAAGGCATGTGTGTAGAAGCAGGCAGTATGAAGAGAGATTTATCACTTGTTCTGATAAATTGACAGTGAAATTAGAAAGCTTAATTATTTCAGCATGAATTTTGAGAGGCATCTTTTCCCACTGAACATATGAAAAAGTTTCAAAGCGTTTTGCAGCAATAAAACATCTGTGACCCAATTTACAAAAACAAAACAAAAAAACACCCCCCCAAAAAAACCCACAGAATAAAATTGAGAGTTCTCAAGGTAGCAAAGAGCAGCAGGATGGCTTCCATCTTCCATCAACAGAGGGATGCGGGTACATGCAACAGACCTTCAAAAGCACATCCCTACAAATCTGGAGAGTGTGGGAAGATGGCGAAGGGAGTTCTGTTGGGCCCAAAGCACCACTGAGACCCTTCAATTGTCTGGGAATGTACAAAGGTTGGTGACCCAACAAGGACTAAAGGAAGAGGTCCATGAGAGTTCACAAATGGAGAGATAATGGCCCTCAGGAGCTAGTGAGGGTGACAAAATACAATGAATGAATTTTAAGAACAAAAAAAAATTTGAAAAAAATTTGTGGCAAAATATATTATCTGAAAGCGTTGAATTATAATAATTCTAAAATGTTTCATTCCATTCGGTGTGCTATAATGGAGAGAGATAGGTGATAGAGTCTGAGGGCTTAATGGTTTGGTTTTAAAAGGTTTCAACTAGGTCTGGGCTAAATTAGAGAGTGTCAGGCAGGGCTTTTAAAAAAAAAGTATCTTTTGAATAAAACCAAGATCAAAAAAAAAAAAAAAAAAACCAAGATCAGATCCAATATACTCAATAAATATTCACAATTCTTGAATGATTTGAAGTAGATTATTTTAAACTGATCCATAATTTGACAAAAATCTGTTCTAAAGGATGTATAGAATATTTACATATGATAATTTACTAATTAGAGAAAAATAGGCAATATTTCTGAAGATGTGAAACTTAAATTGTGCATAGAATTAACTGGATTGAATCAGTGGTGAAAATTCTTGGACTTTGTGTCTTTATTATTTCAATCTGATTCTCTAGTACCCAGGAAATTTTATGTACATAAAGTAGCCATTTTTGTAAGAATATTCTAAGAAGATTCCAATTAGTAAAGAAAAATTAAGGTAACTCAAATAAATACATACCTGAAAATATTTTCCAAAGGAACATTTTGCCATGGTCTTAATGAACAGAAGATTGATTTTGTTGTGGAAACTTTTTGAATGAATATTTTTATATAAAAAATTCATTAAGCACTAAAGCAGTGTTTCTCTAAGGGCAGCATCATTTCTTGCATGGGGGAATGGAAATATAGTATAATTAGGGGACTCCTGAAAACATAGCACAACCCACCATCCAGTACACCTACCACTGGAAGAAAATTCTAGTAGTTATCTCTGAAGTGGCAATACCTGCCCCAAACCCCACCATTCCGTATCACATCCTCATTAGAAATCAGGGCTTTGTTGAGTCATTCTTATTGATGAAAAAGGATCATTTCTCCCAAATATGTTAGGACCATGGAGCAGGAGTAAACCCAGGGGTTCAACACTCTGTTCAATGCAATCCTTGTCAAGGAGTAGATTTTACCATCAGGTCAGCTGAATCAAAGAATAGAGTTTGGTATTTGGCTGCTAATATGCATGAGACCTGCCATAGATTGACCTTAACCTCGGTGCCATTCAAAACCCTCATAAAGCTGGGCAGAGAGAAGCAGTATTAGTGGGGTTGCTTGAAAAACAAGCAGTCCCGTTCTTCCTCTTGAGGAGACCTGTCAGTGAGGGTTCTTACCTGTACTTCAGGTACCCTGAAATCTACTGAGGTGTAGAACCAGGCACATAGAGCCACTTGCCTGGTATCATGATACCTTCATCTTTCCCAATGCCTCACAGATTGCTTTTTATGATTCTTAGGTTTGTTTGTTTTATTTTCCATGCAGTGAGGACAATTGAAGGGTATTATGTAAAGCAGCCCTGTGAAGGGGCATGTGGGTGGTTCAGTGGGTTTGGCTCCCAGGTTGTGATCTCAGGGTCCCAGGATGGAGCCCCACATAAGGCTCCCTGCTGAATAGAGAGTCTGCTTCTCCCTCCACCCCTCCCTTTGCTCATGCTCTCTCTCTCTCTCTTTCTCTTTTTCTCTCTATGAAGTAATTAAAATATTTAAAAATAAAAAATAAATAAAGTAGCCATGTGAAACTCATCACAGGCTTTATTGTAAGAACAAACGTGGTCACAGACGTTGCTGATTGCATAGTACAGTGTGCTCTACAGGAAAAACCGAGGCAGATCTGCTTACATTTTATTATCAGAAATAACTGTGCTTTTAAGAGGCAAATAACTCATTTTTTTTTACCTTATGTTCTCTATAGCTTATCACAGATCCTGCCCACATTTTGGCATTAGATGCTACAAAGCTTAAATCTGAGTCTGTGTGCAAACACTTCTGGATCCATCCTATTTCCCCTCACTCACTTTCCTTTTGTTAAACACAATTCACACGCTTACTCATTTTTATTCAGTTTATCTTGTTATACTGACTGGGTTCTTGGTGAGATGAGTCACATCCATTTTGAAACAGAGCAGAAAAGGAATATGGGACAGGTATTTTAAAAACAAATTTTAAATATTTATAGTCTGCTTCTTCTAAAAAGCATGTTGTTTTTTACATTAAGTGGGGCAAAGAGTGGAGGGATTATTATATGGTGTGGTTCTAGGCCAAGGAGCTGTGATTGCATGGATTCAAACTCAGAACTACCCAATGGGGAGGGGGGGGAGTGTTGGGGGAGGGGCACTGGTGAGCAGGAAGAGAAATGCCACTAAAGACTCAAGATTTATCTACTCACCTACTGAAGGATGTCTGGGTTACTTCCAAGTTTGGGCAATGAGAAATAAAGCTGCTATAAACATCTGTGTGCAGATTTCCATGTGGACCCAAGTCTTCAACTCCTTCGGATAAATACAAAAGAAAACGATTGCTGATCACAAGGTAAGATTATTGGTTTATTTTATTTTATTTAAATTCAATTAATTAACACTATTGGTTTCAGAGGTAGAGATTAGTGACTCATCATGTTATATAATGCCCAGTGCTCATGACTTCACATGCCCTCCTTCATGTCCATCACCCAGTGACCTCATCCCCCACCCACCTTCCCTCCAGCGACCCTCAGTTTGTTTCTTATGGTTAAGAGTCTCTTGTGGTTTGTCTCTTTCTCTGATTTCATCTTGTTTTATTTTCCCCTCTCTTCCTCTAGGCTCCTCTGCTTTGTTTCTTAAATTCTACATTTGAGTGAAATCATATAATTGTCTTTCTCTGATTGACTCACTTCACTTAGCACAATACCTACTAGTTCCATCCATGTCATTGCAAGTGGCAAGATTTCAGGGTTTTTTGATGGCTGAGTAATATTCCATTGTGTATATATATATATATATATATATATATATATATACCACATCTTCTTTATTCATTCAAATATGAACTAAACCACCTTGGCTTGTGTATTTACCATTAGGATACTTTTAATAATAACAAACTATTGCTAGTGTCAGGAAAAAAATGCACCTATAAATATATATTTGTAAATCATATATAATTGTTCATCTAGAGATATCCTAGGAAAAATTCTGTAAACAAATTTCAAGGATAAATGAGAAAAAATCAACATAGAAGGATATTTTAATAATCTTTTCTCAATATCCTTTATCTCAAGGATAGCTCAATCTGGGAAAATAAATATCAAGGATGAAAATGTTTCAACAGCATATTTGTAAATATAATCCAATAAGTGCATATAGATATATATGCATGCCTTCAAACTATATGATACATGTTCTACTTAAGTCATGATAAAATATTTTATCATTTACACATAACATAGAAAGTCTCAACAAAGTTTTAAAAATATATGTAGCAAAAACCCTCTGATTATAAGATTTTTAAATTAGAAATAAGCAAGGGGCACCTGAGTAGCTCAGTTAGTTAACTTCAGCTCAGGTCATGATCTCAGGGTCCTGGGATGGAGCCCTGCATCAGGCTCCTTGCTGAGCAAGAAGTCTACTTGTCCCGCTCCCTCTGCCTTTCCCCCTGTTTGTGTTCCCTCTCTCTCTCTCTCTCTCTCAAATAAATACATGAAATCTTTTAAAAAAAAGAAGCAAAAACATCATAATAAATTTATACATTTAAAAATTAAAACATGATCCTGAATAGTTCCAGTGTTAAGAAACAGAAATAAATACTTAGAACTGAAAGACGTATGATATATTATTAGTCAAACTCATGAAATATAAGAAAAGTAGAATTTAATGTAAATGAATAGGCTTGAATAGATATTATTAAAATAAGGGAACGATGACAATGAGTGAGTTAATTGAACAACTCAAGAGTCTAGTAAAGAATGATAAATTATAAGCATAAATAATTTAAGGATAAGTTCCCTCTCCCGCTCCAATTTTGAACATGCTTGAGTAAGAGAAAAAGCCTCTTCAGTGGATAGCAGGGTCAGATTTATGGTCTCTTTCTACCCATGGGTCGATAGGTAGATGGATAATGTTTTCATCCAAATGGCTTACCTGTTCAACAGCCCTTTCCACTCCCTTTTAACTTGCTGATGGAACTGCCTCCCATGCACCATCAGGGATGAGCAGTGCCCGTTGGTCCTATTCCCCAACATCTTTGCAGTAACCAGGTACCACCCGGGTACCTGAAGGACATCCCTACCTCTTCCTCACTGATGTAAAGAAGTATTTGAGGGGACATTACCCCATATCCCACTTTATGACATGGTTGGATAAATTTGGAAGTTTTTTGGATCTAAGACTAGACACATTTACAATGAAGAGTTATAGTACCAAGAAAAGAATATAAGATATTTGGAAAGTGCTGGGACCCTGATGGCAGTTTTGAGGCAGTTGAACTAAGCCCCTAAAGCTGTGTGCCTGTCCTACCTCGGGACTCCTCAAAATGTGAGATAATAAATGTCCATTTCATCTCATCCATACCTGCAGCCCAAATCACCCTCACGTATAGTTATATTTCTTTTTCTAACGGCTGCATACGTGAAATCCAACATTGGTTTCAACCAGATGTGGCAGTAGCAAAAGAGACCGCAACTAAACAATTATACATTTAGAGGAAAACACACCCCAAGCAACACCTCTGTCTAAACACAGAAAACTAAAATCATGCAGAGTTATGCTTCACTGCAGAGACAAAATGGCTTCTTCTGGATTTCTAGTCATTTGATGGTTCAAAAAATAGTAGGTGTTATATACGTCTTATTTTATGAGAGTAATCCTCGATGGCAATGGTATTAACATTGTCCTTTGTTTTGGCACATTAGAAAATGCAGCTCATATTTCCAAGCAGTGTGATCCATGCTTTTGTTTGGATCATCTTGTTGAATTTCTACAGCAAGGCCACATAGTTGGAAATATCCCCATTTCAGTAATGAGAAATTGGAGTGGAAGGAAGTTAATTAGAAGAACCTGACAAAGCATTATGTGAGAACTTGCCAGAATAGTAATAATGACAATGGCAGGAGCAGAAGTACCAACAGTATCTTTGGCCTGTGCTGCTTGGTGTCCGGGAGGCAGCTTAACCACCATTAGTTTCCACGAAAAATAGGCAGTGAGAAAGCGTCTGTGCTGTCAGATGAAGATAAATTAGTTCAAATATTGCATCGTGAACTAATAAAAAAAAAAAGAGTGAACAATTGTCTACTTTGGGTGTCATGTTGACTTTGGCGATTGATCGTCAAATCCACTTTATTTCACAATTTTTTTTGGTCTATTTTACCTATATTTGACTTTCTTCCTTAAAAAATTATCACAGAGTCACAGATATCTTCTCTCAAAAAAGTAAAATACTGCATATTGTACTCTAAACAGGACAAGGGTTTTCTTTTCTAAACAAAAAGGAACCTGTGACCCCCGTGTGAATGGCGAGAGAATGCCAGGCCACTCCTGGGGAGTCTCCTTGCCAGCAAATATCAGGTAGCCAGAGTAGCCCAGAAGCCCAAGACAGGACATGTGTGAGAGGGAAACCCAGTATCCTGCAATTAATATCCTCCGGGCCCCCTGATTGGTTCCTAAGCAAGGTATTTACACGTTCTTCTACTTGCATCTTGACATAACAATTTTAGGAAAACATTTTTTTCATTCTAGCACTCCTACTTTAAATTCCTTTTCACCTTTTTTTCTTCAAAAAGAAAAAAGAGCCAATTTTAATGAGTCGTGCCCATTTGAAACCACTGATTTCTCAGACTTTCCAACTCACTATCTTCTTTAACAATCTCACAACCTCCCTTAATGTCACAAAACTGTGTTTTATTTCCCCTGATTCTCTTCATTTCATTTCATCATTATCGTTTCTATGTGCTTCTAGTTCAAAGTTTAGGAATCAGCCCTGTGAGAAAAACCAAGTACCACCATACTTTGAGGAGATTTGGGAAGGTGGAGCTCATTCATCTTAGTCATAGCCTGCATTTAAACTGAGCCAAAACCTGAGATGGTTTGTGATTGGCCCTTTCCTCTGCCTTGGAAAGAAACAGTCTGACTGTGTTGAGCTCCATCTTCCCAAGTAGAGGCCTTCACATATTGATGGTGACATGGGTAAATCTTAACTTCTCCAGTTCTCGAATGGAGCAGTGTGTCGGCTATGAATCTGGCAAATGCGGCTGCATACGGTGTATTCCAGTGTGCTGTCATCTATTGACAGATGAGTCTGTTTGGGAAAGTGAGATGCAGAATGAGCAGCACAGAGAAAATATATTGATATACACAATGTATGTTCTGGGGCTACAATAAAAATTTAAGATAGTGGAGATACAGCTATCAAGAACAATTTCAATCCATGTCAGTTATTAAGAATTTACTTTATTTTTGCCAATTACAAGAACTGCAAAGATCTCACTGTGGGCTATGCACCAGGGCTTGGCCATTCACACAGGGATATTTAAAAATACGCTTTTCTGTCCAGTCAAATAAATTCCACGAAAAGATGTTCAGCTAAGAAAGACCAACGAGACACTGACACATCTGATTGCTACAGCAGATCTGTCAACCATGGTGAAAAATTTTTAAAATGGGATCCACAAAGGCGAGTAGACATAGAGAAAGAGTTTGGTTTAGGTCAGCAAGTTTGCTGCTGATCTAAGATGGATGTGGGAACAAAGGGGGCATTACAATGAGATCACATGCTCATGTATAAATCCAGAGAAGTCAGAGAAAAATGAAAGAATGAATGAGTCTGTGGCCCCATAAGAGCACAGAGGCAGATACTTGGATTGGACGTTTCTTGAGAAGGAAGACCCCAGTCTAACAAAGTAGCTGCTACTGATCCCATTCCTAAACACAGATGTTGTGGGTGGTCTACCCACACATGCTGCACCTTGGAAATTTACATTGTTCCTGATTCACCATGAATCTCAAAACCTGTCTGATTCCCAGAGATCTGTGGGTAGGAAACATGGGACTCAGAAAAAACAGTAGGTCTGCTTCTGGGAAATGTGAGTCCGTCCCTATTATCACACACCTCCATGGGAGTAAAAACAGACCATTTTTTTCATGCAGCAATAGTCAAACTATTAAAATCCCTTATATTTCTCTGGCAATTAAGATTTTTGCCATTAAGTTTCATATTTATTCAGGTGTTGATCTTTCATCATGATACTAGCCAGTAAGCCAGCTTGGACAGAGAAGATCTAGAAAAATAACATCTATGTTTAAAAAAATAAAAATTAAACACACAAACACAAAATCCTCCTGAATTCACACCCAGAAAGCCACCAGGACTCTGAGTGACCAAATACTAATGTTTATAAGTAGCCTCTGAACCCTCTGGGTGACCTTTTCTTGCACACCCACGCCTACTCTGCAGCCATCCCTACACTGTTGTTGGGTTGTAGCCTGTTTGGCCACAAGCTTTTCAGCTCCTCTTGCTTTTTCTGCTAATCTCACACATACGTTGGTTTCATTCTCTTTTCTTCGTCATGATAACCCTATTCTGAGGCAACCAAGCCACACCACAGGCAAACTGGGTACCTCCAGCCAGAACGATAGTAGAATCATAGACCTTACAGTCATGGGCGTCTTGTGAGTTTTCAAAGCACTTCCTATCGATTTCATATTCCTTGTCACACCATGCCAGAGAGGTGGATGTTTCCCTCACTTTACAGGTAAAGACCGTGAGATCCAAAGATCTGAACTGATGCGCTCACAGGCACATAATTAATAGTGATGCGAATGAAACTTAATCTAACACCAGCATCAGCGAAGAACTGTGCCAAATTTTTGAAATCTGCTGAGTTTTGTTAGCGTTTGAGCTCTTCACATTAAATAAATAGACTTAATTTACATAAAATATTCCAACATTAAGCACTACCTCATGGTATGTAAATAATACTTTATTGCACAGAAAAATAGAAAATACACACACACACACAAACATATTTATACACATTTTTATTAGGGCCAATCCAAAGCAAGAATTGATTCTTGTATTACTTGGAAATGCCATTCTTTTCTGGGGGAGGAAGGAGTTGGCAGGAAAAGAGCTAACCCTGCAACAGAGCTAGACACACAGGCTTGGCTTTTTATACCACTGAACACTTGTCCTCCCTGGGTGGAGGGTCCATCCATGGGTGATAGGATCCAAGACCCCCAGTGGACATCTGAAATTGCGGAGAGGGCCACATCCTATGTATACTATGTGTTTTCCTATGCACACGGAATTATGATACAGTTTATTTATTTTTTAAAAAGATTTTATGTATTTATTTTTTTTTAAAGATTTATTATTTATTTATGATAGAGATAGAGAGAGAGAGGCAGAGACACAGGAGGAGGGAGAAGCAGGCTCCATGCCGGGAGCCCGATGTGGGACTCGATCCCGGGACTCCAGGATCGCGCCCTGGGCCAAAGGCAGGCGCCAAACCGCTGAGCCACCCAGGGATCCCGATTTTATGTATTTATTCATGAGAGACACAGAGAGAGAGAGTCAGAGACACAGGCAGAGGGAGAAACAGGCTCCATGCAGGAAGCCGGATGCAGGACTCGATTCCGGGTCTCCAGAATCATGCCCTGGACTGAAGGTGGCGCTAAACCGCCGAGCCACCCAAAAATCCCCCTATGATACAGTTTAATTTATAAATTAGGCACAATAAGAGATTAACAACAATAGCTAAAAATAAGCCAGAACAGTTATAGCAATATGCTGTAATAAAAGCTATGTGACTATGATCTTCCTCTTTTGTCTCAAAATACATTCTTGTACCACACACCCTTCTTTTTTCTTTTTAAATAATTGTATTTATTTATTTGATGGAGAGCACAGGCCGAGGAGCAGCAGAGGGAAAGGGCGAAGTAGGCTCTCTGCTGAGTAGGGAGCCAGACGCCCGGCTCGATCCTAGGGCCCTGGGATCATGACCTGAGCTGAAGGCAGATGCATAACTGACTCAGTTATGAGAACCACTCAGGCGCCCCTGGACTCACGCTTCTTGTGATGAAGTGAGATGATAAAATGCCTATGTGATGAGATGAAGTAAGGTGAGTGACTTAGGCATTGTGACATAGCCTGAGGCTACCGTTGACATGGCGATGCTTCTGGATGGCCTTTGACTGTGGATAGCCGAAACTGTGGACAGCCAAACCAGAGATAAGGGAAACCTACTGTAGTTTTCCAGACAGCGTCATAGAAACCGTGGAAGAGTGAACAGAGCTGACCTCGAGAGCACTCTGAACACAGTGTAATTGCTTCAAGGGATCATCAAACAGAACTTATAGAAAGGTGAGGATGAATCTCTGTCCTATAAAGAATAATTTGAGCTACATTTCTACATTTGGGCTACATTTCAAATGGCATGTTTAGTGAATGCAAATCAACAACACTGAGTAAGGGATATATTTCAGAATGGAGAAAGTATCAGTAACGAAGGAAGAGAGGGACAAAGGAAGGAGGGTGAGTAAGAGGAAGGGAGGGAAAAAAAGAGGAAGAAAGAAGGAAGGAGGGAATGAAGGAGGGAGGGAAGGAAAGAGAAGGAGGGAAGGAAGGAAGGCAGGAAGGAAGGAAGGAAGGAGCATAAAGTGAGCATATCAAATGCATTAAATTATTTTTTATTCCTTCTCTGAGACTTACAAGAATGCCAATTTCCCCTACCAGAATCAAATCAACCAACCAACCAAACAAAATAACTTGATCTAAATAAATAAGAAAGTAAGTAAGTAAATAAATAAATAAATAAATAAATAAATAAAGGACACATGGGTGGCTCAGGGGTTGAGCATCTGTCTTCAGCCCATGGCGAGATCCCAAAGACCCAGGATCGAGTCCCACATCAGGCTCCCTGCATGGAGCCTGCTTCTCCCTCTGCTTGTGTCTCTGCCTCTCTCTGTGTCTCTCATGAATAAATAAATAAAATCTTTAAAAACAACAACAACAACAAAATAACTTGATCTACGGGTTCTGTTTAAAATCGATCATAGGTGCCAAATGACAGGAATCTAAGTAAAACATGAGATTAAGGAAAGGGAAGACTGAATCCATTCTAGTGATTCTTAATATGCCTATTGCCTCCATTTCCGTTTGGAGCTAATAGACTGAATTGAAAAGTACTATTAGGAGTAAACAGAGCATATACATACACAGCATACATACATATATAATTCATAATTTAAGAATAAAATTGTATTAATTCATTCAATACTATTAACCATATAAAATTAATATATAATTACAATAACGTATAGTTTTATCTCTTAGAAGTAAGGCAGTGTACAAAAAACAAATGTAGAAGCCCACACTCTCAGTCCCCTAAAGACCCTTCAGACAGTGGGAAAGCTCACACACACTTGCAAATTCATACAATACAGTGAAGTTGGGATAATCACCATAACAGAGGGATAGAGTGGTGTGAGGCTACAGGGGAAAAAGAATTTCTGTTGTGCCAGGAAGAATTGTTGACGTTATGGAGGGCTGGAAATTTGTGTTCTTTGTTTAAGTTTCTTACATGCCTATCAGAGAATTATAAATTTAGCATAAATTTTACATGATAAAAAGGCTGAGATTTAAAAAAAAAATTGGGCGTTTTGCTCGATCCAAGGTAAATTGAGTCTGAGAAAAGCCATTTCCTTGATGAGGAACCTGGTGGCGCATCTTACAATAAAACACACTCTCTTCTCGCAGTGAAGCACCATTACTGTTCCTGTGAAATGGCATGTTCTCGAGAGGTAATTGCAAATTTCCTTCCCAAGCTGAAATTTAGGAATTACCAAGCAGGCCTTGAAATCAGAAGCACCAGTTGGCTCCATGTCCCTTAGCAAATTTTTTCCAGAAGTAAATAATTGTTACTGGCTGAAATGACATTCAGCCGAGGCAAAACGGTCCTTCTGAGGCCCAGTGGGGTGCTAATGGTCAGATGGTATGTCCTTAACTTGCTGTGATGTGGAGCAATGCACTGAATCTTGCCCATTCTGTTTGAAACACTTAGCTTTTCAATAGGGAGTGCTCAGGAGGAGATGAAAATTGCTGTGGCCTCGGAATGAAAACAAGGAGGAGCAAATGGAAACAAAATTGGTGAGCACCCCTCTTAGAAGCTGAGGCTTGTTTCCTCATCACTGATAAATATGGGGGAATTTATTTTTGAAAATTTTTATAGTAATAGACCAGGCTCAGTCATGAACAATGGTGTGTTTAGTGACTGTAAATCAACAACAACACTGAATAAGAGATACACTTCAGAATGGAGAAAGTATCAGTAAGTAAGGAAGAGAGGGACAAAGGAAGGAGGGAGAGTAAGAGGAAGGGAGGGAGGACAAGAGGAGGAAGGAAGGAAAGGAGGAAGGAAGGAAGGAAGGAAGGAAGGAAGGAAGGAAGGAAGGCAGGAAAGGAGGAAGGAAAGAAGACAGACAGGCAGGCAAGTAGGCAGGAAGGGAGGAAGGAAGGAAGGAAGGAAGGAAGGAAGGAAGGAAGGAAGGAAAAAGGAAGGAAGAGAGGGAGGGAGGGAGGAAAGGAGGGAGGGAAGGATGGAAGAAGGAAGGAAGGAAGGAAGGAAGGAAGGAAGGAAGGAAGGAAGGAAGGAAGAGAGGGAGGGGGAGGGAGGAAAGAAGAACTCAAGGAGAGAAGGAAAAAAGGAAGGAAGGGAAAGGGAAAGGGAAAGGGAAAGGGAAAGGGAAAAGGAAATGCTTATCCAAAGCACAGTAACACCACTAGTTTGAAAGTGACTCCCTTCTAGTCAGGAAATGAGTCAGGCAGATGGTACTGAGGTCTTACAGAGTCCTCATCCATAGATGCATGACTGATTCCCTGCGACGTCTCCAGGTTTCCAAGCAGGAAGGCCTCAGCCTAAGGCCTCTAAAGAAGGGATCATTTGCGTCTTGGAGATGGGGCAGGCAAACGAGGGAGGCCTCCCTCACCTGAAGAAATGACCCTCTACTTTCATTACTGTTGCTCTGTGGCTGCATTGCACCTGTTAGTCCCAGCAGCCAGGGCACTGCCAGGAATGGCCAGCTGCTCGCCGTGTGCTTTCTTCTTTTCTCCCCAAGTGTATCTTCAGTGGGGCCCATGAAGGCAGGATCACTGCTGGTGCAGTATACAGAGCAGGGCACAAAAAATGGTATCTGCACTGCTTTCCGTATCCTGAGCAATCCCATTATGACCAGCATCCCTTACACAGTGTCAGAGCCATTCTTGCACTGAGGAGCTTTGGAGGGAAGACACAAGCACTTATTGATCGCCTGGAACATGCCAGACCCCGAGCAAGGCCTTTCCACAGTGGCCATATTGTTCCATAGTATTTATTCTTACAAAAACTCTGTAAGGTGGGGCATTAGTCCGTTCTGTGAATGACCCTGTAGAGGGACCCTGTGAATGACCCTTGTGTGTGCACACTGGGTCAGTAAACGGTGGGTCTCAGATTTAATCTGTCCCAAAGCAGTGGAGTCTCCGCCCTATAGAAAGTGGTGGGATGCTGGGAGCTTGGCTACACACATAAGAACAAGTTGTGTTCTTGGAGGCCAGGACTCAACTGTTGGCCGCCCATTTTCGCAGACTGCTCCTCTGTCTAGATACCCTGTTGATTCTTCAAGTAGCACCGAATCCTCCCAATAAATTTCTTTTCTGTGTCAAAGATCCAGCTCTGCTTCAGAGACCTACTCAGGTGTCCCCTCTTTGCACCAAGACCTCTGAGTGGCACGGAGAATTAGAAAGCAGAACACCAGGGAGTGAATCCAGAGAAAGAACTACCACTGCTGTCTGGACAGGTGGTGCAAAGTGCTGGAAGTTCCCTGAAGGAGGGTCGAGTCTGAAAGGATCTGAACCTCAGGGTAAGGGAATAAGGGGCAAGAGTCCCAAGCTGAAGGAATAAATAGCATTAGCAAAGGCACAGAGCAGCAGAAAGGACGTGACGTGCTTGCCCCATTGCAGAATCGCTGTAACTAGTTCTGCTGACTTCCTGTGGACTCCTTAACCCAACTTCAGGGTAACTCCTCTACAATGAGGGACTGTTTCCTGATTTCTTTAATTTCTTGATTTCCATTTCCCATGGGGTTGAATTTGTTATAAACAGTCATTAATTACCTTAGCTCAGAAAGGCCTCAGTAAAAGGTCACGTGTGCAGCCAAATAAACACAGTGACATTTCGTTGTGCACATATTTTGTTGATGTATCTTCGGACCTTATAAAAATACTTTTGACACAAAATGCTTTCATATTTCTGTTCAAAGATGTTGGTAGCGAACTAACTAAAGCCAGGATGATATTACTGAATAGGGAAATTGCTTTAAGGTGAAAGAAGAAGAAGGAAAAGGAGAGAAGGAGGGAAGAAGAAAAGCAGTAACATGCTGTTTCTAGAAAAAGAAATGAGTCAAAATACAAACATTAGTCTTTAGAACTATGCACCCTGTCATATTAAGCAGCTTGACCAGCTTTCTAAGAAGAAGTTTGCTTAGGAAGTCAGCCGCATCTCTTAGACCATGCATATCGAGAGACTGAATAGTCTTTAAGAAGTGAAAAACATTCTTTACTACATCTTTTTTTTTATTTAAAAAATACATAAAACTAGAAATATCCACTTAACACAGTTCTCCACCAAGTAGCTAATTTTTCATTGTTCTCGATAGAGAAGGAGGGAGTGAAACATTTTACATAAGAGCAAGGGATATGTTTGGGGGCATGATCACAGGACCAGTATTTGCACATAACAGTTGAAGTGTCCTCCCACAGAGAGGCAGTTTTCACTGAGTGAAGAGGGCATGTCCTCAGTCTGAGGCATCCAAATTTTCTGGAATGAATTTGCAAAATGGCATCAGAGAAAGACCTCCACCAAAGCAGAGGCATCAGCCCAGCTGTGGTTGTTCACCTTACAGTCATGATGATTCTTGACTTTGGAAAAATCCAAAAAGTTCATTGTGTGGAGAAACCATGTGTTGCAGGGCCTGGTCCCTAATGCTATGCTCAATGCCTCCACACCAGGCTCGGAGCAGCAGTGGACTTGGGAGCCTGGGAAGAATATTTTGATAAGAAAAGCAAAATCTCATGAAGCTCCAAAGATCTGACTAGTTAGGAGTCAAGTTGAATAAGCTACATTAATCAAGATGGCATAAGATCAGAAAGCTACAAGAGTGGTACTTCTGTATTCCTACAAATGGCCAACAACCAAGATATCTATCCAAGTTGTAGCAGGGGGAAGGCTAAATGGGCCCTCTTTGTGCTCCCCGTGTGTGTAATTCAGTGCTTCATTTTAGATCGTGTACTCATTCAGGGTTACTTGAATGCTCATTCTGTCCCTAATTCTGTGCTTCCCAGTGTAAGACAGAGAAATGGTTAGACAGAAAATACATTCTCTGCCCTCAAAGTGCACCGAAGAGACACAAGACATATAAAAGCACCATGACCCAGGGGATATCAAATGAATGATCTGAAATA